>NC_092743.1:80856698-81497948 GCF_047496795.1 Chiloscyllium punctatum | reverse complement strand
GCATCTGGTCATTTGAGAGGCAGGGGATGTTCATCCAAAATTAGCACTAATTATTAAAATGAAGTAACAACTTCATTTTACAAACTATAACAGCATTAGGAGTAGATGTGATTCCAAACATATGATCAGAATACATTACAAATAGACACTGGAACTCTAGTTAAGGGTTAGATCTAAGGAGAAGCCAGGATCCCTGCCTTCACTTTGTGAAAAAGTTGGGTTTGCATCCTCTGCACCCATTCAACCCTGCTCTGGCAGATAATCACTATAGGATTATTCAGCTTTGAAATAATTACTTGGTTTAAGTTGGAACTTCTGCCTCTATTTGAGCAGGAGGTCCTGCCTCAGGGAAATACTTGCCAACCAAATGATGGGCAATTCTCTGATCCCAGAGGCACTACCCAGAGTAGCAGCCACTGCTGGAAGTGGAATAGTCCACATCGGCTGAGGAGCCACGGCTGGATTTTATGGTAAATTGTGGTGAGTGCTGGTACAGATGGAACCAAGCCAGAAGGAACCAAGTCACAGCAAGAGCTAGGAGGACAATGATAAACAGGCCAGGGGCAATGGAACTTAGTGGGGGAGAATAGGAAAGGGAATAATGACTTGCTGGAAGGGGGGAGCTCTCCAACGGGTGAAGTGGATATGTTAAGGAAGCACATCTCCCCCCGCCACCAGCCCAAGACAAGGAAAACTGAATACTTGAGATCAGCCTCTGTTGCCAGTCATAACGGCAGCCGAATGAGAATCATAAGTAGCTGCTCATTGGCATTTTGCAGGGTATCCTTCCTGTGCACTCACTGCTGGGAGAGGAGGGGGGAGCATAAAACATAAATTACAAAACATAATTTTAGAATTTTCTTTTACAAAACAGCAACATCATTGATCAGGCCAGCATTTTTTTACCTAACCTTAATTGCTAGTAGCCAGTTAAGAGTCCATCACATTGTTGCAGGTCTGGAGTCACACGCAGGCCACACCAGGTAAAGATTGCAGTTATGTCCATGAAAGAACATTTGTGTATCAGATGAAAATTTCCTCCACAATGGTTTCATAGTCCTCATTAGACTCTTAATTCCAGATTTTTAATTGGATTCAAATTCCATTTTGTACCATGGTGAGACTTGATACCAGCTTTGCCGAGCATTACCTTGGTTTCTGTGTTATTGGTTCGTAAAAGTATCACCAGGCAATACTTAGAAAGGAAATGATCAGCTGAAGTAAATTTATATCCCATAGAGGTAGCAGCACATTAAATTATATGAGGGAAAAGGGAAATAGGACTAACGTTAGATACTTTGTGTTCAATTTTTATTTACCCACCCAGAGCCAGGAACCCAAATATTTTGAGAGGGTAGAAATGGAAAATCAGACACAAACCAAATAGATCGATGTTACTAATCTGTTCACTATCTGAAAATTAGCAATGTTGTGATGGGTAGGCTGCAATCTCAAATGCAGGGGAAGGATTCTTGATCAGCGGGAGGAAGGCACTCAAGTCTTTGCTCCTGTAATGATGCCACCAGCCTATTAGCCCAGAAGCTCAACTTAATGAACTGAGAATAAGTCAATCAAGATAGCTGGTGGAATTTAAGTTCAATTAATAAATCTGGAAATATTAAGCTAACCTTGGTAACTGGGACTATCATCAATTCTCCTAGAAAATCCATCTAGCTCACGAATGCCCTTTACGAAAATAAATTATCTGGCCGGGCCTACATGTGACTCCAAAACAATGTGGTTGATTTGTAACTGCTTTCTGAAATGGTTGTTGACTTCCAGGATAATAAGGAATTGACTACAGATGCAACAACAACTACACCCACAAAGGATAACTTTTTTTTAAATGTGCTGTTGATCTCATTAACCTTTAGTGAGAGGAGGCCAGTGAAGGCTTGAATAAGGATTGGAAAGGATTGAATGTCTCATAATGGCGGTAGTGTTCAAGGGTGATATGGGACTGGCTTGAGGGCTTTGCAGTTGGGGCCAATGGGAGACCTGGTGTTGAGGTGTTTGGGGAGGGGCAGGATTGGTTCAAGGGCGCTGTCATTTGGATGGGTTAAAGGCTTAGTGGTAGGATTGAAGGTTTTGATGCAGGTTGGGGATTTGGATTTGGAAGGATGTGTCTAATCACTGGGGCTTCACAGACAGACCCATGGAACCTGTAGATAGGTACATTGGTGAAAGTGAGTACTGCAGATGCTGGAGATTAGAGTCAAGATTAGAGTGTTGCTGGAAATGCACAGCAGGTCAGGCAGCATCCGAGCAGCAGAAAAATTGATGTTTTGGGCAAAAGCTCTTCAGAGGGTTTTCCAGCACTATTCTAATCTTGACAAAGGCAATCATCTCTGGAATTCATCCTCACTTCAGTGAAGCTGCTGCTTTTCCCAATATTTAAGGAAACTGGTCAAACACAGTTGAAATTAAAAACTAGAATGACATTAGCTTTCAGACTTAAAATTCAGACTACTTCCCAGAACAGATTGTTCATCCACCCACTTTCCCACCTCAATGAGCACAACAAATTGAGCAGGTTTGAGTCTGAAAACACAGAAACATATAAAATAGGAGCAGGAGTAGGCCACTAATATCTTCATGTCTGCTTCGTTATTCAATATAATCATGGCAGATTATCCAACTTAATACCCTGCTCCCACTTTCTCCCCTTACCCATTTGTCCCTTTAGCCTGAAGAACAATATTTAATCCTTTCTTGAAATTGGACATTCAATATTTTGGCCTTTACTGCTTTCTATACCAGAGAATGTCACTGTCTGGATGAAGAAATTTCTCTTCATCTCAGTCCTAAATGGCTTATATGACGTTAGGCTGTGATCCTTGTTTCTGAACTCCCTGGTCATCAGGGACATCCTTTTCATTTATAGTGTCTGAAATAGACTTTTCAATCTTCATTTCTAATTTAAAATGTTCCCCTTTGTATCAATCTTCAATTTGTCACATGTTGAGAAATGTTGTTTATGGGAGATAATTACATGGGATTCTGTTCCAGTTGCAACATCTCACATAATGAAACTATCTGCACCCATGCAAAGCCAAGAGCTGGGTAATCTCCATGTTTCTGTTACTGTAGCAAGTAGGTAACAGTGATTGCAAATAAGGGAGAATCTAACCAAAATCCACTGATAGTCAATGATATTATCATCACTAAAATTCTCACGATCAACACACACAGCACCACCACTGACCAGAAAATTAATTGACTGAGTATCCCAAACTGTGCAACTCATGGAGGTGGTCTGAGGCTTGATGTTCTATGCAATTGGCTTATTGCCTGGTTCACCACAGCCTTTTCACCAACAAAAAGGTACAAATCCATCATATCATAGAGTATTGTCCTCTTACCAATGAAGAACAAATGTGTGACACCCAGTTAGCTGCCGGCTATAACTCATGCAGTAGGTCTGACTGTCACAGTAATTCTTATGTCTCTATAGTGTACCACAGATAGTTGAAACTTCAGCCAGGAAACCAAATCAGCCATGAAATATGGCTCTCCTGAATCCACAGAGAACGGAAATAGCTGCATGTGGTATGTAATGAGCAGCATAAGAATACACTGATGGCCTGCTGACAGACAAGGATTTGGCCAAGGACTTTGCTTTTAAAAGTCAACAATGTCTTGAGCATGAATGACAATAGTGTGTGTCTGACAGCTTTTGTCACGTGGCTGAGTGTAGAGTGAGCCCAAAATGTGCAGAGTACTGTTGTGAAACATTGAAATTCAACAATTCACCATAAGGCAGGCTTCCATAACTGAGGATCAAAGGTGAGGTACAGAGTAAGAGATGAGCACCACCCAATATGATACTAGGAGAAAGTGAGGATAGCAGATACTGGAGATCAGAGTCAAAAAGTGTGGGGCTGGACAAGCACAGCTAGTCAGGTAGTATCCAAGGAGTACGAGAGTCAAAATTTCCAGCATAAGCTCTTTACCAGGAATGTATCATTGTAATACTGTTGGGCAGACATTCATAAGGACAGCCTGACCAAGATATAAAGACAGTCAGTAAAGAGACATAGAGAGTCTTGGGTAATCTGTATATGGTACTGCAATGCTATAAGCAGCTTAGTATTAACTTTATCAAGTCTTAAAATCACAGTCCAATTACAAAAGATGAACTACACTCATTCACCACAGATCACTACAGGTAGACAACAATGGTCACAACATGCTGGCAGGGGGACAGTGGTTATAGAAAGCAGGAAATAATTGTGAAGTGTTTTGGAAAAATACAAAAATTCCATTTCCAGAGAGGTCCAACTTCAATCTGAAGGGAAAGGGACCAGAAAAATGCAGAGCAGATTGACAGGAGAAGCTGAGCCATGGAGACTAGTACAAGTCACATGATCAATTGATGATGCTGACCAGTAGTCTGTCTGAACTACGCTGATTAATTATGATTGTAAAATTCAAGCAATGAGCTGAGCAGAGGTTAAGGATTGAGCAAGAAAAGCTGTGGTGGGCTGGGAAAACTGAGTGAATGGTGCAAAAGTAATCTGGAAGAATAGAAAACTTTAATATTAAAAACTTTGCAGCTCCCATTTTGAATGATGCCATTACACATAGGAACCATGAGGTAGAAGTGGGAAAGTGGGAGCAAAGAAAGGTGGAAAAATAGCACAGGAGCACAGAGAAAGAAGATTAATCATTCAGAAGTTAGACAGAATGGTTTTAAACAGTTTTTCAGATTCTAAAGAAATATTTCATGACCAGCACAGAGATTTTTCAAGGGGAAAGAAGCCACAGCGGGAGTTTTAGTGAGGCTTAGAAGAGTGGAATTACTGCAAAAGAATTAGTGTAAAACCTCTATCACTGTAAAATAATTTAAAACACAGGGAAAGCACATCTAACAAGCTGAGAAAGATCCAAACTTTCATTACAGGAAGGAATTAATCACACAGGTTATCAAATTCTGTCATTGAATTGAAGATCATGGAAACGACAGTCTTTAACAGACAGAATTGCTTCAAAATTAGACAGCAAGATTAATATAGAAGTTAATTTTTTTTATTTGATAGGGAACATTGTGGATAATTTAATTGCTTGAACAGGTATTAGTTAAATATCAGACAAAATTGATGAAGATTGAAAAGCCTTTGAAAATTAAATTAATCTCAGAACTAATAAAGATTCTAGAATCTTGATGCATCTAAGATTATTTTATTAATCATCTTTACGGATTAGTTGTGAAATGTCAATATGGAGATTTAAACACAGAATTGATCAGAGACTCTGTAGTTGTACATACTGCTAAATGGTCTTTGTCTGTTTATTACAAACAAAAAAAACCTCACTCAGCAAAAAGCCACTCAGTTAGTAACAGACTCAGAGGAAGCAAAACCGATCAATCCTCAGAGGAGCAGCAGGAGATTTACAGAACTTATGTATTTCCTGAAGAACAAGATGACACAGATGGGAGGGCAACTATAAAAGGACAAGAATCCCTGCCAACACTGTGGCAGCAAAAATCTTTCCACATAGCAGTAGTCAAGGAAATGCCTGGAAATGTGGTAGAAGCAGGTTGAATTGAGGCATTCAAGACAGCATTGGATGGTTATTTGGATAGTAACGATATGAAGGGATATGGGGAAAAGGCAGGAAATTGGCACTAGAAATTACAGGGAGGCAGCCACAATGGAGCTGGTACAGACATGATGAGCTGAATGATGAGCTCCTCCTCACCATAATAACTCTGTGAAAAACAACTTCGCAAGTGTGAATCGTAGCCTGCCATTAAATCAGAATGTTTTCAGTGTAAAAATCATTTTCAGAAGATGTGTAAAAGCAAAATGCCTGCTCTGAAAATTCAATGCAGATACCACACACATAATTCTGAATGAAACAGAATATTCCTCACTGGTCAATAAACCTGAACTCTTCCTTGATGAGATCAATGATTCTGATCAGATATTTTCTCACACAGACATATATGTCAATGGGCATCTTATGATTTTCAATTTTGAGGATTGGAGCAAATGTAGTCATCTTGTCAAATTGAAAACTAGATGAGCAAAATATTGCCTGTAACCAACAGAAATACAGTTGCATGGTCCAGGAGGAATTAAATTAGCCATTAAAGGTGTTCGACAAGCAACTTTCCAATGTAGGAGAAACTGGATCAGAGAGAATTAAACAAAATCAGAAATTTCTAGAGTAACTAGGTGGATTTCTATCCCAAATTGCCCCTAGAGTACCAGGATGAGTAGGCTAGATGGATTAGCGGGGAATCCAGGGATAGGGAAGGGGTGTGGGTCTGGATGGGATGGTCCTCAGAAGGTCAGTGTAGACTCAATAGGTTGAATAGCCTGCTTCCACACTGTAGGGACTCTATGATTCTATGAACTCAGCAAGTCTGGCCTTATCTGTGGAGAGAAAGCAGAGTTAATGTTTCTAGTCCAGTGAGGCTTCTTGAGAAGTCAGACTCAAAATGTTAACTCTGCTTTCTATTCACAGATGTAGCCAGACCTTTTGAGCTTCACCAGCAGTTTCTGTTTTTGTTTCAGATTTTCAATATCAATAGTTCTTTGTTTTATTTTATCATAGATAATTTATATGTCTAATATAATCAAGACATTTCTTTTGTGAGAAGAGGAGCTTACATTGAGTGGAATCATATTTCAGAGAAAACGTAAAGAAGTTAACCAACATAAAGAGGGCATATTGGTTTATACCATTTACAGTTAGGGCAATATATACACCCAGTGGCAAAAGAATTGCTGATACTTTAAATTGGTAACAAAAACAGAAAATGCTGAAAGAGCTCAGCAAGTTTGGCAACAACTGTGGAAATAAATCAGAGGTAACATTTCAGGTTGAGTGACCCTTTCCCAGTTCTGATGTTTTTATGTACCTAAAAAGGTTAATATTTGTAAGAGTATGATTAGTACCACCCACTATGATAATGTCACACATTCTCACAAAGTGGGCGGCACGGTGGCACAGTGGTTAGCACTGCTGCCTTACAGCGCCAGAAACCCGGGTTCAATTCCCACCTCAGGCGACTGACTGTGTGGAGTTTGCACGTTCTCCCCGTGTCTGCATGGGTTTCCTCCGGGTGCTCCGGTTTCTTCCCACAGTCCAAAGATGTGCAGGTCAGGTGAATTGGCCATGCTAAATTGCCCATAGTGTTAGGTAAGGGGTAAATGTAGGGGTATGGGTGGGTTGCGCTTTGGCGGGTTGGTGTGGACTTGTTAGCCCGAAGGGCCTATTTCCACACTGTAATGTAATGTAAAGAGATGGAGGCAGAGGCAGTTCTTCTGTAAACTGCATTTAGTACAGCGAAGCAATAAACAGATAATTGTCAACTTCACCTGATACGAGATGTTTACTAGCTAGATCAAAATGTTAGATAGCCCCATTCATCACAGACTACTACAAACAGACAGCAATGGTCATGACACTGATTCTGCCAGAATATTTAATACAAAGACAACAGTAGCCCATTAAAACGCCCATTTTAAAAACAAGTTATACAAAACAATCTTCCACTTTAGAAGCATTGCAACCATAAAGGGATTGAATTCATTTTTTGCTTTGGTGAACCCTCTCACATCATCTCTGACAAGTTTACCATCCCAGTCCCACCACTCTGTTTAAAAAATCCAACTTTTCACTTCTCCATACTGCAAAACCTTGTTACATTTTCAATTACCCTTTCCTCTCCGAGATCCATAAATATATTATTGTTTCCCAAATGCATGTCCATCATATCCAAAACTTCATGTTTGAATCTCTCTAATTACACAACAGGTATCTTACTGAAGTTATGAATGACTTGTTTTGTGACTGTGGCCAAATTACATTTGCCTCTTAATCCAACCTGACTCATTACACTCTTTGACATGTTTGACCTCACCATCCTCTTTCAGTACTTCTCCACATCATTCAGTTGGGTGAACTATAGAATTGCAGACATCCACAGCACAGGTAAAGGTTCATTGAGTCTATGCCGGGCAGCACCCACCTATTCTAGGTGAGTCTGCACTCACCTATTTCTGTTCTTTGCTATACAGTCACAACTGGAGAATCACAGATAGCAGCTTCTCTTCTTTGCTTATGCATTGTTATCACTGGTATCCTCTAGAAATCTCTTTTTCCACTCTCATTTCTTCTCCACATTCAGCTCCTTGGTGCGAATATCAGTTTCCACAAGGTACTTTGAGGACAGTCCAGCGGTACCTCACTCTAACCTTTCTCAATCCCTACTTTGTCAGACCTCTTGTCAATTTAGCACAAAATATTATGGGATAGAAACTTGCCTTGGGTTGGTGATTGTAAGGTTGGGAAATCAGTTCAATTAATGGCTTTGGAACAGAATAGCTACCTTGCATATAACCATCCACCTTTACAAGTCAGCCCCAATTTGGCCACCTTCCCCCTGAGAATATGAGGGAAAGACAGAACAAGATTTGTAATGATTTTTTCAAGATCTGAACAAACAAATGCCCTCACAGCAACAAAGAAACTGACACCTTGCCAATGGCAAGGGGTTCTGGTTTATACAACTGAAATTATCTTGGACATGGTGTTTCTTGTAGTTTGAAAATATCTTCAGTTTGATAAATACAAAATGAATCCAGATCTGAAAACAGGTAAGATTAGTTTGAAGCAGATTTTTTAAATTTATAAATACATTTATCAGTGAGTAGTTAGTTCAGAACCGGAATGTCAATGTCTATCTTTTGAAAATCAACCTGCACACATTGGCTTGCTTTTAGGTTTATTAGTAAATCCTCAGATCCTTGATACGCTTCAAAAATTGCCATTTTTGTATTAGTCTAAAGAGGAAAGATTTATTCCTGTCATTAATTCCCATCATTGATTACCTTTGGGGGTGACATTGACAGCACCATTGTAATGTGAAAAGCAAAACATCAGCAGGTCAGCACAAAGGGGTTCATTTTCATCTTCACTGAAGCCACTAATCTAATGAAGTTGATTGTGTGATCAGAATATCTTACATAGTCCATGGCCATGAAAGAACATACATGAGATATTTTCAGACTTTTCTTCCGAACCAGAAGATACTCATGTCTTTAACAAGATGCAGCTTAATCCTTGATATTTATTATGTACAAGTTACATAGATGTAATGGATATTATTACAGGGGCAGATCTAGATTACCAGTCTTACATCTTTGAAATCCTAAACTGTCCTCTCTCCACATCATCATGTTCAGTGATGTTTAAAGTATTCCTCAGCATTAACACATTCGGACCCTTTTATGACACTGACTCCACGACAATCTTTTTAAACCTCCTCACCCCACTCAACCACCACCTCATTATCCCAGATTCATGAGTGACACTGGACTGGATCAGTCAACAAAACACATTGCCTACCTTCAGTCCTACTCAGTAGCCAAGTAGCAAAGGAGACTAGCTCCCAAAATCTCAAAACGTCTCCATCATTCACAGGGCTCATGTCAGGAGTTGGGAATATCCAAGACTGTGGCCTGCCAAGGGCTGTATCTGGCCTCTTAGGAAGCTTCCAAATCCAGAGAAGTACATGGGGATAAAGAATATAGATTACAGCAATGATACATCAGTGTTGAGGGAATGGATGGTTAAGCTGATGGATAGAGTCTTGAACTAGCAAAGTGCTATTTCCTAAATAATTTAAATCTTCTATTGCAACTGCAAACTTTCAGGGAAATGGAATGAGTTCTATCATAATCCAAACCTACAAATGCTTATGGAGAAGTTTTGGTAAATTTGACTTTGAATCATTTACTACAGAAAAAAACTAGCTTAAGATTTGTTCTAGCCGCCTAGAATATATATATTTATGTGGCAGGTTCAAGTTGAGCTTCTGGTAATTAGTGATCCCCAGGCTGCTGCTGGTGTGGAACTTTGAAGTGCTAATGCCACTGAACATTAATTCCTTAGCACTGACCCTCCGACAGTGCCGTCTCCCTCAGCACTGACCCTCCGACAGTGCCCACTTCCTCAGCACTGACCCTCCAACAGTGCGGCACTCTCTCAGCACTGACCCACCGACAGTGCGGCACTCCCTCAGCACAGACCCTCCAACAGTGCCGTCTCCCTCAGCACTGACCCTCTGACAGTGCCCACTTCCTCAGCACTGACCCTCCAACAGTGCGGCACTCTCTCAGCACTGACCCACCGACAGTGCGGCATTCCCTCAGCACAGACCCTCCAACAGTGCCGTCTCCCTCAGCACAGACCCTCCAACAGTGCCGTCTCCCTCAGCACAGACCCTCCAACAGTGCCGTCCCCCTCAGTACTGACCCTACGACAGTGCGGCGCTCCCTCAGCACTAACCCTCTGACAGTGCGGCACTCCCTCAGCAATGACCCTTCGACAGTGCCCACTCCCTCAGCACAGACAATATTTTGGTTCATCCTGCTGTCCAAGTCTTGCAGTTCACAAACATGGTCTCTTTCATTATCTGTAAGTGCAAATGGTGATGAACACCCACCAATTCAATTCCCATCAATCCATTTTCTACATTATTCTATATGGTCAGATTACTTTTCTCCTTGCTTTGCTGTGATAATTATCATTTCAAATTTTTGATCAAGAATGTCACACTCATGTATTGCCAATATTGTTTCAAGCCGAATTATAAAGTATGGCCTTGAATCACTTCAATAGAATTGAATATATTTAAATCTCTCACTGTTTAAGGGGCTTATATACAGCTTGCAAACTCCAGGTGAACAAATGGTTGTGAAGCTGCAAATCTGATATTTTAATTGTAACAGGAAAGAATATTCCTCAGAAATCTAAGAACCCTGTTTACTTTGGATTTTATCTGTTGAATTAAAATATCCCTACTACATTTGAGGAACTTTGGTTTATTTCAATAGTCCAGAATGCAACATTAAATCCCTTTTTCCATTTCATTTTAACTTTACTTTCCTCTCCAAACATCTTGAGCATTTTGTTGCCTGTCAGTTCTGCACTGTTGTTGGTTATGGAGAGAATTTTTTTTACCTTTCCCCACTATCTGAAATCATAGACAGCTAGCCCCACAACTAACTTGATATTCAGGACATAATCACTTGAAATAAATGTTCTCATCAAAATGCTTAGGTCTGGATCATTCATTTCCTTTGGGAATACTTTGGCTTTTTTCTCTCTTGTTGACTGCTCTCTTTGTGCCAACAGGTATTTAACTTCTTACTTTTCTGTAACTGTGTCCTACTTTACCACATTTTCCAAAGGAGAACTATTGTGTTGCAAATTTCTGTTGAATTACTAGGCGCTGTCTACATCTCTGAGGTGTAATTGCTGCACAGTATTTGTGAGGACTTTTGGTATTTGATGACTATCCTATTTGCTGTATAGTTTTCTCGTTTGCATTTTTTGTGGTTTTGTACCCAAAGTACTGAATGGATCCTGCAGATCTCTTGTGCCAAGAATGATCTCTCCCTCTTAAGATTGATTTTCCTTGTTACCAGACCTCATTCATTGATCATCTATCTATATTACTCTCTCTAGAGTCAGGTAATTGCTTGGAATAAATCTTGACTGTAATGAATCTGAAAAAAATACTCAACAGTAATTCTGACAACAATTCTGTCTGTCATGATTCATGATTCTAAATTACTACAGTTGCATTTATCCACTACCTCCTTCTGGAATGTGCCTACGCAAAGGAAGTCTGGAGAGGAATGCAGTGGTGTTTGTTGAGGTTCGTTCCGAGCACTTCCATGACGCCGGACTCCGTGCTCTATGGTCTGTTCCCCGGGACGCACACTGAGACAAACATCAACTGCACCTGGAGGATCATCAACTCAGTGAAAGACGCTCTTTGTTCTGTCCGAACCCTGTTGGTCTTCCAGCTGAAGGATTTGACCCCGGCTGAGTATTGCAGACGACACATTCCCAAGTCCAGGACTACGTGTTGAGGGATGCGCTGAAGCTTGGGGCAGCTGCCACCAAGGCGCGGTGGGGAAAAACCACCGTGTAAGGTCTGCCTGCCTAAGAAGAACAGGGGGTCCACCGAGTAATTGGGCTCGGCCGACACTGAGCAGAAAAGCTGGAGAGCCAATGTACAGACTTGTGTACACGAAAGATTAATTCCAATCTTGTATGTAAAGAAATGCAATGTGTGCATAAGAATGGCAATACCAATTGTATAGATACCCAAATAATTTTATGAATAAAGTATATTTTTGAAATAAAAAAAATTATCCACTAACTGTAGAGGTGGGTAATGGCATTGTCATGGATTCTATTAAGTTATAATCTTTTTAAAATGTTCCTTATTTTAAGATTAAAATAATTCTCAAATAACTTTGCCAAAAGTATCTGGCACTTCTTTCACACCTTGGTAAGCTATAAAATGATCAACTAAACTCCCAATCATATATCCAAGTGGAATTATTTGTCCATCATTTGATTTAGTAGCCAATATAGAATCTAGTGTATTAAGAATTATTTTCTCTAAGATATCTGGTTCTGTATCCAATTTGTCTGATCTCTAAAACTTTATCTCACTGGCAATATTATTTCTGATGCCATTAATTCCAAAAGTAATGATTTATTTTCATTACAAGGATAAATGGGTTACAGTTAGGGGGAGGAAAGGGGACAGTCATACAGTGCAGAGATCCCCTGTGGACATTCCCCTTAGCAATAAGTATACCGTTTTGGATACTGCTGGGGGTTGACCTACCAGAGGAAAGCCAAAGCAGTCAGTCCTCTCGCACTGAGCCTGACACTGTGGCAAAGAAGGGAAGGGGGCAGAATAGAAAAGTACTCGTGGTAGGGGATTCGATAGTTAGGGGAATTGACAGGAGATTTTGTGGTCAGGATCGGGATTCTCGGCAGGTATGTTGCCTCCCTGGTGCCAGGGTCCGGGACGTCTCCAATCAGGTGTAAAAGGTTCTAAAAGGGGAGGGCGAACAGCCAGAAATCTTTTTACATATTGGCACTAATGATATAGCCAGGAAAAGGATCGAGGATATAAAAAGTGATTTCAGGGAGTTAGGATAGAAGCTGCAAAGCAGGACGATCAGAGTAGTGTTCTCTCGTTTACAACCGGTGCCACGAGATAACGAGGCGAGGAACAGGGAGTGGGCGCAGCTTAATACATGGCTGTGCAGCTGGTGTAGGAGGGAGGGTTTCAGATATGTAGATAATTGGGATGCCTTCTGGGGAAGGTGGGACCTGTACAAGAAGGACGGGTTGCATCTGAAATGGAAGGGGACCAATGTCCTGGGTGGAAGGTTTGTTCGAGTAGTTTGAGAGGGTTTAAACTAGTATGGCAGGGGGGTGGGAACCTAAGCTGTATACTGGATGTGAGAGTTGATGCAGATGAGGCAATAGCAAGAGGTAGACCAGCTAGTGGGCAGGATTTTTCTGGCAAGGAACCAAGGTATCAGTTAAAGTGTGTTTGCTTTAACGCAAGGAGTATCAGGAATAAAAGTGACAAACTTAGAGCATGGATCAGTACCTGGTGCTATGATGCTGTGGCCATAACAGAGACATGGGTTTCTCAGGGGCAGGGATGGTTGCTGGATGTTCCAGGGTTTAGAGCATTTAAAAAGAATAGGGAGGGGGGAAAGAGGAGGGCGTGTAGCACTACTAATCAGAGAGGGTATCACAGCTACAGAAGCTTCCATTGTCGAGGAAGATCTGCCTACCGAGTCAGTATGGGTGGAAATTAGGAAGAGCTAGGGAGCAGTCACCTCATTAGGGGTTTACTACAGGCCCCCCCCAATAGCAGCAGGGAGATGGAAGAAAGCATAGGTTGGCAGATTTTGGAAAAGTGTGGACGTAGTAGGGTTGTTGTAATGGGTGACTTTAACTTTCCCAATATTGATTGGAACCTCCTTTGAGCAGAAAATTTGAATGGAGCTGTTTTTGTAAGGTGTGTTCAGGAGGGTTTCCTAACTCAGTACGTTGACAGGCCGATGAGGGGAGAGGCCATTCTAGACTTAGTGCTCGGAAACAAGCCAGGGCAGGTATCAGATCTTGTGGTGGGAGAGCATTTTGGTGATAGTGACCACAACTGCCTCACATTCTACATAGCTATGGAGAAGGAGAGGATTAGGTGAAATGGGAGGATATTTAATTGGGGAAGAGGAAACTATGATGCGATTAGACATGAGTTAGGAAGCATGGATTGGGAGCAATTGTTCCATGGTAAAGGTACAATAGACATGTGGAGACTGTTTAAGGAACATTTGTTGCAAGTGATGAATAAATATGTCCCTCTGAGACAGGCAAGAATTGGTAAGATAAAGGAACCTTGGATGACGAGAGTGGTGGAGCTTCTCGTCAAAAGGAAGAAGGTAGCTTACATAAGGTGGAGGAAGCTAGGGTCAAGCTCATCTCTACAGGATTACAGGAAGGTGAGGAAGGAGCTTAAAAATGGTCTGAGGAGAACCAGGAGGGGGCACGCGAAAGGCTTGGCAGAACGGATTAGGGAGAACACAAAGGCATTTTACACTTATGTGAGGAATAAGAGAATGGTCAAAGTAAGAGTAGGGCCGATCAAGGATAGCATAGGGAATTTGTGTGCGGAGTCTGAGGAGGTAGGAGAAGCCCTAAATGAGTTTTTTGCTTCTGTCTTTATGAAAGAAGCTAACTTTGTAGTGAATGAAACCTTTGAAGAGCAGGTGTGCATGCTGAAATGGATAGAGATAGAGGAAGCTGATGTGCTGAAAGTTTTGTCAAACATTAAGATTGACAAGTCGCCAGGCCCGGACCAGATTTGTCCTCGGCTGCTTTGAGAAATGAGAAATGCAAATGCTTCGCCACTTGCGAAGATCTTTTCATCCTCGCTCTCCACTGGAGTCATACCTGAGGACTGGAGAGAGGCAAATGTAATTCCTCTCTTCAAGAAAGGAAATAGGGAAATCCCCGGCAATTACAGACCAGTAAGTCTCACGTCTGTCTTCTGCAAGGTGTTAGAAAGGATTCTGATGGATAGGATTTATGACCATCTGGAAGAGCATGGCTTGATTAAATGTAGTCAACACAGCTTTGTGATGGGCAGGTCATGCCTCTCAAACCTTATCGAGTTCTTTGAGGATGTGACTAGAAAAGTTGATGAGGGTCGAGCTGTGGATGTGGTGTATATCGACTTCAGCAAGGCATTTGATAAGGTTCCCCATGGTAGGCTTATTCAGAAGGTCAGGAGGAATGGGATACAGGGGAACTTAGCTGTCTGGATACAGAATTGGCTGGCCAACAGAAGACAGCGAGTGGTAGTAGAAGGAAAATATTCTGTCTAGAAGTCAGTGGTGAGTGGTGTTCCACAGGACTCTGTCCTTGGGCCTCAATTGTTTGTAATTTTTATTAATGACTTGGATGAGGGGATTGAAGGATGGGTCAGCAAGTTTGCAGATGACACAAAGTTTGGAGGTGTCGTTGACAGTATAGAGGGCTGTTGTAGGCTGCAGCGGGACATTTACAGGATGCAGAGATGGGCTGAGAGATGGCAGATGGAGTTCAACCTGGATAAATGCGAGGTGATGCACTTTGGAAGGTTGAATCTGAAAGCTAAGTACAGGATTAAGGATTAGGATTCTTGGCAGTGTGGAGGAACAGAGGGATCTTGGGGTGCAGGTATATAGATCCCTTAAAATGACCTCCCAAGTGGACAGAGTTGTTCAGAAAGCATATGGTGTTTTGGCTTTCATTAACTGGGGGATTGAGTTTAAGAGTCGTGAGATCTTGTTGCAGCTCTATAAAACTTTGGTTAGACCGCACTTGGAATATGGCGTCCAGTTCTGGTCGCCCTATTATAAGAAAGATGTGGAAGCTTTGGAGAGGGTTCAGAGGAGGTTTACCAGGATGCTGCCTGGATTGGAGGGCTTATCTTATGAGGAGAGGTTGACTGAGCTTGGACTTTTTTCATTGGAGAAAAGGAGGAGGAGAGGGGACCTAATTGAGGTGTACAAGATAATGAGAGGCATAGATAGAGTCGATAGCCAGAGACTATTTCCCAGGGCAGAAATGACTAACACGAGGGGTCATAGTTTTAAGCTGGTTGGACGAAAGTATAGAGGGGATGTCAGAGGCGTGTTCTTTACACAGAGAGTTGTGAGAGCATGGAATGTGTTGCCAGCAGCAGTTGTGGAGGCAGGGTCATTGGGGACTTTTAAGAGTCTCCTGGACATGCATAATGTCACAGAAATTTTAGGGTGCATACATGAGGATCAGTGGTCGGCACAACATCGTGGACTGAAGGCCCTGTTCTGTGCTGCACTGTTCTATGTTCTATGTTCTATGTTCTATTACCTAAAGACTTTTACTTGTAGTACTAGCAGTTGTGTTGCTTTGTGCTGCAGGCCTGGAAGCCCCTTCTGCTCTGCAACAAAAATAGAGGAATTTAATCTTCTTGTTGCCAAACAGAGGATTCACATATTTAGCAGGTAAAGGTGAAGGATTTCAATCTTTAATGGTTAAAATAGAAAATCTCTAGCTTCACTGGATCCAACATCAGTTAATGGTTTCCATTTCCTAAATGGTTTCAATAAATACACCAACTTTAATCATACTTCTACAAAAATACATCCCAATTCACAGTTTTAAAAGATGCATCCTTCTTTTTTAATTATTTTCTTCTGGAGGAATCCCACTGACTATCGCATGAACAATGATCCTCATTTCTTACATTGTTTTGCTTTTGGATGATTTCCACTCCTTGCAGTATGAGATCATATTTTCTGTATTTAACACATTTTTAACGAAGTCTTCTAAATTTCTTCTTCCTTCGGCGACTAGGTTTCTAATATGATCCCTTAACAGTTTAATTGCAACTTTGCAATATCTCTGTTAATGGCATTGGTTTAAATTGCTTTTGTGGCCATTAAATCCCCTCACTTTGGCCATGCCCATACTGTGTACTTGCTGGGAGTTCTATCTTTACCTTTACCCTTCCCAGCCTGCAACAGCGCACCATATTTTAAAGTTTTCCCTTACTTGCCAAGAATTTCAAACTTACTGAGCTGCTGATAATTTTTCAGCTGAGCTCTGCTTTTGGAACTACTTCTACAAACAATCTGCCATAAAATCTGTATCTGCTTTGGAAGTACTAATTCACTTTCTCCAGGGAATTCCTACCTTTTTCTGCTACAGTGCATTTCTTACCACTTGAAATGCATTTATTATTGGGCTGTGGATCTTCCTTGCTGAACTTTGCCACCAGTGTTTCTTCATTAGGTTCTAAACATTTTGCTCTTTCTCTTTGCATGGATAGGTAAATCTCCAGTGGTATGTTGTGTAAGGTAGCAAAATGAAATCTGTCCCACTACTCATCTTGTCGCATGTTCATTTAACCAAAGTCTGCTCCTCGCTAAGAGGTGGATTTGTTGCCATCATCCTCTTTTTAGAATAGGGATCTCCAGAGGCATACTTGGTTGAGTGTGGTAGAGGAACAGTACTTTGTGGCCTAAATTGATGAGGCTCTTATATTGAACAAGATTTGATTGATTGCGTGTTACAAAGTCGTCGCCAATTGCATTGATACGAAAAGCATTGTTACAGCGACCAGGAGGAAGCCACAGATGCATTCCTTCAAGATGCTGAGCTATTCTGCTATCAAGTCTATATGATGTCATCATTTTGGGTTGTGCTAAAAACACTCCTCACAATTAACCACTTCAGACACTTACAGCCTGAAATGACAAATGACAGATTTGTCCATAAAGTGCATGCTGCTGCAGTGATCAATAAGAAACAATTTTCAACACCAATTCCTTTCTTTCCCAAGTTTTGTGCCACCCCAAAGGAACTTCTAGGAGCCAGCTGCTAGGGATGTAGGTACACACTCAGATAGAAGGAAGTTCTGGGATCTTATCTGAATAACAGTGAAGGAACAGCAATATATTTCCACATCAGAATGGTGTGCAGTTCAGAGGAGAATGTGCAGTCATTAGTGTTCTCATGTATCTGCTGTCAGTGTCCTTCTAGATAGTGAAGGTGAATGTTTTGAAGGTGCTATGTAAGGAATTGCCATTCTCCCTTGGAGCAACATTCAGAACCCTATTCCAAATGTTCTGAGCTTGACAAATTGAGTGAATACTGAGCCCGTGACACAAGGGTTCATAGATAGCAAAAGATAGTATGCAGCTTTCATGCAGTGTCAAGCTCTCCCACTCAGTCTCACACTTTAAAAGTTGTTACTGTTTTTGGTGATGTATTCTATTGCTGTAGTATTAATTATAAATACTGTTGTTATCATTCTGAATTTCTGGTAATCTGACAAGACATTGTTTGAAACATTCTATTCATGTGAATCAGTTTAATAAAGTTGAACAAATTAATACTGAAATGTGTTCAATGAGAAATCTTGCATGACTTGACAAAAAGCCGTTATGATTAAAATGGCAATTGCACCTTGGAGAGTGAAAGGTTAACTGTATCCTAAATCTAAAAATAGTTACTGCATACCTGCATGAGGAGCTGTATCATGTTTCCATAGAACTGGGACCTGAGCCTGTAGGGTTCCGGAGAAATATGCTCTCATACTATGCCTTACACATGCACATGGACTTATATATTGCATTATTTAATGTTTATTCACGTATGTGTAAACACAATCTTAATACACTGCTTCGTTCACATGTTCATTATGAAATATTTGCTTAACTAGTTAACTACTTACGATAACTTCAAATGCTTGCAGTGTTTTTAATTTTTCCTGATAAGAGATAATAGATTTCCTATGTTTTCTGTCTTCACAATTTTCTTTAGTGCTTCCTGTTCATAATTGTGCTTTTGCACTCTTCATTGTTTCAGTTTTGATCATACCTGTCCTTGTCTAAAATTGCCACCACAAAAGGAGAATCATCCTACAGAGTTATTCAACATTGCATGACCCATATCTCTGAGGTTGGTGAAATTTCACTTAGTTATCTGGGCACACAAGTCACCACTGTTCTCTAGCCATTCAGCTTACTGCTGCATCTCTTTCTCTTTGAAACACTGTAGCAACACACCAAGACTTCTTGGGAACACCAAAGCCTGCTATTTCCCTTCAAGCATTCACCATCCTGACTTGGAAATATAGCAATATTCCTTCACTGTCACTGTCTGAATGTTCTGGATTTCCTTTCCTGTCAGTGCTGTGGATGATTTTACCACCCAAGGACTGCAGATGTTCAAGAAAGCAGTTTACCACCGTCTTCTCCAGGACAAACAGCCTACATCCTCTGAAAGAATAAATTTAAAAATATGCTTATGGATATCCTGAACTGAATCCTCCAATAGGCCATCATGGTCTTCTTCACTTTATGAGTGGAACTTTGTAGAAAACTATTTCCCAACACACATATCCCTGTAACCATCCCAATTATCTGTGTAAGGATTAAAAGCTAGAAGTGAACATACAGATTGCCTTCTCAATCTTGTTTCTGAAGGGTTTAATTATTCATGACTTTGATACATGGACTATGTTTCCTGCAATCCATTCATCTTTCTGAACCTCTCTACTGAAGATGACACGTTTAGAACAGTGATCTGAAGTGTGAGTACCATGAGTACATCCCCATTATTCGGCATTTACATTTGCAGTTGGACATTCAAATTAATACATTTTCAGTTCTTACTGATGAAGTTAATAGCTCACCTGTGCTGTGGGGAAGCCAAAAATCCGACAGAAATTAATGCATTTGTCTCTTTGCTGTACTCAGGCCACATTCAACTGATTATGATTGAATGTCCTGCAGAGGATCAGAAGTCAGAGTGTATCTTCATTGGTCCTCAAATGTTTTATGACCAAATCATAGCGTGCAATTGTAGTAAGTAATTCTTATTGTCTGACATCCGAGAAAATTAGACCCAAACTATGTTTCGAATGAGACTATTACACAATTGAACCAACTTGTTTCAACCACTTTGGATGCTTCTTTCTGTAGCTGTCAGAATTTGTTTTATTTAACAACATCAGTTGCCTTCTAACTAAAGCTATATGTGCAGCTTGGATAATTAGCATACAAGGGAAGAGCTGTATCTAATACAATCAACTGGATCATAAATAGAAATGGAATGAGATCAATCACATTAAGTTACAGGATATGTATGATTTAGAAAATCTATATCCATGATCCATGAAAAAAATAACACAGTAGAGAAGATCCAATTGTGAGGTCAGGGATGATGCATAAGGAAAAGGAATTTGAAGAGAAACTCACAAGCAAGTAAAGACAGTGAGGTAACCACATCTTAAGTACACAATACACAGATAAAATAAACTGAAAATGATAGCTCATGATAATGTGAAAAGTAAAATATAGAACCTATATGTCAAGTGCAGGATTATGATAAAGATTTCTGGCTAAATTGAAAGGCATCATTAATTACATTATCCCAGGTGGTTTGTACCTCAAGGTTTTAAAAAAAGTCCAAGTTTTTTTTAGATACATTATCAAATCCTACTTTTGGCATTTCTTCCTGCTGAAAAGGTTAACCACTTAGCACTAACTGGATCCCCATGAGGTTTTTGGAAAAGATTAATCACTTCTTAGAACATGCTCAAATTCAGAGAATTTGTTTGAAATTTAGAGAAACAGTGTGTATCAGTTACAGCTCATAAATGACACACACAGCTACAGCAAGTAGCCTTATACTCCACAAAGGAGGACAGATAAAACAGCAACAACTTGGAAGAGAAAGATTTGAGGAAAGGGAACTATCGGAGCTGTAATATTATGGAGGGATGTAACATATTGCTTTGAAAGATAATATTCCAAAGAGTCTACACACAATGTCATGAAGTATGCAGATTCCTGACTGACAATGGTACCAATGTTCCTGGAGCTCCTATTGCTCAGATAGAGGAAATCCATTAAGGTGAGAGTTGCCAATCTTCCAAAGTTGGTGTGGAATCCACAGGAATTAAAGATCAATCTCACAGGACATTGCTGCATGAAACCCTGGCGGGAAATGCAGGACCATTAGAAGAAACATTATTTTTGTATTTTTCTTTGAAAACTTACATACCAGTTATGAAAATATTGAAAATGGAAAGATAGAGATTAAAAGGCGGTTTGACTAACATCATCCAAATGAGTTATGCGTGTTTTTTCCTTTCTACTTGGTGTAGGAAGGCAATGCATCATAAGGATTATGGGTTGGCTAATCAATGGCTGCAGCTCAGGGACATTTATGTGATGAAATCTCTAGGAATACACTTAAAGAGAGTCAGCAACCCTAATCATAATGGATTGCTGTAATGTTTTGGTGCATATTACAAAGGAGCGAGAATAGTGTGAAAAAATGATTCTTTTTTCAGCTGGTTTCTGATTCTTAATAAGTGACACACAGCAGAAAACAGCATTTTCCTTTAATTAAAATGAACATTGAATTCTTGCACAATTCATTTAGTTGCCTAACACACGAAGGAAAAATTCTCAGCACCTGTGGCCATTGGAATGGAAGAATGTAGTCTTGTTAGCAGGAGCTCTTTACATGTTTAATGTCCAATGCTTTTTATTCAATATCTTATGTACATGACATTCTCCTTCATAATAACACACATAAGAAAGGGGATGGCTCAGTACTATTATCTTGAGACTATTAATCCAGAAACTCAGGTAATGTTCTGGGAACCTGGGTGTGAATCCCACAATGGCAGGTGATGGACTTTCAATTCAGTAAACAATGGAGGATGGAAAAAATTTCTGGCTGTAACAGGTTGCTCCTCTTTTGAGGTATTTCAGGTGTTGGAGGTGATTCCCTCGAATTCCAGGAACAGCAATTACTGTCTTATACGCTGTTGCATTGTTTTGGAACTTTGGAGAAAATCAAAGCCAAACAGCACTTTTAAAAGGGGCAGGAACAGACAAAGGCAGCACATGGTCTGTGCAGGAGAGAGAGAGAGAGAGAGATAGAAACCCACACTGCTAACTGGTGCAGCAGTGAACCTGAGCAGTTGCTGCCTTTGCTGTTGAATTCATGTATCGCTGGACATCGGAGTGCATCTGGGAAAACTAACAAACAGTGAAATTCACAACTGATCTTGGACGAACTGTTTGGGAGAGGTCTCAGCACAGAAATAGATAAGTGAATATTTTAAAGTGTGGCCTTGCTGTAGGTCTGAAGTAGTGAGTAGAATCAGTTCTTTCTTGATTATATGTTTTATTGAGACATGTCTCTTGATTAAATTTAAAAATATAAGCTATAAATATTAAGTTAGCCTGGAGCAGTGTTTTGTAGGGGAATAAGACAGTGCTATTTTCTAGGTCTGTAGACTGAAAGAAGCAAGAGTGGTCCTTAGTAGAGTGATATGCTCTTCTTGTCAGATGTGGAAGTTAAGGGAGAGTTTACATGTTACTGAGGATTATATCTGCAATAAATGCCATTGGTTGCGAGTCCTATCAGATCAAATGGAATGGTTGGAGAGACAGTTAGAGACAATGAGGAAATAACAAGAGCAAGGGAGTGTGACAGATGGCAGTTATAGGAAGGGAGAAAAGTTGCAGATACAGTCACATAGATGGGTTAACTCTAGGAAAGATAAAAGAGGTAGGCAGGTAGTGCAGGAGTCTTTTGTGGATATCCCCTTTTCAAACAAGTATGATGTTTTGGAAAATGTACGGGGTGATGGATTCTCAGGGGAATGTAGCACAAACAGTCAAGTTTCTGGTATTGAGACTGGCTCTAATGCAATGAGAGGTACATCGGGTTCCAAGAGATCGATTGTGTCAGGGACTCTCTAGTCTGAGGCACAGACAGATATTTCTGTGGCCAGCAGCAAAAAACCAGAATGGTGTGTTGCCTCCCTGGTGCTAGGATCAAGGTTGTCTCAAACAAGGTGCTGAATGATCTCACGGGGGAGAGGGCCCAGGATGTCATTGTACACATTGGAACCAATGACATAGGACGGGAAAGAGATGAGATTCTGAAGGAAGAATATAGAGAGTTAGGTAGGAATTTAAAAAGGAGTTCCTCAAGAGTGGTGATATCTGAATTACTCCTGGTGCTGTGAGCTATTGAGGAGAGGAATAGGAGCATAGAGCAGATGAATGCATAGCTGGGGAGGTGGTATAAGGGAGAAGGGTTCACATTTTTGGATCATTGGAATCTCGTCTGGGGTAGAATTGACCTGTACAAGAAGGGCAGATTGCACCCGAATTGGAAGGGGACTAATATACTGGCAGGGAGATTTCTTAGAGCTGCTCAGGAGGGCTTTTTTAGATTACTTACAGTATGGAAACAGGCCCTTCGGCCCAACAAGGCCACACCGACCCGCTGAAGCACAACGCACCCAGACCCATTCCCCAACGAGTCAGGTGGGTGGTGGGATCCAGGTAAATACTGAGGAAAGAGATCGATCTGAGACTGGTACAGTTGAGAAAAGAAGCAAGTCACAGTCAGGGCAGGCAGGGATAAAGCAGAGAACAAGGTAGGATTCATAAATTAAACTGCATTTATTTCAATGCAAGAGGCCTGACAAGGAAGGCTGATGAGCTCATGGCATGGTTATGAACATGGGACTGGGATATCATCGCAATTGCAAAAACATGGCTCAGGGACGGACAGGACTGAGAGCTTAATGATCCAGGTTACAAATGCTACAGGAAGGACAGAAAGGGAGGCAAGAGAGGAGGGGGAGTGGTGTTTTTGAGAAGGGATAGCATTACAGCTGTACTGAGGAAGGATATTCCCTGAAATATATCCAGGGAAGCTATTCAGGTGGAAATGAGAAATAAGAAAGGGATGATCATCTTATTAGGATTGTACTTTAGACTCCCTAATAGTCAGAGGGAAATTGAGAAACAAATTTGTAAGGAGATCTCAGTTTTCTGTAAGAATAATAGGTTATGGTATTTAATTGTGGACAAGAAAATTTTCTCTTTCAGTATATGCATGTACCCACTAGAGAAGGAGCAAAACTTGACCTACTCTTGCGAAATAAGGCAGGGCAGGTGACTGAGGTGTCAGTGGGGGAGCACTTTGGGGTCAGTAACCATAATTCTATTAGTTTTAAAAGTAGTGATGGAAAAGGACAGACCACATCTAAACATTGAAGTTCTAATTTGGAGGAAGATTAATTTTGATGGTACTAGGCAACAACTTTCAAAAGCTAATTGGGGCAGATGTTCACAGAAAAAGGGATGGCTTGGAAATGGGAAGCCTTCAAAAATGAGAAAACGAGAGTCCAGAGACAATATGCTCCTGTTGGGGTAAAAGGAAAGGCTGGTAGGTGTAGAGAATGCTGGATGACTAAAGAAATTGAGAGCTTGCTTAAGAAAAAAAAGGAAGCATATGTCAGGTATAGACAGGATGGATCGAATGAATCCTTAGATGAGTAAAAAGGCAGTAGGAGTATACTTAAGAGATAATCAGGAGGGCAAAAGGGGACATGGGATAGCTTTGGCAAATAGAGTTAAGGAGAATCCAAAGGGATTTTACAAATACATTAAGGACAAAAGTGTAACTAGGAAGACAATAGGGCTCTTTAAAGATCAGAAAGGTGGCCTGTGTGCGGAACCACAGGAGCTGGGGAGATACTAAACAAGTATTTTGCATTAGTGTTTACTTTGGTAAAGGACATGAAAGATATAGAATGTAAGGAAATAGATGGTGAAATCTTGAAAAATGTCTATATTACAAAGGAGGAAGTGCTGAATGTCTTGAAATGCGTAAAGATGGATAAATCTCCAGGACCTGATCAGATGTACTCTAGAACTCTGTGGGAATCTAGAGAAGTGATCGATGGGCCTCTTGCTGAGATATTTGTATCATTGATAGTCACAGGTGATGTTCCAGAAGACTGGGGTTAACTAACATGGTGCTGAGGGGTGACCTTATAAAGGTTTATAAAATCTTGAGGGGCATGATTGGAATAAATAGACAAAGTCTTTTTCCCTGGAGTAGGGAAGTCCAGAACTAGAGGGCATAGGTTTAGGGTGAGAGGGGAGAGATACAAAAGAGACCTAAGGGGCAACTTTTTCATACAGAGAGTGGTACATGTATGGAATGAGCTGCCAGAGAAAGTGGTGGAGGCTGGTACAATTGCAACATTTAAAAGGCATCTGGATGGGTATATGAATAGGAAGGGTTTGGAGGGATATAGGCCGGGTGCTGGCAGGTGGGAGTAGATTGGGTTGGGATATCTGGTTGGCATGGATACATTGGACTGAAGGGTCTCTTTCCGAGCTGTACATCTCTATGACTCTACGATTCTAATATCTGGAATTAAGAATCTACAGAAAGTTGTAAAACAATTGCCGATTGTCGAACAAAATTGGTCTGGCCTGGCCTACATGTGACATCATAGCAATGCGGTTAAGTCTCAACTGCCCTCTGAAATGACCTAGAAAGCCAAACAGTTGTAGTAACTGTTATGAAGTGTCAAAGAAATGAAATCAGATGGAGCACCAGGCATCGACTAGGCACTGGAAAAGACAGCAGAAGAAACAACGCTGACAACCTGTCAAAGACTTTCTTACTAATATCTGGGATTTAGTGCCAAAGCTGGAGGAGTTGCCTCACAGATTATTCAAGCATAGTCAAGCCTGACAGAGTCATAATCATGGAATCATACCTTACAGACAATGTCCCAGGATATGTCCTGTCCCACTGGAAGTAAAGACCCAGCACAGGTGACGGCACTGCGAGTCTTCAACATTGACTTGGGACCCATGACCTCATTGTTTCAGGTTAAGGATGAACAAGGAAATGTCCTGCTGGCTTCCTCATACTGTCCACCCTCCACTGATGAATCTGTACTCCTCCATGTTGAACAACGCTTCAAAGAAGCAATGTGAATGCCAAGGGTGCAAAATGTACTCTGGGTGGGGCATTTCAATGTCCATCACCAAGAGTGACATGGCAGCAGCACTACTGATCAAGCTGATTGGGTCCTAAAGGGCATACCTGCTAGACTGCTTCTTTGGCAAGTAGTGAGGGAACTTATAAGAGGGAAAAGCTTGATCTCATCCTTAGCAATCTTTTGGCTGCAGATGCATCTGTCCTTGACTGTATCGATAAGAGTAACCAATGTACAATCCTTGTGAAGAAGAAGTCTCACCTTCACATTGAGAATATCCTCCACTGATGTTGTGTGGCACTATTATATGCTGTATAGGACAGATTTTGTACAGTTCTAGCAAGTCAAGACTGGGAATCCATGAGGCACCGTGGGCTATTACCACCAGCAGAATTGTACTCCAGCACAATCTGTCACCTCATAATCCAGCATTTCCCTCACTCAACACGGTGGCACAGTGGTTAGCACTGCTGTCTCACAGCGCCAGAGACCCGGGTTCAACTCCCGACTCAGGCGACTGACTGTGTGGAGTTTGCACATTCTCCCCGTATCTGCGTAGGTTTCCTCCGGGTGCTCCGGTTTCCTCCCACAGTCCAAAGATGTGCAGGTCGGGTGAATTGGCCATGCTAAATTGCCCGTGGTGTTAGTTAAAGGGATAAATGTAGGGGAATGAGTGGGTTGCGGGTCAGTGTGGACTTGTTGGGCCGAAGGGCTGTTTCCACACTGTAAGTAATCTAATCTAAACCGTTGTCATCAAGCCAAGGGATCAACCCTGGCTCAATGGAGAGTGCAGGCGGGCATACTAAGAAAAACACCAAGCATACTTAAAAAATAGGTGGCAACCTGATGAAGCAACTGAGTAGGACTACTTGAATGCCAAGCAACAAATGATAGAGCAAAGTGAGCCCATAATCAATGAGTCAGAACAAAGCTCTATAGTGCTGTCACATCCAGTCAAGAACAGTGGTGGACAATTAAACTATTCACGGGAGGAGGGTCCACAAATATCTCCACACACAAGTAGAAAAGATAAAGCTGAAGCATTCGCAGCAATCTTCATTCAAGTATGTCAAGTGGATGATCCAATGTGGCCTCCTCCAGTGGTATCCAGTGTCACAGTCAGTTTGATTCACACCATATGATATCAAGAAGTGCTCTAGAACTTGGTGCTTCCCTAGCCAAGATACTCCAGTACAGTTACAACACTGGCATCTGTCCAACAATGTGGAAAATTGCCCAGGTATGTCTACAAAAAGCAGGACAAATCAAACCAGCCAAATACTGCTCCACCAGTTAATTTGTGATTATCATGGAAGGTATCATCAATAGTGCTATCAAGCAGAACCTGTTCACCAATAACATGCTTAGTTTGGCTTCCACCAGGGCCACTCAGCTCCTGACCTCATTACACCCTCGGTTCAAATGTGGATAAAAGAGCTGAATTCCAGAGATGAGGTGAAAGTGACAGCCCTTGACGTCAAGGACATTTTTGACTGAGTGTCACATCAAGGATGCATAACAAAACTTAAATCAATAAGAATCAGGGCAATCACTCTCACTAATTTGAGCTATACCTGCCACTTGGGAAGATCAGTTATCTCAGATCTAAGACATCGCTGCAGGAGTTCCCCAGGGTAGTATCCTAAGCCTGACTATCTTCAGTTGCTTCATTAGACCCTCCCTCCAGCATAATGTCAGTAGTGAGGAAATTCACCACTGATTGCACAGTGTTCAGCACCATTTAAAACTTCTACGAGGTTGATGTAGTCCATGATCAAATGCAACAAAATCTGGAGAATATCCAGGCTTAGGCTGACATGTGGAAAATAACACAATTGACAGGCAATCACTTTCTCCAATAATTGCAATTGGACCATTGCCTTTGATAATCAATGGCTTTACTAACACTGAATCCTCCAATATCACCATTTTTGGGTTACGATTGACCAGAAATCTAACACTCATATACAGTGACTACAAGAGCTGGTCAGAGGCTAGGAGCACTGCAACAAGTAACTCATCTCCTGACTTCTCAAAGCCTGCCCACAAAGCACATGTTTGGAGTGTGATGGGATCCCCACTTCCCTGGATGAGTGCAGCTCCAACAGCACTCAAAAAGCTTGATTCCATTCCAACCTGCTTGATTGGCACCATATTCACAAGCATCCATTCCCTCCACCACTGATAATCAGTAGCAGCATGGAATGCTATCTACAAAATTCACTGCATTTTGTTTTGCCAAAGATCCTTAGAAAGCACCTTCCAAACCAACAATCACTTTCATCTGGAAGGACAAAGCCAGCAGACACATGGGAACATCACCACTTGGAAATTCCCCTCCAAGTCACTCACTACACTGACTTAGAAATATACCTCCATTCCTTCACTGTCACTAGATTAAAATCCTGGAACCCACTCCCTAACGACATTGTGAGTCAACCTACAGTGCATGGACTACATTGTTTCAAGAAGTTAAAAATCACACAACAACAGGTTATAGTCCAACAGGCTTATTTAGAAGCACTAGTTTTTGGAGTGCTGCTCCTTCATCAGGTAGCTGTGGAAGAGGATCATAAGACACAGTTTAAAGCAAAAGCTGTCATTGATATATTGAACAAAACTAGATTGCTGTTAACACTTTCATGTTTTAGAATGGATTGCAGGTTTCGGTTCATTAATATGTAAATCCCAGAACATCCTTTAAATCACATTCTCGAGATAACTAAAGGCTTTATTAAAAAAAGTGACATCTCAGTTCAGTCAATGCATTAAAGGTGTGAGGTTAGAGTCTGTATCCCAGTCTTCAGTCAGACTGGTTCTATTTCCAAAATAGGAATTTATAATTTGTTACATGGATTGACTGCCTGTAGATCCTGCACTCTTTGAGCAAAATGGAATGTATCTGCAAATATAATTCTTCAATGCAAATTCACCCCATAGACGTGTGTATGTGTGCATGCATGTATGTGTGTGTGTGAGAGAGAGAGAGAGAGAGAGACAGTGAGTATGTGCATGTGAGTGTGTGTGTGTGAGTGTGAGTGCACTTGAGAGTGTGTGTTTGCTTGGTAAAGTGTGTGCATGAGTGTGATGGAGTATACGCCTATGAGAGGGTGTGTGTGTGGGTGTGAGTTTGGGGGGTCTCTGTGAGTATGAGAGTATGAAAGAGAGAGAGAGAGTGTTGTGTATGACATGAACCCAAGGTCCTGGTTGAGGCCATCTTCATGGGTTCTGAACTTAGCTATTAGTCTCTGCTCGGCCACTCTGTGGTTTGTTCAGTACATGATTTCAGGTGCATGACATTGTAATTTTTTGCTTGAAATATTGTATCTTATGATCCTCTTCCAAAGCTACTTGATGAAGGAGCAGTGGTCTGAAAGCTAGTGCTTCTAAATAAACCTGTTGGACTATAATCTGGTGTTGTGTGAACTTTAACTTTGGTCACTCCAGTCCAACACTGGCACCTCCACATCATGTTTCAAGAAGGCACTTCACTGCCACCTTCTCAAGGGCAACCAGCAACAAGCAATTATTGCCAGTCAGCCAGTGATACCCACATTCCACAAAAGAATAAAAAAAACTTGGCGTTTTATCAACAATACTGTGAGTGAAAGGGATGCCAATCTTTCAGTGGATTTCTCAACAGAGGCAAGTTGTTGTGGAAATTCACATAGTAACGTGTCAATAATTGGCCAAGAAATAGCAGCATAGATTGTAAATGAAGCATGTCTGGGATGATATTTGAAAAATCTCGCTAGACTTTGAAAACTAAACTGAAACTTAGCCAAAAAAGTGAAAGATTCAGCCTGACAAGTGTTTTTCTCTTGTTATGAATCAAGTGAATGGAAGTCAAATTTCCATTCGAACTTTTCTTGACAGCTTCAGACCAATAATTTGGATTGCAGATGTTGTTTCTCTTGCAATAAACACAATACAATGGTCCAATGCTCCCTATTCTCTAGCTTGTGCAGGCATGATGAACCAAATGGTCACTTTCTCTATCATAACAATTCTATGAAATACACCATATTGATTAATTGCTCTTTTGGGTACTTCCTTTAAATTGGGCATTTCTTCCACTCGATATTTCACATTATTGACCAAACATAATAAAGGATTCTGAGTGTGATAGCACAAGGGGAGCACTGCAAAATATATAATCAAGAATGTGATTAAAAATTTCATAACACATTTGAAAGATAAAAGATAGAAGGATAGTAAAAGTTTACAAGGGGATTAGAAGTATGTGAGGTGTTGTATTCAAGGATTGTGATTATAAATATGAATATGAAATGCTGTAATGGAGACAATGAATAATTTTGCGAAAAACACAAAGGACTTACATGAAATTTCAGTTTTCCAGAAGGCATGTATGCTGAATTTGCTGGAATAGTGGTCTGTTTCTCTCTCTTTGGGGAAAGGCTGAGTGTGATCAGCATTATAAATGAGCCTTTAAGACCCATCAAGGACCTTGCATTGATGTCACTAGTTCTCTACCACAGTCAGGCCTGACTGTTTTTTGGGAGAGACAGAGCAAAGTCTGAAAATGGGCAGGAAAAGAAAATCAATAAGAGATTGTTGGCCAAGTGCTACATTAACTGCTCTCCGTGGGGACAAACAACAAGAAATGAAATTTAACATTCCTTTCAATGAGCCAGCACAACCTTAATCCCAATGAGGAACAGAGTGTTTGATGACAAAGATCTCAAACCTGGCATCAAACTCATGATCTGCAGAAGAGCAGTATTTCCTGCCTCATGTATGTGTCGGAGACATGGACAATATAGAGCAGAGACCTTAAATCCTTTGGAAAATATCACCAGTGATATTTTCAGTGAATCCTGCAAATCGAATGGCAGGATGTAATGTTAATAACCAACCTCAGGCCAACATTCCCAACATTGAAGCACTTGGTTACACTCAGTTGTCTGTGAAGGTGGGAAGGTGGATTGACGCACAGTGGGGCACTGCATTATCTACATGTCTAACATAAGCTTCCCAAAATCAACTCACTATTCTGACCTTTATTGTTGTTATCAGGAAAGTAAAGAAAATGTTTCAAGGACATCTTTAAAGTGCCCTAAAAAATGCTACATCCCAACAACTTATGAAAATCTCTAGGCCAAACGGGAGAAGAAACATTCTGGGAACTAGACAACTATTTTGCGCATCTGTGACAGGCCAAGGTAGAGACCAAGTACAAACAGTGGAAGGAAAATGTAAAAGCCCAAGCATACTACCCATATACCTCTTCAAATACTACCTGCTCCATCTATAGCAGGATATATTTGGTCTTCACTTGAACCAGAGGGGTACTAATATCCTGGGTGGGAAATTTGCTGGTGCTATTCAGGTGGGTTTAAACTAGCTCAGCAGTGGGATGGGAACCTAAGACCATAAGACCATAAGACATAGGAGTGGAAGTAAGGCCATTCAGCCCATCGAGTCCACTCCGCCATTCAATCATGTCTGATGGGCATTTCAACTCCACTTACCCACATTCTCCCGTAGCCCTTGATACCTCGAGATAACAAGAATCTATCAATCTTGAAGACATTTAGTGTCCCGGCCTCCACTGCACTCTGTGGCAATGAATTCCACAGGCCCACCACTCTCTGGCTGAAGAAATGTCTCCGCATTTCTGTTCTGAACTTACCCCCTCTAATTCTAAGGCTGTGTCCACTGGTCCTAGTCTCCTCACCTAACGGAAACAATTTCCTAGCGTCCACCCTTTCCAAGCCATGTATTATCTTGTACGTCTCTATTAAGTCTCCCCTTAATCTTCTAAACTCCAATGAATACAATCCCAGGATCCTCAGCCGTTCCTCATATGTTAGACCAACCATTCCAGGGATCATCCGTGTGAATCTCCACTGTCCTGAGGTGTGGGGACCAAAACTGGACACAGTACTCCAAATGGGGCCTAACCAGAGCTTTATAAAGTCTCAGTAGCACAACGGTGCTTTTATATTCCAACCCTCTTGAGATAAGTGACAACATTGCATTCGCTTTCTTAATCACGGACTCAACCTGCATGTTTACCTTTAGAGAATCCTCGACTAGCACTCCCAGATCCCTTTGTACTTTGGCTTTACGAATTTTCTCACCGTTTAGAAAGTAGTTTGTGCTTTTAATCTTTTTGCCAAAGTGCAAGACCTCGTATTTGTTCACATTGAATTCTATCAGCCATTTCCTGGACCACTCTCCCAAACTGTCTAGATCCTTCTGTAGCCTCCCCAGTTCCTCAGTACTACCTGCCTGTCCACCTAACTTCGTATCATCTGCAAACTTCGCTAGACTGCCCCCAGTCTCTTCATCCAGATCATTAATATATAATGCGAACAGCTGTGGCCCCAACACTGAACCCTGCGGGACACCACTTGTCACCTGCTGCCATTCTGAAAAAGAACCTTTTATCCGAACTCTCTGCCTTCTGTCAGACAGCCAATCCTCAATTCATCCCAGTAGCTCACCTCGAACACCATGGGCCCTCACCTTGCTCAGCAGCCTCCCATGTGGCACCTTCTCAAAGGCCTTTTGGAAGTCTAGATAGACCACATCCACTGGGTTTCCCTGGTCTAACCTACTTGTCACCTCTTCAAAGAATACCAACAGGTTTGTCAGGCATGACCTCCTCTTACTAAGGTGTAGTTGCAGTGCACAGGAGGATGAGAGTAGGGAAGACAGGGACAAGATTTCACGGTCACAGGAATGTGCTGGCAGATAGCAAGCTGGTTTGAAGTGTGTCTATTTTAACACTAGAAGTATTCGAAATAAGGTAGGTGAGCTTGCAGCATGAATAGGTACCTGGAACTTCAATGTTGTGGCCATTTCGGAGACATGGATAGAGCAGGGTGAGGAATGGATGTTGCAGGTTCCAGGGTTTAGATCTTTCATTAAGAACAGGCAAGGCGGTAAAAGAGGGGGAGGTGTGACCTTGTTAGTCAAGGATAGTATAACAGTGGCTGAAAGAACTTTTGACGAGGACTCGTCTACTGAGGTAGTGTGGGCTGAGGTTAGAAACAGGAGAGGAGAGATCACACTGCTTGGAAGAGAGGATTGGCAAAATTATTCTGGGTAGGAGTGAAAGGAACAGGGTGGTTATTATGGGGGACTTTAACTTCCCCAACATTTACTAGAAATGCTATAACTCTAGTACGTCAGATGGATCAGGTTTTGTCCAACGTGTGCAGCAGGGTTTCCTGACACAGTATGTCGAAGGGCTGACAAGAGAGGAGGCTACACTGGATCTGATGATTGGTAATGAACCAGGCCAGGTGTTTGATTTAGTTGTAGGTGAGCACTTTGGAGAGAGTGAGCATAATTCAGTTATGTTTAGTTTAGCGATGGAAAGGGATATGTACGTGTCACAGGTCAAGAATTATCGATGGGGCAAGGGCAATTATAATGCAATTAGGCAAGAATTAGGATGCATAGAATGGGGTAGATAAATGCAGGGGATGCAGGGGATGCATGGAAATGTGGAGCTGGTTTAAGGAACAGATATTGTGTGTCCTAAAGAGGTGCGAAATGAATATTTTCACTTAGGAAAAGGAGAATATTGTAGAGGAAAAGAATGAGGTACGAGATATTAGACTAGAAAGGACTGAGGTTAGTTACGAACAGGTGTTATCAATTCTAGAAGGAATGAAAGTAGACAAGTCCCCTGGGCCGGATGGGATTTATCTGAGGATTCTCTGGGAAGCTAGGGAGGAGATAGCAGAGCCTTTGGCTTTGATATTTGAGTTGTCATTGTCTACAGGTTTAGTAGTAGAGGACTGGAGGATTGCAAATGTTGTGCCCTTGTTCAAGAAGAGCAGTAGAGATGACTCAGGTAATTATACACCAGTGAGCATTACTTCTGTTGTAGGAAAGGTTTTGGAAAGGATTATAAGAGATAAGATTTATAATCACCTAGCAAGCAACAATTTGATTTCAGATAGTCAATATGGTTTTGTCAAGGGCAGGTCGTGTCTCACAAACCTCACTGAGATTTTTGAGAAAGTGACCAAGCATGTAGATGAGGGTAGGGCAGTTGACATGGTATACATGGACTTCAGTAGAGCTTTTGATAAGGTTCCACATGGTAGGCTGTTGGAGAAAATGCAAAGGAATAGGATTGATGGTGATTTAGCAGTTTGGATTAGGAACTGGCTTTCTGAAAGAAGGCAGCGAATGGTGGTTGATGGAAAATATTCAGCCTGGAGTCTGGTTACTAGTGGTGTGCCACAAGGATCTGTTTTGGGACCACTGCTGTTTAGCATTTTTATAAATTACTTAGACACAGGCATAGGTGGATGGATTAGTAAATTTGCAGATGACACTAAAGTCAGTGGAGTAGTGGACAGTTTGGAAGAATGTTACAGGTTGCAGGGGGAGTCAGATAAACTGCAGAATTGGGCTAAGAGGTGGCAAATGGAGTTCAATGCAGCTAAATGTGAGGTAATGCTCTTTGGGAAGAATAACAGGAAGGCAGAGTTCTGGGTCAATGGAAAGATTCTTGGTAGTGTGGATGTGCAGAGGGATCTTGAAGTCCATGTACATAGATCCCTGAAAGTTGCCACCCAGATTGATAGTGCTGTTAAGAAGACATATGATGTGTTTGGATTCATTGGTAGAGGGATTGAGTTCTGGAACCACAATATCATGCTGCAAAACACTAGTGCGGCCACACTTGGAATATTGTATACAGTTCTGGTCACCATATTTCAAGAAGGATGTGGAAGCATTGGAAAAGATGTAAAGGAGATTTACCAGGATGTTGCCTGGTCTGGAGAGAAGGTCTTATGAAGAAAGGCTGAGAGACTTGGGTCTGTTCTCATTGGAAAGAAGGCGGCTAAGAGGGAATTTGATAGAGACATAAAGATGATCAGAAGATTAGATTGGGTAGATGGTGAAAGTCTTTTTCCAAGGATGATGACGTTAGCTTGTATGAGAGGGCATAACTACAAATCGAGGGGTTATAGATTTCAAACAGATGTCACAGGCAGGCTCTTTACTCAGAGAGTGGTAAGGGCCTGGAATGCCCTACTTGCCAATGTAATAACTCAGCCACATTAGGGATATTTAAACAATCCTTGGATAAGCACATGGATCAAGATGGGATAGTGCAGGGGGACGAGCTGAGATTAGTTCACAAGTCGGCACAACATTGAGGGCCGAAGGGTCTGTTCTGCCCTGTATTATTCTATGTTCTATATGGATCCTGCACTGGGCTGCGTTGTCACTTTCAGGGCCTATAACTCCAGAGTGGCTCTTAAGGGACACTGGAGAAGAAGATTATTTTACCAATTTTACCCAGGCATTCAGGAACACTAATAAGAAGCACTGTTGAAAAGTAAGCTCCAAAAAAGCTCCTGATTCAAATAAAAGCAGCATACCATTTTTGCAGAAGTTTTGAAAAAAAAGCAGCAAGTGCTGGAAACATTCACCCAGTCTGGTTACAGGTACAAAAGTCATACAGACTCAAAACATTAACTTTTATCTCGCTTCATAGATGCTGCCAAACCTGCTGAGTTTCTGTAGCATTTTTTGTTTTTGCCCTGACTCTAAATATCTAATTCATCAATGGTTAAAAATAAACCTGTGCAGCCAGTACTGCATGAGTTTTGTGTTATTCATTTATAGGATGTGGAAATCACTAGCTAGACCAGCAATAACTGCCAGCGTTTGTTGCCTATCCCTAATTTGCCCAAAGAGTCAGCCATATTACCATGGTTCTGGAGGCACACAAAGAGGTCAGATTGGGTAAGATTTACAGATTTCTGCAATGGAGAACAGCTGGGTTTTGAGAACAATAAACAATGGTTATTGTGATCACCATTAGATTAGCTTTTTGTTTAAATTCAAATTTTAACCATCTGCAATGGTGGAATTCAAACATAGATTTCCATTAGCCTGTTGTTCTGGATGACAATTAAAGTACATTACCACTGTGCTACTATCTCCCCACATTACAACTGCTGAGAACACTGAATAGGGAATTAACATTTATCGGATTTGACTTCATCGGAAGAAATTGACCATTACAGAACAACCTTGATTATCCGAATGAAACAGACAGGGAGTATTTTGTTCAGATAACTGATTGTTTGGATAACTGATCTAATTGTAAACAAAGGAAGCAATTACAGGGCCTTGAGATCGTGTTCATGTAATCCGAAATTCGGATAATTGATGTTCGGATAACCAAGGTTGTTCTGTATACCCAATTACAATCGACCCTTAGATTCTCTTTAATTGAGACCAACTTGTGATATCTGCCTGTTATCTTATTTTAGCAAGGATGTCAGCAGAATAATTAAATATTCATTAAATAATATTATCAAAACTATTCACATATTAAAAGCTTTGGAAAACAGAGTGAAAACTAAAGTTCCTCATTTTCAGTGGTTTTTGCCTTACCAATAAACAGTCCATCACTCTTTTAATGTCTTGGTTACAGGACAACATCATTAATTTCCAATATTTATGGGAATTATAGCAGGAAATAATTGTGAGTATAAAAATAATATTTGACTTCAGTGTTGAATGCTATGTATATTTTCAGTTATGCTTATATTCCATATTGTGCTTTATGATGCCTGAGATGTTAACATTTAAAATTGTTCATTAAAAAAAAACAGACGTTAGCTTACATTGAAGTCAAACAATGCTTATACCTCAATCAAAATGTATTGATTCTATTCAGAGGCTTTAAATATTTGATATCCCTGGAAGCCCAGCATTAGTGCATTTTATAAAGGGCACAGAAGCAAGATACACAGCATGAATCCTCCACATCTCGATGGAGTTTGCACTTGAATGGAAGGAATAAGAATTAAATTCATTCAGAATGAAATTATGTGTTTGCACAGTTCAACACTGGTAGAATTGAAAATATTAGATCCAGCACAATGTTTGCACTGCAGGACGAATATAGGCACTTTCATATATTGTGAATTTCCTTCTAACTCAGAGAATTTTGGAAATAGCTATTGCAAAATGTGGGCTGCTACAAATAGTTCTCTGGACTCAGAAACGTTCATCGCTGGTGTCAATGGACCAAGCAAGTTGGGTGGTGCTTGTTGGTGTGGGGTGAGTGGGGAAAAGGTCAGTGAATGAATGCCCTCACAGAACTCTCTTACATTTCAGTGATGCTTAGGAGACTATTCTTATCTGGTCATACATGCCAATAGAGGAACCCAAAATTCAGTGGTCAAAGAGGATGACACAAACCATAAGAGCTCAAAACCTGAAAGTGTGGAACTATAGAAGTTTGTTGGAACTAAAAATATTGGAAACACCTAATCCACTATCACCTGTGCTGCAGACAACTGTGGCAAATTTTGTGGGACTTTTCCTAACCTATTATGGAGAAATTGCAGATTCTTGTCCTTGCTGTTGATTTTGTGCTGACTTTGTGGTATTACCCTGATTGGCATAACTGGCATCTCATGGTATCTGTCAATCCTGTAGTGTAATAGTTGTCTAAAGTTATTTGCTGTCCCCCAAATCCTCCTTTGGATATACTTTGACTAAGGCCTGTCAAATGAGCAGTAACGGAGTATGCAACCCCATGGATTTTACAGAAGAGGTCATGTTCATAGTTAATCAGGTAGATTACAGTATGATAGCAATAGATGCAACAACAGTATAAGTCAGGCGTAATTACTAGTTCTCTTGGAAGCCAGACAGACTACACCTGTTCCATACGCAAAGCCTCATGCAGAATGTCTTATCTTCACTCACAGATTGATATCATTAGATGATGTCTACTGATAAGCCACGTGGCTAATCTGTTTATAGTTGTCTTAATATCATTACTTCTTTGACACAGCAACATTCTAGTCCACAAATTCATCCTGCTTCCCCTTTTCCTTCTCCCCCACTTCAGTTCCTTCATATATTCTTTCCCCTCCTCAGTCAACATTTGCACCTTCTCACTTTTTGTTGTTGATGCTAGCGTCTCTCCTCCCATATCCTTGCCCCATTTTTGATTGGTGGGCGTCTGCTCTCTAACAGATAAGCAGAGGCTGCTCATCTCCGCAGTCAATTCACCCCAAGATACGGCTCTCCACATCCTTCCTTCCTTAAAGCACTCTTAAAAAATGAAGATGCATTCATTTTGTGCTTTCCAATATCTTAAGAACAGTCTAAGCAATGAAATATTGTTGAAGTGTGTTTGCTGTTGTAAGATAAGAAATGCAGCAGTCAATTTGTAAATATGTCCTTCAAATAACACAATGATAATGACCAGCTAATTCAGCCATTTGAGTAATATTAGTTGAGGGATATATATTGACTGAGACACTGGGGAGAAATCCTCTGCTCTTCAAAAAAACAAGAATCTTTAAAACCATCAGAGAAGACAGATGGGGTCTCGATGTGACGTTCCATCTCAAATATTCCTCAACAGGAAAATATTCCTTCAGTACTGCTCTGAAAGGTCAGTCGAGATTTTGTGTTCAAATCTTTGAAACAAGACTTCATTGCATGACCTTCTGACTCACTGAGGTATGCGATTCCACCGAGTCACAGCTGACATTTAAACGTTGCTTCAGCTATAGTTAGCAATGCAGTCTGTGAGTTGCAAATAGCACCATATTTTCCATAAAATTATCACTTGATGCTACCTAGCTGCTGGCGGTGTTACAGTCTTGCACCTTAGAATTCTTTTCAATTTCATAGCATCATAGCAGGTTTATGGCACAGAAAGAGGCCACTTGGCCCATCCTGCCCAAGTGAGCCAAAAAAATGAACCAGCCAAACTCATCTCATTTTCCTGCATTTGGTCTGCCAATCTTCAGTTGAGACACATATCCAAAATGAGATGTGGATTCCTGCTTCGACTACCCTTTCAAGCATTGAGTTTCTGACTCCCAGGATGCTTTGTTTGAAAGAAAATCCTGATCTACTCTGTATTCTTCTGACCACTGTACTCATGTTCATTGAAGCTTACAAAATGAGCAAAGTTCTTAGGGAGCTCATCAGAGTAGATGTGGAGGGATTGTTTCCAGAGGACTAAATGTCAGAATAAGGGGTCACACATTAAGGGAGAAATTAGGAGGAATTCTTTTTATCAGAGAGTAGTGAATCTGTGGAATTCTTTATCATTGAGGGCTGCAGAGGATGAATTGTTTAGTAATTCAAGGCTGAGGTAGAAAATTTTTGAATCGTTAAAGATTATAGAGAAAAAATAGGAAGGTAGAATTGAGGATTAGTAGATCGGTCATGATGTAGTTGAATGGTAGAACAGATTAATGGGCCAAATGACCAATTTCTGCTCCCACATCTTATAGTCAATCCTTTAAATCTATGGCCCCTAGTCACTGACCCCTCTGATAAGTAGATATACTATTTCCATACATTCTATCCAGGCTCTTTGCAATTTTGTAATCTCTTTCAAACCAGCACCACATAGGTCCAGGAATGGCTTAAGTCTCTTTTGTACAAGTGCATATCCATACAACCCTACAGCTAATTCTAGCTTCAGGGCATAAAAATAGGACTCTGTTAAAAAGTAAATAGCTTGCCTTCCCTAGTCTCTCCAGAGGGAGATTAAGTACAATCAACCAGATGTGGCCAGATATGAGTACTTATGATGCTTTATTTTCAAAAGAATAAGGAGCATGACAGTCCAAATAGATTATGTTTACTGAGAACTCCAGGAAAAGACTGTATTCCCATTATGAACTGATGCACATGTCATAGAATTCTTCTGATGCCTTATTGGACATTTATCTCTCAATAACATCACTAAGAAAGACTATTGGGATGATTATCACATCAATGTTTGTGGGAGTTTGCTGTGCACAAGTTGACTATTGTACTTCTCTCCATTACAGCAATTTCAATAATATTTTATCTGTTTGCAGCATTGTGAAGTCTGTGAAGGCAGAGCATAGTACTTAGTTTTTTAAAATTTCTTTCATCATTGCTCTTCTTTCTAAACAACTCCTAACTTCAGAAGCTGGAGTTCCACATCTTAGTTCCAGCTCCACATTCCAGATGGAGCTCCACAGTCTCAGATGGTTTAAAAAATTTGACTATCACCAATCCTGGTCACCATTTGGCTTTCTTTTTCTGAAATCACCGGCCACAGGGAACAGAAGGGCAGGTATTCGACAACAGGGTTTTATCCAGGTTACACAATTAAAATTACTGGAGTTTAGAAAAATGAGGAGGGATCTCATGTCAATTCTTTCTAATGGAATTAGACAGGTTAAATGCAGGAAGGATGTTCCTGATGACCAGGGTTTCTAGAACCAGGGGTCACAATCTAAAGATACTGGATAGGCTATTTAAGACTGAGATGGGGAGAAATCTCTTCACACAGTTCAGTTTCTGGTCAGTTCTGATCTCTAACTCCTAACAGTCTGTCTCTCCAAATTCTCCTTTCTTTTCTAACAGCTTGTCATGTTCTGTGTGACCTTTCTTCATTCTCTTATGATCAATTCCCAGAGACAGCCTACTAGTTCAACTATGCCAGGAAGAGACGCATTGTAGCCCAAGAATTTAAATCAATATAAAAATATTTCATCAACAGCCGGTCCACAGCCCAAATATTGTCCCACATTACATAAGTGCAGGAAAGCTCCAAATATATATATTTGCACCAGCACCTTTAAAAGATGATCCAGCAATTAAAGTTTTTTTTATGGTCCCTTCAAGTAATGCAGAACTTTGTCAAGCAGGAATGTATCACCTTTTCCATTGCGTTGTGCACTGGTATCTTGCACAGCATTTTCAATAATTAAATGCAAAATTACAAGGAATTGGAGCAATATTGGACTATTCAGTTCCTTGAGTCTAGTCTACCATTCAAAAGTGCCATTGACTGATTTTGTCCAAGTGTATCATAGGTAAATTTCTCCAGGATTGCATGATATCAGTTTCAGAACAACTATTTAAGTTTGGCAAAGGACAGAGAGGGAAAGAGAGATATAGCAAGTCTGCAGACGCAACATCCTCCACATTAAATGTTGGCCACACACAATTTGTTGGATTCATAACATGTTATCTATTACAAGGCAATTGATTTCTTCTTACAGTTGAGATGTATTTGAATAAGAGATATTTGGTACAGTAATCGTAATTGTTAAATCTTAAATCACATGACACCAGGTTATAGTCCAACAGGTTTATTTGAAATCACAAGTTTTTGGAGTATTGTTCCTTCATCAGGTGAAGTGTTTTGTCACTTCACCTGATGAAGGAGCAATGCTGCAAAGGGCTCCTACCCAAAATGTCGATTTTCCTGCTCCTCGGATGCTGCCTAACCTGCCGTGCTTTTCCAGCACCACACTAATCTTGACATCTGACTTTGACCACCCCAGACCAATAACAAGACCTGCCACATCATCGTTAAATCTAGACTACCTCAGTCAAAAGAATGTCTTGATAAGATTTTTATCAACAACCATTGTTGTTAATTAATCAATCATCAAATGGAAAGTAACTAATAGAGAAAGGATAAAAGTTTCAAGAGAATATGCAAAATTCAAGCATAAGCTGGAACAAAGTATCAGTAAACTCCCTAGAGTTTGTTACTGCCTTCAGCAGACACCTTGACATGCATTATTCGCTTTATAATACAAAGACCCCCTAAGTGCTCCAGAGCAGAAATCTTGTATTATCAGCAAAAGGCAGATTCATCACCACGTAGTAAGATAGCTCTTGGCCATTTTGATGTTGAGATATGTGAGCTCTTACATATTTGTCACTGATGATAGGCCAGGTTCTCAATGCACCAAGCATTTCAGCCTGTTTACCTATTTGGGTTTTTCAGTCAACAGTCCTTGAATGGGTTCATTCGCATCACTTGGAATGTTGTCTTCTGAAGCTAAGGAAAGGTCACCAGGCCTCAAAGCATTAATTCTGATTTCTCTTCATGGATGCTGCCAGACCAGCTGAGCTTATGCTGCAACTTCTGTTTTTATTGTGGAAAATCAAAAAGATAGTCTCTGTTGCATCTACTTTTCCAAGTGAACTTCATAGTTTATCGGGAAAGTAGTTCTGATTTGTAGTGATAAGACTGGGATATTTTAGCCATTATACAAAAATGGCTGAGGGAGAGGACTGGCAGCTAAACATGCTGGTGTACAGGTGCTTTAGGCAGGACAGCAATGTTGGAAAGGGGGGAGGGGAAGTTGCATTTTTGATTAAGGCACAGATCATAGCACTAATCAGAGATGAAATAACTGAAGGATCATCCAGTAAGGCCTTATGGGTGAAAGTATGAAAAAAGAAGGGAATGTTGACGTTATTGGCCCCCAGATAGTCAACGGGAATTAGAGGAGCAACTATGCAAGGAGAATGGGGAGAATTGCAGAAGCAGTATGGTTGTCATTGGAGGGGATTTTAATCTTTCTCACATCGTTAGGTACTGCAAGAGAGTTAAAGACTTAGATAAGGTTGAATTTGTTAAGTGTGTTCAAGAACATTTTCTCAAACAGTATTTAGAGGGTCGTACTCGGGCAGGGGCAATATATGATCTATATGGGTCTATTAGGATCTATATGTTCCTGTGAGGGCGAAGGGCAAAATTAGCAAGAATAGGGAACCCTCGATGACAAGAGATATTGAGGTTTGACCAGAAGAAGGAGATATGGCTCAGGTACAGGCAGCTGGGATCAAGAGAATCCCTGGAGATATACAAGGAATACAGGAGTTTAGTGAAGAAGGAAATCAGGACGGCAAAAAGAGAGCATGAGATAGCCTTGGCTGAGAAGATTAGGGTAAATCTAAAGAGGTTCTTTCAGTATATTAAAGGAAAAGAACAATCAGAGAGAGAATATGACCCCTCAAGGACCAAAGTGGACATGTATGTATAGAACTGCAGGTGTTGGGTGAGATCCTCAATGAATATTTCTCCTCTGTATTAAACTTTGAGAAAGACATGAAGACTTAGAAACTTGGGAAGTTAGTGGTGATATCTTGAGACAGGTGTTGGATGTATTAGAATATATGAAGGTGGATAAATCTCCTGATCTTAACCAGATATATCCAAGGATACGGCAAGAAGCTATAGAAAAATTGCAGGGACCCTAGCTGACATTTTTGCATCATCGTTGGTCACGGGTGAGGTCCCAGAAGACTGGAGGGTAGTGTATGTTGTCCCCTTATTCATGAAGGACTGCAAAGAAAAGCCTGGAAACTATAGACCTGTAAGCTTAACATCTGTGGTAGGAAATCACTTGGGAAGATTCTGAGGGATAAGATATACTTACATTTAGAAAGACAGAGTTTGATTAGGAGCAGTCAGTGTGGCTTTGTGCATGGAGATCATGCCTCACAAATTTGTTAGAGTTCTTTGATGAATTGACCACTAAGGTTGATGAAGGCAAAGCAGTAGATGTAGCTTATATGGATTTCAGTAAGGCCTTTGATAAGGTTCCACATGGTAAGCTGCTCTGGAAGGTTAGGTTTAATGGAATCCAGTTTGAGCCAGAAAATTGGATACACTATTGACTTGATTGTAGGAAGCAGTGGGTAATGGTGGAATTCTTGCTTGTCGGCTGGAGGTCTGTGACTCGTGGAGTGCCTCAGGGGTTGGTGCTGGGCACATTGCTGTTTTTTATCTATATCAATCATTTGGGTGAGAATGTACAATTAGTAAGTTTGCAGAAGACACTAAAATAGGAGGTATCCTGAACAGTGAGGAAGGTTATCAGAAATTGTAGCAGGACCTTGATCAGCTGGGGAAGTAGGCCAAGAAATGGCAAATGGAGTTTAATATATATAAGTGTGAGGTGTTGCATTTTGGAAAGTCAAATCAGGGCAGGAGTTTCATGGTGAATGATAGGGCCTGAAGGAGTGTAGTGGAACAGAAGGATCTTGGAGTTCAGATTCACTGTTCTCTGAAAGTGGAGTCACAGGTAGACAGGGGAGTGAAAAAGGCTTTTGGCACAATGGCCTTCATCAGTCAGGGCATTGAGTATAGAAGTTGGAAAGCTATGTTGGAGTTGTACAAGATGTTAGTGAGGCTACACTTGGAACATTGTGTTCAGTTTTTATCACCTTGTTAGAGGAAGGATGAAAAAAATGTAGAAGAAATTTACAAGGATGTTGCCAGGACTCAAGGGTCTGAGTTATTGGGAGAGATTAGACAAGCTAGGACTTTTATCAGTGTGGACTTCTTGGGTCAAGTGGCCTGTTCCCACATTGTAGGTGTTCTATGAGATGACTCTATTTTGTCTTCTTTTCTTTTGGTACTGCTTCCAGATAAATGATCATCAGGTCACATTTCTTATTTTCCAAAAATTTACGTGCACTTCCTTTAGGACTGATAAAACAATTAGAACTTCAAAAAATTAAAATGTTTCACAGATATGGATTTTAAATAATTTTTAAAAGTTCCTTACTGTCACTGCTTATAGTTCAATGCTTCAATGTGATTCTGTATAAATTTCTCTCCCCAGGGAGAAAATCACAAAGGTGCATCTCTAAGTTAAGATGTTTAATATCTTTTTTTACGTAAAGTTTAAGGTACATTTCAAACCTAACCTTCTTGTAAAGTTTAGCCTTCACAAGAATTTGAATAAGCATGGTTATAACAAATGCTTAATGGTTTCCTACCATTCCATGGCATTCCTCCATCAGGAATGTGTGACCTATGGATTGATATTGTCATAGTCCTTCTTAGATCAATGTTGAGACTGAGAACAGGCGAAATGTATCCACTTAGGGTAAACAAGTTCATCTGACACAAGACTCTAACAGAGGATCCTCCTGTTACATTGCTGTTGCAGTGTTGGCATTAATATATGCATTTTGAAATAATGCGTGATTTTTATGGAGATTCTGACTTACTGTCTTATTCTCTGACTTGCTTCTCTTTAAAATGGAAAACATTAAATCACTTCTGGCATGTAGCAAATAGTGAATTTACTGCACTTTGAGGAAATTGTAATATATTGTCTGTGGAATTCCTTACATGCAGATTTTTCACAGTAGGCAATTGTTTTGCATTTTCCATCTTATTTTATTCGTAGACTTTGGTTTTTATGATCTTTGTGTGGTGCCTTTTTGGATGTTGTAATTTGTCAACATCTGAACATGTCAATTCTTTCAAGTTATGCTCACAAAATAGGTCAGAAGGAGGAATAGAACCAATTTCACTTCAAGCTGAGGTATGCTGCTAAAGAAATAGTAGATTTAATGACTATCATAATTCACAACCTTAAGATATCCCAAAACATTCAAAGCCAATTAAATGGTTTTAAATCATGTTTGCCATCATAATGCAGGTGACAGAGTGAGGTCCATTTGCCTCAAGCAATGTATTTTAGCTGATATGGCTATGCCTATGTTTTCCCTCATAATATAAGAAACTGATTGGGATTATCACGGTATTGAAGAATTCAACAGATGTTTATCTGTTATTAGGCTATTATATACAGACATTACTTTTCTCAGATTTTTCTGTGCTAGCATAAACTATTACGTTACACAGAAAACCTTGCTTCCAGTAGCATGTCATTTTGCAAGCGATCCAAGTTATACCATTGGGTCACCTGCTATGAAACAGTGATGATTCATGAATATGTCTCTTAAATACTTAACATAATACCATGCCTTTTAAAGGTATAATGCTTATCGGACATCAGGCAACAACAATACAACCATTTGGTACATACAAAGCTCCCACAGTAACAGCTTGGGATGGGTAATCTGTTTATTGATGTTAGCTGAAGGTCAAACATGGTCAGACTACCAGAGTGAACTCCATGCTCTTCATCAAGTACCACTGGATGCCAGGGAAATGAGAATTGAACTTTATGTATTATCTGAAAGGCAGCAGCTCCAGCTCTGGAGTATCAACCTCTAACTTGTCCTTAAGAAGAGTCACTGGGATGAGATTTGAAAACATAACCTTCATAACTCCAAAATTGAGACAGTGTTTACACACAGTTGTCAAAACACTAGCCAGCTTTGCCATGGAGATTTTCACATGCTACTGAGCTGCTGTTTCTTCTGACCATTCAGCCATTTTATCAAGTCCCTTTGATGCAGTTCACATCAATGTTTCTTTGGGAGTGTAGTTTTCAGTACCAATGCAGTGTGAGTGATTCTTTTTCTATCCAATTCCTATTGAGACCCACAGCAATTATAGTCAGTGGCCTGAAATATTTATGATAGCCATAAGGACAAACCTACCAGTTGTTTGATCTGGGTCAGATGAAGGCCAGGCAAGTATGTTCATAAGAATTAGGCTATCTACCAAGAGATTGGTTGGATCATCTCTTTTGGCTATAAAGACTGGATTACCCAAATTTTGTGCTATAAATTTATTTGTTTCTGTGTTTCTAAACATTTAGCATGATCTGGTCAGAAAATGCAATCATAACAATAAAAGTTAGCAGCTGAAAATGCAGCAGTTAGGTAAATGTTAGAGAGAAAATTGGGGGTCAAGAGGGTTGAAGACATGAGGCATGAAGCTCCAAAGATTTCCTTCTGGAGCCTCCTTATTCCTGAATAAGCCTTTTGGTAAATCCATATCTCCTAAACATAGGAGCAGGAGTAGGTCGCTCGGCCCAGTAACCTATGCCTTAAAATTACTCAAAGACAGAAACAAGCTAAGCAAGTCCAACCCTTCTTTATTAGAGGACTCACCCATGCCAAGTAACATTGCTTTGCTTCCAATGTGTTTATATTCTTCTTTAAATAAGGAATCCATGCTGTACACAATACACTAGATGTGACTCACCAACACCTCATACAACTGAAGGTTTTATTCAATTCCCCTTGCAAATAAACGATAGCCGTCTATTAGCTTGCATGATTACTAGCATACCAACCTTTGCAACTCATACACTAGGACAGCTAGTGTATCTCAGATTTCTGCAACCTCCCATCATTTAGATCGTCTGTTTTTAAAAAATTTCTGCTGAAATGGACAATTTCACATCTTCACACATTATACTCAATTTGTTACATCATCAGCCCCAATCATATAATCCAGCTATAACCCTTTGTAGCCTCCCTGTGCCTTATTCAGAAATCTTTGAGTCATTCGTGAATTTAGTAATCATATTTCTGGCCATTTCATCCAAGTCATTGATGTTAAGGCCCCAGCATTGATCCTCATGCCATACCCCTCATTACATCTTGTCAACCAGAAAATTATCCATTAGTATCAGTTCTGTTTCCTGTTGGCTAACCAATTTTCTATTCATGCTAATATGTTAGCCCAATAAATTCATTTTGTCTCTGTTATTTATTTATTTTCTTGCTGTAATAACCTTAATGTGGCATCTTCTCAAAGACCTTTGGGAAATCCAACTTCAATGCATTAAACAGTTCCCCTTCATCAACAGTGCATGCTATTTCCTCAAAGAACTACAATAAATTTACTAAACATGATTTCTCTTCCAAAACAATATGTTGATCCTATTTGAATTATCTTGAACTTTTCAAAGAGCCCTGCTGCAATGTCTTGAATAATAGCTTCTAAAATCTTTTAAAGATAATGCAAGTGTTTGGATTTTAAACTAGATTCATGTGAAGGTTGGTCTATTTCTGTGAATGCATTTTAAAAATAACTGAGTCTTTTCAGAGCTGTCATTTTAAACTACTATGTGCCTTCTAGAGTATTAATGAAAGCTTGTTTATATTGTGGGGAGTTATGACCCAGAAAAGAGAAAGCATTGAAAGAAATTTATTTGTTTTTGTATTTAGAATAATCAATGATTGATTTTAGCTTAGAAAAACTCAGAGATTATAAAACTTTTGGACAGTTTGAAGGTGACCTGACTGAAATACAAAGCAAGTATGGTTGCAGCTTGAGAAAGGAAATTGTTCAGAGCAGTTGAGGAAATAAGTTATCTCAGTGAAAGAGTGTGGTTTCTGAAAATTCCAAACCAGGAGAATGTCTAAAATCCCAAGAATGTTCAAGAAAAGAGCTTCCCAGCTCACAGGACCTGAACTTAGAATAAGCAACGAAGTCAAACTTTTAGATTTGATAGTCAATGAAAAGTTATCTGATCTTTAATTGGCTGTAAAGTGATTGCTTTGAGGATTGATGAAATTTTGTTTTGCTGTGAGTTTTTAAGTCTTTCATATGAGGTTGTCTGTAGATTATATGTAGATGTAGATAGTTTAGTGTGGTTTATTATATTTTCTTTTGTCTAATGAAGTTCTGTTTTATTGTTAAAACCAAATCTACAGACTTTTGTATTTATTTTGCTGTGGAGTAAAGTTGTATTAAATTTAAAAAAGGAACAAAACTTTGATGTATCAAGCCAGATTTCATTCTGGAATCTGACTTATTCAGTCGTAACAATAGCTGGTATTATAACATTTTGTTCTGACAGATGTCCAACTAACTGGTCTATCTCTTATCATTTTTTTGGATAATGGGATTACATTTGCTCATTTCTATTCTAATGGGACCTTTCAAATTCTAGGGAACTTTGGAAACTCAAAACTAATGCATCAATTTGGACAGGTGCTGTATGACTCTATAACTATTTCTATTAAGATCCTGAGAATGAAGTTAATGCAAATGGTACATAGTACTTTTCAAATGCAATGAAATTTTCTGCCTCAATCATCATTTCAGGCAATGAGTTCCCAATCTCTTGGTGGAAACAAGTCTCTTCAATTCCCTTCTATCAACTATATAAGTAGTTATTGACCACTGTCAGGGCAGAATGGGTCTTTCCCATTCACTCCATCCATGCTTCCCATCGTTTCATAGACTGGATCAGGCCCTTGGAGCCCAGGCATCCCCAGGGATTCTCAAGGGAACCTGCCAGGAATTTGGTTTTCAGGTTCCCCACATGGTGAAACTCCTACTTCAGAGATGACATGAATTCCTTAAGTGGGGATCAATTGTCAGTTGATGAATTGGAACTGAGCATGGTGGCTTTCTACAAATCTCACTGGCCAGTATTAACCTGGGGCAGAGTTGGGGAAGTGGCAAGCTCTCCACCAGACATCTTCCCAACCAATTTAATCCCATTCTCTCCCACCTCTAAACTCACTGGTCATTTTATTATATTAAATTGTTTTCTTGAATTTGTTGAAGGGCCAGCATTTGTTGCCTTTGAACTGAATGGTTTCCTCGTCCATTTCAATGGGTAGTTAAAAGTCAATCACTTAGGTCTGGATTCATGTGTAGTTCAGACCAGGTGAGGATTTCCCTTCTTAAAGGGGTTGAAACAAATGGGTTTTTTATGATAATTGGCAATAGTTTCATGCTCTCCATCATTGTTGCTAGCTTTATGAACCAAGTTTCACTTCCAACCTGCCAAGGTAGGATTTGAACCCATGCCTCCCAGACCTGGACTTCTAGATTACTAGTCCAGTGCAAATCAACTACAGTCACAGCCTCTTCTTGTGATTGAACAGTATCAAAATAAGTTGATTTGAAGGATGGATTGACATTGGGTGCAACACTCGCCTCAGTGATGCAAAACAAGGGTTAAAGCAGCCCTGTGAAATTGCAGGGTACAGATATCCTTAGCAAGTGATGTGTTTAAATCCAACTACTCACAATCATCTGTCAAGTCTGGTTATTACCTTGTATCTCAGTCTCACACCTCATTTCCTTGTCTGGCAGCAGAGAATGCTGGTTTAGTGAGGTAATTAATCACAAGTCAAATTCAAAATAATTGGCATTGGGTACTGACAACTGCAGAATCATAGCTTGTTGGAAACATAGTTGTTTACAGGTCCCGATTCATGCAAATAACCATCCAAACCACCACCAAGGAATGAGATTCATTTGTCTTATATACACTGTAATCCTTTGTGATTGAAGTGTGGTGCAATCCTTGCCAAAATTTCTTTTGCCACTGTGATCCCATTTCAAGGTTGGAAAATTATCAAAGTATCTTGGTCACAACTATGAGAGGGGCGCACATGAAGAGAGAAATCTGTAAGATTTCAGGGGACATAGCCCACGGGGGATAACCACTTCTGCCTCTTAGAGCTCATGATCCTAAACTTACAGCTCACACAATCATTTTGGGAAACTCTATCTTTACAATCACAGAATTACCATGACATGATACATGAGTTAGCAAGTTTACATTGATATTATTACAAATTTGAGTTTCTAATTCTGTAAGTTTTTTTTAAATTCAGGGTTAATTTCTAATTCCTAAGCAAGATGGCAGCTGAATAGGGCTCCTGCCTGGAGCTTGTCCACTATGAATACTTTATTTTGTGCTTCTTTCTACTTTTCTCATTTTTTTTCTTTTCTTGTAGCTCTTTAGGCTTTTTCTTTCCCTACTTACCTTCTCGAGGGAGCTTGGTCTTGGAGGCAATGGTGATGACAACAGTGGAAGATGTCTTTGACCGGCCTCAAGGTGGCTGGGGTGCCCAGAAGGAACTCTGAAAGTCGATGGCATTACGGTTTCATTGATGCCTGGAGTGGTACCAGAGTGGGACTCTGCAGCAAGGCAGGTAACATGGCAATGGTGCGTGGCAATGGCTGGGACCCAGCACGAGCTAAGATGGCAGCAGCAGTGAGGCCGTGGTGGATGGTGAAAGATTGTGGCAATAGCATAGGTCTCGAAGGATAGCAGCGGCAGGGAAGCACTGGTTGGAGCTGAAGTCATGTGAGTGGCAGTGAAGCCTGGCATGCCCAATCAGGGTCAGCAGCGGCAGTCAGCGGTGAGCACAGATGGGTCTTAGCGCAGCAGGGGTGAAAGTATGCTAAGTGCAGGGGAAAGCAAGTCCTCCTGGGGAAAGCCCAGCTTGGAGCATCTGCAGGCCTCTGGTTTAAGAAAGGACTGTAATGTTTGACTTATTTCTCTGTTTTTATACTAAGAAGACTGTTGAGCTGAACTTTTTAACTTATATCTTTTTTTAACTTCTGTAACTAAAATTTTGTACCTAAGATGTCGTGTTTGGTGATATTGTACACTTTTCACTGTACTCCTGTACCTTGTTGAGAATACATGACAATAAAACTTAAATCTAAATCTAACGGGGGTACTTATATATCAGCATGGCATGACAAGAAATAAGCAAGTTGACAAAAAACCATTCTCACCCATTATGATAGTCTTTCTCATGTTTCATCTTCATTCTGACACCAACAGGCATTTTATGAAGTGCAGTATATGAGCATGTAATCATTCTCTAATGGCACCAAATGAATTATAATTTGAAGGGTAAATGTGATGATTTAAAAGTCCATGTGGTTTTCCCATCACACATCTGTAAGTTTTAAGTTAATGTAAGTTAAATCAAGGTTACTTCATGTTTAACCATTACCCAAACAAGACATTTCTTCAACACACTATGTGACGGTACTAATGATTCAACAGTTGCTAAGCAGGGATGCTTCCAACACAGTGTCGTGATTCAGGTGGTCTGAGGTAAGATAGAGTGTGAAAACTTTATACCTTCATATCACAAGCTATAATACAATGAAGGCATATCTGAGAATTTCTCTTAAATATATACAGACACACTAAAAGCAAGATGTAACATCATTCTAATATAAAGTTAAAAGTCACACAACACCAGGTTATAGTCCAACAGGTTTATTTGGAAGTACTAGCTTTCAGAGCGCTGCTCATTCATCAGTTAACTGGGGAGCAGGACCGTAAGACTCAGCCTTTATATCAAGCAATCACAGTGTCATGCAACTGAAAGGAGATATTGAATAAACATAGATTGCTGTTAAGTCTTTCATGTTTTAGAAATGAGCTGCAGATTTCAGTTCATTCATATGGAAATCCCAGAACTTCTTTCAAGTCACATTCTCGAGATAATTTAATGTTTTATAAAAAAAAGTGACATTTCAGCTCAGACAATGCATTAAACGCGTGATGTTAAAGTCTGTCTGTACCCTAATCTTGAGTCAGACTGGTTCTATTTCCAAAGTAGGAATGTATAAAATGTCACATAGATTGACTGCCTGCATTGACTGCCTGCAGATCGTATGCTTTTTGATCAAAATAAAATGTATCTGCAATTACAATTCTGCAAATGCCAAGTTTGGCACCCAATGGGATGGCCTCAACCAGGACCTTGGGCTCATGTCACACTACAGGTAACCCCACTATACTGTACACTCGCACGCACACAAGCACACTCTTACGTGCTCACACACTCATGCAGACCCTCTCTCATATACATGCTCTCTCAGACACATACATATACACCCAACACTCATACCCATGCACACACCCTATACTCTGTCACACTCACACCAACACTCTACCAAGCATGCACACAAACACAGACACTCAAACTCACGCACACACACTCACACGCTTCCCTCGCCCCCCCCGCCCCCCCCACACACACACACACACACACACACACATCCAGGCACATACTCTCTCTCTCTCTCTCACACACACACACACACATGCACGCATACACACACACATATATAAGTCTATGGGGTGAATTTGCATTTGCAGAAACATTCTACTTTGATCAAAAAACACACAATTTGCAGTCAGTCAATGCAGGTAGTCAATCCATGTAACATTTCATAAATTCCTACTTTGGAAATAGAACCAGCCTGACTCAAGTTTAGGATACAGACAGACTCAAACTTCACACATTTAATGCATTGTCTGAGCTGAGCTGTCACCTTTTTTGAGAAAACCTTAAGTTATCTCAAGAATGTGACTTGAAAAAGTTCTGGATTTACATATTAATGAATTGAAACCTGCAACCCATTCTAAAAGATGAAGGACTTAACAGGAATCTAGGTTTATTCAATACAGAAAAACCTCAATTATCCGAAGGATACGGCTGGGGAGTATTTTGTTTGGTTAATCAAATGCCACATAACATAGTTTAGCCAAGCATTGGGACCTTGCAGTCTTGCCGGATAATCCAAAATTGGGATAATCAAATGCGAGATAATCGAGATTCCTCTGTATATTGTTTCAGTTGCATGCCACTGGTGTTGTGTATGATTTTTAACTTTATCTACCCTACATTGTATTTGACAGAATATTTTTGTAACTTGTGTGGATCTTTTAAAAGTTGATACCAAGAGGGATGAATGTATGATTGTAAGGGAATACAGAAAGTTAGCACTTTGGTACAGCAAGCAATTAGGAAGTCAAGTGACTTAATTGTCTTTATGGCAAGGAGATTGGAGTATAAGAATAAGGATGACTTGCACTAATTGTACAGGGCTTTATTGATTCACACATGGAATATTGTGTGCAATTTTCATCTCCATATCTAAGGTATGCATAAAAATACAATGGAGGTGATACAATCAAGGTTCATCAGATCAATCGCTGTGATGAAATAATTGACAGGACTAAGCAAATTGAATTGATACAAAAACAGAAATTGCTGGGGTAACTCAGCAGGTCTGGTAGCATCAGTGTCGAGAAAGGGAGAGATGAACAGATAGGTGGAGATGGAGCGCAGAGAGAGAGAGAGAGAGAGATGTGAAAGAGGCCAATAAATAAGGAGATTATAGATAGCAGGTCAGGATACAAGAAAAGCTGAATAAGTGATAATAAGAGCTAAGAATAGGGGAAAATATATGACCTGTACTGAATGCAACCCAAACGATATGATAGGACTAGGTCTCTGAGTATGGTGATGGGTGATGTTATGTCAATACAGCACCTGGTGGGGACTGAATAAAACACATGGAAGGTTCGAATCAGGCTCTAATGTTATTGAAGTCAATTTTGAATCCTAGAGGCTGCAGAAAAATGACATTTTGTTTTTCAAGCTTGATGTTCCCTGATGCTTGTGATCCCATTGAAGTGTACAAGATTATCAAGTGGCTGGACAGAGCAGGCATTGAGATTGTTTCTGCTGGTTGGGAAATCTAGACCATAAAGGCCTGGCTCAAATAAGAAACCAATCATTTGGGACTGAGATGAGGAGAAATATGTTTACTGAGGGTTTTCTAAAACTTTGGAATTGTCTAACTTTAAGATTTATAACAGTTTATAGTTCAAACTGAGAGCAATGGATTTCTTTTCATTTAGAGAATGGGGATATAGGAAGCAGGCAGCAAAATAAGGCAGAAGATCAGCCATAAACAAAAACTGAAATTGCTAGAAAAGCTCAGCAAGTCTGGAAGGAAGGGTCAGTGGATATGAAACTTTAGCTTTGATTTCTCTCTACAGTTGCTGCCAGACCTGCTGATCTTTTCCAGCAATTTCTGCTTTTATTTCTGATTTCCAGCAACCACAGTTCTTTCAGTTTTTATTTAGAAAATCAGCCAAGGTGGCTTTGAAAGGTGAAGCCAATATGAGTACCTGAATGGTCTACTCCAGCTCTTATTTTTTTATGTTCATCAGTTTGTTGCTAAAATAGATGGTAGATTTTGCACACATGCAAAATAAGGGATTACGAACGCTAGCTGGAGCCCAGCAATATTTCGTTCCCCAGTGGTGTTGATGCATTTGGGCATTCACATCTGCACTGAAAGGGCAGTGGCATACTGCGATGAACCATCTTGTTTGCTAAAAAAAAACTTTCTCACCTTCCTGATGTGGAGCCATTAGAAGGCAGAGTGCTTATATAGATTCCACATCTAAAAAGTACAACATTTGTCAATGTAAATTTATGTTCTTAATGGATGTAGATTGAATTTCTAAACAGTTAGTCAGCTCATTCTTAAAAGTGAAAATAAGGTTTCAATTTGCAATTCGTAGCTTCAGTCTGTGTCCTGCTGCAGTTTGAGAATGACTGAGAATGAGAATTACAGCCATAGAAGAGCTGTAAGTTAATTTCCATGACTGTTTCTGTAACCTTATCATTCTTTATGATAGGCAAATATTGTCCACTTAATTTATGTCGAAATGACTGAACAGTCTTATTGAGATAATTACCTGAAGTTGTCTTATATAGCTAGCTCTGCTTTTTATACAGCACTTTTTCTGGCGTTAAATCTGGCTACCAACACTGCCAAGACATGCTCTACTTCCTTTTGCAATTGTGTGCTAGAAACATCAAATTCGTACAGCGTGGAAACAGGCCCTTTGGCCCAACAAGTCCACACCAACCCTCCGAAGATATCCCACCCAGACATCCCACCCAGACCCATTCTCCTACCTTATTGCTCTGTGTTTACCCCTGACTAATGCACCTCTAACCTACACATTCTTGAACACTATGGGCAATTTAGCATGGAGACTACACATCTTTGGACTGTGAAGGAAAAAGGAGCATCCAGATGAAACTCATGCAGACATGGGGAGAATGTGCAAACTCCACACGGTCCCCCAAGGCTGGAATCGAACCTGGGTCCCTGGTGCTGTGAAGTGGCAGTGCTAACCACTGAGCCACCATGCCACCACCTTATGCAACAGTCAGTCCATTTTACAAGTCTGAAATTTAAGTGTGTTTCTTTTTGCCTTTATTGTTTGCCATTCATTTCTGTCTAATGTTTATTTACCTTCAATTGCTCGGTTTCACCCTTTAACTCAAAGTAACAGTGTAATAAAGATCAGTGCCCTTCTGTGTCTCTCTGGGGATCAAAGATGTGTGCAATAAACTATTTATAAGTCAGAAACTTTGTTCTTCATACTGAACAACTCTCAACAATCTCAATTGCTGATGATGGCCTAATCCAATGCATTCTTTTACTCTTAATACCTTTGGCCTAAGTTTTGCAAAGTTGTGGCGACTCTGCAACTAATCTAAATGGCTTCAGATCTGGAGATCCTGCCCCCATTTCCATTAGCTCCTATTTTGGTCAATGAAGAAACAGGAGGAGGCTACCAGGTCAGGGTGGATATGCATGACTCACACATAGGAGAAAGTGAGGTCAGCTCATGACTCACCCATAGGTTTGTCTACGATGCTCTGTTGCCATGTTGGATCAAAGTTTAACTGGAGATGGCAACAAGCACCAAGGCATAGTTTGGCTGCTGTTGAGAAGGGATTCTGTGAGATCCTTCATGTACTCCCAGACTCTCTCTGCCACCACATGCTGCTCTCAAAGTGGCTACACTGGTGAAGGAACTGTCAAACATCTCCTTCTGGAATGTGCCTTAGAGAGAGATGCAGTGTTTTTTGTCAAGGTTCTTATCAAGCAGATACATGACACAGAACTATGTTCTCTCGTCTGTTCCCACCAAGACAAACATTGACTAGCTTGGAAGATTGTCAACTCAGTAAAAGATGGTTAGATCATTTACAGTGTGGAAACAGGCCCTTTGGCCCAACAAGTCAACACCAACCCACCTAGACCCATTCCCCTACACCTAACACTACTGGCAATTTGGCATAGCCAATTCACCTAACCTGTACATTTTCAGACTGTGGGAGGAAACTGGAGCAAACCCACACAGACACAGGTAGAATGTGCAAACTCCACACAGACAGTCGCCTGAGGCGGGAATTGAACCCGGGTCTCTGGCGCTGTGAGGCAGCAATGCTAACCACTGTGCCACTGTGCTGCCCTAAGATGCTCTTTGGTCTGCCCGAAACATGTTGGTCTTCCCATGCAAAGAGTTGACCTCAACTGAGTGTTGCAGACTGTCACATTCCAAGGCCCAGGAATATGTGCTGAGGGATGCACTAAAGTCCGGGGCAGCTGCTGCCAAGGAGCACTGCAGAAAGACCACCGTGATCTTTCTGCCAAAATATAACACAAGTCCGTTCAGATATCAGATCCTCTCCTTGTCTTAATGTCATTAAATAGTATTCTGCATAGTAAGAAATGCCTTTGGAATTTGCAACTGCAGGGAATGTCAAATTCCAATGTTTGCTTGTTCTTTAGAAGCAAGAGCTGTACAGAACTGCTTTAATACCTGCGTATGTAATAAAATATTTTACGAACATAAAATTTTACATTGAAAAAAGCTGGAGTTTGGAAAAACAGGGAGATAGGAGGAGGTGATCAGTCCCTCCTTTTCATTCATTGGTGAGTATTTCTGCTATTTAATATAAACACAAGATCTTCGGGAACTCGGGTAAAAAGGGAAAGAGCAGCCTTAAGGAAACTCATGGTACAGAGCACTTGACATCAGAGAGAGCTGTGACTTTAGTAAGGAGCAGCTGAATAAAGCAGCAGGAAAACTTTAAAGAGAGCAGCCAATGTAGCCTTCGTTCAATCCAGAACCAATGCTCCTGAGGTGGCTTCAGAATTAAAAAATGACACTGGGCAAGTGGAAGCAGCTAGACGGGTAAGTACAGATGGTGAGTATTTGGACTACTATTGTTGCTTTAGAATTTGTAACATCTTTGTTTTGTGGGTCATAGTTTAAGGGGTATACTCTGGTTGAAGAAGGTCCAGGAAAAGACTGTAAAGTAATTGATATCATTTGATTTAAGAGCCTTTTAGTGTTTTTGTCAAAAGAATGAGTCACGGCAGGAGACCTCAAAGTCGTGGTTTGCTCTTCCTGTTCTATGTGGGAGGCTGGACATGTTTCCAGAACCTAGGGCCAGCACATGCAAAGGAAGTGTCTCCAGCTGCAGCTCCTAGAAGCCCAGATGCTGTGGAGTATCTGAAAATTTAAGAGAACCATTGTCAGCAAGTGCAGAGAGATTTTTCACACCACAAATTAACACTACCAAGACAGGAAGGGAATGGGTGACCACCAGGGAGAGTAAGAGAACTAGGTAGACTTATGGCCAATCCCATCAAAAACAGCTATATGGATTGGATACTATTGGGGGGAATGGTCTCTTAGAGAAAACCAGTAACAGCCAAATTTGGACCATGGTTGGCTCTGCTGCAAGGGAGAGGGAGAGAAAGTGTGGGAATGCTACAGTTACAGAGGTGAATAAGACTAGTATAAATTGGATGGATTACATCTGAGCAGAATCAAGACTGATGTCTTAGTGCAAATATTGGCAAGTGTGTTTGGGGGTGGTTCGAACTAGAATGGAAGGCAGTGGAAACCTAAACAGGTGACAAGTGAAAGAGAAGTAATGATGACCATAAAAGAAAGAACAGTACAATTCAAAAATGGTAGCTAGGATAATCAAAGGCAAGAGGCAACTATGACCACAATAAAGTTAGGGTAATTAAAAATGACAAAAAAGCAAACCCAGAGACTTTGTGTCTGAAAGTGCATGAAACATTTGAAATAAGGTAGACAAATTGACAAACTTGAGAATGGATATGATCTTGTAGCATTATAGAGATATGGTTACAGGGAGATCAGGGATATTTGACTTTTCAGAAAGATGGGTGGGAAAGAAAAGATGCTGGAGTAGCACTGTTAATAAGTTGTAAGAGATGATCCAGCCTCAAATGATGTTGAGTCTATAAATAACAGCATGGCAAAGAACTGGTAGGAGTGTATGGATCCCAAATAACTGCCACACTGTGAGGAAAGATAGAAGGAAACAAATATTAGGAATACGTAAAAAGAATAGAGCAATAATTACGGGTGACTTTAACCTTTATTATAAGTTAATCAATCAAGTTGGCAAGGGTAACTATGACAACAAATTCATAGAGTGTTCCCTTTCCCTTCCACACCTCCCAGCCACCTTCCGGATTTATTCCCCCCATTGACCAATCCTTTGCCTGTCTTCACCTATCCCCACCTCAACCCCTGTTTCTGCCACTCCCTTTATCTGCAGCTCCCCTTACACCTATCCCCAGTCCTGAAGAAGAGTTACACCTGAAACACTGACTTCTCGACCTCCTGATACTGCCTGGCTTGCTGTGTTCTTCCAGCTTCCTGCTTGTCTACAATGTGAACAGGTTCCATTGAGCCAACTAGTGAACAGGTTCCATTGGATCTGGTATTGGGTAATGAAGCAGATTTAATAAATTACCTCAAAGTAAAAGAATCACCATGAAGTAGCCTTTGTGACATGGTAAAATTTAATATTCAGTTTGAGCATGAAAATGTGGGTCAGTAACTTATGGAAAATTAAAATGAAATGAGGACAGTTTAGTAAAAATGGACTGAGCAGATAGATTGGCAGGAAAGACAGCAAGCAAACAATGGTAGACATTTTAAGTGTTAATTCATAACATTCAGTTAAAATATATCCCAGTAATGAGGAAAAATTCTCAGAGAGGGATAAATCAACAATGGCTTACCAAGGAAGTTAAAGATATAAAGTTGAAAGAAATAGCATAAAAGGAGCCAAAAGTCAGTGACAGCTCTGAAGACTAGGATAAATTCAAATTCAGCAAAGGATTACTAAAAAGCTAATAAAGAGAGAGTAAATATATTGAGGCCAAATTAGGTGGGAATATTAAAATGACAATAAGAGCTTCTTTAAATATATTAAAACAAAGCGAGAGGTCAAATCGAACAAAGGTGCCTTAGAAAATGAATCTGAGGAGATAATTGTGAGAAAGAAGGAAAAGGCAAAGGAGTTAAGCAGGTATTGTGCATGAGTCTTTATATGGTGGAAGTTGATTTGAAAATTTCATTCATACTATAGAAAACAGGAGAGAACTTAAGTACCAGCACCACCACAAGAGAAGTAACATTAGGTGAAGTAATGGGGCTAATGGCGGATGACAGGTCCTGGTAGCTTGCACCGTGGATCCTTAAAGAAGTGGCAACAGAGATGGATTGGCTATAATTTTCCAAAAATACTCAGATTCTGGAGTAGTATCAGACAACTGCAACATGTTAATGTTACAAACAGCTATTCAAAATGGGAGTATAGAGGGAAACCAGTGGATGTGTTTTTTTGTTGGACTTTCAGAAGATATTCGACAAATACCTCACAGAAGATTAAGTCATAACATAAGAACCCATGTTGTTGGAAGTATTTTGGTGTGAATCGAAAATTGTCTAATGGGCTGGAAACAGCAAGTGGAGATAAGGGATTCTTTTTCAGGTTGGCAACCTGTAACCAGCTGGGTTCCACAGGAATCGGTGCTGGGACCACAACTCTTTACAGTACACATTAATGATATGGAGGAAGGAAGTGAATATACTATAACCATATTTGCAGACAATACTGAAATAGATGGAAAGACAGGACACAGAGGGATACAAATAGTTTACAGGGAGTTATTCATATGCTAAGTAAGTGGGTAAAAAAATGGCAAATGGAGTATAATGTGGGAAAATATGAAATTGGTCATGTTGGAGGGGAGACAAAAGAACTGAGTATTATTTAAATGGAGAAAAATGGCAGAAAGCTAAAACACAAAGGGACTTGGGAATACTTGTGCACAAAACACGAGTGAAGCAGATAATCAGGAATGTTAATGGAATGTTGGTGCTTAATTTGAGGGGTTTGGAGTATAAAAGTAGCAAAGTCTTACTGCTATTGTACAAGGTGCTGGTGAAACCACATCTGGAGTTTTGTGAGCAGTTTGTTCCTCTTATGCGAGAAAATATATCATTTCATTGGAGATGGTTCAGAGAATATTTATGAGGATGATCCATAATATGGAGGTATTCCATTATGAGCAAAGGTTAATCAGGTTGAGGCTCTGTTCACTAGAGTTTAGAAGCATGAGAGGTGATCTAATTGAAACATTTAGGCTTCTTAAAGGGTTTGACAGAGTAAATGCTGAGAGGATTTTTCCCCAGCTGGGGAAGCCTAGGACCAGAGAGCATTGTCTCAGAACAGATTAAGACTGAGATAAATAGATTAAGACTGAGATAAATAGATTAAGACTGAGATGAATAGATTAAGACTGAGATAAATAGATTAAGACAGGGATGAAGAGAATTTCTTGTTCAATGATTTTAAGCCTTTGGAACTCCTTGTCCCAGAGAGCTGAAGGAACTGAGTTCTTATACATATTTAAGGCTGAGGTAGATTCTTGATCAGTAGGGGAATTAAAGGTTATGGGGAAGGGGCAGGATAGTGATCAAGTGAGCTGTTGGATTAAACATGATCATATTGATTGGCAGAGCAGGCTCAAGGGGGTGAATTAGCCTACTCCAGTTCTGATTTATTATGGTCTTTTAACCTTAAGGAGAATCCAAGATTATCAGGGCCATATGAACTCAGTGTTGAGTTCAAGCTGATCCCATTTTCACTGAAGCAAGTGAGTAATCCCTCAGTTTGTTATCTATGATATTTTAGAGTGGACATAAATGCTATTTATGATTGGGTTTGTAGAACTGTTAAGTTATTTAAATATACGACACTTTAAGTTTTGCAAATATAAAACAGTCAGCCTATGACTTGGTTTTCATTTTTGGATATGCACAGAAATCTCAGCTCCATGAAACTAACATGTGAATTGGGCCACCCATATTTCCCAGGGACTGGCAAAATTGAGATTCCAGGTGAATGAGAAAGTGCAGAGGAGTCTGTCTGGAGCCTTTGGCTCTGTGATCAAAATTTAGAAATAAAGATTAAAATGTTAAGAACATCCCTTCATTATGGAATGCACTTACTCCTTATGTCCCCCTCCCCAGCCTCCAGGCCCCTCCTGAACCCATGCCAACCTGTAGCCATACTCTTCATGATTCCTGATACCCCCTATGCCCCCAATCATTTTCATTGTCTTTAACACCCTAGTGTCAACTTGGTGTGAATGCATTCCTCCATTCACCATCCTTGGCTCTTTCCACTCCACATCAATTTCCTTATTATCCACTAAGGCCATAACTCAGTCTATTAATTATGTCACCATTGGGAGAAAGAAACACTCTCATTTTTAGGAAAATCTAAACTATTGAAATTGTTGCAACTAATTTCTTATATATACAAACAGTACCGTAAATGCTTAATCCTTTATGTCAACAAATATTTTCATTTAATAAGCAGTTGAAGCTGTTCATCAATAGGCAGCCCATGGTGAAAAGAGGAATTGGGGAATCAATCCAGCACAAATCCTCTGATAGTTTTATGTGGACAGACATTCTGAAATTTTATCTCCCCATTCACATTTGGACAGCTTCTTGACAACTTTGACAATCTTGATGAGCTGAAACACTTTCTGCACAAGCATGACTTTTCACAATCCTGATATACTACCATCATAGTATTATTATTGCTTGACCACTTGCACAAACTATCATTATCAAAGTAGGATGGGAAGGATACTCAAATTTCATAATTTTTTTGCCAACTGTGAAAAGTTGTTGAGGGATTAGTGACTTTTGATATGGTGTTCTGAATGCAAATATTTGTTCTTAATTGTAAGGGATTAAGTAGTTGAGATTCAAGTCCATTTAATGGATTTTTAGCAATGTAATTTTTTGAATATTAAAATCTGTAATTGACACTCAAGACAATATTTTGTTTTCTATCAGCATGTATTTTGAGGACTGATGATGGTGAATACTAGATGAGATGGCACAAAGGGTTTAAGTACAAAGGGTAGCATATGAAGTTGTGGGCTGACTTAATTGATACTAAGTTGAAAATGTAGCTATGAGGGGAAATGGGGACATAATTTAGCATGAAGATTAGGTGGAGCATGGGTTGGCCAGAATGGGATGCAAGGAATGTGGGGAGCAAAAATAATAAAGTGTGAGGGTTGAGAGATTGAGAACATCATAACGAACAGCACGAAGTGCTAGAGCATCAGAGTGGACCTGTTAATCAGCCTGCCTTGGTCCTCATCTGTCCTTGCACTCTATTCCAGGGTGGAAGTGCTGACTCTATCGCACTCTTTGTCACCAACCCGATCAGTTCTTCTATATGGCCTATTCCCAAAGCCAAGTGCAGTGAGCCAGGAAATGTCCCAATTCAGCACATTCACCTCAGGAGTAAAATCCTGCTTTATTGGTGTTGAGGAAATCTCACCAATTGCGTTACATGAGAGTTGAGAGGGGCATTGAGCATTATTCAGGATTTTAAAATGGCAGGGTAAAGAAACACATAATCCACACTGGAATATTGTCAGGGATGCCTGACCTATCGCTTTTGAAGGTTGTACAAGTAAATTGACATACCCTTGCCTCTTTATTGTTATAAAGTGATGTCTTGACTCCTTTTGTACCGTTCCTATTCTCAAAATAAATTACTTTAGGAATTGGAACAAAATTCAGGCTTGGGATACTGGTTCACATCTAAGTGCTTACTATTATGAAACTTGCTAATGATAGTGATATTTTACAAATTTTAGCTTCTTTCTTGTGAAATCCTTTAAAGAAAAAACAAATCTAGCAAACATGATGTCCATGGTGAAGATAAGGTGTTGGGGACAGGGGAAGCGAAAATCATGGAGGAGGTGGAGGGCGTGGGTGGTGTCCCAAATGTAGGTGGAGAGTTCTTGGACTAAGGGGGACAGGACCGTGTCGAGATATGCAGAGATGAGTTTGGTGGGGCAGGAGCAGGCTGAGACAATGGGTCGGCCGGGGCAGTCAGGTTTGTGGATTTTGGGCAGGAGGTAGAAACGGGCGGTGTGGGGTTGTGGGACTATGAGGTTGGAGGCGGTGGATGGGAGATCCTCTGAGGTGATGAGGTTATGGATGGTCTGGGAGATGATGGTTTGGTGGTGGGAGGTGGGGTCATGGTCAAGGGGACAGTAGGAGGAGGTGTCTGCTAGCTGGGGTTTAGCCTCAACGGTGTAAAGGTCGGTGCGCCAAACTACTACCGCGCCTCCCATGTCTTCTGGTTTGGCCCATCCTAAGCTGTAGTATATTCAAAGTGAAATATTGCTGTTGAATGCAAGGTACACATGCCTGCAAAACTGGATAGTATACATTGAAAAACCTTTGGTCTAGTGTGGTGCAAGTAAGAATTGGAGAAAACTCTCATGTAAGAAAATCTGTTCCCCTAAATTTGGACTGTCTCTAAAGTTATATCAGCATGCTGTATGGTAAGTCAAGACTGAAATAAAAAGCAACTAGGAAGAATATGCTGAAATTTCTGAAAGATTAATGGAAACATGAATCTGACAAATACAGGCACTGGAGTGTGATGATTTAACATTCATCTGTGTATGTTCAAATGTGGGCCTTTTTCTCCATCATGGTATTTTATCTGATGTAATGCTTACATTATCCCTCATGACATAAGAAGCTCTGCACAGATAATGTGGTATTGACGAATCCAACAGATTAGATTCCCTACAGTGTGGAAACAGGCCCTTCAGCCCAACAAATCCACACCGACCCTCCGAAGAGTAACCCACCCAGACCCATTTCCCTCTGACTAATGCACCTAACAGTATGGATAATTAGCATGGCCAATTCACCTGACCTGCATATCTTTGGACTATAGGAGGAAATCCACCCAGACAGAGGGAGAATGTGCAAACCCCACACAAACAGTCACCCAAGGCTGGAATCAAACCTGGGACCCTGGTGCTGTGAGGCAACAGTGCTAACCACTGAGCCACTGTGCAGGCCCATGTCTACTATAGCTAGCTGTTAAGTAATTGTCATCTTCTGATTAATAAAACGCTTATACTTTGAAAGTTATGTTTTATAGAATATTCCTATTAAATGTATGAGAACGCATGGAGTGAGATTTTTAATTGACTTCTAGTATCTTACATTTGAATAGTTTCTAAGTTTCAGTGTATAATATGAAATGCAAATAATCTGACTTTTGAAAGCAATTTAGGCAATGGGCACATTTCAAACACATTTGCATAGCTTTCTGCTACTTATATACAAAATGTTTTGCTACTTTTTTGAGAGTGAAATTATGCATTGATTTAACAGTTTCTATGCTAGAATAAACTCAAAAATATCTATTGAGGCATTTACCCTTGTTGCTCATCCTATTCAGAATTTGGGGTGAAAGTTATCATGAACAAGTATTTTGTTCCTGATACTATTTAACTAAAACTTAACATGCTGTAATCAGACTTATAGAAATGAAACTGAATTAATTTGAAAGGAAGGGAGTGAAGGGGATAGTTATTTAGAGCAATAGAAGGAAGAAAGTGGTGTTTGAAAAGATCAGTGCAAGATCACTGCTGCTTATGACTTACATCAAGGATTTCTACTTGGAAATAAACACTTGGTTTCTAAATTTGTGACAAATGGGTACGTGTAATTTATACTGTAACAAATTATAGGAGGATATGAATAACTTTGCAGCATAGGCAAAAAGATGTGAAATAATATTCGGCATAGATAAATAGTAGTTCATTTGATTCGGAATAAAACAGAGGTCACTTATTTTCTAGAAGGTTAAAGTCTAAATGGCATAAAGGACCTCTAAGTGAAAATACATCAATCACTAAAAATGATGATATAGAATTGCAAGGGAATATGAACTGAAGCAAACTTAAAACTGGGCTTTATTTCTGCAGGGATAGACTTCAAATGCAAATTTATATGGAAGTACATTTAAACCATACTTGCACCCAGAATTAAAGACCAACCACCCTATGGATAGGTTAGCGGACATCCCAGAATCAACCCAGCACCACTGACCTCATTACAATGTTACCTGTGTTAGGGAAGATGTCAAACAGGCTGCTCTCCGATTGACCAATTGAAAGCTTGTTTTCTGCCTTGGAGATTTGCAGAGACAATATTCAACTAATTCTATGTGTGAACATGGGTTTTTATTGTGATGCTACAAAATAGCTCCAGCTTCACGCTTTTCAATCTGTTTTCAGTTTTTCTTTAGTTATACCTACAGGGTTGACGAAGAGCATATAGAGAGTAATCAAAGTATTGAACAATTAAACCCATGAGTACCAATTAGAGCCCCCACCCCACCCACCATTCCCCCACTCCATACTTTCTCCTCCCTCAAACTTTAGAAACCTTCTCTCCACACTGTCACCACTTTAGACACCAGACTCATCTTGCAAGCCAGCTCCAAAGCTGAATACTTTCCTTTCTTCCTCAGTGGCTGCCCACATCCAAGCCAAATAAAGATGGGTGTGCCCCTGATGTTCATTGGTGGAGGTAGAATCACTGCCTGCAAAATAAATGTCAGCTCAGAAATACAGCACGCTGCTCTGGTCACAATATTATGGAAAAGTTAGAGAGGCACTGGAGAAGGTACATAGAGGTTTACAAAAATAACAGCAGAACTGCATGGATATACCTAGTAGGAGAGGGTTGAGATGCTGTTTCTGCCTTCCTTTTTATTTTAAAAGAAAAGAATGCTGAAGGTTGAAGTTTAATTGAAGTGTTGACAATTTTTGAGAGTTTGCATGGACGAGATGATGACAAAAGAATGATTCCTCCTGTGGCAGAGGGCAAAACTAAAGATTGTCAATATAAAATATTCATCAAGAAATTAAATAGAGATTTCAGAAGGAAGATGCTCTGGAATTCACAGAATACTTACAGTGCAGAAGGAAGCCAATTCGCCCATCATGCATGTTCTGACTTTCTGAGCATTTTGACTCTGTGCAATTTCTTGTCTTTTCCCACTCATCCTGAACATAGGTATAATATAAATAATCTAATACAATCTTGAATATCTCAAAGACAGATAAGAATAGGATGCATTTCAGTGAAAGTTTTTTTAGATTAGATTACTTACAGTGGGGAAACAGGCCCTTCGGCCCAACAAGTCCACACCAACCCTCTGAAGCACAACCCACCCCGATATCTAACACTACAGGCAATTTAGCATGGCCAATTTACCTAACCTGCATGTTTTTGGATTGTGGGAGGAAACCAGACCACCTAGAGAAAACCCACACAGAACGTGCAAACTCCATACAGAGAGTCGTCTGAGGCGGGAATTGAACCCAGGTCTCTGGCACCGTGAGGCAGCAGTGCTACCACTGTGCCACCGTGCCACCTGTTAGACCAGCATTTGAGGAAGAAGACATTAAGAAGGTAGACTTGGGGAAAGACAACACTAATGCACATGGATGTAACAGCTTTGGAACCACTAAGTCATGATGACAGTGTGAAAAGGATGAATGGTTTGGTTTGAAAGGGGAGAGCAAGAAAGACAAGGGAGTTCCTATATTATTGGGAGCCTCCAATGGACACACTAGGAATTTCATTCTTGTAAGAATTTGTATTAATACAAAACCTACCATGCCCCTCAGAACATTAAAAGGTTTGCAGCTATTTGAAAGGACAGTTAATGTTTGCATGTGGGAAAGTAAAAGCCGTTTTGCACACAGCAAGTTGCCAAAAACCTGACAGAGGCAAATAACCAGTTAACAGGCTTAAAGGGTATATAGAGTTGATGATAATATCAGTGCAGGATAAAGGATTTTAACATTCAAATAAAACATATTCTCTTGCTACCACTTAATATGATAAAAACCCAATTTATATTGACCTTGTGAGTGCCAGGACAAAGCTATCATGAGACAGCTGAGCACTGAATAGTATTTTATATATTTAACTAATGTTCCACCATTTCCGCAAAGCTCGAAGGAACACATTAACATTGTGAAAAATATGCTGAGGCAATTGTGATACTGAAATAGGTTATCTTAATTTTTCAATTGTGCATGATTGATCAGATTCTACCTCAGGGTCAGAGACTTAGGATGAGTCACATGGGATGAATTATCATATCAATAGCACTTCACAATTGGTTTGGAGCACAGATATAGGCTTTGCTAACTCAACAGTAATGCTACACTCTTGACAGCTACAAAACAAATCTTTTTTTTCCTGTCTTTATTCTTTCATGGGATTCAGGCCTTGTTGACAAGATTAGCATTTGTTGTCCATCCCTAATTGTCTTTGAAAAGATGATGGTGAGCTGCCTTCTTGAACCACTGTAATTCATTTGCTGTGGATACATCCACAATACATTAGAAAGGGAGTTCCAGGATTTTGACTCAGTGACAGTGAAGAAGTGGCAACATATTTCAAGTGGCTTGGAGGGAAACTTGCAGATGAGGAATTGCCATGAATCTGCTGCCCCTGTCCTTCTAGATCAAGGTGCTATCTAAGGAGCAGTGTCCATTTGGACCTGGACTACTTCAGTGTCTAAGAAGTCATGAATGGTGCTGAACATTGATAGGTCATCAACAAAAATCCCACTTCTGAACTTATAGTGGACGGAAGGTCATTGATGAAGCAGCTGAAGATGGTTTAGCTGAGGGCACTATCCTCAGGAACTCCTGCTGAGATGTGCTGGAGCTAAGATGATTGACCTATTAAAACCACACTTATCTTCCTGCATGCCAGGAACAACTCTAACCAGTGGAGAGTTTACCCCTACTCACATTGATTCCGGTTTTGTTCAGGGTCCTTGATACCACACTCGATCAAATGTGAACTTGATGACAAGCGCAGTCATTCTCAGCTCACCTCCAGAATTCAGCTCTTTTGAACCAAAGCTATAATAATGTCAGGAGCTGAGCGGCCCTGGCGGAACCCAAACTGGGTGTCACCAAGCAGGTTATTGCTGAGCAGGTGCTGCTTGATAGCACTGTGGATGACACCTTCAATCACTTTACTAATGACCGAGAGTAGACTGATGAGACAGTAATTGACCAGGTTGGAGTTATCCCGCTTTTTGTGTGTACAGTACATACCCAGGCAATCTTCCATGTTGACAAGCACATTCCACAAATTGTAACTGTGCTTGAACAGCTGGATTGGAGAATAGCAAATTCTGGATCACAAGTCTTCAGTACTGTTGCTGGATTGTTGAAAGGGCCCTTAGTCTTTGAGTATCTAGAATCTCTGAACTTTTTTTTTAATATCTCATGGAGTAAATTGAATTGGCTGATGGCTGGCATGTGTGATGCTGGAGACCTCAGGAGAGGCTTGAGATGAACCATTCACTCAGTACTTCTGGCTGAAGACTGTTGTGAATGCTTTAGCTTTATCTTTTGCACTGATATGTTGGGCTTTTCCCTCATTGAGGATGGGGATATTTGTGACGCTTCTCCTCCAATATGTTATTCAATTGCCTAACATCATTTATGACTGGATGTGGCATCTCTGTAGAGTTTAGATCTGATCTGTTGGTTTTGAAATCATTTAGCTTGGCCTATCAATTACTGCTTATGCTGTTTGGTATTCAAGTAGCCCTGTTTGGTAGTCTCACCACATTGTCACCTCATTTTTACGTATGCCTGATGCTCCTCTTGGCATGCCTTCCTGTGCACTTCATTATGGTCAAGTTCATCCCTAACTTGATGGTGATGGTGTATTGGGAATATGGCAGGCCAAGAGGTTGTAGATTCTGCTGCTGTTGATTCCCACAGCACCTCATAGCTGCCTAGTCTTAGTAGATCTGCTTGAAGTCTAGCTACCACAGTGATAATGCCAGATGACACAATGGAGACATTGGAATAATTTAGAAGCATCTCATTAATTCTCAGAAATCCCAATATGTTTTACATGCAATTAATTGTTTCAAAGCAATTACTGCAGTGCATGGCCACCACTTTTCATTTAGCAAAACCTTGGATACCACTGTTAAGATGAATGATCAGTTTATGTTTTGGTGTTGAAGAAAATTTCCAATGGAACATGCATCTTCTTTACCTTCAACAATGTATAACCATTTTAGCACTGCACTGTTACAACATGAAATATGATCTAAACCTGCAGTGACTTAACCTGTTCACAGCTTTCTGTCCCACAGGGTGAAAAATTGTCCTCAGAAATAGGCTCTCATCCAGTGTTTTGTTTGAGAGAATGGATGTATCCAGACAAAGAACCTGGAGTGGAAATCTCAGGAGACCTCAATGTTTGTGGTATTGTATTATCTATAAAGAGTTAAAAATCACACAACGCCACATTATAATCCAACAGGTTTATTTAGAAGTACTAACTTTTGAGCACTGCTCTTTCATTAGGTATCCGTGGAGCAAGATCATAAGATGCAGAATTTATAGCAAAAGATCACAGTGTCACGCATGCAATGGATACAATATAGCGAACAAACCTAGATTACTAGGTGGTAATGAGGAATGCAGATGACCGGAGATCAGAGTCAAGATTAGAGTGATGCTGGAAAAACACAGCAGGAAAATCAATTTTCCTGCTCATCGGATGCTGCCTGACCTGCTGTGCTTTTCCAGCACCACTCTAATCTTGAAACCTAGATTGCTGTTAAGTCTTTCTTCTTTTAGAATGGGTTGCAGGTTTCAGTTCAGTTCATTGATACGTAAATCCCAAAACTTCTTTCAAATCACATTCTCGAGATAACTTAAGGTTTTATAAAAAAAAGGTGACATCTCAGCTTTAAAAATGCATTAAAGGTGTGATGTTAGAGTCTGTCTGTATCCAAAACTTGAATCAGACTGGTTGTATTTCTAAAGTAGGAATTTATAACATGTTACATGGATTGACTTCCTGCATTGACTGTCTGCAGAGTGTGCTTTTTAAAGAGATAGAATGTAACTATAATCACAATTCTGCATATGTGTGTGTGCGAACATGTGAGGGAGAGAGAGAGAGTGTGCATGTGTGTGTGATTATGCGAGAGAGAGTGTGAATGTATGCATGTGAATGTATTTGCATGTGAGTGTATGCAAGAGTTTGTGTTTGTATGTGTGCACCTCATGGGGTCGTACATGTGGGTGTCTGAGAGAGAGCATGTGTATGAGAGAGGGTCTGCATGAGTGTGCGAGCATGTAAGAGTGTGCATGTATGTGTGTGTGAGAGAGTATACAGAGTGTAGTGGGGTCACCTGGAGTGTGACATGAACCCAAGGTCCTGGTTGAGGCTATCCTCATGGGTACCAAACTTGGCTATTGGTCTCTGCTCGGCCACTCTGCGTTATGCATTCCAAAGTCCGCCTTGGAGGATGGTCACCCAAAGATCTGAGGCTGCATGTCCCTGACCACTGAAGTTACAGAATTGTGATTGCAGATACATTCTATTTTCTTCAAAAAGCACACACTCTGCAGGCAGTCAATCCATGTAGTATTTTACAAATTTCTACTTTGGAAATAGAACCAGTCTGATTCAAGTTTGGGATACAGACATACTCAAACCTCAAGCTCTTAATGCATTGTCTGAGCTGAGATGTCACTTTTTTTTTATAAACCCTTAAGCTATCTCAAGGATGTGATTTGAAAGAAGTTCTGGGATTTACATATTAATGAACTGAAACTTGCAACTCATTCGAAAAGATGAAAGATTTAACAGCAATCAACGTTTGTTCAATATATCGTGTCCATTGCACGCATGATACTGTGATCCTACGATCCCGCTCCACAGCTACTTGATGAAGGAGCAGCACTCAAAAGCTAATACTTCCAAATAAATCTATTGGACAATAACCTAGTATTGTGTGATTTTTAACTTTGTCCACCCCCGTCCAACACTGGGTCCTCCACATCATTATCTGTAGAGACTTAGGAGTTGAAGGCAGTCTAGAAAATGTTCACCAGGTTTATCACAGATATGAAGAGATGAGGAGAGGTTGAGTAAGTTGTGCCTGCACTAACAGGAGTTTAGAAGAAAGAGAAGAGATCTTATTTAAATAGCTAAGATCTTTAAGAAGCATGATAGGGTAGATGTGGAGAAGTTATTTCCCTTGTGGGAGAGTCCATGACGAGAAGGCATAATCTTAGAGTAAGGTGTCACCTATTTAAAACAGAAATGAGGAAGAATATCTTCTTTTAGATTAGATTAGATTCCCTACAGTGTGGAAACAGGACCTTCGGCCCAACAAGTCCACACCAACCCTCCGAAGAGTAACCCACCCAGACCCATTTCCCACTGACTAATACACCTTACACTATGGGCAATTTAGCATGGCCAATTGACCTGACCTGCACGTCTTTGGACTGTGGGAGGAAACCAGAGCACACCCATTCAGACACAGGGAGAATGTGCAAACTCCACATTGACAGTCACCTGAGGCTGAAATCAAACCTGGTGCTGTGAGGCAGCAGTGCTAATCACTGAGCCACCGTGCCGCCCCAACAGGGTGAGTATTGAGGAGTAGGATGGGCTTCATTCAACTGTAATGTCAGAGTTTGGGGAGGTGGGGGGGGGGGTGTTGTTGGTGGGTGGGTAGGGAGGACAGTTGTAGGTAAAGTTCAATGTGATGGCTTTCCACAGGGGGGAATGGGTGTAAATGGGTTGTTAGGGTAGTGCAAGGTGAAAAAGGACACTCAGGCTCTGAGTGGGTACCTGGTGACTGATCAGAGCCCACTGCTGATGGCGCCACAGTATTCCTTGCCATTATTTGCCATTCTCTAGAACTAAAATACAACTGGAAAATGGCTGGGACAAAGCGCAGGGTGGATGGAGTTAGTGGGCACAATGCAGGATCCATGTCTACTAAACATTAGGACATTGGAGTGGCAAATAAATGACATTTACAAAACAGCTATGTTTAATTTGCAATTAATTCATCATACATTTGCAATGCGTACAGAGTGAAAGTACTCAGTGGTCAAATGCTGGTCAAAGTTGATTTGCACTATGCCATTGGAAATTGCAAATTTAATGACTGAGTCTCAGTAATGCAGAAATTAATGGCAATGATTTAAAAAGTGACAATTACAATACAAAGCTGAACCATTTATCACGAAACTTCCAAGGGTGCTGCAAGCCATCACTTCATCTTTTTGTAGGATTAGGGTACTCCGTACTGAATGCATTGATGGGGAGGTGCTGGCCTGGTGGTTTTATCGCTGAACTATTAATTGAGAAATTCAGGTAATGTTCTGGGGTCCTGGGTTCAGATCCCACTATGGCAGATGGTGAAGTTTAAATAGAAAAAACAATCTGGAATTAAGAGTCTAATGATAACCATGACAGAAGGAAACTGCCATCTTTACCTGGTCTGGTCAACATGTGATTCTAGACCCACAGCAATATGGCTGACTTTGAACTCCCTCTGGGCAATAAGCGCTTGCCTCAACAGCAATGCCTACATCCCATGAATAAATTAACAAAAAGAAACATTGAGGGATTGATGTGAGTCTGGGCTGGGAAGGGGAGCACAGCAGACACCCTCTTTATGGTGTTAGTCACTAAGTCAGCACGGCACCTTTACCTAGTTGTTGCTGAGGCTAAAGCTGAATTAATGATGTAGACATGATTCACCAGATGTTCCCTGAGATGGAGCACTTTTACTATGAAGACAACATGGATAAGCTCAGGATGTGTTCTTTGGTGCAGAGATGGAGGGATAGGACTTGATTGAGGTTTATATGATTATGAGGGACATGAACAGGGTAGATAGGAAACAATTATTTCCCCTTAGTTAAAGGGTCAACAATTAGGGGGCATAATTTTAAGATGAAAGGCAGGAGGTTTAGAGGTATTTTGCAAAATACATTTTCACCCATTTTCACCCAGAAGATAATGCAGGATTGCAGTACACTACCTGGGATGGTAGTTGAGGCAGCAAGATTCACAACTTTTAAAAAGTAATTAGACAAGTACTTGAAATGTCATAACATTCAAGGCTATGAGCAGAGTGCAGGAAAGTGGGGCTAGTGTCGAGTTAGAGTCGAGAGTGTGGTGCTGGAAAAGCACAGCAGCTCAGGCAGAACGGAGGAGCAGGAGAGTCAACATTTGGGCATAAGCCCTTCATGGTAAGAATAAATTAGAATCAGACTTGAGGAATGTGATTAAGCAGGGTAGGTAGTTAATGAGGTGTTTTTTGATTAGTTATAGAATGAAAACATACTTGGTGCTGTAACAAAAAAAACCCTCCTAAATAATCTGTACAACTTCGGGCATAGCCAGAAAAAGATAGCTTTCACCCTGTTGGTCCATGTATCATTTTGTGTGTAATTTTGTGTGTAATGTGCAGTTCTTTTGTTAGAAGCACAATGACAGTCTCATGTGAAATGTTCAGTAACTGACCTCCATAATAAACAGAAAGCAAAGAAATATGACTGTGGACTTCAAGCTAAGTCTCATTCTGTGATCTACCGTGTCCAGTATTATTACCATTAGTTGGGATCATAATGTGCAGGCTGCCAGTGAAGACTTTCCGAGGGCTGTGTCAGGTGCCCAAGCTAAGGTTGATATAGATGCCCGAAACAGTATAGAACCAAATGTTTGCAAGAGGTAATGTAATACAACATTTTTCTATACAATGTATAAACATTCTGAATAAGAAAAAACACATTGGATTTGATTTTGCACTCCCAAAAGCAATGAATTTTCGAGTGTTGCAACAACATCGCAAGTGCTGACACACTCCATGCTTCTACCAAAAAGCAGAAATTGCAGCAGTATACCCTCCACTGACTGGTCCACCGACCTTTTGGTTTAAAACAACAGGGATGAATAGTTTGTGCATCTAGTTTTAGAGCTATCATGGTCAAGTCCACGGAGGACTCATTATGTTGCATTCAGTATAATTCTGAGAAGGCATCAATAGCAGCAGGAGAGCAATTTCAGAAGCAAATGTGGAAATTTTGAGAGGTGAATTTTATTTGATTTCTTTTACCCTTTCATGGGACATGGGTGTTGCTGGTTGGCCAGCATTTATTGTACGTTCAGGGTTGCCCTTGAGAATCATTGAATCCCTGCAGTGTGAAAGCAGGCCAGTTGGCCCATTGAGTCCATACCAACCCTACAAAGAACAAGTAGACACACTCACTATCCTATCCTTGTAACCTCATATTTACATGCTAATCCACCTAACCTACACATCCCAGGACACTATGGGCAATTTAGCATGGTCTATCTACCTAACCTCCTGTGGAAGGAAACTAGAGCACCTGGCAGAAGGCCATGCAGACACAGGGAGAATGTGCAAACTCCATACAGTCACCTCAGGGTGGAATTGTATCTGGGTCCCTGGTTCTGTGAGGCAGCATTGCTAACAACTGGGCCACTTTGCTGCCCAAGAAGATAGTGTTTTGTCAATTTCTTGAATCACTGTCGTCCACGTGCAGCAGGTACACCCACACTGCAGTCAGGGAGGGAATTCCAGGATTTTTACCCAGCAACAGTGAAGGAATGATGATATATTTCCAAGTCAGGATGGAGGGTAACTTGGAGGGGAACTTGCAAATAATGGTGCTTCCATGTATCTGCCCTTGTCCTTCTACATGGGAGTTGCTGTGGGTTTGAACAGTGCTGTCTAAGAATCTTTGGTAAATTTCTGCAATGTATCTTGTAGATGGGCACACTGCTGCTACTGAGCATTTTTGGTGGAGGGAGTGGATGATTGTGGGTAAGGTGCCAATCAAATAGGCTATGTTATCCTAACTGGTGTCAAGCTTCTTTAGTGTTGTTCAAGTTACATTCATCCAGTCAAGTGGGAAGTATTCCATCATTCTCTTGACTTGTGCCTTGTTGATGGTGGAAGTCAGAGTTGTTTTGGAAAGTCAGGAGGTGAGTTACTCACTACAGTATTTCTAGCCCCGGATTTGCTCTTGTATGTATCTGGTGAGTCCAGTTGAGTTTCTGATCAATAGTAACCCTTAGGACATCGATGACAGGGAATTCAATTATAGTAATATCACTGAATATCAAGATACGGTGGTAAGATTGTTAATTGCATGTACATGTTAATATGACTTATCAAACCTCTGAAATAGGTTTTATTTATCTGATTTTTTTAGAATGAAATCAAAGTGACTGAAAAGATCTTTAAACATATTTGACTTCTTATCAATATTTATCTGACTTCTTTGAAGTCAAAGTTCTTTTACAAAATTGAAGTGATTTTTTGCCCATAATTGGCTTGATTCTTTCTTGACTAACCAATGACTACAAGAAATCCATTCAAAAAGATCAATACCACCTGTTTCCATCATCTGCCTGAGGAGACTGTTCCATCATGTTCCAAATGAAACATTGTGAAGGGTGTCTATGGGGAAATCTTTCCCACTAAGTGGAGATGGGTTTTGCTCTATTTGGTGTGCTAAATCCATGCAGAATGTTAAATGCCCAGAAATTGGTGTCAGTCCAGATACCCAACCCACCTACCCTTAATCAAGTGTAGCAGGAAAGTAATTAACAGCCTTTGTTTAAATGATAAACTCCTGCTTTCCTAGACAGTGCATGGGATCCAAACTGAACTTACATCTCACCTTCCCACAGATAGCCAAAAGTATATGGAGGACTTACATAAAAGATGAAACCATCAGGGCGGCACGTTGCTCAGTTTTTAGCACTGCTGCCTCACAGCACCAGGGACCCGGGTTTGATTCCAGCCTCGGATGACTATCTGTGTGGAGTTTGCACATTTTCCCCGGGTGTTCTAGTTTCTTCCCACAGTCTAAAGATATGCAGGCTAGGTGAATTGGCTGTGCTACATTGCCCATAGTGTTCAAGAATGTGTCAGTTAGGTGCATTAATCAGGGGTAAATACAGAGTAGGGGGAATGGATCTGGGTGGGTTATTCTTCGGAGGGTCAGTGTAGACTTGTTGGGCGGAAGGGCCTGTTTCCACACTGTAGGGATTCTATGATCATAGCGATAAACCTTAGGTGAAGGTTTATGTTGGCAGAGCAAGTTCTTTCAGCCTAAATTCACTCTTTCTTTGAGTTTAGCAACTTTGACTAACTTGTAGTCTTTGCCTTTGATTCCACTAAACATAAATACACCTTCTGTCCTGTGTGATTTTCGAGCTACATGTTCTGCAGTAAGAAGGACTGTTGAGGAGGGAGTGCAGCTTGTGTAATTCTCTTTACTCTACAGAGACTTTGGAAGTCATATCCTGTCACGAAGGAAACAAAAACAGTAAATGACCCATCCTGGTCTGACTTATCTTGTATACCTCAGAATAGTGCTCCAGTATGATCAGTATTACCAAGTATTACCAAGTATTGCTTCTTAATTTTAAAAAAAAATTGCTTTTTGTTTTTTTTTTCCCTCTGGACCATCACTTGTCCATTCAGCTTCCTTAACCTCTGAACACATGACCTGAAAAGCTTCAAGGTCTCGTGGCACATAATTGGAGATCTCTGCAGCCTCTTAAAAACAGACTTCTGTCCAGAGGTGTATGTAGCCACCCATTGCTTGTATTTATCAAGGTGACTACAGGCTCAATTTATTCCTATCCAGGCACCTACCAGTTTTAGTATTTTCTCAGTTGGCCACTCTTGGTACCTTGTTGTGTTTGCCACTTCTTTACGCTCTTTAGTCCTGTGAAAAGATTACTTCAGCTGGTTCCCGACCACTCAGCCACTTTTGTCTTTGCTTTCTCTTCGGCTTTTCTAGAGATTAGTGGTAGAAGGTACACCACCACAGAGGTATGAAAAGAGGTACTGTTGTTAGATAGCAAGACGGTTTATTGCATGATAATGATACATACAATTACATTGGTCAGGTATAATTAATAGGACCTTCGGGGCCCAGTAAATGACATATGCTCCCTCTCAAACTAGGTTTGAACTCCTTCTGACCCACTGACTGTGTGTAGCACCAGTAATGGATGCAACAAATATAATATGAACATTAACCACTTCAGCACCATTGCTCCATATAAGACTGATTGCACCTATCAAATCTTGCAATTTTCACTCCACAGTGCCTCTGCCAAGCCAGCAATGCCTTGTTTGTCAAAGCATCCAGGATTTTCAAAGAAAGACATAGAAACATGGAAAATAGAAATGGTGCAGGATAAAGCCAGCTAACCCTTCAAGCCTGCTCTGCCTTTTATTATGGTCATAGCTGATCCAACTCAGCACCCTGTTCCCCTTTCTCCCCATACTATTTGATCCCTTTAACGCTAAGAAATATATTTAACTCCTTCTTGAAAATATTCAAAGCTTTGGCCTCAACCGCTTTCTGTACAGAAAATTCCATTAGCTCACCATTCTCTGTGTGAAGACGTTTCTGTTCATCTCAATTGGAAATGGCTTATCTTGTACGCTTACAATTATGACCTTTGGTGACTCTTAGACTGTATTCTCATGAAAATCAAGAAAGCATCATGTGAGCTAAAAATCTGTTGTCGACAGAATGGAAGCCAAGTGCTGAAGTCTGTGTTCCTTTCTGAATTGTCAGAGATCTGGGAATATTTGAGGAAGAGGTGGGTTTGTTTATAATGCCAAAATATGACACAGCTTTAAATAATCAGCAGCAGGTTTTTTGAGAATTTACAGAAAAGAAAATCTTCTTATATTTTAAGTACTTATCTTGAAATTGTTGCTATGGCATCCACTCTCAGAATTGTGCTGAAAGAAAGTAGTTTGAAGAGAATAGTGTACTTTTACAAATTATCAAAAGAGAAGTGAATAATTCATAATTCAGGGGTAAACTTGTTTTGGAAGAGGTAAATTGCAGGTATTTGTTACAACTGAGGTGCAGCATAGCTGAATTCAGCCAAATTCATGCGCTGAAGTTTATTGCAGGATATTTCTGAAGCAATGGACTTTTTTAGTTCACAAAGCTCATTTCCTGTGGTCTAAATACCAGGGGTCACATAACTGATTTGGTGGATTCAGAACAGTAAAGATTTTGGAGTTATTACAATCTTGTAGCCTTCAGATCCTTTCCAGCAGCAGATATTACTATGGCTTTTCTTTGCTCTACGAACAGGCAATATTGAAAATGACTCTCAGGATGACTGCTATTGCATGGTCAGCAACAATACCAAATACTAAATATTAATACTAAATACTAAATTAACACTAAATATAAAGAGGTTTAAAATGCAAAATCCATATTCTATCTTCATTATTCCTTCAGTTTTTAGCTCGTTGACAACTTCCTTCTGCTGCTTCACGGAAAATCTCTTGAAGTCACATCAGATGTTACCTGTTTTGTCGGGTCCCAGGCTTCAACAATTCATGGAATCCCTACAGTGTGGAAATAAGCCATTGGACCCAACACATCCACACTGACCCTTGGAAGAGAAACCCACCCAGACCCATACCCCATATTTATCCCTGACTAATGCACCTAACCTACACATCCCTGTATGCTGTGGGCAATTTAGCATAGCCAATCCACCTAAGCTGTATATCTTTGGACTGTGGGAGGAGACCAGAGCACCTGGAAGAAACACACGCAAATACAGAGAGATTGTGCAAACTCCACACAGACAGTCAACTGAGACTGGAATTGAACCCGGGTCGCTGGTGCTGTGAAGCAGCAGTGCTAACCACTAAGCCACCATGACAGCTTTAATTTTATAAAACTTACTTAATATAGTGCTATGTCCCTCGATCATTGTCAAGAGCAGAATCAATAAAACATTTTTGACAAAATGTTGCCAACAGAAATGTACATCAGGAAAGATGCCTGAGAAATAGATTGAAGAGCTGGGATTTAAGGAGAAACTATGAAAAGGTAAGAGGGCTAGCTAGTTGCGGAAGTTTAGGGAAGAAATTTTATCAGCTTCAAACCTCAACTGATAAAAGCACGATGTGATGAAATGATTATAATGAAGTAAGCACAAAACAAGTGCTTGCACAAATTTTGAAGGCTTGTTGGTTTGGAGGAAGAGCAAGAGTTGAGCAAATAGGGCTTAAAGGAGTTTGAAAACAAGGAAGAGGATTTTAAAACTGAGGCATTGCTAGACTGAAAGTGGCTAAGAGCAGTCAGATAAATGGTGACTTACAGAACAAGATCGAGCCTCCTTTGAAAAGAAGATCAGGATGTTTCAGCTTCCTAATGGAGGCTGAGGGAAAGCTGTCTATGGTGCCTGAGTCATTGAACCCAGAAATCATAAAAAAACTCACCTGAAGAGAAATGTGTTCATGGAGTGTATGTTGTTCATTGAACATGTACATCATACCCTTCATGCGGCCTTTGTGTGGAGACGCAGGAGATGGGGCAGATGCTAAATGAATATTTTGCATCAGTATTTACTGTGGAAAAGGACATGGAAGATATAGAATGTAGGGAAATAGATGGTGACATCTTGAAAAATATCCGTATTACAGAGGAGGAAGTGCTGGGTGTCTTGAAATGCATAAAAGTGGATAAACTCCCCAGGATCTAATCAGGTGTACTCTAGAACTCTGTTGGAATCTATGGAAGTGACTGCTGGGCCTCTTACTGAGATATTTGTATCATCGATAGTCACAGGTGTGGTGCCAGAAGACTGGAGGTTGGCTAATGTGGTGCCACTATTTTAGAAAAGTGGTAAGGACAAGACAGGGAACTATAGACCAGTGAGTTTGATGTCAGTAGTGGGCAAGTTGTTGAGGGAATCCTGAGGGACAGGATGTACATGTATTTGGAAAGGCAAGGACTGATTAGGGATAGTTAACATGGCTTTATACGTGGAAATCATGTCTCACAAACTTGATTGAATTTTTTGAAGAAGTAACAAAGAGAATTGATGAGGGCAGAGTGGTAGATGTGATCTATATGGACTTCAGTAAGGTGTTCAACGAGGATCTCCATGGGAGACTGGTTAGCAAGGTTAAATCTCATGGAATACAGGGAGAACTGGCCATTTGGATACAGAACTAGCCACTTGGATACAGAACTGGCTCAAAGGTAGAAGCCAAAGGATGGTGGCAGAGGGTTGTTATTCAGACTGGAGGCCTGTGACCAGTAGAGTACCACAAGGATCGGTGCTGGGTCCTCTACTTTTTGTCATTTACATAAATGAGTTGGATGTGAACATAAGAGATATAGGTAGTAAGTGTGCTGATCATACCAAAATTGGAGGTGTAATGGACAGCGAAGACGGTTGCCTCAGATAACAATGGGATCTTGACCAGATAGGCCAATGGGCTGAGAAGTGGCAGATGGACTTTAATTTAGATAAATGTGAGGTGCTGCATTTTGCGAAAGCAAATCTTAGCCTGACTTATACACTTAATGGTAAGGTCCTGGGGAGTGTTGCTGAACTAAGAGACCTTGGAGTGCAGGTTCATAGCTCCTTGAAAGTGAAGTCACAGGTAGATAGGATAGTGAAAAAGGCATTTGGTATGCTTTCATTTATTGGCATGAGTATTGAGTATAAGAGTTGGGAGGTCATGTTGCGGCTGGACAGGACATTGTTTAGGTCACTGTTGGAATATTGTGTGTGATTCTGGTCTCCTTCCTATCGGAAAGATGTTGTGAAACTTGAAAGGGTTCAGAAAAGATTTACAAAGATGTTGCCATGGTTGGAGTATTTGAGCTATAGGGAGAGGTTGAATAGGCTGTGGCTGTTTTCCCTGGAGCATTGGAGGCTGAGGGGTGACCTTATAGAGGTTTATAAAATCATGAGGGGCATGGATAGGATAAATAGGCAAAGTCTTTTCCCTGGGGTCAGGGAGTCCAGAACTAGAGGGCATAGGTTTAGGGTGAGAGGGGAAAGATATAAAAGAGACCCAAGGGGCAACATTTTCACTCAGAGGGTGGTACGTGTATGGAATGAGCTGCCAGAGGAAGTGGTGGAGGCTGGTACAATTGCAACATTTAAAAGGCATCTGGATGTGTCTATGAATAGGAAGGGTTTGGAGGGATATGGGCCCAGGTGCTGGCAGGTGGGACTAGATTGGGTTGGGATATCTGGTCGGCATGGACAAGTTGGACCGAAGGGTCTGTTCCCGTGCTGTACATCTCTATGACTCTATGACCCTATGTGCTGGTTTAGAGGACAGTCTTTGCTGGTGTGGAGTAAGGGCTGATGCCCGAAACGTCGATTCTCCTGTTCCTTGGATGCTGCCTGACCTGCTGCGCTTTTCCAGCAACACATTTTCAGCTCTGGAATAACTGACAGTCAACCTTGAGTCATAGTCATTCATTTGCAATCTGATGAGGGAGAATATTCCCTTTCTTGAATATTCATTGAAATCTGTGTATAGGGGTAAAACAGAGCTAATGTATGCTGCAGGAAGAATCCTGGAATGATTTAACTGTACTTAAAGAGCAGAACCCTGGATGGGGCAGGGCCAAAATCTGAGTAATCTAAGACTGTCAGAAACAAGTAGGCAGAACGATGATGAATATTTTCCAAATATTGGAATTGGTAATCAAAATTTCATTAGGCTCTGAAACCTTTTATTTCATTCTGTCTCACATAATACACATTACAGGTGCACTTTGTCAAAAACAGTCTAAACATTATCTAAGTTGCCATGAGTACATTATGATTATAAAAACATGCAACTTGGTGCCATTCACTATCAGTAAGATATAATGTCCCAGTACTTACAGCAAGCACATCGGTGTCAACGTGATTTAGCAACTATATGCAGTAAATGGTGAAGCCAATCTCTACTCCTGTGAACCTTGCGGGCTCTATTAGTCACTAAGATACAGATTAATGTCAGATCCAGCTTCCACTTAGTTCCTACAAGACTGAGAGGAGGAAATATGCTGGCAAAGAGAAAATGATGGGTGAAACATATGGCAGCTCTTATTCTTCCTGGAGCTCTTATTTGGGATTCAAACTGAATATCAAGCATCATTAAGTACACTATAGAGGATTAATGAAGTGTGAAGAGTTGCCTGAAGAAGCTATGAAAAGAGTAAGTGCTGTGCTGCTCAGCCTTATTAGACACTTTCCATAGAGATCACGAGAAAGAGAATTGTCTGGTCATGTCAACGTGCTAGAAGTTCTACTTGGTCTGCAGCTGGTATGGAAAGAAAATGTGATGCTACAGAATGCCAATGCTACAGGGGAAAAACTGGGAGACTGGATGGTTTATACAAGATCTCCACCACTAGCCCTTGCCCACCAGCACCCTATTTCCTCTAATTCAGCCTCTCAGCATCCTGCAAAATGCCACATAGCTCAATCCACACTATCAGCAGGGTAAGTATAAATAGACTACTCTATTGAGGTTTTCTATGATCAGAGCTTAAGGACAGAACTCTATTGTATTCCTGCTTTAGCAATTCCAGGCTGGTAGAAATTATAGTCATCAGTGAAAATAACTGCTATTACATACGAACAAAAACAAAGTTTCAAAAAGACATAAATTATATATATATCTAACCAATTAGGTGTCTATTTTTAGCCTTTCATAAGAAGATTAGAACAGGAGTAGGCCATTCAATACATCGAGCCTGCTCCATCATTTAATACAATCCTGCCAAACCAAACATTTCAGTGCATTTTACCTACATTACCCTCATTACCCATTAGAATCATAGAATTCCTACAGTGTGGAAAGAGGCCATTTGGCCCATCGAATTAGTACTGACCCTCTGAAGAGCATCCCACCCAGACCCACCGTATCACCGTAACCTAATATTTATCATGGATAATCCAACCATCATGTACATCCCATGGACACTGCAGACTATTTACCATTGCCAATCTACTTAACCTGCACATAATCAGACTGAGGAAGGAAACCCACACAGACACAGGAAGAATGTGCAAACTCCTCACACACAGTCACCCACTGTTGGAATCCAACCCTGATGCACGGAGACAGCAGTACTAACCACTGTGCCACCACACAACATCTACTCAAAAGACTGAGCCCTCTGGGTCAAGCATTCCACAGGTTCACCATCATCTGTGCAAAAGGATTTCTCCTCATCTAAGTCCTAAATGGCATTCCCCTTATTTTAGATTGTGACATCTGGTTCAGGACTCCCGACCAGAGAATCATCTTATCTTCATCTACACTATCTGTCCTTTCTTAAGTATTTTGTAAGTTAGACCACACTTCATTCTTCAAAACTCTAGAAATACAGGCCCAGTTTTCCTCATCTTCTGGCAGAGCACACTAAAGCCATCCCAGGAACATGTCTGGTGAATCGCTGGGTCACTCGCTCTGTGGCAATAATACCTTTCTGTGATAAAGAGGCCCAAGCTGCATATGGTGCCTTGGATTAGGTCTAACTGAGTTCTGATATACTAAGAATTCACTACTCCTGTACTCAAATCCCCTTGTGATAAAGGCTAACATCCGAAGAGCTTGCTGTAGTTGCATATCAGCCTTCGGTGACTTATTGAAAAAGACACCAATGTCCTTTTGCACATCTCCACTTTCTAATCTCTAACCACATTATTACACAATCACTAATCCTATCCAAATCCTCCTGAAACAATTTACACAAAACACATTCACAGCTGGATTTTGCAAATTTGGAAATATTGCATTTGGTCCACACCTCTCAATCACTGATTTTATACTATATATAAATATATAATGAACATGTGAGGCCAAAGTACTGATTCTTGCCATACTTCACTAGCCACAGTCTGCCAACACAAGAATAAACCATTTATTCATAAACTGCTTTCTTCTGCTCACCAATCTTTAATCCATGTAAATACATTTGATTCAATTTCATTTGCTTTAATTTTGCAAACTAGTCTCCTGTGGGAATCATTTTGAAAACCTTCTAAAAAGCTAAATATACTATATTAATTGACTTCCCTTTAGCAATTTACTTAGTAATATCCTCAAACATTCCAAGTTTGTCAGACACAATTTTCCAATCACAAATCCATACTGTCTATGCCCAATCAGGTTATTCTTATTCAAATGTTCATTTATCACATCCTTTTTGATATATTCTAGCATTTTCCCTACCACTGAGGTATTGTTGATTGATCTGTGGTGTCCTATTTTCTCTCTTACATAGTGGGGTGACATTTGTTACCTTCCAATCTGCAGGAATCATTCCAGAATTTACAGAATTTTGGAAGATTATCACCAACACATAAATTACAACACACTGTAATGTTGCCTACTAGGTCTGGGAATTTATCAAATTTCAGCCCCTTTAATTTCTCCAGTACAATCTTCTTACTAATATTAATTTCATTCAACTCCTCATTCTCCTTTGTAACTTAGATCTCTAATATTGGGAGATTGCATGCATCTTCCTCATGAAAACAGACAAAAAAGTACTGTTAACTTATCTGCCTTTACTATTCCCCATTATAATCTTTCTTAGCTCTACTTTAATGGACTCACATTCCTCTTAATTAAATATATCCTTTATATATATCTGCAAGAATATATAGTCCATTTTTATATGTGCGTGCCAGATTATATTCATATTCTATTCTTCCTCAGTTCTTTTGTCCTCCTTTGCCATATTCTAAAACTTCCCAATCTCCAGATTTACTATTTTTTTATGGCCAAGTTATAAGCATTCTTTTCTAATTTTATAGAATCCTTAACTTCCTTTGTCTGCCATATTTGACTGTTTTTTTTTAGTTTTTGCACTGTAACGAAATGCATGGTGGTTGTAAGGCATACCATGATTATTTAAAGACTGTCCATCTTTTAATGTATTTTTCCCAGTCCACCTTAGCCCTCTTGTGCCTCAGGCCTTCACAATTTTCCTCATTCAAATCTGCTTCAGATTAAACTATTGTCATAGCTCACTGGAATAGCACTCTGCAAATACAGCACTGCTATTCCTGGACTTGTCTCAACGGTTGCCCTCATTTTACTTCAATTTTACAAAAGAAATCAAAATAAAATGAAATAACAGATTTCCTTTATCCCCCTTTTTACTGGTGTTACTTCCTGAAATCTAAGTAATGCTACTTCTTTTACAAATGAAAACCTTTTTTCAATTTTAAGTTATTTAGGTTCACTCCATAACCACCTCAACAAACAGTAAACTAACAGATTTCCTGTAACATTACTTTTGGATTGCTGTTCACACTCAGGCAGTGCTGGGTTCAGAACGAGCCAATCCCTATTTATTGCAGTCTTTTTAAACTTGCTGCCTCTTCTACTGTTGCTGGGTTCAGATGGCAGCCACTCAGCACTCACTTCACTCTTTTTAAACTCACTGATTTCCCTTTCTGTTCTATCTTCAGAATGTTCTCTCTGTTCTTTTTAGACTTGCTATCTTCTCAGTGCTGTGTTCACAATGAAGCCAGTCCCTGGGCCCTGTGTTCTTTTTTAAAATTTGCTTTCTTTTCTCTCAGTGCTGTGTTCAGGATGAAGCCAGGCCTTGTTCTTTGTGTTTTGTTTAAACTTAGTGCCTCCTTTCTTAATGCAGTATTCTTTCACCAAAATAGTTCTTTAAGAGTCTAAGTAATGGAAAGGAACAAGTAGTGGTGGGGGGTAAAAATACATAGATCAGTGATGCAAGATAACATGGACATACAAAAAGCAATCAATGCATTAGTGTTCATTTCAAGAGTGACAGATTTGTAAAACAGTGTAATTAGATTAAACCTTCAGAGATCATTTGATCGTAAAAAAGTTTTAATCTCCATACAAAACACATGGTAAAAATGTAAAGAAGATTTAATAGAATGCTACCAATCCTGTGAGGTTATACTCATGACGAAACATTAAATAGGATGTTGGTCTTTTCTCTAGTAAAGTTTTTTTTCAGTAAAGAAAGACTGAAGACACTGAGAAGACTGATAACTTTACTGAGATGTGTTTATGATTATGAAATGGTTTAGTTTTTTTAAAATATTGACAGAGACGTTTGCTTGTGGATCAGCTCAAATCAAGGAAGGATAACGATAGGATCATCTCTAGAGTCCTTTAATTAATCCAGTAGATCATTTAGAAGCAACCTCTTTACTCAGAAAGTGATTATGTACAGAACACACTATCACAGGGAGTGGCAAATAGTGTAGATGCTATTTTAAGGGATATTAGATAAACAGATGAGAAAAAAAATAAGCAATTTATTGTGGGGATTGATCAAGCCAGTGGAAAGAAGCTCAGGTGGACTATAAAAAAAGTGTCATAAAGTGATTTGTTTGAATAGCTTACTTCCTTGCTATAATTCTAGGATATCTGTTGTAAACCAGATGGGCCTCTTAGGAGATCAAACTTGCTCGACTTTGTCACGCCAATTTATTCTCACCTTGACCTTAGAAAAACAGGCCTAACTTCTTCAATCTGACATTTCCATTTACCACATGAGTTATCTTTTCATTCCCTGTGAAAACTGGGAATTTGGTCCAATCAGTGCCAAATGATTATATGTTGACCAAATCGTTTAGAAGCGCTCATGTGTATCATTTGCTCCCAATCCAAATGACTTCTTGATAATGGGCAAAAATATTACTGGAACTAAAATTGGAATTTTTAAATTTATTTTGATAAATTGTGCATATTATAGATTGGATTTAAAGCTCTGCAAAGTTAGTATAAAAAATTCCAAACAGCAATAGATTTCAATAGATGCCACAGTATACCAGTACGCACCCCTCTCACCCATCAGCAATAAAATCTGAAACATTCTTTAAGTGATAATAATAGACCTAATAATTGAGTTGAACTACTATTTGAAAATGTTGTAGGAATGTGAGCTCAGAGTCAAATACCGTGAAGTATGAAAAGCTTCATGTTGGGCCCATTTTTTCACCTCTGTAAAGTATCTCAATGCTGATTCACAGCAGAGTGCCTCTAATGATTACATAGACATTGACTTTGACTACTCTTAACTGGAGGGGGTTGCAGTGTGATAGAAAGAGAATAACGCAGCTAAGGATTACTGATGGGGTTGACTTTTTTTTCTCTTCCTCTTTCTTTAGCTTTTATTGCAAATTTCACAATACTATACAAAATGCTATGACAGAATGATGCTGCTTTCAAACATATTCTCACTGTGGATACTTGAGGCTAAAACTTATGATGGCAGGAAGAGGGGAGAGAATCTGAGGTACAATTTCAAGCCAAGGAGGGTGGAGTCAGCTAATACAACTGAAGGTGAACCTGGGTCTATTAAATAATTGCCTCATTGAGCACATCAAACCATCAAAAAGCAAATTAGGCTCAATGTAAAACAGGTTACAGTCTTTTGCCCTTGGTGTAACACTGTCCAAGACAAATTTACACCTCGGTGCTTTTGTTGTTATCAAAGCAGTAAAACATTATTCAAATTTAAAGCTAATGGAATCAATGGTTTCAAACCCTTATACTTTGTGAGAGATCCTCATTGAAAAGGGTGGCACAGTGGCTCAGTGTATAGCACTGCTACCTCACAGTGACAGGGACGCAAGTTTGATTCCATCTCGGGCAACTGTCTATTGGGGATTTTGCACATCTTCCCTGTGTCTGTGTGGGTTTCTGCCGGGTGCTCTGGTTTGCTCCCACAATCCAAAGAAATGCAGGTTAGGTGATTTGGCCATTGTAAATTGACCAAAGTATTCAGGGTTGTGTTGGTTAGGTCCATTAGTCAGGAGTAAATGTAAAGTAACAGGGTAGGGGAATGGGTCTGGGTGGGTTACTCTTCAAAGGATCGGTGTGGACTTGTTAGGCCAAAATGGCCTGTTTCCACACTGTAGGGGTTCTATGAAAAGCAAGCAGAAAAGGGAAATTGAACATCCAGTTTATTTAGGAATGGAAGGAAACATTAATGCAACAGCTAACAATCAACTTGTTATCTTAATATCTGTAATAGAACATGATAGAAACTATTGAGTTGGTTTAATGGGCTTGCTGTCATCATCCTCTACAGTCCTGAGGGTGGAGGTAGACCCATTGTGCTGTAAAGTTTACAAATACAGTAAGACAGAGATACAAATGATTTTCTGAGTGTGCTGAGACAATAGTTGAGGCTGGATCATTTTGTCAATTCAAAGTTGAGTTGGATAGACATTTGCCAAACCAAAGAGAGCAGGATAGAGAGGGAAGTGGAGCTGAGACCACACCCAGAGATCAGCATGATCATATTAAATGATAGAGCAGGCTCAATAGCCTATTTCTGTCCTTATGTTTCTACTAGATCATCCAACTGCTCTTTCCAAATAAAATGTATTCATTATTTCTGCATCATGTTTGAGAAGCTATCCCATCCTCTGTCAATTTAGCAGCCATAACACTCAATAACTATTTGAAATCTCTTGGAAAGATGATAAATTCTTTCCAAGTTCTACAAGAATTCTTTCTTGTTAGTTTGCCCAATGTGGGTTTGACACTTACTTTGCTGATGAATTATTTCTTTTGGAATGTTTGGTTTTCAGAAGAATAATTGATAGCTCTGTAAACCTTCTTTCTGATTTTTCAATAAAAGGTTACTATGTTATATCCTTCTGATGGTAGATGTGTCTCACAATGTTACATTCTTCACCAGTCCACTTGTTCTTTCGTTTATTATGAAGCTAATTCTAGGTCAGTTCTAATGTCACCTGATGTGAACATTAGTGACAGGTTAGTTATAACTTGTTTCAGGCTGTACTGGTAAAGCTTATTGACCTATAAAGCTGACAAGTGCTCATATTGTTGATGAAGAAGTGGAAAATTGTAGACAGCTAGGATGTAAAGCTTCAAATTTAGTGTTTCAAAGGCACTCTGTGTGATAGTAAAACCATGACAATTCCAAGGATCATCTAAATGTTAATAGTTCAATAGTCATGTCTTTGTGTCAGGGGTAATGAAGAAGAATGCATGTTGTATTTCAAGGCACAGAACTTTGCCAATTTGAATTGGAAACCACAGGCAGAATTTACTCACTGTGATCACTTCTCCTGCTGGCACACCCAGAGGTTGGCAGAATTACTGAGCCAGGCAGAAGTACTGGACTAAATGTGATCAGGCAGGTTAAGCCTATATTCACGAGGGTTGCTCACCCTCAGCTGGTAACTCTGTGCTCCCCCACAAGTTGGAAGGACTGTGGGTATCAAGAGTGAAGAATGTACTCCAGATGGGAGACTTTAGTATCCATCACCAAAAGTAACAAGGCAGCAGCTGTACTGTCTGAGCTGGTTGAGTGTTAAAGGACATAGCTGCTGGACTGTGTCTGTGGCAGGTGTGGAAGTAACCAACAAAAGAAAAAATATACGTGATCCCATTCTCACCAATCTACTGACAATAAATTTATTTATCCATGACAGTATTGGTAAGAGTGACCTTTGCAGAGTCCTTTGTGGAGATGGAATCCCATTTTCACATTGAGCATATCCTCCATCATGTTGTGTGGCACTATCACCATATTAAATGGGATGTACTTTGAACAGATTTAATAACTCAAGACTGGGGATCCATAAGGTGCTGTAAGCCATCAATAGCAGCAGCAGAATTGTACTCCAGCACAATCTACGCAGCATATCTTCACTCTACCATTACCACCAAGACAGGGATCAGCACTGGTTCAATGGAGAGTTCAGGAGGACATCCCAGGAGCAGCATGAGGCATACCTAAAAGTGAAACGTCAACATGGTGAAGCTACAAAGCAGTACTACTCGCTTGCCAAAAATAGCAGTGAGAGACATAGCTAAGCAAGATACTTACCTGAAAACAGCACCAATCGCAAGATCCCTTCCAAGCTACTCACAATCAAGACTGGAAAAAATAGTGTTGTTCTTTCAGTGTTGCTGTTCTCATTCTAACAGCATTGTTGGTGTTTCTACACCCCAAGGACAACAGCAGTTTAAGAAGACAGCTCACCACCACATTCTCAAAAGAAGTTAGGAATGGCAATAAATGCTGACCTACCAACAAAGTCCACACCTCATCGATAAATTTTAAAACTTGAGAAATACTGTTTTAAAACAAAACTAAACACTGTGCTCTTGATTGTGTTGTTTCCAATAAGACTTTGCTTCAAATAACATAAAATTGTGTTGGAGTGGAATATCTCATTACTATGTTGTTAGAATGAGAACATAGGGTGTGATACAGCAACACTGAAGGAACAACACTATTTTTCCCAGTCTTGATTGTGAGTAGCTTGGAAGGGATCTTGCGATTGGTGCTGTTTCCAGGTAGGTATCTTGCAGGTAGGAAGCATAAGGAAGAAAAAATGTTTTTTTTTTAACATCATTGCCCCAGAGTAGAAGTTTGGCAGCTCTAGTGGATTGTAGGACCCATGTACACTAATATCTTCAAACAAATAGCCTCACATATTTTCAAAACATAAATCCAGTTTTACACATCCCAATAATGCTCAGAATAATTGTATATTATTGAATAATGCATTACTTTAGAGCTGTCTAAGATGATCTTATTTTCACTTCACAACAAGCATTTTATCACTAATGGAGAACTGCCTGATTCTGCACAAAGTGAAAATAAAGCACTGTAAGCACTTGATGAAGTATGTGATTACATTTTTTCCCAAATCCCTTGATTAGAATATGAGAAATCTGTGCACAAAATTAGAAGGAAAATCTGAAGCAATTCTTAGAATATAAGGTTTAGAAGATTATATATAAACCCTGATTCTTAGAAAAGTATACTTAGAAAGTTATTTGAAAGATTATAGGCCTCCTGTATGTTCACTGTCATGATAAAGCTAAGCACCAGATTGTCAAGTGACATACTTTCCACTTATATGGTTCCTATACAGCTTTTTGATAAATTGCATTTGCAGAAATTCAAAGTATGATAATAATATCTCATTACTATGATAACAGTCGCTGTTACAACTGGACAAGTCAGAACCCTGAATGAAATCTGACTTGAAAGATCATATGTACATAAAATGTGTAATCATTCACTTAAGCATTATCAGTCAAGGCTGTAGGTTTGCTTTAACAATAAAAAAGAAGTTCATTTCATAAAAAGGAAAACAATCAAACAAAACAACACAAGCTACCTACATATAAACGAGAGTCCCGATGTGGTCTCCTCTACATTGGGGAGACTGGGCGCCTCCTAGCAGAGCGCTTTAGGGAACATCTCCGAGACACCCGCACCAATCAACCAAACCGCCCCGTGGCCCAACATTTCAACTCCCCCTCCCACTCTACCGAGGACATGGAGGTCCTGAGCCTCCTTCACCGCCGCTCCCTCACCACCAGACGCCTGGAGGAAGAACGCCTCATCTTCCGCCTCGGAACACTTCAACCCCAGGGCATCAATGTGGACTTCAACAGCTTCCTCATTTCCCCTTCCCCCACCTCATCCTAGTTTCAAACTTCCAGCTCAGTTACTGTCTCCTTGACTTGTCCGACCTGCCTACCTTCTTTTCCACCTATCCACTCCACCCTCTCCTCCTTGACCTATCACCTTCATCTCCTCCCCCACTCACCCATTGTACTCTATGCTACTCTCTCCCCACCCCCACCCTCCTCTAGCTTATCTCTCCATGCTTCAGGCTCACTGCCTTTATTCCTGATGAAGGGCTTTTGCCCGAAACGTCGATTTCGCTGCTCGTTGGATGCTGCCTGAACTGCTGTGCTCTTCCAGCACCACTAATCCAGTATTTGGTTTTCAGCATCTGCAGTCATTGTTTTTACCTTGTAGAGTTTGAAAGATCCTAATATACACAGGCAACATTCATTCTCCAAATCATCAAGATATAGCAGCTCACGTCCACAAATTATCCTTCTGTATCAAGTACTTAGGTTTAACTTAACTGTTCTCCCCAGTTATGTTCAATGAAACACGAAGTCTTCTGACATGAATATTCTTAAAATCGAAAGCTTAGACTTCATCCCCTCCCCCACTCACCTATTGTACTCTATGCTACTTTCTCCCCACCCTCCTCTAACTTATCTCTCCACGCTTCAGGCTCTCTGCCTTTATTCCTGATGAAGGGCTTTTGCCCGAAACGTCAATTTCGCTGCTCCTTGGATGCTGCCTGAACTGCTGTGCTCTTCCAGCACCACTAATCCAGAACCTTGGTCTGTTAATAAACTGCCAATTTCTAAACAAACTCTTCTGGTCTGGAGGTTTCATAAGATAAACCTTTACACCCAAGTAACTGCATTTTCCCTTCACTGCCCCAGACTCTCTCCTGTAAGAGAAACAAGATTTGGTTTTCTTACCAGTCAGATCTCCTCCAAAAGACTACACTGGGTTTTTCCAACTTAGAATCAACCATTGATTGTCCTAAACCAAAAGCAATGATCGCAGTCTTTATAATAAACCCAACAGTGGAGGTCAACGACTCTGGCGTACCTGGCTCGTATAAGTGTGGAAAGTGTGTGCACGTTCAGCTATTGACCGAGCATATTGCAGCGCTGATGAAAGAACTCAAGGACCTTAGGCTCATCCGAGAGAACGAGATCTTTCTGGACAAGACCTTCAGCGAGGTCATTACACCAATCATACCAGAAGAGAGCAGAAGAGAGCAGACGATGAGGAAGGCAGAGAGGAGACAGGTGCAAGAGACCCCGGGGGAAGTATCTGTCAGGAACAAGTTGAATCTTTTAGAAACAGTAGAGACAGATGACACTGCCAGTCCACGAGGCAGCCAGGTCTGTCAATCAAATGTTGGCGCAGAGGCAGAGCGGAAGAGTCAGACATCGCACAGAGCCGTGGTAATAGGGGACTCCATAGTGAGAGGAACTGACCGGGATTTTAGTGGCAGCAGACGGGACTTAAGGATGGTGTGTTGCTTCCGGGTGCCAGGGTTAAAGACATCACAGACAGAGTGCAGGAAATCCTCAATGACGAAGGTGAAGAGCTAGAGGTGGTGGTACATGTCAGCACAAATGATGTTGGGAAGAAGAGGAGGAACATACTACAGCGGGACTTCGGAGAACTAGGAAGAAGGCTGAAAAGCAGGACGTCCGGGGTGGTTATCTCTGGTTTGCTTCCAGTTCCTCGGGCTGGTGAAGCCAGAAACAGGGAGGTAATGGACTTGAACGTGTGGCGCGGGAACTGGTGCAGGAAGCAAGGATTTAAATTCTTGGATCACTGGGGTATGTTTTGTGGTAAGCATAAATTCTACAAGAGAGACGGTTTGCACCTTAATAGGTTGAGGACCAGCATTCTGGCAGGCAGGTTTGCTATTGTAACACAGCTATGTTTAAACTAAGTAGCGGGGGCAGGGGACAAACTGGATATTTAAGAAGAAAATTGAAGGGAAAGATAGAACAAGGGAAGTCAAGAAAGACAACTGTATCAATGAGGCAGAAAACTCAAAAAGGGATCATGCTGTAAGGTTGAGTGAAATAGGAGTTGATGGGAAGGGTGAGGGCAGTAATAAACTAAAAATACTATATATGAATGCACACAGCATTAGAAATAAGATGGATGAGCTTGAGGCTCTTTTGGAAATTGGCAGATACAATATTGTGGGGATAACTGAGACGTGGGTTCAAGTGGACAGGGCCTGGGAAATGAATATTCAAGGCTACACGTGCTATCGTAAGGACAGACTGATGGGCAGAGGGGGTGGGGTAGCCATATTGGTAAGGGATGATATTCAGTCCCTTGCGCGGGGGGACCTAGAGTCAGGGGATCTAGAGTCAGTGTGAATAGAGCTGAGAAATTAAAAGGGTAAAAGGACCCTCTTGGGAGTTATCTACAGGCCCCCAAACAGTAGTCTGGATGTCAGATATAACTTGAATCAGGAGCTGAAATTGACCTGTCTCAAAGATGTTACTACAGTTGTTATGGGGGATTTCAACATGCAGGTAGACTGGGAGAATCAGGATAGTATTGGACCTCAAGAAAGAGACTTTGTGGAGTGCCTCAGAGATGGTTTCTTAGAACAGCTAGTGCTGGAACTGACCAGGGAGAAGGTAATTCTGGATCTGGTATTGTGCAACGAACCAGAATTGGTCAGGGACCTCGAAGTGAAGGAGCCATTTGGAAGTAGTGACCATAATACAATAAGCTTCAATCTGCAATTTGAGAGGGAGTGGGTACAATCGGAAGTGACAATATTTCTGTTGAATAAAGGGAACAATGGAGTTATGAGGGAGGAGCTGGCCAAAGTTCAATGGTGCAATACCTTAGCAGGGATGACCGTGGAGGAACAATGGCAGATATTTCTGTGTATAATGCAAAAGTTGCAGGATCAGTTCATTCCAAAAAGGAAGAAAGATCCTAGGAGGAGGCATGGGTGGCCCTGGCTGATGAGGGAAGTTAAGAAACATATAAAGTTAAAAGAGAAAAAGTATAACATAGCAAAGATAAGTGGGAAAATGGAGGACTGGGAAGCTTTTAAAGAACAACAGAGGATTACTAAGAAGGAAATACGCAGAGGAAAAATGAGGTACGAAGGTAAACTGGCCAATTATATAAAGGAGGATTGTAAAAGCTTTTTTAGGCAAAAAAATGGTTAAGACTAAAATTGGGCCCTTGAAGACAGAAACAGGGGAATATATTATGGGGAACAAAGAAATGGCAAAAGAATTGAATCGGTACTTCAGATCTGTGTTCACTGGGGAAGACACAAGCAATCTCCCTGAGGTAACGATGGCTGAAGGACCTGAACTTAAGGGAATTTATATTTGCCGGGAATTGGTGTTGGAGAGACTGTTAGGTCTGAAAGTTGATAAGTCCCGGGGGCCTGATTGTCTACATCCCAGGGTACTGAAGGAGGTGGCTCGGGAAATCATGGATGCGTTGGTGATTATTTTCCAGAGTTCGATAGATTCAGGATCAGTTCCTGCGGATTGGAGGGTGGCTAATGTTGTACCACTTTTTAAGAAAGGTGGGAGAGAGAAAACAGGAAATTATAGATCAGTTAGTCTGACCTCAGTGGTGGGAAAGATGCTGGAGTCTATTATAAAGGATGAAATTACGACATATCTGGATAGTAGTAACAGGATAGGTCAGTGTCAGCATGGATTTATGAAGCGGAAATCATGCTTGACTAATCTTCTGGAATTTTTTGAGGATGTAACTCTGAAGATGGATGAGGGAGATCCAGTGGATGTAGTGTACCTGGACTTTCAGAAAGCTTTTAATAATGTCCCACATAGGAGGTTAGTGAGCAAAAATTAGGGCGCATGGTATTGGGGGCAAAGTACTAACTTAGATTGAAAGTTGGTTGGCTGATAGGAAACAAAGAGTAGTGATAAACGGCTCCATTTCGGAATGGTAGGCAGTGACCAGTGGGGTACCGCAGGAATCAGTACTGGGACCGCAGCTTTTTACAATATATATTAATGATATAGAAGATGGTATTAGTAATAACATTAGCAAATTTGCTGATGATACTAAGCTGGGTAGCAGGGTGAAATGTGATGAGGATGTTAGGAGATTACAAGGTGACCTGGACAAGTTAGGTGAGTGGTCAGATGCATGGCAGATGCAGTTTAATGTGGATAAATGTACGGTTATCCACTTTGGTGGCAAGAACAGGAAGGCAGATTACTACCTAAATGGAATCAATTTATATAAAGGGGCAGTGCAGAGAGATCTGGGTGTTCTTGTACACCAGTCAATGAAGGTAAGCATGCAGGTACAGCAGGTAGTGAAGAAAGCTAATAGCGTGCTGGCCTTCATAACAAAAGGGATTGAGTATAGAAGCAAAGGAGTCCTTCTGCAGCTGTACAGGGCCCTGATGAGACCACACCTGGAGTACTATGTGCAGTTCTGGTCTCCAAATTTGAGGAAAGACATTCTGGCTATTGAGGGAGTGCAGCGTAGGTTCACGAGGTCAATTCCTGGAATGGCGGGATTACCTTACGCTGAAAGACTGGAGCGATTGGGCTTGTATACCCTTGAGTTTAGAAGACTGAGAGGGGATCTGATTGAGACACATTAGATTATTAAAGGATTGGACACTCTGGATGCAGGAAATGGGCTTCCACTGATGGGTGAGTGCCGAACCAGAGGACACAGCTTAAAAATACGGGTAGACCATTTAGGACAGAGATGAGGAGAAACTTCTTCACCCAGAGAGTGGTGGCTGTGTGGAATGCTCTGCCCCAGAGGGCAGTGGAGGCCCAGTCTCTGGATTCATTTAAGAAAGAGTTGGATAGAGCTCTCAAGGATTGGGGAATCAAGGGTTATGGAGATAAGGCCGGAACAGGATACTGATTAAGGATGATCAGCCATGATCATATTGAATGCTGGTGCAGGCTCAAAGGGCAGAATGGCCTACTCCTACACCTATTGTCTGTTGTCTATTATCTATTGTCTATTGTATAATACTCCAGGGGTTGCAGTCACCTGCTGTCCAACACTAACTGGATTAGTTCATGTTCCGGGAAGGACTATCTGGCCTTGCTTTTTTTTAAACCTTTCATAGATGTAACCATTTTACCATTAACTGGAAGTCAAGTTATATTACTTTCATAGAATCCCTGAAGCAAGCCATTTGGCCCATCAAGTTCACACCAATCCTCTGAACAGCATTCTACCTAATCCCTGTAACTTTACATTTCCCATGGCTAATCCACTTCAACTGCATTCCCCTGGACACTATGGGCAATTTAGTGAGGCCACTCCACTGAACCTGCGCATCTTTGGACTGTGGGAAGAAACCCATGCAGACACAGAGAGAATATGCAAAACTCCACACCACAATTGCGCAATGGTGGAATCAAACCTGGACTCCTGATGCTGTGAGGCAGCAGTGCTAACCACTGAGTCACCGTGCCATGATTCATGGTATGATTCCCTACAAAGGAGTGGCATCTTAATGGCTGATAATTAAAGTCTTATGTTTTCCCTTCACTTAAACTTGGAGATTTAAGTAGGGGATAGATGTACAAAACAGGTATTATAGTTTCCATTAGTGTTTGAGTGTTTTTACACAAAAAGGAACATCATAATATCAATAACTGGTTCCTATTTAAATCAACTGTTTGAATAGATTATTAAATATGTTGACATGTAACCAGTTAATACTAGAAAAGTAAGTGTAAAGTCTTCTGTATGGTACACGTAACATTCAACTTCTTTCTGATGTTTTATTAGTACCATTTGTGATTGTGAATGTTAAAGAGTGATTCAAGGTCTGGCATTGAAATTGGGGAGTGAAGTTCAAAGGTAATGCAAATTGGAAATTATAGAACACAAGTTGAAAAGATAGGGTAATGTGCTATTCTGATAAAAATGAATGGACTTTTCATATTAAGAGCTTGGTGCCCATATAGGTTAATTACAGTGTAATTACAGACAAAGAATAAAGTTATCCTAATCCACTAATCCAACTCAATCCTAATTTAACACAATGTAGTATTCAATTCTCACTTTAATGATTCTAATGTTTTGCTTTTGTTTTATTTAAAATCTGGAATGTTATTGCATGTGCTATTTTTCCTTCCTGTGAAGCAGAACTTACCCATTTCTGTTCTGAAAGTGTCCCAATCATCTGAAACTGTGTCTTCTAGATTTACACTCTCAGCTTAATTTATTGTAATGTTCCTAGTTATAACTGTTAAATTATAGATGTTGACAGTCTTATCTGTATCTTTAAGATTGAGAGGAGAAAACTGGAAAAGAGTACTGAGTTGAATGATCAGCCATGATTGTATTAAATGGCAGAGCATGCATGAAAGGCTGAATGGCCTACTCCTGCTCTTATTTTCTATGTGTCTAAGATCACCTCCCTTCCAGGATACCAGTGTCTACAATCATTCTCATAACTCTGACTCTGACACTGAAGAGTTATCAGCACTTCCTCTTGTTCTTGAAAGCTAATTGTCACTTGGAAACCAGAATTAGATACAGTATTCAGGAAGCAGTCTGACAATAGATCTGTACAGCTTCATCAATACTTTCCCTGAATTATAGCCTAAAGTTAGCAATTAGTTCAACATACAATTGCCTTTGTGATTGCTACTGATCAATGGCTAGGCAAGTTTAATGTTTGAGTCCACAAAAACTCTTGGATTTCTGTTTATCTTCATCCTTTCCTGTGTCAGCATCATTCAGCCAAGAGATTCTTGAACACTTTTTCTTCTGAAGTCTTATCTGTCTATTTGTCTGTATTAACTTCAGTTTAGTATCACTCTGGCCTCTTCAGTATTTTCTCCAAATCTTTCTGTAGTTTCTGAGCTGTCTTTCCTGATTCTGCTGCCTTTCCTAGTTTGGTATTATCAGCATGGCAATGTGTTTCTGAACTCAGAATGATTATGGAAATTAGAAACAGTAGCAGCCTGGCAATGAGCCCCTACACAGTTCTCATATCATTATAAACCTTTCAAGGGAATTTGTTGTTTCCTATCCACCCATCAAGCAGTTTTCTTTTCTTCATTCCTTTGTGCTAATCCCCTTGACTTTGATTTGAAATAATAGACTTTAAGAACTTGATGAATAACACATTAAGGAGGTCACTACATAGTGCTAGCCATGTGTACAAACTACTAGATGCACTGCAGCAAAACACTGTGGACCCTTTAACAGTAATTTCCAAACCTGCAAGATATAAGGAAGATGACCATTACCTGAAATTTGCCCCCAGGCAACTCACTATCCTGACTTGGAAATATATTCATCATTCTTTCAGTGTCACTGGGTCAAAATTGTAGAACTCCCTCCCTCTCAACACTGAGGGTGTATCTATATCCCTAGGACTACAATGGTTCAAGAAGGCAGCTCACCACTACCTTCTCAGGGGCACTTAGGGACTGACACTAAATGCTGGCCCAGCCAGTGACACATTTCACCAAAGTATAATAAAAAATGAAATTAAAGTCCATCTAATTCCCAATTTCTCAAATAACTGAAAGAGTCTGAATCCACGTTGAATCTTCAGTAATGATGTTGTGGAGCCGGTGTTGGACTGGAGTGGACAAAGTTAAAAATCACACAACACCAGGTTATAGTCCAACGCACTAGCGTTGGAAGCACTAGCTTTCAGAGCACTGTTCCTTTATCAGGTGGTTGTGGAGTATAAGATCTTAAGACACAGAATTTATAGCAAAAGATTAATGTCATACAGTGATACATTGAACAAACCTGGATTGTTAAGTCTTTGCACCTCAATATGCCAACATTTTCATGTATAAGTTTGAACAAGACTTCTTTGCTGCATAGGACCTCCAACCAAATATATCTTCATACACACATGCACACCAAATATATCTTCAACATTTTCTTCCTCTGGACACATGGTGAGGAGTCACTGAAGTAACTACACAGTGACATCAATGAGTTCCATCCCACCATCAGCCTTACCATGGACTACTCTTTAGTATCTGGCTCATTCTTAGACACATGCATCTCCATCAAGAATGGTCATCTCAGTACTTCACTCTACTGCAAATCCACAGATAACCTTACAATGCTACACTTCTCTAGCTTCCACCCGAAACATATTAAAACAGCCATCCTCTGCGGACAAGCCCTACGCATGCACAGGATCTATACTGATGAGGAGGAATGTGATGGACACCTGAATGTGCTCAGAGATGCCCTCATAAGAACAGGGTATGCTCCTCAACTCATCAATCGCCAGTTCCAATGTGCCACAATGAGAAACCGTAATGACCTCCTCAGATTCCAGGTACAGGTTGCAACCAATAGGGTACCATTCATTATCCAGTACTTCTTGGGGGCTGACAAACTATGCCATGTTCTTCACAGCCTGTAACACATTGTTGATGAGGATGAGCACCTCGCCAAGACCTTCCCTAGGCCTCCACTTCTCGCCTTAAACAACCGTCAAACCTTAAACAAACTATTTTTTGCAGCAAACTATCCAGCCTTCAGGACAACATCAATCACTACGCCATACAATCCTGTCATGTCCACCACTGCCAGACATGGCAGAGTGTTGACACTGACACCACCATCACCCATGGGGACACTACCCACTGTGTACACGACAGGTACTCATGTGACTCGACTAACATTGTCTATCTCATACGCTGCAGGCAAGAATGCCCTGAGGCATGGTACATTTGCGAGATCAAGCAAACACTATGACAAGGGAAGAATGAACACCTCACAGCAATCAACAGACAGGAGTGTTCTCTCCCAATCGGAGAACACTTCAGCGGTCAAGGACATTCGGCCTCAGATCTTCAGGTGACCATCCTCCAAGGTGGACATCGGGACAGGCAAAAACGCTAAGTGGTGAGCAGAGGCTGACAACCAAGTTTGGTACCCATGAGGATAGCCTCAATCAGGTCCTTGGGTTCATGTCACACTGCAGTTGACCCCACTACACTATACATTCTCTCACACACAAACACACACACAGACACATAGAAGCACACATACACACACACACTTTTACATACTCACACATTCATGCAAACCTCTCTCATAAACACGGTCTCTCTCATACACACACATACACCCCCACACTCGCACCCACTCACACATCCTCTTGTCAGGTTTATATTCTATCAAACTCATGCACACACTTTACCAAGCTTTCACACATGCAAACACATACTGTCTCACGTGCACTCACACTCCCGTGCACACTCACATGCACACACTCACTCTCTCTCTCTCATGCAACACACACCACATAAGTCTTTGGGGTGAATTTTATTTTGCAGAATTATATTTGCAGATACATTCTATTTTGCTCAAAGAATACACAGACTGCAGACAGTCAATGCAGGCAGTCAATCCATGTAATATTTTGTAAAGTGCACTTTGGAAATAGAATCAGTTTGACTCAAGATTGGGATACAGCCAGAGTCTGAACTCATACATTTAATGCATTGTCTGAGCTTAGATGTCACCTTTTGTTATAAAACCTTAAGTTATCTTGAGAATGTGACTTAAAAGAATTTCTGGGATTTACATATTAATGAACCAAAACTGACAACCCGTTCTAAAAGATGAAAGACTTAATAATCCAGATTTGTTCAATATATCACTGTATGACACTGTAATCTTTTGCTATAAATTCTGTGACTTATGATCTTATACTCTACGGCTACTTGATGAAGGAGCAGCACTCCGAAAGCTAGTGCTTCCAAATAAACCTGTTGGACTGTTAGGTGGTGTTGCGTGATTTTTAACTCTTAAGTAAATTATTGTTGTCTGGATAATTCTAAAATTTACCTCACTCTTTCAATTTGAAATGGTACTGAGACATAATTCTCCCAAAAGCCAAGTGTCCCCCTGTAATTAACATCTGTTTGTTTTCTTTCCTATGCATTAAAATGATACTGACTATCAAATAGTTTGCATATTTATGGCTGCATCCACATCATAACATCTGCAAAATGTGGAAGCATTCTTAATTGTCAAGGGGAGGCAGGCTTTACTGTGTGCAAGAAGCTAAATCCACTGAAAGTGGGAATGGGTTGGGAACTTAAAACCATCTGTCCACACTGATGTTATGTTTTGCAGACGAGCGAGCAGGGAACCCCTTTGGAGCTGTCAGTTAATCAATTGTACTATGCAAATGGGCTTTTAATTGCTGTTTTAACTGAGAAATCTGGCTTTTATACCAGCACTTCTATTTTCCAAGCTGTCAGCATCTCAACAAGGTCAACCAGGTGAATGCATACAAGGGACAACTTCATTGAAACTTACAGGCTGGGAAAATAGAAAATTGACTCTGAAGATCTCCAGCATTGTCCGAGGGAAAGATTGCAATAGGTCTGGTTGACAATGTACTTTTAATGTTTGGCTGGTCATTGGGAGGCAGTTCACCTTCACTCACTTTCAGCCTGCAGTCAGCCTTCAGCACAGAGCAGGAGAGCATATCACGCAGCTTTACATATCATCTCTGATGAGGAACATGAGGGCCAGCAACACCAGTCGCAACAGGAGCACACCAGGATGAGCAACAATTACTTTTTCCCCAGCCATGTCCATTCCGCAGGACAGAAAGACACAAAGATACAGAAAATCTGATGGAAGGAGGTGAAAATCTCAACCTTGTGTCTACAGATAGAGACCAATTCTCTCAACATTGTGTGAGCATCACTGCCTGAGGAAGGTTAGATTCCCATGGCAAGACACTGTGGCCAACTGCAACTTCCACTAACAAGAGTAGAAAATGCTAAAGACACTCAAGCACTCATGTGAGGCAGCATCTGTGGAGAAAGAAATACAGAGTTAACATTTTAGACTGATGATTTCATTAGAACATAGTTAGAGATAGGAATCTAGGTTCACAGGAGCAGGAGTGGACCATTCAGCCCCTCAGGCCTACTCTACCATTCAATATGAGCATGGCTTATTATCTACATTAATATCTTTCTCCTACATTATCACATTATCGTGGGCGGCACGGTGGCACAGTGGTTAGCACTGCTGCCTCACAGCGCCAGAGACCCGGGTTCAATTCCCACCTCAGGCGACTGACTGTGTGGAGTTTGCACATTCTCCCCGTGTCTGCGTGGGTTTCCTCCGGGTGCTCCGGTTTCCTCCCACACTCCAAAGATGTGCAGGCCAGGTGAATTGGCCATGCTAAATTGCCCCTAGTGTTAGGTAAGGGGTAGATGTAGATGTAGGGGTATGGGTGGGTTACGCTTCGGTGGGGCGGTGTGGACTTGTTGGGCCGAAGGGCCTGTTTCCACACTGTAAGTAATCTAATCTAATCATATCTCTTTAGATTATTGGAAATTATTTTAAATGCCAATCTCTATTTCTATGCATACTCAATGTTATGGAGGGGTGCCTTGCCTTTAAGAAAGCTGATCAGGTGATCCAGAGGGGCTGAGCTTGTGTCCCATCTAGAATTGTCTGCAGAGGTTTGAGCATTGTAAACAAGGTGTTCCTGTACAGATTTACCATTTGTCTACAATTCATGGTTCAAAGGAAACACCAAAATAACAACTGATGATGAGGATCCAGCAAAACACCGTTCTCTTTAGTCCGGAGGAGACATTGCCCAGACTTCAGAAATGGCCTAAGGAGGTAACATTGAGGAGAATTATCGCAAGGGGACTCGAGCTACAATTGATGCCAGGAATGAAGGTTCTGACTAGGGGGAGGGCCATCAGCAGCGGTCACAAGGGGACGCAGACTGATGGCTGATGAGAGTATGCACCTGGGAGCTACTGGAGTCATCATAGATTGTGGTCGTGAGGGAACTCGGCATGCTAGCATAGCCAGTGAGGGAATGAACAGGTGGGAGGATTCACTAAGCACTCGACATTCACTTTGAGCATTTCACTATTGTACCTTGGAACTCATTGGCAGCTTCCACTGCAATGCTGCTGCCAGGTAGATTTCTGCACACACCAATTGAAATGATATTGGGCTATAGAACGTCTATAGGCTATAGAGCTATTCGTTTGCTGTCTTGGCACTCACTCACTTTGTGCTTCATTGTATGCATACAGCATTCCTGACTTCCTGTGGCAACAATGAACAGTCAATGGGCATTATGGTCAGTCTGGGGGCTTGTCCTCCATCAGGCAGAAAAGATAGTGAGATGTCCTGAGTGAGTGGTTATGAAGAACAGAAGGCAAGAAGTGTTGTGTTTGGGGGGACTGGGGTGGATGGGAACATATGAGGGAATCTTTTGAAATATTGATGCAAGTGGATCATAAGCCTTGGTAGAAAGTGGCTGCAATGGCAGAGTACATATGAATGCAATGTAACAGAGAGAAGATCGTGGCACTTGACCTTCTGGGCTTTTTGTGTCATGGCTTGGCCTTCTTCTGTATGATGGACACTGGACTGACACAGATGCATACTTTGGATGAAGCTGAAAAACCGTTTACAGAATTTTCCTAACAACTGATGTCAGGCATTCATTGCTCATTCCTTGTTATCATTTAGACCATTGAGAAGGTGGTGGTGAGCTGCCTTCTTGAATCACTGTAATCCATTTGGTGTAGGTAGTCCACAGTGCTAGGAGAGAGGGAATTTTAGGATTTTGACCCAGCGAACCCGAAGAAACAGCAATGTGTTTCCAGCCCAGGATTGTGTGTGGCTTGGAGAGGCAACTTGTAGATGGTGGTATTCCCATGTCCCTAATGGCCTTGGCTTTCAGGGTTGTAGTATTCATGGGTTTGGAATTTGGTGGTGGTCAATGGTGTGACAGAGGCCAATTTCATAACTAGCCAGGAGTTAGAGAAGGTTTTATTCATCCAAAATGTTGTGGCTAACTATTCAGTCAATCAAAACATTCCAATTTCTTCAACTGTAATACAGAGCTGAAAGCTTGCTTAGAGGTTTCCAGGTGCTGGGTCAATGCTTCAGCTTCAACTTCCTGGACAATGGATCAGCTGCACAGGACATGTCTATGGTCCTGATATGTGAGTCTCATCTATCTTACTATTGAAAGATCTAGGCCAATATTCTTTTTATTTTTTCAAAGAATTAAATTTGGGCGTTCCTTTTCTCTACTTAATTGGTCTTTATCAGCAGTGGCAGTGGCATGGTGGCTCAGTGGTTAGCTCTGCTGTTTCACAATAGCCAATCTGGGGTCAATTCCACTTTCAGGTCACTATCTGTGTGGAGTTTGCATATTTTCCCCATGTCTGCATGGGTTTCCTTTGAGTGTTCCGGTTTCCTTCTACATTTCAAAGATGTGTAGGTTAGGTGAACTGTAGGTTAGTGATAGTGTTAAATTGCTCACAGTGTGCAGGCTATGTGAAGTAGCCATTGGAAATGCAGGGTCACAGGGATGGAGTTGAGGTTAGGTCTGGGTGGGAGGGTCAGTGTAAACTTGATGAGCTGAATGGTTTGCTTCCATGCTATTGGGATTCTATGATTAGTTTACACTTCAAAGATGTAAGGCTATAGAGCTATTCGTTTGGATATTTAAAAAAACACTGATCTTTCCAATTATCTGGATATTTTTTATTTTGAAAATGTGAATATATTTGTTGATTTTCGTTTTAAATATAATGATTACTTTTACACCAGGAATTAATAATTTCATCTTAATCTTTTTGATAATGCCAGTGGTTTGGGAATTCATCTTTTTTAGCACATCATCGAATTCAGATTGCGCCACATTATATTTTGTTGAAACATGCATTTGAATTTTAAATTGCATCTTTGGGATTTGAATAAACAGCACTTTATATTCCATAAATTAAGAAAGGTTGCCAAAGGTTACATAGTAGAATGAGATGTGCAGTGTCATATGGTGGAGAAGCAAATGTTGTTGTACTGATTGTCATATCTCACCTCTGTTGCTGACCTTTCTCCATTTATCTCAGGATATTCATGTTTGATCCAATTCAACAAACTTGACACAAAATCATATGCAGTACAGCTACATTCCATTGCAGTGTAGCTGTTGGTATCAATTATTAAGTAAGTACATTTATAGCAGAACATTTAGAATATCATAATTTAATCAAGAAGAGTCAGCAGACCTTCATGAAAAGGAAATCATATTTGACTAATTTATTAGAGTTTTTGAGGAAGTCTCAACTGGTGTAAATAGAGGGAAACAAGTAGATGTATTGTTTGTTGATTTCCAAAGGGTGCAACAAGGTGTCTCACAAAAGGATTAAGTCATAAGATAAGAACCCACAATGTTGGAAGTAGAATATTGATTATGGAATTGGCTCACAGGTAGGAAACAGGTAGAATACAGGTTTTGTTTTGTCAGGTTGGCGATCCACAAGAAGTGGAATTCCACAGGGATCAGTGGTGGGACTACAGCTGTTTACAACATATATTAATAACTTGGAAGAAGGAAACAAGTGTACTGTCACCAAATTTTGCAGATGATACTGAAATAGGTGGAAAGGCTTGTTGTATGAGGGATGCAAACAATTTGGAGAGAGATATTGATAGGCTAAGCAAGTCAACAAAAAGTTGGCAAATAGAGTATAATGTGGGAAAATCTGAAGAAGTTCATTTTGGAAGATAGAATATAAAAACAGGACATTTTAAGTAGAAAGTAACACAAAAGGGTTTGAGGGAACTTGTGAATTAAGCAGAAAGATAGCACACAGGTGCAGTAGGTAATCAGGAAGGCCCTTATTTCAAGAGGGTTGGAGTAGAAAAGTAAAAGAAGTCTTACTGCAACTCTACAAGGTGTTAGTGAGATCACATCTGGAGAAAGATCTTATTTCAGTGGAAACAGTTCAGACAAGGTTCCCTGAGATGATCCCGAGTATGGAGGGATTGTCTTATGAGGAAAAGCTAAATAGGTTGAGACTCTACTCACAGGAGGATAATGGAATGACAGATGATCTTATTGAAACACATAAGATTCTTAACAGGCTTGACAGGGTAAATGTTGAGTAGATATTTCCCCTCATGGGCATAGTCTCAGAGTAAATGAGTGTCAATTTGCGATAGAGATGAGGAGGAATTTCTTCCATCAGTGTGTTGTGAGTCTCTGGAACTCCTTGCCACAAGGAGTTGTGGGGGCAGAGTTCTTGTGCATAGTTAAGGCTGAGATAGACAGATTTTTTTAACCAGTAAGGGAATTAAGAGTTATGGGGACAGGGCAAGAAATTGCAGTTAGGAATGCAATTAAGGAATGCCGAATTGGCCACGGTCCTATTAAATGATCTACTCCTGTTCCTATTCCTTATGGCCTTGTTACATTCTGATTTCCTGAATAAAAGCCTCATATTTCTTCAACACTTTACTAAGTAGTTCTTACCCATGTGGAATATGCGCATTTCACTTTTCTTGATTTCTGAAGGATGATTCAATTCTGTCAATGGGATTGAAAATATTCAATGCAAAACAAGTATGTTGGTTTTATTTAGAATGGCCAAATTCTGGTGGAATGTTGGATGAATGATTGCTAAGTAAGCCCATTCATTATTCCCTGACTGCTAAATGCAAGAGTTGTCACTGTCGAATGAGAGAACAACCTATGGTCCTCTGAAACTATGGTGACTTGCACTTTAGTATAATGGTCAGATATTTTTAGCCCACAGCAGCTTGATACAGAGAAGGACAGTTTAACAAAGAAAGCCCCTTAGCCAATTTGTTCGATATGTTCAAAATTCCTGTGTTATCTGCCAGAGCTGATATTGAAATGCTTCACCAAGTGGTGTGAGAGGAAACCTGCAATCTTAATGTCAATGCCACAGGCCACTGTAAATTGCAGATGCATTTTCCCTCCTGAATGGCTCAGAGAGCAAGCTGTGTACATATTAATTGGTTTCCTGCTGCAGCTTCAGCAGAAACCTCCCAATGAATTGCTGAGAGTTGGGAGAATCTCCACAAAACTGCAGGAAACTGCTGGTACACATTGTTTCATGCCCAGCAGAGAAGGAAGATACTACAAATTTTAAAGCCTTTTCTTAAAATTTGAAAATCACAGCTTCCAGGTAGCTGGCAGCATATCAAGGGATTTTGATAGTATTAGCTCCAAACAGTCCTGAAACTTGCGTGCAAAAACCAAATTAAATATGGACAATTACAGCCACCAATGGGCAGTCAGCAGATGTACCATTCGACTCATATTTACTCTTCACCATGAACATACAGACATCAAAATTCAATGGATTTTAGCAAAAATGAAGTGGCTCCTTTTCATTAATTAGTGATGGTTTTTTATCCCAAAGACAAAAACTTTGTTGTCTTGAAATTCTCTAAGTATGTACAACCACAATAAAGGACATGTGTCGTCCTAACACACTACTAAAATTAGACCATAATTATACTTGCAGCAGGTGATATGGGCCAGCCAGCCATGTTTTTTAACCACATGTAGAAATATCTGCATATGCTGTTTTGAGATAGAGACCACTATGAAAAACCATCTGAAAATCATCAAACTCGTTCCAAGATGAATAATGTAACCATGCTAATAAATAACTCTACATTGAACATGGGCAAAGGACTCTCACTTCAATTTAACTGCAAAGTGGTCAGCTGGCAATTCAGCTAAAACAGCCTTGCAGCTTATTTAGAACCTGTAGCTTTTACAAGACTTTCATTTGAGTTAAATCATCAATTCATCAGGAAAACTGTAGGCTTGCAAGAAAAAGAGACATATTTATTCCAGATTATCAGGTACATTGCTTCTTTATTCATTCATATCTAATTTTTTTGTGTGTTTATGAGAGGCAATGGTCCAGATTTTCCAAGGAATGGCAAGTTCGCATAAATTATTTATGAAAGGAAACAGCTCCACATTTCAAACAAGAGATGCTGACCAGGGCTTCCTCAGAAATGTGGAGCTCTACCTCCTTCCACCAGGAATGTCATAGTGCACAATTGTTGGGAAAGGCAACATAGCGGTCAGCTACCCGTATTCTGAAATGTAAATGTCCAGAATCAGAGACAACCACTCAGATATTAATGTTAAAGAGTAAGTGCATGATTCAAGTGTGAGGTTAGAGTGCTGGGAGGTACAGGGCCTGCTGGGTGGAGGGGGTGGGGGGGGGGAGCAAGTAGATTGTCAGGTAGATAGGTTATCAGCAGGCCCAAATTAGGGTGGCAGGAATGGTGCTTGGGAATTGGGTACCTGGTATGACACAAAGGGGTGGGTAGATAGGAGGTAGGCTGCCAGGTGGATAAGGTTATGTTGCCAGGCAGGAGGGGGTCAAGTCATAAGTGATCTGGTTTGGTGATACAGTGTTTGGGAAATTCAGAGTAAGTGGGAGAAATTAGGTCCTGTGGTGGAGGAGGATATCATGTCTGGGTGAGGGAAATGTGTTGGATCCTAAGACTGAAGGTCTGTGGGGCCAAGTCAGTCTGGAAGTGAAAAGTGAAGCTTGGCTCCCAGAGGATAAATGGGTGTTGGATGTGGAGCAAAATAAGGTAGAGCAGGTCCAGAGCAAGTAAAGAGGAGTTAGCACCCAGAGGATATAGTGAACTCTACGGGTGCAATGGGCCATCCACTCCCAAGTGGTGGAAGGGGGTTCTTTGGTCTGGAGTGGTGGAGGATTGGGATGGATGAGTGTGGAAAAAGAGAAGGGGAGCCTTGGATCAGGATCCTATGGAGGGATGTAAAAGGTCTGGAGGGGGAGTAATTGGGTCTATTTGAGGTAAATATGCAGTCAGTTGAATAGTTACTCAGGAGAAAGTGAGGACTGCAGATGCTGGAGATCAGAGCTGAAAAATGTGTTGCTGGAAAAGCGCAGCAGGTCAGGCAGCATCCAAGGAGCAGGAGAATTGATGTTTCGGGCATAAGTCCTTCTTCAGGAATGAGGAGGGGGTGCCAAGCAAGCTCAGATAAGAGGTAGGGGGGAGGGGCATTGGAAATGCGATAGGTGGAAGGAGGTTAAGGTGAGGGAGATAGGCTGGAGGCGGAGAGGTCAGGAAGAAGATTGCAGGTCAAGAAGGCGGTGCTGAGCCCAAGGGTTGAGACTGAGATAAGGTGGGGGGAGGGGAAATGAGGAAGCTGGAGAAATCTGCATTCATCCCTTGTGGTTGGAGGGTTCCTAGGCGGAAGATGATGCGCTCTTCCTCCAGGCGTCATGTTGCCATAGTCTGGCAATGGAGGAGGCCAAAGACCTGCATGTCCTTGACGGAGTGGGAGGGGGAGTTAAAGTGTTCAGCCACGGGGCGGTTGGGTTAGTTGGTGCGGGTGTCCCAGAGGTGTTCTCTGAAACGTTCCGCAAGTAGGCGGCCTGTCTCCCCAATGTAGAGGAGGCCACATCGGGTGCAGCGGATGCAGTAAATGATGTGTGTGGAAAGGCTAGGTATGTAATATTCTAACTTTGCTTCAATAACCATTATCCTTAATTCCAACAAAATCCTTCAAATTCACTGATTTAAATGCAGACTTTTGGAAGGTTCCAAGCATAAGGGAATCAACCAGTGGAATCTTCAATTTCCTTTGAGTCTGTGACAATGGAGATTCCACAGAGTCCCTATGCGCTGGAATATTGGAAAATCTGGGCTGTTGAGTCTTAAATCTCTGAGGTAAGTACATGATAAGAAATAATCATTAGATGTAAATTCTTTAAAGCTTGCTGCTATAGTCACTTAAATTGGGACAAAGTTAAAAATCGCACAACACTAGGTTATAGTCCAACAGGTTTAATTGGAAGCACACTAGCTTTCGGAGCGACACTCCTTCATCAGGTGACACAATCACCTGATGAAGGAGCATCGCTCCAAAAGCTAGTGTGCTTCCAATTAAACCTGTTGGACTATAACTGGTGTTGTGTGATTTTTAACTTTATACACCCCTGTCCAACACCGGCATCTCCGAATCATAAGTTGGGACATATCACCTTAAGGTTAAAAAAGCACACGAAGATCACAATAACAATACTTTGATCATGGTTGAGAGCAAAATACATAAATTCTGTCCATAAAATCAAAAGATGATGCTGCAGTATTACTATACACCCTCATTTTTGAAGTGGAGAGGCTTAGAAATCACCTGGAGAACTTTGATGGTGGTTTTCTATCACTTAGATGATGGTCAAGTTTCTGTTTGGAGTAATTCCTAACTGTTCATAAGAAATATTCAGCAGCTTGATCATATTGTTTGAACTAATTGATGAAGATTGTAATCTTGAGCATCAAATCATCACCTCCCTTGGAAATTTGTTAATTCAAATCATCACTTCCCATCAAAAAACTAAGGAGTGATTAGTTCATTAAGAAGAATCCAAAATATTTCTGGTAATAGCAGTGTCATCTTATAACTGAGCCCAGAGACAGAAAAAGAGCACTACTAGCAACCCACAGGGTGCTTTTTGAGACTAGTAAGCTACTGTCAAATTTACACTACCTCCTGAGGTTGTATCTAGCCCTGTATAACTTTAGATGGAAGAAACCATAAAATGTACAATCTGACCAAGAACAAGCATCAGAAAGGGGGTAATAGAAACACAAATATAAAGCAGCAGTAAAACAATTGATTGTATTATTATGTTCCAGAAAATCAATTTTTAGATTCATTTAGATAAAAATTGCAAGCAACACGTTCTAAACCATCCATTAAATTCTCAGTCTGTCTCTTTTTCTCTTTCTCTGTACTCAAATGAAATCCTGGTAAGTGCCCATGTGTTGGAAGCAACTGACACAGTTAATGAAAAGCAAGCGATTTCCTTCCCTCTCCTCATATAGACATTAGAGTTAAGGTGAAGAAACAAAATCTAAAAACAAAGTCAACCAAAATCCCGAAACAAATTCAAACAAAACCTTTCGAATTTTGTTTGAATTTTGCAAGTTGCGTCTCCTCTTGGACCCCAAGTAATTTATTTCCACAGGGATTTATTTTCATGAGCAATCGAACAGATGTGACTTGTATCCACCTGATTAATTTTAGAGTTTAGTTATTCTTTCTCAAATCTGTTTTCAGTCAACAAGGTCAGTCATAATCCTTCATCAAGATTTTTTTTTCAATTGATTTTCCCACTGTTCAATAGGTGAGTGACCATGGTTTCCTGCTTAGGTTGGTTTTGACTGACATGCAATGTTAAACCAAATCTTGAATTGCTGCTCTAACTATAAATATGACAATATGTGCCCACTTGGCATGACCTGACTGTTCTCCTCAAATGTTGAACAAAGCACATTAGAAATAGGAGCAGGAATAGATCATTCAGCTCTTCAAGCCATTCTGTAATGGCTGTCCTGCTCCAAATCTTAACATTTCATTCACATCAGCTCCTCATAGTCCTCAACTTTAAATAATCCAAAAATCCATCTAATCTTTAAATAATTTCAGTGATCTAACATCTACAACACTCTGTGGAAGAGAATTACAGACATTCACTACTTTCTGGCAGAAGAAATTCCTTTACATCTCAGTTTTAAATCAATGTCCCGTTATTCTGTACCTATGTTGCCTCGTTCAAGATATTGGTATTAGAGAATCTTCCATGGGCGATCTAACAAAATTAAGCTCAACCAGCAAGAACCCCAAGATTATGGATGTTGTCCTATTGCTTAATGTTGCAAATAGATATTAAATAGTGAAGATGGAATGTATCTACCTTTTTTTGTGTGACATTGTTGGCTTCTCTACAGCCATGGAGAGGAAATATGAGGATCATTGCCTGGCAGATTTTGATGGTGCTTTTGGAAAAACTGTATGCTCCCTCTAAAGCCATGGGTGAGCCAGTCAAATTCCGACCCTCCTTTTGCCAGGCAATGAGTGATTTCAATACCTGACTTGGTGTTATTGGAAAGAATATACTCAAGATAGAAGGGTTTTGGGCTTAATTGAGGGGTGTACGTTTGGTTGTGACTATGACATCTTGAAATTCATGACCAGGGGCAGTTTAGTACAAGGTTACTGTCTTTCTCAGATTTATAGTAAGGCATAGCATGAAGCATTGGCAATTGGTCAACCAGCATCTAGACATTGTCCAGTGTATGCTATGACAGCACAGTCACTGGTTAGCAGGAATGTGCTTTGTAGCTCTGCTTTTCTCATTATTCTTCAATAACCCAGCATCAACATAGATTCAATGATTACACAGTATTCAGGATAGACCATAGTCTGTAAGAAATAGGAACAGGAGCAGGTTGTTTGGCCCACCAAGCCTGTTCCCTCATTCAGTAGAGTCATGGCTAATTCAACGTCCCTCATATCCAGTTTCATGCCCTTTCCCCCAAACCGTTCATTTCCCCCACTGATTAAGAGTCTATCTATCTCTGCTTTAACTGTACACAACAACTCACCCTGTACAACTGAGTAAAAATCTCTATTATCTAAAATACTGAACCAAAACCCTGGACTTCAAAAACTTCTAAAAGTAACAAGCTAGCTGGTCTATGCTCTGGGAAAATTACACAGTAACAGAAGTGGCTGCTTGAAACCTTTGTTCAGCCGGAAAATCCACCTCACACTTCGACTCTTAAGAGACCAATCAACCAGACTTAACCATCTCCACCTCGGGCGAGCCCAACCCAGACATCTTGGAACCTGAACAAATACAAAGACATTCAACTTCAATCATTATTCATTCAGAGAAATATTAGGCATTCAAACTCAATCGATATACATTTACACACACTCTTAACTGTCAGGAAGCCAATTGACCTTTAAGGAAACAGCAGTAACACAATGATATGCGCAGATTTGGTGCAAAGGTAAGAGGCTCACAATTAGTATACTTGCAGATCCCGAACTCACTTTTGAAGGGGCTTTCGCTCCAAGATCTATCTCCACAGCCATCTCCAGAAGAGAGAACCAAATAGCTGTCTCTCTGAGAACTATCTGCCTGGCCACCTCCAGAAGAGGGATCCCCACAGCATTTCCGAAACCTATTGTCACAGGCCTGTACCGTACAAGGGAAAATAATGGCAACCGACCATGACCAACAGACCTGAGAACCCAGAGAAAGTGAGGACTGCAGGTGCTGGAGATCAGAGTCGAGAGTGTAGTGCTGGAAAAATACAGCCGGTCAGTCAGTATCCAGTCAGCATGAACCCTTCATCAGTAATGAGGATTATTCTGATGAATCAGCCACATTCCTGATGAAAAGCTTATGATCGATAGGTCGATTCTCCTGATCCTCGGACAAACCTGAGAACTGACAACGTCCAAAAACCATTGACCCAACCAACACCGCAGAGCCTCAGACACATCCTGAGATAAAAAAACTGAGATTAAAAAACAACATGGTTATCCCCGGTGGTGTGCTTAAACTCCTGAGACTCCAAAGTATCCAACCTAGATAGTAGGGAGGGGAAGGTGGTTGGTGAAAGTGCAGGGAATCCTAAAGGTAGGAAGCCCGATGAAAGCGTATATGATTAAAATTGGTGTTTAGCTTCTAATAGTGTTTAACCTTTGTTTAATTTGATAGTGTATTTAATTTCTCTGTTTTAATGGATTTGACTATATTTCTTGTCGTATATTTAGCTATTTTTTTGGTATTTAGTAAACACAGAGATTCTTTTGCCCTGAAACATCTGTCTGCTGCCTTCTTCATTTCACATTTCCAAAATAAGTCCAGTGTCAAAACTAAGATCTGGGACTGATTTGAAATGTCCAAACATCAGCAAATCATTGATCGCAAACCAGAACTCTCCATCCCCACAAATCTTTGTGGCAATTAGTTCTCAAGACTCACAACTCTGTGAACAATGAAATTCCTCCTCATTTCAGTTTTAAACTAATATTCCTTTATTCTGAAACTATATCCTTCGGTCCTGGACTCTCCCATGAGGATGCCCCTTGTACAGAGTGGTAGTTAAATTATTTGATAAAGAAAATCCTTCATCAAGAGCTAACATTTCAGTGTTTTTAATAATTTTTTTTCTGCTCAAGTTGAAGGATAGTCCCCATTTTCATTTGTTGAAATGTTATGAAACTGGACAAGAATATTCAATAGAAAAATTGGAATGTGAAGCAACATGAAAAGCGATATGTCATTTTGGGTCACCCAAGGATAACACCCTATACATGCATTTGTTTAACTTTAAATGTTTTACAGTTTTATTTGTCTTTAAGAAATTCTTAATTTTAGATGGTGCATTGCCACACATTAAAACAAGTATTGGGTCTGGTCTGAATGTCCAATCAATTCAACTAACAAATTAATACTCCACAATTGCGCTTGCGTTTTATTTTCTTCTCATGAGGTCTAATACAATTAACTAGATGGGAATAATACAGTCTCAAACCAGGTCGTTGACATATAGTGATTTCAGACCATATCTAACCATATCTAACCCAATACATTTAAAACACAAATTCCTGACTTCCAGTTTGAAAGTCCACTATAATCTAATTAAGAATACATTTTCTCTATTTCTATGGTTGTCATTCCATAAGAGAATGCCTTTTCCTTAGCCTCACTTTCATCTCATAAGTACCTTCTGAACAGATATTTTCAGTACAGAGCCACATAAGTCGCCTTGTTTTCAATGCAAATCTATTTCTATCCATGTAATTTTATGCTCTCACCCAAGTGTCACCTCTATAATCGTACTGCAGTTTCTAATTCTTCATTGTATCATTCCAATTTGCAAGTCCATGGATCTTCCTTCAGACAGATGTCACATCCAGCTGCAGACTGATTGGCATTCAACAGTAAAGGAAATCTGGCTTGTTAAAGCAAAAAAACTTTCTTGTACATCATTTTCAAGACCTTTAAAAACCAAATCAGACATGTGCGCTAATTTAGCCAACTCAATAAAGCATGTCACATCATTGAATCAAACCTTGATGGCATTATAACATTAATATTTTACTGAAAAAGCAATGGCTTTGAATAAAACTGTCAATTCAGATAACACTGGTAGAACTCAGCTATCAAAGATTTGAAGCTAAAGGAGCAATCATTGTAACATGCAATGTTAATGTCTTCAATATATGGATGAATCAAAGGCTGTGTTTTCTCATTTACTTTTTGTGGCCTTTGATGATCCCTTGCCAATTCCTGACACAGTTTATTTTTATAATATAAATGAAAGCTCTTTAACTTGACAAGTGACCGTAGAGGGAACACAATAACTGGATGATCGCTGTATTGAAGTGCAACGAGACAGTGAAAGAAAATAGAAGTTTTGTTATTAAAGGCTGAAGGTTAAAATATAGAGAAGCCACGAAAAATGAAATGAATTGAAGTTTTCAGAATCACGGCTTGACAGCTCCTTTCCTATGAATCTCTTTGGGTTCTGGACTATTTCAAGGTGCCTGTGATCATCAGGCTGAAGCAGCATGCAGATGTTATGGCTCAAACAGTGCAATTAGCTGTTGAACCCTTTGAAGAATCTGTATTCTGTATCAGTACTTCTGCAAGCAAGCATATCCAAGTACAGAGAGTTATTTGGGAGAAAGTGAGGACTGCAGATGCTGGAGACCAGAGTTGAAAAGTGTGGTGCTGGAAAAACGCAGCAGGCCAGGCAGCATCCGAGGAGCAGGAAGAAGGGCTTATGCCCGAAACGTCGATTCTCCTGCTCCTCGGATGCTGCCTGGCCTGCTGCTCTTTTCCAGCACCACATAGAGAGTTATTTGGTAGTATTTCAGGGTGATGGTGGTGTGGTGGTAACATCAATGGACTTGTAATCCAGAATCCCTGGGTAATGTTCTGGGGACATGGTTTGAATCCCACTACAGCAGATGGTGAAATTCGAATTTAATCAAAACAAACGGAAAAGAAAGCCAACCTAATGGCAATCATTCAACTGCTCTTTATTGTCAGCAGCAGCAAAATACTAATATCCTATAAGGAAGGAAATATGCTGTACTTAGCTGGTCTGTTCTACAAGTGACTCCATGATCTTTCCTATGTTCCAGGCAATTAGAAACGGGCAATAAATGCTGACCTATCCTGCAACAGCCAGATTCTATGAAGGAATAAAACAAAAGCTGCTGATCGTGAGTGTTGCTTCAAAAAGACACATTCAATGAATATAGGAAATATCTGAATGGTGGCAGTTTAGAAAAAGGTGAGATACAATGAGACCTGAGTGTCATGGTGCCACAGTCGCTGAAGGTTGGCGTGCAGGTGCAGCAGGCAGAGAGGAAAGCTAATGGCATGTTCTCCTTCATAGTGAGAGGATTTGAGTATTGGAGTAAGGATGTCTTGCTGCAATTATACGAGGCCTTGGTGAGACCAAACCTTGAGCATTGTGTGCAGTTTTGGTCTCCATTCCAAGGAAGGACAGTCTTGCTATTGAGCAAAAGTTCACCAGTCTAATTCCTGAAATGGCAGAACTGACATATGTGGAAATTTGATTTGACTGGGCTTGTACTCACTGGAATTTAGAAGAATGAGGGGAGATCTCATAGAAACATATAAAATCCTGTTGGGACTAGATGTGCAAAGAATGTTCCTCATGTTGGGGAATACCAGAATTAGGAGCCATAATCCAAGAGTAAGACGTATGCCATTCAAGACTAAGGTGAAGAAGACGTCCCTCACTCAGAGAGTTGTGGGCCTGGGATGTTAGATATATTCAAGAAGGAGCTGAACATGGTCCTTGCAGCTAAAAGAATCAAAAGGTATGGAGAGAAAGCGGGAGTAGGATACTGAAATTGCGTGATCAGCCATGATACAGGCTAAAAGGGCCAAATGACCTACTCCTGCACCTATTTTCTACATTTCTGTGTTTCTAGGAATGGAAGCAGGACATTTGCCTCACTGATTCTGGATTAGTGGTGCTGGAAGAGCACAGCAATTCAGGCAGCATCCAAGGAGGAGCGAAATCGACGTTTCGGGCAAAAGCTCTTCACCAGGAATAAAGGCAGAGAGCCTGAAGCGTGGAGAGATAAGCTAGAGGAGGTGGGGAGAAATTAGCATAGAGTACAATGGGTGAGTGGGGGAGAGGATGAAGGTGATAGGTCAGGGAGGAGAGGGTGGAGTCCATAGGTGGAAAAGGAGTTGGGCAGGTAGGACAAGTCCGGACAAGTCATGGGGACAGTGCTGAGCTGGAAGTTTGAAACTAGGATGAGGTGGCTCACTGAACCTGCTCTTCCATTCAATAGGGTTATGGTTGATTTGCATTTCAATTTCCACATTGCCAATTACCAATAACCCTTGATGCCCTTGCTTAAACAAGACCAATTCACCTCATCTTAAAAATATTCAAAGAACCCCTCCTCCAACACCTTCTGATGCAGATTCTGAAGTCACACAACCCTGAAGTCACAGAGAAAAGTAAGAACTCAGTCCTGAAAAGGTGACCCCTTAGTTCTGGACTGACCCACAGAGGATGTCCATCTCAACAAGATCATTCAGGATATTAAACAACTCAATCAAGTCTCTCCCTCTTATGGACTCCAATGGAAACAATTCCAGTCTGTCAAACCTTTACACATAAGACAACACATTCATTTGAGGTATCAATCTTGAAAAACAACTTGAATGCATTCAAATGCTTCCTTAGATAAACAACCAGAACTGCACACAGTATGAAGTTGTGGTCTCACTAATACTCTGCATAACTGAAGCATAACATACATACTTGGGGTTTCAAATCCTCTTGTATTAAAAATAGCACTCCACTAAACTTCTTGGTTACTTGCTGTAATTGCATACTAATCTTTGCAATGTATGCACTAGAATCCCTAGATGTTTTATATCTCCATTTTGCAATTGCTCTCCATTTAAGGAAAATTCTTCTTTTTATTCTTCTGGCTAAGCTGAACACATTATACTCCATCGCTCAGATTTTTGCCTACTCATTCAACCTACCTATACCTATCTACACTTTCTGTTCTTTACAATTTTTTTCTATCTGTATTGGTGTTATCTGAAAATTTAGCCATCATTCCTTGTTCCCATCATCTAAAGAAGAGTTTTAACTTATTAAAAGTTGAGGACCCAGCACAGACCATGTGGCACTCTACTCATCACATTTAATAAACAGATTGGGACCCCTTTATCCAAGCTCTGTTTCCTGCAGGCTGACTAATTCTCTAATGTTACCCTCTAAGCCATGAACTTTTACATTCTGCAAAAACCTTTAACATGAAACCTTGTCAAATATCTTCCGGAAATACTATCATGGAACATTTACAGGCTTCCCTTTAGCTATAGCATATATACTCCTTCGAAGAATTCCAAGAAATTACTTGAAGGTGATTTGCCTTTGACGAACTCTTTGATGCTGAGTCTTCCTAATTTTGTCAAAGATTGCCTTATCAGTTCATCAAGACAATTTGTAAAAATCCCCAAAGTAAGACCAAAACATATTTATTCTGTATGCAGGGAGAGTGCTGACCTGTTGATAAGTGAACTCTGATTGGTAAAGGTGTTGCCATGCAAAATGCCTGAGTGAACGATAACCAGCAGTTAACTACCAACCTTCAGTTGAATGTTAATGGTTTGACCATGATTGGTTCAAGCATTCCCAAAAGACGTGAACCTATGAATAGCTGCCATCTATTTTGTTAAGTTGTGCATGTTCAATTGGTTGCCAATTGTTTAATTCCTTACATACTTGGACATTTTGCAAACAGTGTCCAATCACATCCTGTGTTGAACACAGTATTATGAGGTTTGCAAACTAGTTGTGTATAGTCAGTATTTTGTTTGTTGGCTGAAGGGATGTGTTGTTTTATATAGTCCATAACTCTTGGGAAAAAAACCTATATATCTGGTGTCACACAAGAACCAATAATCATATTTCTCATTGAACATTATTCATTGAGGACAATCCCCCTAAGACTTGGAGACATAAAAGCTCATCTTGGAATTGTTTCATTGGTTGCCTGTATGTGATCTTCTCATACTGGACAATTACTAGATATGGGTATCTTCTGGGTATTGGGATGGTGTAGTAATGGCTCTGAGAGGGTATTTAAATGCTACATAGTGAAGAACAGGTAAACTGTGTCATCTGGTAATTAAACAGCAACTAGGATGAGAGAATATGTGCAGGGGACTATCAGCCATGGCGGCTGTGTGCCATCAGCTACGTGGCTGCTGTGCCAGTATATTGCCAGCGAGGGGGAAATATCAGATTCCCAATATTTGTCCAGATGCACAACAGCCTTTCAAAGATAGGTCAACAAAATGTTTGGTTTGAAACAAACTTCTTAACCCAAAACTGTAATTGCTATTACTTGTTACAGCATGACACTGGAGAGTGGACACAGTGCTGATGATGACATTTTAGCTGTAATCACCATTCTGTAGAATATTCTAATCAGGAAACTAATTCTAATCTTCAATCAGACTATTTTCAATTAGTAGCACCGCAAGACATTGTAAAAACAAGATGCTCTCTCAGATCCCAAGAAATTAACTTAAACTGCTATAGCTAGCCATGAGTTTAATTCACCAACTTGTTTAATGATGTGAAGAATATAATCGAATGTTTAACTCTTTAGCTCTTTCAAAAAGCCACACATGCAGTTTTACAGGGTGGCTTTTTCTCATGTTGGAAGATTCCTTCATTCTGAATTAGCACCACACTTTTGAAAAAATTGGCACAGAAATTTAGACCCTGAAATTATACCATGTGTGGAATCTTATAGGGATCTGAACCACATGGGCTATGGTTAGATTTGGGGCAGAATCGGATGAGAAGTCCAGCGAGGCCCATTTCTCACAGTATCTCACAGCATTTATGTTCTTGCCAAGCAGTGAGACGAGTTTCTTCCTGGGCAGCAGTGAGTTGCCAATTAAGAGGGATTAAAGTTTGTTGAATATTTTATTAATGGCATAACTCATTTCATGAATATTCAGCTTCCTCTTTGACCAAATGCGTCAAACAGGATAGAAGTTAGGAATTCTCCAAATGGAAGTCAGAGCAGGTACCTGAAGACTTCAGTTTGCCATTGCCTCCATGTTGCTCAGCACCAAATGTAATCTCAGGGCATGACCCATTGACACCATCTGCAGATGACCCTCGGCCACAGACATTATTATCTGATACTTGCCAAACCCCCAAGACCAATGTGGCACCTCTCTGATCCACATGGAGGCTGATTAGGAAGCAGAGGTTTGTACTACAGGGCACACTGGTAACTAGCATTGAAAGGCTGCTATAAACGTATGTTACTCGGGGACCTAACTCAGGCATGAGACCATGCTGCAGTTTCACACTGTTTCAACATGGCAATAAACCCTTCTGCTAATTAAACCAAACACACAGAAAAGCTCAACTCACCTCATAACCTGTTAAAGTATGAGTGATAGAGAACTCCCCAAATTCCACGATCCTAAAGAAAAAGATCTCAATTTTATGCTTTTACTCTAAAAGTGAACATTAAACAACAACTATTTACAACTCTAGGCATCCTTCCTCTTAAAGGTTTATTATCCATCTTCAGCTCTATCACAATATACTGATCCAATAAAGGTGCCTATTAAAATTACATCAACTTGATTTTCAAAACCACCCAGTGGCTGTCATTGTCGGTGTCCTTTTTTCAGTTAGAGAACTCCCTGGGTCGTCGTCAGTCTTTTGTTGCAAACATGTTTCACAAAGAAAAGGTACCTTTGATAGAGAGTGTTTTGCTGGCAGCTGGAAACTCTCTCTATTATAAATTCTCAACATATTCACATGACATACCCAATACCATTTTCTCCTATCCAGCATCTTTACTAGATAATTCACCGGACTCAACTTTTTTTTCAATTTGATAGGGACCACTAAACCTGGCTTTGCAGGCTCTCCTACCACTGGCAACAATACTAATACATCCAAATTTCAGAGTTTTTATCTGCCATCTGTTTCATTCTATGCTGTGTCCTCTTCAGCTGCTGTTTCGCTAACTCACCTACCCAATTTAATCTCTCCCTCACCTTTGATACATAATCTAAGTGTGAGATCTCCGACTTCAGTCCTGTCAATTTCTCTTTAATTAATTTAAAAGAGCCTCTCACTTCATGTCTGAATATTAACTCAAAGGGAGTAAACTAAGTAGATCTGTTTGGGGCATCTCTAATGGCAAACAATGTAAAAGGAATATGTTTATCCCAATCACTTGGGTAGTCCTGACAGTACGCTCTTAACCTGGTCTTCAGGGTCTGATGCCACCTTTCCAAAGCTCCCTGGAATTCATGATGATACACACTTGATTTAAAGTGCTGTATGCCTAAGCTATCTATGACTTCCTCAAGCAGCTCAGCAGTACAATTAGACCCTTAGTCTGACTGAATCTCTCTGAATAGTCCATACCGTGTGAATAGTCTATACCAATTCCTTTACCACCCTTTTAGCCTTAAATACTGTGTAATGGAATTACCTCCAGAAATCTGGTAGACACATCCATTATGGTTAGCAAGTGTTGGTTCCCGCTTTTGTGTAGGGGACCTACACAATCAATTATAACCCACGTGAAAAGTTCTTTGAATGTGGGAATTGGCAACAAAGGTGCTGGTTTTATTACTGCCTGTGGCTTACCTACCATTTGGCATGAATGACATGCATAACTTCATCCTTGTGCATACCAGGCCAATAGACATGCTTTTGGACCTTAGCCTCAGACTTGCTCTCTGAGCACTTTCTCACTTAGTGCCTACCTGTATATTCACAGTATCATGGCCTTGCCTTGCTGTGCCAAGTCACTCAATCAGACAGCTTGCCTTACTGGACAGCAGTCTTCAGTCAAGGGGCAGACATTTTGCTGTATAACAGTGTACTACTTCAATCTCACAGTGCACCATGTGCCAAAATCGTACACTGCAAACACACTGTATCTGCAGCAAGCAGATAGTCATCTCTCAAAGTCTTAGGGAGATTAAGCTCATTGAAGTCCATGGAGATATCCTTCAGTCAGGGCGACCCAGCAGAGTAAGTCAAAGAACAAAAATCAGGAAGGCAAATAAGGGACATGAGATAGCTGTGGCAAATAGGGTTAAAGATAATTCAAAGGCATTCTATAAATATATTAAGGACAAAAGGGTAACTAGGGAGAGAATAGGGTACCTCAAAGATCAGCAAAGCAGCCTATGTATGGAGATGCAGGAGATGGAGGGGATAATAAATGAGTATTTTGCATCAGTGTTTACTGTGGAAAAGGATATGAAAGATGTAAAATGTGAGGAAATAGATGGTGACATCTTGAAAAATGGCCGTTTCACAGAGGAGGAAGTGCTGGATGTCTTGAAATGCATAAAAGTGGATAAATCCCCATGACCCAATCAGGTGTAACCTAGAACTCTGTGGGAAGCTAAGGAAGTGATTGCTAGACCACTTGCTGAGATATTTGTATCATCAATAGTCACAGATGAGGTATCAAAAGACTGGAGGTTGGCTAATGTGGTGCCACCATTTAAGAAAGATTTAAGGAAAAACCAGGGAACTATAGACCGGTGAGCCTGACATCAGTGGTGGGCAAGTTATTGGTGAGATTGCTGAGGGACAAGATGTACATGTATTTGGAAAAACAAGGACAGATTAGGAATAGTTAACATGGCTTTGTGCTTGGGAAACCATGTCTCATGAAATTGATTGAGTTTTTTGAAGAGGTAACAAAGCGGAGGGAAGAGCAGTAGATGTGATCTATATGGACTTCAGTAAGGCATTCGACAAGGTTCCCCATGGGAGACTGGTTAGCAAGGTTAGGTCTCACGGAATACAAGGAAAACTAGCCATTTGGATACAGAACTGGCTCATAGAAGACAGAGGCTGATCGTGAAGGGTTGCCTTTCAGACTGGAGATCTGTGACCAGTGGTGTGCCATAAGGATCAGTGCTGGGTCCACTGTTTTTCATCATTTATATAATTGGTTTGGATGTGAACACAGGAGGTATAATTAGCAAGTTTGCAGATGACACCAAAATTGGAGGTGTAGTGGACTGTGAAGAAAGTTACCTCAGAATACAATGAGATCTTGATCAGATGGGCCAATGGACTGAGGAGTGGCAGATGGAGTTTAATTTAGATAAATGTGAGTTGCTGCATTTTGGAAAGGCAAATCATAGTAGGACTTAAACACTTAATGGTAAGGTCCTTGGGAGTATTGCTGAACAAAGAGACCTTGGAGTGCAGGTTCATATCTCCTTGAAAGTAGAATCGCAGGTAGATAGGATAGTGAAGAAGGCATTTGGTATGCTTTCCTTTATTGTTTAGAGCATTGAGTATAGGAGTTGGGAGTCATATTGCGGCTGTACAGGATATTGGTTAGGCCACTTTTGGAAAATTGTGTGCAATTCTGGTCTACCTCCTATCAGAAAGATGTTGTGGAACTTGAAAGGGTTCCGAAAAGAGTTTGCCAGAGCTGGAGGATTTGAGCTATAGGGAGAGGTTGAATAGGCTGGGGCGATTTTCCCTGGAATGTTGGATGCTGAGGGGTGACCTTATTGAGGTTTATAAAATCATGAGGGGCATGGATAGGGTAAATAGACAAGGTGTTTTCTCTGGGGTGGGGGAGTCCAGAACTATTGGAAAAATTTAAAAGTGCCCTAAGGCCAACACTTTCACACAGAGGGTGGTATTTAAAAGGTATCTGGATGGGTATATGAATAGGTCGTGTATAGAGGGTAATGGACCAAGCGCTGGCAAGTGAGACTAGCTTAGAGTCAGATATCTAGTCAGCATGGACGAGCTGGACCAAAGGGCCTGTTTCCATGCCGTACATCTCTATGACTCTATAACTCTATAACAAAAGAGAATAAAAGAAAAGTACAGCACAGGAAATTGGCCTGTGCTAATCATCATGTTCTAATTAAACTAAAAACAAACCTTCTGCCCTTATTTGGTCCATATCCCCCTATTCTCTCCCTATTCATGTAACCAGATGCCTCTCAAATGGCACCAACATGTCTGCTTTCACCAGCTCTTCTGGCAGTACGTTCCAGGCTCCTATCACTTTATGCATGAAAAACCTCCCTTGCACATCTCACTTAAATGTTCCTCTCACCTTGAACTTGTAATTGGACGTTCAACCCTGGGAAAAAGCCTCCGACTATCCACCCTTTCTGTGCCTCTCATAATTTTGTAGACCTCTATCAGGTCTCCTCTCAGCCTCCATCTTTCCCGTGAAAACAATCCTAGTCTTTTTAATCTTTCCTCATAGTCAACATCCACAGGCAACATCCCGGTGAACCTTCTCTTCATTCTCTCCAAAGCTTCCACATCCTTCTGGTCATGTGGCAACCAAAACTGCACAATGGGCTATTGTGTGCCGAGTGGGGTCTAATAAGGGCATTATACAACAGCAACATAATTTGCCAACTCTTGTACTCCATGTCCTGGCCGATGAGGGTAAGCATGCCATATGCCTTCTTATTCACCTTGACCACCTGTGTTGCCACTTTTAGGGAACTGTGGACCTGAACACCGAGATCCGTCTGTGTGTTAACATTCCTCAATGTTCTGCCATTTACAGTATAATTCATACCTAAATCTGATCCACCAAAATGCATCACCTCGTATTTGTCTGGATTGAACTCCATCTGCCGTTTCTGTGCCCAAGTCATCAATCTATCTATATCTTATTATTTCCTTTCACAATCATCAGCGCTATCAACAACTCCACCAATCTTCATGTCATCTGCAAACTTACTAATCAGACAACCCACATTTTCCTCCAGATCATTTATATATGGGACTGGGACTGCCATAGCGTTAAGGTGTTAGATGGAGAGGAATTTTGTTAAGTGTGTAAAAGACAATTTCCTGATTCAGTATGTGGATGTATCTACTAAAGAAGGTGCAAAACTTGACCTACTCTTGGGAAATAAGGCAGTGCAGGTGACTGAGGTGTCAGTTGGGGAGCACTTTGGGGCCAGCAACCAAAATTCTATTTGTTTTAAAATAATGATGGAAAAGGACAGACCAAACCAAAAAGTTGAAGTTCTAAATTGGAGGAAGGCCAATTTTGCTGGCATTAGGCAAGAACATTCAAAAGCTGATTGGGGGCAGATGTTTGCAGGTAAAGGGACAGCTGGAAAATGGGAAGCCTTCAGAAATGAGATAACGAGAGTCCAGAGAAAGTATATTCCTATTAGGATGAAAGGAAAGGATAGTAGGTATAGGGAGTGCTGGATGACTAAAGAAATTGAGAGTTTGGTTAAGAAAAAGAAGGAAGCGTATGTCAGGTATAGACAGGATAGATCGAGTGAATCCTTAGATGAGTATAAAGACAGTAGGAGTATACTTAAGAGGGAAATCAGGAGGGCAAAAAGGGGAGATGAGATAGCTTTGAAAAATCGAGTTAAGGAGAATCCAAAGGGTTTTTACAAATTCATTAAGGACAAAAGGGTAATTAGGGAGAGAATAAGGCCCCTCAAAGACCAGCAAGGCGGCCTTTGTGTAGAGACACAGGAGATGGGGCAGATGCTAAGTGAATAGTTTGCATCAGTATTTATTGTGGAAAAAGATATGGAAGATATAGAATGTAGGGAAATAGGTGGTGACATCTTGAAAAATGTCCATATTACAGAGGAGGAAGTGCTGGATGTGTTGAAATCCCTTGGACCTGATCAGGTATACCCTAGAACTCTGTGGGAAGCGAGGAAAGTGACTGTTGGACCTCTTACTGAGATATTTGAATCATTGATAGTCACAGGTGAGGTACCAGAAGACTGGAGGTTGGCTAACGTGATGCCACTGCTTAAGAAAGGTGGTAAGGACAAGCCAGGGAACAATAGACCAGTGAGCCTGACGTTGGTAGTGGGCAGGATGTAGATGTATTTGGAAAGGCAAGGATTGATTAGGGATTGTCAATATGGCTTTGTGCATGGGAAATCATGTCTCACAAACTTGATTGAGTTTTTTGAAGAAGTAACAAAGAGGATTGATGAGGGTAGAGAGGTAGATGTGATGTATATGGACTTCAGTAAGGCGTTCGACAAGGTTCCCCATCGGAGACTGGTGAGTAAAGTTAGAATACAAGAAGACTTTGCCATTTGGATACAGAACTGTATCAAAGGTAAAAGACAGAGGGTGGTTGTGGAGGGTTGTTATTCAGACTGGGGGCCTGTAACCAGTGGAGTGCCACAAGGATCGGTGCTGGGTCCACCACTTTTCATCATTTATATAAATGATTTGTATGCGAGCATAAGAGGTATAGTCAGTAATTTTGCTGATGACACCAAAATTGGAGGTATAGTGGACAGCAAAGAAGGTCACCTTAGGTTACAATGGGATCTTGACGTGATGGGCCAGTGGGCTGAGAAGTGGCAGATGGAGTTTAATTCAGATAAATGTGAGGTGCTGCATTTTGGGAAAGCAAATCTTAGCAGGACTTATACACTTAATGGCAAGATCCTCGGGAGTATTGTTGAACAAAGAGACCTTGGAGTGCAGGTTCATAGCTCCTTGAAAATGAAGTCGCAGGTAGGTAGGATTGTGAAGAAGGCGTTTGGTATGCTTTCATTTATTGGTCATAGGAATTAGTACAGGAGTTGGGAGGTCATGTTGTGGCTGTACAGGACATTGGTTAGGCCACTGTTGGAATATTGCATGCAATTCTGGTCTCCTTCCTATCGGAAAGATATTGTGAAACTTGAAAGGGTTCAGAAAAGACTTACAAGGATGTTGCCAGGGTTGCAGGATTTGAGCTACAGGGAGAGGCTGAACAGGCTGGTGCTGATTTCCCTGGAGCATTGGAGGCTGAGGGGTGACCTTATAGAGGTTTACAAAATTATGAGGGCATGGATAGGGTAAATAGACAAAGTCTTTTCCCTGGGGTGGGGGAGTCCAGAACTAGAGGGCATAAGTTTAGGGTGTGAGGGGAATGATATAAAAGAGACCTAAGAGGCAACTTTTTCACTCAGAGGATGGTACTTGAATGGAATGAGTTGCCAGAGGAAGTGGTGGAGGCTAGTACAATTGCAACATTTAAGAAGCATTTGGATGGGTATATGAATAGGAAGGGTTTGGAGGGATATGGGTTGGGTGCTGTCAGGTGGGACTAGATTGGGTTGGGATATCTGGTCGGCATGGACGAGTTGGACCGAAGGGTCTGTTTCCATGCTTTACATCGCTATGACTCTATATGCTACAAACAACAGAGGACATAACACCCTCTCAAGCACCACTGGTCTCCATTTTGAAAAACGTCCTTCCACCGCCACCATCTGTCTTCACTGACCAAATCAGTTTTGTATTCATTTAGCCAGCCCATCTCAAATCCCATGTGGTTTTAGTTTTTATACCAATCTGCTATGAGTGAATTTATCAAATGCCTTACTAAAGTCCATATAAATGACATATCTTTGTCGCCCCTTCAAAGAATTAACTTAGGTTGGTGAGACATGACGTTCCCTGTGCGAAACCATGTTGCCTGTCACAACTAGTTCATTTTCTTCCAAATGTGCACTTATCTTGTCCCTCAGTATCTTTTCAGAGCTTCCTTTCTTAAACAAGGGAACAACATTGATTAATCTCCAGTCCTCTGGAACCTGACCTGTGACCAAAGAGGATGTGAAGATATCTGCTAATGCCCTAGCTATTTCTTCCCTTGCCTCTTGCAGTATCCTGGGGATTTGTCTATTTTATTGCAATTTAGGATACCCAAAACTTCCTCCTTCAATATATTGACATTTTCTGGGTATTCACACACTCATCCCTAACCTCAACATGAGGTAAATACCAATACGAGTACTCATTGAGGACCTCTCCCACTTCTTGTGACTCCATGCATAACTTCCCTCCTTTGTCCTTGAGTGGGCCTACTCTATCACTTGCTACCCTCTTTCTTCTAACATATGCATTAAAGGCCTTGGGATTGTCCTTATCCCTGTTTGCTAAAGACATTTTATGGCCATTTTTAGCCTTCCTAAGTCGCACTTAAGTTCCTTACAAATTTTTCTATACTCCTCAAGGTCTTTGTCAGTTTGTAGCTGCGTAGACCTGTTGTATGCTTCATTTTTCCTTTTGACTAAGCTCAAGGACAGCCTTCGACACCAGTCCATGATCATGCATCCGGTCAGTGTGTTCACGGTCAGAGAGCTTCTGCTGTCTAGGAAATGGGTTACGGTCAGTCTTTTGCTCCATTGTGGTCAGTCTGGAGTGTTGAGAATGTGTTCAGGAGATGTAAATGCATCAGTCAGGGATCTCAACACATGATCTCCAGAGCTGTCTAATTTGGTCACTCGAAGGATATGTTCAGGTCCATCCAGATTAAATTTATTCCGTAGAGGGCAAATAGCTTGAGAATTTTGGAAATGCTCACATGTTATTTTTAACAAGGGGTATTTTGTCCACCTCACTGACATGGACACTTGGGGAAAGTGTTTTTAATAAATAAATTGGTTGAAATGTCAAAAGTATGCATAAAATCTGCCTCTTGTGATGAAGGGGTAGCTGGAGTGCTCATCAGGTTTCCTAGTGTTCCTGTGGCTCACTTTTCATGCCTGAGGACCAATGGCTGGATGATGCAATGCTGCCCCCTAATGTATTGGGCCTGACTCTCTATGGCAGCTGACCACCTGACCTTGAAAGCAGACAGATGATGGAAGGTGGATCCCAATGCATTGCTACACTACCGCAGCTTCTGGGCAATGCAGACTATTACCTTCTGCATTCTTGTCCGCCACTTGTGTTTCTCTCTGTGCATATGGACAAAATCCTTGATTGTTGACTCAATAAAGTGGTCTATTGCCTGCAGCTGAGAAATTGTGCAGTCTCTGACAGTCCTCCAAGTGCCAGCAAGTGCCTGGGCAGTTTCTTCCTCAGCCAGCTGTGGCGATGTGATTACCAGCTTGTGAGCCCACACTTTCCAATGCTGACCTTTCCACTGAGGTGTCAGTACTTGTGCTGGTGAGGGTTTGCAGGAGGGCAACTTGTTCATGCTTCCTCTGAAGACTCAGTATTCTCATCATCAGAGTTTGGCAGAGCCTATTGTTTCTCCCAGTAGTAGTATCAGAAGATAAAAGAGCAAGGGAAGGCATTGAAGCCATTGGTTAGAAATTGTTTGCAATATATGGTGTTGACAGTGGGTTCATGTGAGAGTTACAGAGGCATGCAGAGTGGTAGCCACTCAGTTGGGACATGATTGCCTTAGCACCCCCCACAGGAGCAGTTTTGGTTCTCCCCAGGTGAGGAATCACATGTCCAGTAACATTCCTAATTTTCTGGGCCTTTTCTGCCAAATTGTGAGCTGTCTTCTTCTGAAATGAAAGGAAGGGAGGAATCTAATAAAGTTATAAGGGGTGGCATGGCCATTAGCACTGATGCAATGGTTGAAAGATCATGAGTTATCTAGATGAGAGAGAGTAGGCAACACAGAGGGAATGCAGGTTAGTGATATAGGAGATGATGAGAGTGAGTGGAGAAGATGTAGTAGGCAATAGTGAGAGTAATAGAGCATGAAATTTGATGGGAAATGAGATACACTTCTCTTTGCTATCTCACACTCACTCTATCATTTACGCTGGCAGAGCAGTTAAGGTCATATACCTTCATATGGCATGAGTGACCATTCTTCTGCAGCTTTGTGATGGCACTGAACTGGGTGGTGACCTCGGACTAAGCTGCCAGGGTTCCAGTAGCATGGTGTCCTCTGCCATTCCTTCTGAAGGAGGACTGTTTTCCTTTGCACCATCCTCTCGTTCTGACCTTCAACATCCCTGTTAGAAAATCGTGGTACTATCTTCCCCTTTTTTGACATGTTCAAATTCCATTCATTTGATTGTGTATGGACAGCAGTCTTTTAAATATGCTGCAGTACCAGGAATGCTGGACTTTCAGACAATATCCATTAAGTGGCAAGTTGCTCCTCAAACGAAGTGTGATGAAAGTCACAGAATCTCTTCCTTGCGGAAGCAGGCCATTCGGTCCATTGAATCCAGACCAACACTCCGAAGAACCTCTCACCCAGACCCATCCCCAAATGTTATCCCTATAACCCTTCATCTCCCATCGTTAAACCACCTAGCCTGCACAATCCTGGACACTATTGACAATTGTGATAATGCAGTCACTTTAAAAAGACTATTTTGTCCTTTTTTTTGAAAAATGGTTATAAAGGCCGTAGAGGTGTCAAGGAGTCTAAGGACCTTTTTTCCATAAAACAATTGTACAGTGGAAAGAGAGTGGCCAGATCTCCCAGTTCAGGTTTTTCTAATGTATTTTTAGCTGTAGCAGTCACTAGATATGTGAGTACCAGAAGTGTTGCAAGCTTTAGCAAAGAATTCCCAACTGACTTCCTCTAAATCTTTCTGGATGTTGTTCCTTTTTCCTGTAAGAATTTACTTTTTTGCCAAGGAGTGTGTTTCTAGGATTCGACTGGATTGGAACTGTTGACTAGTTAAATTGCTTTATCAGGTTAGTTAAGTTTTCCAATAGTTAAGTTATTCTAAATTCCACTTTCTTTTGTTCATGTTTCAACTGTAGTGTTTAAACAAATTCCGTTTTGTTTCAAGCTGAGTGGTTTGCCCATATACATTACATCTGGAACACCCACTGCACATCTACATTTAAAATAAGAACGAGTTAAGGTCCAGGCTACCTTCTTAAAATATTTTGAGAGGCTTCTGGCCTGGTCCATAACAGACTGGGGCTCCTATCAGGATCATTCTGTAATCCCAAATGGTGCTTAGGGTTGTTGGACTCAAAGGCGGCAAGTCGTAGGTGTTAGTGTCTTTTGTTTCTGGTGTTGTATTTGGTTGGTCACTGAGAGTTTTCAGGGGTGGAAGAAGTGACTTCAGGGGCTTGACAAAAGTGAGCAAGGCAAAGCTGTTGGAATTGGCAGACAAGCTGGAGTTGGGGTTGCCTTTGTGATAAAAGGAGAGGTAATTACAGCAATAGTTGCCATTTCAATTTGCTGGAAATGCAATCAGAATCTTTGGAAATGGTTCAATTGCAGATGAAGCAGGTTGAACATAAAAAGAAACTGAAATAGTTTGAATTATAGCTAAAAGCAGTGGAAAGGGAAAATGAAAGAGTTACCCTGGCAGAAAATAAAACAAAGGAAAGAATCACCTTGGCAGAGAAAAAGAAAAGGAAAGGAAGGCACTGGCAGAACAAATGGAGTAAAAGAGAGAGTTTGAACTTTAGAGGTTGGCAATTAGGCAAGAAAGTTGACTTGAATGGATGATGGTGAAGGTCGTAGATAGGCTTAGTGAGGAGGATAGTGAGGATGAGCAAACCCAACGTAGCCAAAGGTCTGGTGGGGATCTATTTAATTATGTGCAAGCATTGCCTAAATTTAATGAGAAGGATGTAGAAGCCTTTTTCATCTCTTTTGAGGAAGTAGCTAACAAACGAAGCATCTGGTAACCACGCGGGTTTTGTTGATCCAAACAAAGTTGATAGGTAGAACTAGTGAGGTATATGCATCACTCTCAGATGAGGTATCTAGGGAGTATGAGGAAACAAAGAAAGCCATCTTACGTACATATGAATTGCTGCCAAAGGCCTACAGAAAATGCTTCATGGATCTAAGGAGGTACCCTGGTCAAATGTACGTCGATTTTGAAAGGATCAAATAAAGTAATGTTGATAGGTGGATAAGGGCATTAACAATAGATCAAACATATGACACTCTTAGAGAGATGATTGTTTTGGAGGAGTCCAAAAATTCACTCCCAAAGTAGTGAGAACACATGGAAGAGCAGAGAGTTGAAATGACAAGATTAGCAGCTGAAATGGCTGATGATTATGAGTTAGTTAATATATTAAAGTTCGGCTTCCGACATCAATTTCAATCCGTGTGGGATCGAAATTGGGGAAAAGAGAAATCCTCAGGTGGTAAGGGAAAAGTAGTTCTCAGTGAAGACTAAGATAGCTTACTACAAAGTAAAAATGAACCTATGAAGGGGAAAAGAAATTAAAAAGCTCAGGTGTTTTCACTGCAATAAAGTAGGCCACATGAAATCACAGTGTTGATGATTTAGAAAAAACCCTGGGAAGAAAGATGAAGGAAAGCAGGATAAGCCAGTGAATTTTGTTAAAGTGATAAAGGAAAGCACAGTGGAGGTTGAACAATGGCACCAGAATGTACAACCCGGTCAGAGGTTGGTTGAGAAGGAAGTGCCAGATCTTCTCAAAGCATTTACTTGCGAAGGCAAGGTTTACCTGTGCAGGCCAGGAGCAGCAGGTAAAGAAGTTACAGTATTAAAAGATATGGGATCATGTCAATCTTTGACGTTGAGAGATGAGGAGATATATAATTCAGAAACACTATTGCCAGCAAAAGTGGAATTCATGGTGAGACGAAAAGTGCTCCATTATGAGGTTGGAGTGTCCAGTGAAAAGTGGAGAAGTGGTGGTAGGGGTATTAGAGAAAATCTCAGCTCCAGGAAACCAATTTGTCCATGGTAGTGATATAAATGGACCACAGCTAAGAATGCTGCCTACTGTGGTTGATAGGCCATTGGAAAATCAGACAACTGATGTATTAAAGGAAGTATATCCTGGGATTTTTTTCTGACTGTGTGATAACAAGGTCACAAAGCCACTGGTTGAAACAGGAGGAGAAATCAAAGAATACAAATAAGGAATTTGAAGTAGAATTATCAGAGATTATGTTTGATTTAATGATTGAGAAAAAACACAAGATCAAGTGTAAGACAAATTGGACATTTTTAGTTCAGAGAAATCAGCTGAGTTACAATGGAAAGATGAAATACTAAAGCAATTGCATTGAAAAGCGTACACAGAATCTGAGTGCATTCCTGAATGTTACTATCGTAAAAATTAAGGATGAGGAAATGGAGAAATTCAGATGAATAATAAATGGGCAGAAGTTCATCAAGTTCATCAAGTTTTATTACCAATGGGTTATCGAAAGGAAGTGTTGCAGATCGCTCATGAATTACCAGTAGGAGGTCATTTGGGGTAAGAAAAACTCAAAGCAAAATACAAGAACATTTTGACTGGCCTGGACTGCATAAGGATGTAGTTGACTTTTGTAAGACATGTCATACATGTCCTGTAATTGGAAAACCTCAGGCAGTAATAAAATCAGCACCTTTAATACCTATTCCTGCATTTGAGGAACCTTATACAAGGGTCTTAATTGATTGCATAGGACCACTACCTAAAACAAAATAGTGGGAATCAGTATTTGTTGACAATAATGAATGTGAACATTAGATTTCCCAGAGGATTGTAGAAGAGTTAATCTAAAAATAATTCAGGGACATTGTGGATAGCTTAGGAATAAAACAATTCAAATCACTGCTTACCATCCAGAATCACACGAACTTTATCCAGATGATTGGGATAAAGAAAGTCCATTTGTACTTTTGGCCATTAGGGATGCACCAAATGAATCAACCAAGTTCATTCCATTTGAATTAATTTTAACATATGAAGTGACAGAACCACTGAAATTTCTTAAGAAGAAACTGGTGAGTTAGAGGCCCCATTTTTGGACTAGATGTCAAATGTTAGGGAACGGTTAAATAGAACTGGGGAGTTGGCTTGACAGCATTTAAATGTTTCCCAGCATATCATAAAAAAAGGAAGCTGACAAGAATTTAAAAATTGGCAATTTTGCTAATGGAGATAAAGTGATAGGCGAACCTTTAAAAGCAAGATTGATTAACAAATCAAAAAGAGATTGAGTAAGGTGAATTACTTTATTAAAACTCCAAAAGGAAAGAAATCTCACAGAGTGTGCCATGTGAATATGCTCCAAAGAAATTTTGGTAGTAATAGAAAGTGAAAGAAGATTGTGTTACTGGTTACAGCACAGAGTGGAGAACCAAGCTCAGATGATTCTGAATTAGACATTCCTCGAATTAGATTGGACAATGAGGAAGTTCTCAAAAATTGGGAAAAAGTATTGAGTTACCTTCCAGAGCAAGCGAAATGATCTGAAAGAATTATTACTATTGCATGGGGACATATGTGTGAATAAGCTGGGAAGTACTAATTTAGTTATGAACGATGTAGATACAGGAAATGCTGTTTCACTTAAGCAACATCCTTATATATTTAACCCTCTAAATTTGGCACTGATTCAAAAGGAGATGAACACATGCTCCAAGACAATATAATCAAAGTGAGTTGCAGTGACTAGAGCTCACCCATAGTAATGGTGCCAAAACCAGATGGCACCCAACAGTTTTGGACTGCAATTACAAAGTCTGATTTGTATCCAATTGGGAGACTGCATTGCAAATGTGGCGCAAGCAACTTATATTTCTATGTTGGATTTACTCAAAGGATACTGGTAGGTGCCTTTATCCAAAAGAATGAAGATAATTTTGGCTTTCAAAACACCAAATGGATTATACCAATTTAAAGTCATGCTATTTGGTATGAAAAATGCGCCAGCCACATTTCAAAGACTGACCAATAAATCATCTCTGGATTATCCACTTGTGTGGTCTACATCGATGACCTGGTGATTTTTAATCACACATAGAAGGAACATTTGCTGCCTTTGTCAGAATTATTCGATCGACTTTGGGAGGCAGGCTTGGTGATAAACCTGGCTAAGAGTGAATTTACCAAAGCCCAAGTCAGGTTCCTGGGCCATGTTATTGGACATGGGCAGATGGCCCAATGGACTGTGAAAGCAAAGATTATTGTGGCGTTTCCCATACCATTGACAAAGAGAGATGTATTACGATTCCTGGGGTTGAGTGGGTTTTATCGGAAATTCGTACTGAATTTTAGCAGTGTGGCTGCTCCACTGACTGACTTATTGAAGAAGTGCAGGAAATTACAGTGGATGGCAGACTGTCAGAAGGCAGTTGACAACCTGAAAGCTGTTTAACCACTGCCCAATTATTAGCCACACCTAATTATACAAGGTGGCGAGTGATGTGGGTGATGTGGGTGCTGATGCTGTACTTTTGCAAGATGACAACAAGATAGATAGACCTATTGGATATTTCTCCAGGAAATTGAATTTTCATCAACAGAAAAAATGCCACAATTGAGAAGGAGACCTTAAGCTTGCTGTTGGTGTTACAGCATTTCAATACTTATATTACCAGGAATGAATCTGAGACAACTGTAAATTCTGATTATAACCCATTAAAGTCTTCGGGGAAATTTAAGCACAAAGATTCCAAACTGTTTAAATGGAGCTTATTACTGCAGCCATTCAATTTAAACATTATATATATGGGAGGACAAGAAAGCATAATTGCTGATGCATTGTTGCGACTTAGATGAAGACAGACCGAAGCATTTGGTGGCAGGAGTAAACAGACTGAAATGGAATGTAGTAATGAATGTTTGCATGTTTGGAGTACATTTAATGTATATGTATTATAGTGTAACAACAGTGTAAGACTAGGGGTTTTTAAAAACAAATGATCTTTGTATATTGATGTTTTTTTTTGGGGGGGTGAAGTGTGATGATGCTGTCACTTAAAAAAGGTAATGTTGTCCTGGATTTTGTTTTGAAGAGGCTTTGTAAAGGCCAAATAGGCATTGAACAGTTGAGGGAGCCTTTGGGTTTTTTTTAAAGAACCGTTGTACAATGGAAGGGGAGTGGCCAGTTCTCCCAGTTCAGGTTTTTCTAGTTGCAGCTGTCACCAGATGTGTGTGAGTACCAGAAGGGTTGCAAGCTTCAGTCAAGGTTTCCTAACTGACTTTCTCTAAAATTTGTCTGGGTGTTGTTCCCTCCTGTCTGTAAAATCTGTGTTTGAATTTACCTTTTTGCCAAGGGGTACATTTTCCAATAGTTAAGTTATTCAAAATTTTGCTATTTTTTGTTCGTGTTTCAAAAATAATGTTAAATAAAGTCTGTTTTGCTTTTGGCTGAGTAGTTTTGCCAATTGCATTATACCTGAAACATCTACTTCACGCCTAATTATAAAATAAGAAAAGGTTAGTGTCTAGGTTACCTTCTTAAAATATTTTGAGGGGATCTGGTCTATTCCATAACACAATTTAGCATGGCCAATCCACCTAACCAGCACATCTTTGGACTGCGGGAGGAAACCAAAGCAGCAAAAGGAAACCTGCACAGACACAGGGAGAACATACAAACTCCACACAGACAGTCACATAAGGCTGGAATCAAACCTGGGTCACTTGTGCTGTAAGTCCGCAGTACTAGCCACAGAGCCACCATGCCGCACCAAAGGTTGGGAGAGAATTGAATATGAGGGATGCCATGAGGTGGGGTAGATAGTTAATGAGGCATGTTTTATAAATTATGGTGAGAAATATCACTCAAAACATCTTGACACAACACGCGCTTAAGCAAAATAAATTAAGATTCAATGCATGGTTGAACACTAATGAAATTCTACTACTTATTTGAATACAAGATGCTAATCTATATCCTCATTGGAGTAGCGTCAGTGCTAAATTAGTGGTGAATGAAATTAAAAAGGGTCATGCTGAGGTCGAACAGTAGCGTAGAGGTAATATTGCTAGAATGCTATTCCAAGTTTACTTGTCTATGGCCAAAAGTTCAAATCCCACTAATAGAATTTAAATTCAGTTAGGTGAGTCTGGAATTGAAGTCTCCTGAAACTATCATCAATTGCCATGAAAGCCCATTTGATCCATTAATGCTGTTCAGGAAGGAGCTCTTTTATCCTCACTTGGTCTTGCCTACATGTGATTTCAGATCAACAATGGTTTGCTGACTTTGAAATGGCCTGCACCAACTATTCAGTTCAAGGGCAATTAGGATTGGGCAACTAATGTTGTCCTTGCTAGTGGTGCAAATACCCCATGAAGGAATAAAATAATTCATAGGAATTCCATGTACACTGCTAAAAATGTATAAATCGGTAGTCCTGTCCAAATTATGCTACAATCCTTTTGTGAGTAATTCTAACGAAAAGTAGGGAACATGCATCAAGTATTATATTTTTTTGTATACTTAGCTAGCCTTTATGAAATCTAATGGTGATAATTCCATAAAAGCATTAGGACCAAGATTTCACAATCAGCTCAAAGCAAATGTCACTTGCAGATCAAAGATGCCGGTCTGCAATCAGGTTTTGGATTTCATCTTGGCAACTTGCAACATTGAACATTTTACCTTGTTCTTTGATTTATGTGGCAGTGTGATTTTTCTTTCAGAAAGTACTACTTTGCCACTTTACACACTGTGATTTTTCATCTTGAAGATACCAGGAACAAACTGCTGCTTACAGGTCAATGACATTGATTTGCTCGGCTTGATGTTGCTTTCGGATAACCTCTGTCCATCATGATGGAAATGATTAATTGAATCTCAGAGGCCCTGGAAAATACCCACTTCTGCTTAGACTAAGATAAGGCATTGCTTACAAAAGGAAATTCAACTTTTTATTTGTAGATTGTGGTGTACAATGAGTGTAGTTTTTAAAGAAATAAAATAATTCCTCTTAAAATTGCAAAACTGCAAGTAGTACAGGATATGTAAGAAATGAAGTGAAACACAGAGAAATAAGTTCATCTAGAAAGGCTTAAGTTGATTAGGGATAGTCAACACAGTTTTGTGAAGGGTAGGTCATGCCTCACAAACCTCATTGAGTTCTTTGAGAAGGTGACCAAACAGGTGGATGAGGGTAAAGTGGTTGATGTGGTATATATGGATTTCAGTAAGGCATTTGATAAGGTTCCCCACGGTAGGCTATTGCACAAAATACAGAGGCATGGGATTGAGGGTGATTTGGTGGATCAGAAATTGACTAGCTGAAAGAAGACAGAGAGTGATGTTTGATGGGAAATGTTTATTCTAGAGTTCAGTTACTAGTGGTGTTCTGCAAGGATGTGTTTTGGGTCCACTGCCGTTTGTCATTTTTATAAATGACCTGGAAGAAGGTGTGGAAGGATAGGTTAGTAAACTTGCAGATGACACTAACATTGGTGGAGTTAGGTATCATACTGAAGGATGTTGCAGGTTACAGAGGGACATAAATAAGCTGCAGAGCTGGGCTGAGAGGTGGCAAGCAGAGTTTAATGTGGAAAAGTGTGAGGTGATTCACTTTGCAAGGCATAACAGGAGCAAAGAGTACTGGGCTAATGGTAAGATTCTTGGCAGTGTAAATGAGCAGAGATATCTCAGTGTCCATGTACATAGGTCCCTGAAAATTGCCACCCAGGTTGATAGGGTTGTTAAGAAGGCATACGGTGTATTAGCTTTTATTAGTAGAGGGGTTGAGTTTTGAAACCAAGAAGTCGTGTTGCAGCAGTACAAAACTCTGGTACAGCTGCACTTGGAGCATTGAGTATAGTTCTGGTCAACGCGTTATAGGAAGGATGTAGAAGCTTCGGAAACGGTTCAGAGGTGATTTATCAGGATGTTGCCTGGTATGGAGGGAAGGTCTTATGATGAAAGGCTGAGGGACTTGAGGCTGTTTTCGTTAGAGAGAACAAGGTTGAGAGGCAACTTAATTTTGACACATCAGCTAATCAGAGGGCTAGATAGGGTGGGCAGTGAGAGCCTTTTTTCTCTGATAGTGATGGCTAGCATGAAGAGACATGGCTTTAAATTGAGGGATGATAGATGTAGGACAGATCTCAGAGGTAGTTTCTTTACTCAGAGAGTAGTAGTGGCATGGAACGCCCTGTCTGCAACAGTAGTAGACTCGACAACTTTACGATCATTCAAATGGTCATTGAATACACATATGGATAAAAAACGGAATAGTGTAGGATAGATAGGCTTCACATTGGCTCTACAGGTCAGCACAACATTGAGAGCTGAAAGGCCTGTACTGCACTGTAATGTTCTATGTTAGCTTTATTCTAGAATTTCATGAAATATTTTCTTGAAAAGCATTTAATGTAGGTTAGTACCTCTCATGTTTGAAACCTGAACTGCCTCAGCAAGATTATTTATGTTTTACTAACAATGCAGTTAAAAATGTAGTCAGCATCCACATAAGCTGTGAATACATTCTAGGATCTAAGTACAACATACATATGAGCAAATACGCTCCACATAAGAGTTCAGTTCTTAATGAAATGAGTGATACAGAAGTATCAGTTTGATTTGGCTGAGGTTTATGAAGAAAGTGTGCTCTCCCATTGACCACACCTGGCTCCTGATCATGGAACTAACAAGAACTGAATATGAGGCTCTTAACTGTGGTATAATAATTATATTGTGCAAATAAAAATTACTTTTTTGTTATTTGTCTCTTTACTCCTGTTTCTAGTTGCTGTTTGTAGCTCCTTTTGCCAGGAGATCTGCTTTCATAGTTTGATATTTTTGACAGTCTTGCGCCATCCTCATATGTCCGTTGTAGCTCATCAGCAACCACTTTGTGGCACCTGTGTTATCTGACTATGCCTAGATCCTCCCTCATTCTGTTGCCCTCTAGATTGCTGCAGCTTTTCAGCTCTAATCAAATGACTGAAGTGTTGACTTTCTCTTCAGGTATCACTCTTTCGAGTTCTTTCAGATCTTATAATTTCCAGCTATCTTTTCATTTCCAACAATTGTGTGGGCTTCTATTTCCTTCTGCAGATCTTTCTAATTATCCCAGTTTCTGTAACAAACAGGAAAGTGGATAGAATGGAGTATCTTTTGAGATTTTTCTTGATGTGGAGCTGCTGGTGTTGGACTAGGGTGGACAAGTTAAAATCACTCAACACAAGGTTACAGTCCAACAGATTTATTTGGAAGCATTAGCTTTCAGAGCACTGCTCCTTCATCAGGTAGCTGTGAAGCAGGATCATAAGACATAGAATTTATGGCAAAATATTCCAGTGTCATGCAACTGAAATGATATATTGAACAGACCTAGACTGTTGTTAAGTCTTTCATTTTTTAGAATGGGTTGCAGTTTTCAGTTCGTCTGTATGTAAATCTCAGAACTTCCTTTAATTCACATTCTCAAGATGACTTAATGTTTTATAAAAAAAAGGTGACATTTCAGCTCAGACAATGCATTAAAGGTGTGAGGTTAGAGTCTGTCTGTATCCCAATCTTGAGTCAGACTAGTTCTATTTCCAAAGTGGAATTAACAAAAGATTACATGGATTGTCTGCCTGTATTGACTGCCTGCAGGTTATGCATTTTTTTTAGCCTTTCCTTGTTAGAGGCTTGAGTTTTCTTATTGCTAACATGTCCTCCAACTTCACAAAACTACATCTGGCTATCTATGCTCCTTCTGACTCTGTCATTGCATCTGCCATTTTCTTTTTAATATTAGGGCGGCACGGTGGCACAGTGGTTAGCACTGCTGCCTCACAGCGCCAGAGACCTGGGTTCAATTCCCGCCTCAGGCGACTGACTGTGTGGAGTTTGCACATTCTCCCCGTGTCTGCGTGGGTTTCCTCCGGGTGCTCCGGTTTCCTCCCACAGTCCAAAGATGTGCAGGTCAGGTGAATTGGCCATGCTAAATTGCCCGTAGTGTTAGGTAAGGGGTAGATGTTGGGGTATGGGTGGGTTGCGCTTCGGCGGGGCAGTGTGGACTTGTTGGGCCGAAGGGCCTGTTTCCACACTGTAAGTAATCTAATTTGTCTTCTATAAACTTATTTCAGAATAACATATCTGCTTCAATCTTAACTCTTGTTTCTTCTGTTGAATATAATTGTTTTTGACTTTTCAGTGTTCATACATAATCCATAGTCAAAAATCTAGATTTTACTTGATCTATGATATTTTGTAGAGTTTCTTCTGATAGTTCAAGTAGCATTGTGTCTATTAATGTACCATAAGTTTGTTACATTCTTGCTTCCAAGGTTTACTCCTGAAAGTACACCAAATTCCCTGAATATTTTGTTTTATGTAAAATGAATAATTTTACTCACAGTTCAATTTGTACTGCAGTCTTCACTTGAAACATGTTTGAGTCTCCCACTTCTAGCCTCATTCGTGCTGTTTTCTCTCAATCTCAAGTCTCTCTGTAGATGTCACCTTTCAGCAACATGTTTATTAACTTTTAGTGATAAATATGATCAATCACATTTACATGGTCTATGGGGCATAACTATTTTTTTAAAAATTAGCCAGTAAGAGTGTAAAGAGGGATATTTTGTTTCCAATAGTTTGTATGTCAGTAATTTGGGGTTACAATTTCAAGATTGCCAGAAAGAAAGCAAGGATTGAAATAAGGAAAAACTTCTTTAGTCAGGGAGTTGTTAGGATTTGGAATGCGCTGTCTGAGAGTCGGGGAGGTGGAATCCGCAGAAGATTTTGATAGTGATGAACTTAGAGTGCAATAATGGTAAGGCCAGAGAACAGGAGCAGCTGGACAGCTCTTTCAGGAGTTGATGCAGGCATGGTGGATTGAATGGCCTTCTTCTGTACAATAAAGTTCTATTCTATGACATTGGTATGCTAACATTTTACATCATGGCAGGAAGATGTGTCAGTTGAAATATTATTTTTGAATATCATTGACAGGATCTATATATGTACTTTGGACATTTTAGAAAGAAAATGTTAGAATGCAGATGCCCTACCACAGGGAAAAATGCTGAATTTGTAAAGAACAAAATCTGCTTGCCTGCAGACACAAACACTGCTACATTTCCAAAGGGAGGTCACATGTCCAATTTGTGAGTACGTTAAAGTTATTGGGTTTTGAACAGATAGTCAAAAGTAACCTGCCTCAGGTGCAACAATTGGAGAGTCACCGAGCACAGAAATAGACCCTCTGGTCCAACTCATCCATGCCAATCAGATATCCTAAATTAATTTAGTCCTATTTGCCAGCATTTGGCCCATATCCCTCTAAACTCTTCCTATTTATTTACCCATCCAGATGCTTTTTAAATGTTGTAATTGTACCAGCCTCCACCACTTCCCCTTCCATTCACGCACCACCCTCTGCATGAAGTAGCTGTCCCTTAGGTCCTTTTTAAATCTTTCCCTTTAAACCTATGCCCTCTAGTTTTGGACTCCCTTACCGTAGGGAAAATACCTTGGCTACTCACCTTGTCTATGCCCCTCTTGATTTTATCAACCTCTATAAGGTCACATCTCAGCCTCCAATGTTCCAATCCTTTGATCTCATGCTCTTTCTCTTTTACCTCCTCTTATACCCCTCTCAGGAAGGTTTTTGAGTTAGAAAATTACTAGAATACCTCATCACAAAGGGAGGGTTCTTAAAAGAGAAGCCTTCATTTGCTGCCACCCAAACATTTTAAAGGGAAGAATCAGGATCTACCACCAGTGTCCCATAAAATCAATAATTTCGCGAGATTCAGGAAGAAATCCCTGTGTCAACAGTTTGTCTGTAAAGCAATGTCAGGCATGGATAAACATTTGAGCATTTTGTGAATAATCATTACTTTCTGAAATGAATGACTCTTGGCTAAAATACTTTGAAGATGACACTATGCAGAGGTTTTTTTTTAATTTTCCCTCAGCCTTGTGGGTGTGTGTGTGTGTGTGTGTGTGTGTGTGCGCGTGTGTGTGTGTGTGTGAAATATCTTTGTTTTGCCACTGAACATTTAGTGTTGATGAAGGCAGGATGTGTTGTCATTTTCCATATTCCTAGGGCATAGAATAATATCATTTTTTTTTAAATCGGCAATTTTAATTGTCGGCTTGTTCAACTTAAGCTCATTTCCTTACTTCTGAGTAAGATTTGTCTCTTTCAGGGTATATAATATTGAAATCTACAGTTCCAGGAATTGTCAACGTGAAGTTATTCTAACCTCGTTGTTTCTCAGTGTTTGTGAGCAAATGCCTTTAATTTTCAGACATTTCAGCTATGCTAAAGCTTTAGTTAACACTTTAGGACTTAAAGAAAATGCATTTTAAGCAGATCAGATGAAGCATTAAGCATTAGCAAGATTGAGTAGAAATGGAACCAACGTTAGGAATTAAATGTTGATAACATGCTCAGATTTAATCATGAAGAAGCAATATTTTCTTAAAACGGCAATTGATTCAAAATTTGGATATTATTGAAGCCAAATTCATGATTTTATGCTTCCATTTCTCTTTATTATTAATTCATCAGATGAGGTCATTGCTGGTGGGCCAGGATTAACTGTCTATTTCTAATTGCCATTGAGAAGCTAGTAGTTAGAGATTAAATTTGCAAGGCCATCCAGAATGCTGTTAGATAGGATGTTCTGGGGTTTTGATCCAGTAACACCGAAGGAACGCCTATGTATTTTAAAGTCAGGATGGTGACTGGTTTGGACGGGAAATTGCTGGTAGGGGTATCCCCTTATATCTGCTGCCCTTGTTCTTTCAGATGGTAATGATCATGGGTTTTTAAAGTACCAAGGAGCCTTGGTGAGTTTCTGCAGTGCATTTTGTAGGTGGTGCACACTGCTGCTACTGAGCATCCACGGTGGAGGGGGTGAACATTTATGGCTGTGCTGCTAATCAGGGAGGCTGCTTTCTCCTGGCTAGTATCAAAAGCTTCATTGAGTGTTTCAGGAGCTGCTCTCATCCACGCAGGTGGGGTGTATACCATCATATTTTTGATCTATTGCTTTAGAGATGACGGACAGGCTTTGACAATCCAAGAAGTAAGCTACTTGTTACAGGATTCCTGGCCTCTAGCTTGCCTTATGTAGCCTTATGTGTTCATATCACTGATCCAGTTCAATTTCTGGTCAATGGAAACCTCCAGAATTTTACTTGTTGGGGATTCGGTGATGGTAATGCCATTGAATGTCAGACGCAAAAGTTAGATTATGCTTGTTGGAGATAGGCATTGCCTGGAATGCGTGGAATCAGCCACGTGATTTTGTCCAGTTCATGTTGCATTTGGACATGGGCTACTTCAGTATCAGAATAGTGCTGAATGTTGTACAATTGTTACAACACAGACAACCGAACCAAGGCAGCAAAATTAAACATCAAAGACATAACTATCTGGTATCTAACCAGACTTTTGTATAACCAGTCCCAGAGTTCGTGAGTAATTAATTCCAGACTCAGTTTTGTATCTCAAACTAAATATTTACTATTTATTAAATATGCAACACATTTAGCAGAGGTAAATGTTAAACAACAAGCTAAACTAAATAATGTCTATGTTTTAAACCCAAAATCTTTATTTTTAGCTCCTAATCACACAAAAAAAAGACAAAAAAGTGAACACAGTTAAGGGACAAATAAAATAAATTGACAAAACTGGCCAATTAACTACAATGGTTTTCACAATGTGTTATTTTACAGGTATAAGATGTGGATTCTTTGGTTACTTTTCTGGAACCAGCAATTAGAGTCACTGAAATAACTCCACAGAGGCTGTCACTAAGTGACCTTTTATTTACATGAGGCAAGTCCTTGACACTGATCCAGCTTCCTCAGAGCCAGCTCTCAGAGTCAAGCCAACCTCCAACATTCTTGTTTATTTTTTTCTTCTTTTTCACACAAGGTAAACAAGTCTTTATTCAGTTTCCACCACCACGAAATAAAGAAACACCCAAGTGGCTAGTGACAAGCAGTGCCCTTCTCATCAAAGGGCAATGCTGCGAGATCAAACAGTGAGGGGGAGGGCAGGGATTAAATCAAATTAAAATTGCACAGGGAAATAATGCATCCCAATCCCTGCGATGCCCACCTTTCCCTGAATAGCTCAAGGGTGTTAGTGGACATCGCGTGCTCCTTCTCCAGAGACATCCAGGCTCTAACGTAACCGCAGAAGAGGGGCAGGCAATCGGCCCTAACGACCCCCTCCACAGCCCGATGCCTGGACCTGTTTATGGCCACTTTGGCCAGGCCCGGGAGCAGACCCACGAGGAGGTCTTCAGACCTGCCCTCCACCCTTCGTACTGGGTGCCCGAAGATTAGAAGCGTGAGAATGAAGTGCAACCAAAAATGGAGAAGGAGGTTTTTAAGAAAATCAAAAAGAGAGTGCAAGCACCCACACCCAATATATACATGATCCACGGACTCCATAGCACCACAGAACAAGCAGTTGGGCTGGGAGTCTGTGAACCACCGCAATCTGCGGTTGCAGGGGACCGTTGCATGCAGCACTCTCCACCCCAGATCCCCGAGAAAAAGGGGGAGGATTCCTGCGTAGAGAGCCCTCCATTGAGGATCCCCACCGCCTAGTGGCAAATGGGCACGCCAAGGTGTATCCGGATGGTGGAACATCCCTGTTTATTTTCTTTTCTTTTTAGGATGGCTGACACTCCTGTTTGTTGGGGGTTTTTTTGTGTGTGCAGGTGTGAATATCTTGTTTATCTTTACCCCCACACTACCGCCTAACTGCGGTAGTGCTTATTTTTCCCCAGCACCCATGGTGTGTGTGTGCAGGTGTGAGAAACAGTGAAAGACACAAAGTGCACGAATCTTTATTCGGTTTCCACCACCAGGAAGATAGGAAAACACCCGAGTGGCCAGTGACAAGCACTGCCCTTCACATCAAAGGGCAATGCTGTGTGATCAAACAGTGAAGGGGAGGGCAAGGATTAAATCAAAATAGAGTTGGAGGGGGAAATAATGCACTCCACTCCCTGTGGCACCCAGCTCTCCCTGAACAATTCCAGGGTGTCGGTGGAGACTGCGTCTTCCTTCTCCAGAGACACCCGGACTCTAATGTAACCGCGGAAGAGGGGCAGGCAGTCGGCCCTAACAACCCCCTCCACGGCCCGCTGCCTGGACCTGTTTATGGCCAGTTTGGCCAGGCCCAGGAGCAGACCCACGAGGAGGTCCTCGGACCTGCCCTCCCTCCTCCGTACCGGGTGCCCGAAGATCAGGAGCGTGGGACTGAAGTGCAGCCAGAAACAGAGGAGAAGGTTCTCAAGAAAATCAAAAAGGGAGTGCAAACGCCCACACCCGATATATACATGGTCCACGGACTCCACAGCGCCACAGAACAAGCAGTTGGCGTGAACCACCGCAATCTGCGGTTGCAGGGGACCGCTGCATGCAGCACCCTCTACCCCAGATCCCCGAGAGAAAGGGGGAGGATTCCTGTGTAGAGAACCCTCTACTGAGGATCCCCACTGCCTGGTGACAAATGGGCATGCCAAGGTGTGTCCGGATGGTGGAACATTCCTGTTTATATCTGATAGCCAGGGCTCCCTCATTGGACCAGATCAATAGCCCCATTCAAGGAACTCATATTCTATGAGGTCCACCTGGCTGACCTTGTTACAATCACTATATCCCTCCTCATTTGAGTCCGAGGACATAGGCTGGTTCTATTTTTCTGGGTATCCTCCTTGGGGGGGGGGGGGGGGAGGTGGTTGTTGTTTAGCACTGGGTCACATTCCACCAATTCTACCAAAGATATGGGCAGTGTGTGTTGCTCAGTAGCTTGCCCCTTGTGCTTGGAATGTCTCCGACAAAATTCCTTCACTTCTTCAGGTGGCAAAGGCATTGGGGTACCAACATCTGCTGTGATTCTAAGACATATTTAATGCTTGATGGAGAAGGAGAACCCATGTTTCAGAACAGTCAGAAAAGTTGTCAAAGAGTTGACCATGTTCTGCTTCCACACCTTTTGAGAGTTTGCAGCTTTCATATGATCCACTTACTTCTTCAGGACCATTGCACCTACCTGAATTTCATACATCACTGGACATTACCTCACATTGACCATACCTCTTACCCATGCAGGGCTAATCTCATAGTACCTACACCAAACGTCATGCCTTGAAGTAAACTCTCCCTCTCTCTCGCTCTCTCGCTAAGCAGAGTCTTGTGTCATTCCTGATGCCATTTCTCATTTCCCCCTCCCCCAGTCCAGGTAGATCAGATTTAACCTGGTTGGAGTCTTCTCCCCATTAGCTGCTCTGCTGGAGCCAGCCCTGCAGTTTCATGAGAGGTGACTCCATAATAAATAGGATTTGGGGCAGTTTGGCATCTCATGCAGCTATAGCTATTTCTTTAAGCCTGCCGTCAAAATTTAGACATCTCTTTCTACCAGAACATTGGATGATGGAGGTATGGAGCAGTCTTTATATGTCAAATGCTATTCGACTTCAAGAAATATTATAATTTCCCATTGGTAAACAATGGCTATTATCTGTGACCAACACTTCCAGAATCCACATATTGGAAAAGATGCGTGCAGTTTTCTATCATTGTCCCCATGTTTGATGGATGAACTCTGTGCAAGTCCAGCTACTTTTTGTGTGTGATAACAATGACTAAGAACATTGAACCTATAAAAGGTAATGGTCAATGTGTAATTGAGTCCAAAGTTTACCCAGCCATTTTGATGAATATGGGGGAGTGCTGGCAGTAATTTTTGTCCTTGTTGATACTCTGGGCACAGGCCCTTTGATGAGGCTTTATCTTTATCCAATCTGGCCATGACATAACATCTTGCCAGCGTCTTCATTCTGGAAACCGTTTGATGACCCTGGTAGAGTTTGACCAGTATCTAGCGGTGACTTTTGCTCAGCACAATCACTGTTGCTCCCCATAATAATGTGCCATCTTCTTCTCTGATCTGGTCTCTCCAGGTTCAAAGCATTTTCAATTTTGCTTGTGATGGCCCTTTGGTTACCCTTATCACCAGCAACTATTTCAGTTTTGCCGGGACTGGAACTTTCTACGCCCAAAGTCTGATATTGTCAGCTTTGACTGGAAGTCTGTCCAGAAAATCTAAAGCCATTAGGGACACTACCAGGGGCGCTACCTCTGGTGGTGTATCTGCCAGCGAGAAGTGGCTCAATGCATCCAAATTCGTTAACTAGCCTCCCAGATGGTGTTCCAACTTGTAATTATGCACATTTAGTATTAGAGCTAACCATTGAATTCAGTCTGAAGCTCTGGGTGGCACTATCTTGTCCTTCTTAAGTAGACAAGACAGGAGTTTGTGGTCCATTATTATTACAAATTTATATCTGTAAAGGTATTGGTAGAATGTCATTGCGCCAAATATGACTGCCAAATCTTCCTTCTCAATCTAAGTGCATTTAAACTCTGCATTAGCCAAAGTTCCAGATGTGTACACCATTGGGCATTTCTCTCAGTGGAGCCAACTACAAGCCAATAATACCCCAATGTTGTATGGGGAGGCATCACATCTCAATACCAGATGTCACTTAGGATCATATTATGCCAACACCTGAGAGATGATTGTTGTTTCATTGCTTTCCTGAAGCTTGTCTAGATGACCATTTCTAAGGCTGACTCTTTTTTAAGAGTTGATGTAAAGATGCTTGGTTGGAGGTCAGGTTATACTTGAACTTTCTGTAATAATTCACCAGCCCAAGAGAAGACCTAGGGTCTGGTACAGGCTTGGAAGCCAGGGCATATTTGATTGACCTCACATTATCTTCTAATGGGGGTAAGTTGGTCTTGTAAACTCTGCAGCCCCAAGTAGGTCATTTGGAGTAACTGCAACACATATTTCTCCCTTCTATCACCATAAAAGTCTGCCCTTTAGTTTTGAATTCCCCTATCTTACAGAAAAAAAACCTTTGCTCTACACCTTATCTATGCCCCTCATACTTTTATAAATCTCTGTACAGTCACCCCACAATCTCCTGTACTCCAGTGAATAAAGATTCCAGTCTATCCAGCCTCTCTTTATAACTAAAACCCTCCTGTCCCGGCAGCATCTTTTGTGCACCTTTTCCAATTTAATGATATCCTTTCTATAGCGTGGCAACCAGAACTGTATGCAGTACACCAAACATCACATCCCAACTCCTACACTCAATGATCTGAGCAATGAATGTCAGCAAGGCCAAACGCGTTCCTCACCACCCTGTCTATCTGTGATGTCATTTTCAAGGAACTATATACCTGATCCCCTCAGTCTCTCTCTGTCCAACAACACTCTCCAAGGCCCTACCATTAACTTTGTATGCCCTGCCTGTGTTTGTCTTACCAAAACATCTTGCGTTTATCAAAATTAAACATAATCTGCCACTCCTCAGCTCATTGCCCCAGTTGATCAAGATTCCTTCTGAACTCTTAGATAACCTTTCTCACTGTACATTATATCATCAATTTTGGTGTCATCCGCAAACTCAATAACCATGGTTCCTGTATTCTTATATAGATGGGGGCAGGGGGGAGGGGGAGAGAGGGTGGCAGGGGGGAGGGGGAGGGAGGGTGGTGAGCCATGGATGGATTGGGGATACATGGTCAGTGGTGGATCAGAGTTTCACTTTAATTGTAACCCAAGAGTTAGAACTGTTTTTAATAGTTTAACCTTTCTTGGACATATTAAATCAAAGTGAATGGGAATCCTCCGAATTCTCTAACTTTAAGAAGCTTTCTCTGAAGGTTCCAGATCCAGAGGAATTGCCCATTATATCATATTCAATTTCTCAGACTCTTTCCTCAGACTGAGCTGCATTCTGCTTGTTCCCAAAGTGCAAATGTAATCTATTAACTCTGGGAATGGTGTTCTGTCCGATGAGGAGAGATTAAGAAGATAAGCCTGTCTTCTCTGGTGCTTAAGAGAATGAGAAACAACCTCATTGAAACTTACGAAGTTCTTAATCGGATAGACAGATTAGATGAAGAAAGAATGTTTCCCCAGGGTGTTAGGTCTAGATCCAGGCAACACAATCTCAGAACAAAAGGCAAACCATTTATAGATGAGATGAGGAGTAATGTCTTCAGCCAGAGGGTGGTGAATCTTTAGAATTCTGTATCCTAGAGAACTGTGGAATCTCAATCATTAAGTAAGTTCAAGACAACAATTAATTAATTTTAGTTACGAGGGATATAGAGATCACATGGGAATGCAGTGTTAAGGTAAATAATCAGCCATAATCGAGAGTGGTGGAACAGACTTGAGGAGCTGAATGGTCTACTCCTGTTCCTATTTCCCTTTGTTCCGAATTGATCAACACTGTTTTCTTATGGATTCTTCTGTGCTTCATGCAAGCACAGATCTCTAAATTTCTTTTAAACAACATTCCCATTTAAAACATCATAGATAAGAATTTGTTTTTCTCACAAGGTTGTGAGACTTTGGAACGCTTTTTTTTCCAAAGGCAGCGTTAACAGATTCTTTGAATATATTTAATGCAGAAGTAGATAGATTTTTTTGATAAACAAGGGTTGAAGTGATAACAGGGGTAGGAAGAGTATGGGATAATCAGATCAGCCATGATCTTACTGAATGGTGGATCAGACTCAAGGGGCTGAGTGGCCTATTTCAGTTCCTAATTTGTGAATTTGTATAGATGTAATATTTACATGACAATAAGACAGCAGAGCTCCATGCTCAGAGATTCAGTGGGTTTAACCTTCCGACAGTGCCTTACCTCATAACTACAGTGGTCACAGCTGCATCAAATCAAAACACAAACATATTCATTGAATACCTTAAACCAACAGATGTATGGGGAGTGTTGGAACAGAAAATGAATACCTATATATTTGATATTGAACAATATAATTTGCAGGCAGAGTTAGTGGCCTTAATTTTGGGATGTTTCAATTCTTCAGGATCATGAGCAGTTATTCTAATCAATTGTTCCCATGTGTATTATCAAATGTTGTACAATTGGCTGTCAGAAACGAACAAAGTAGACTGAATAACTCTCTGCATTTGACACTTAAGTAATAATTCCCAGAAATATATTTCGGCAACTGTTTGTTCTGTATAAGTGCTATCATATTTTGGGTAGGTTTATGTGCATTAGAGCAAATTAGTTCAGATTTATAGGAGGAAACTGCACCTTACACATTCCGTGGCTGTATATTTCAGTATTTCAAGATTCAATATAATTTCCAGTAGGAAATTATTGTTGTTGTCAGTGTCCTTCAGCAACACCACATCTTAATTACAAAAGAAAGGACTAATCATAAGTTTTGCAGAAATGCCAACTCTTAGATTAAACTTGACCAATATACAGACCAATACACAGACACACCTGCCCCTGAAGGTAAGTTGCATAGCAATTTCTTTTTTTTGGTGGGGGGGGGGTGTGATTTGGATCCTATTTCCAATTGGAACGCACCATTGATAAATGAATGGTTGTAGCAAATGTGGCCAGGAGAACAAAATGCAGCAAGGTACTCAGGAAAGATAGAAAGGAATGAAAGGTGATGGGGGGCAGCGTTGATTCAGAAGATTAAGTCAGTGCAGGACACAAAGAGTCCATGATCCAGCAAGAACAGAATTTATTTAGTTTGAATCTAGCAACAGTAGAAATATCATTATGGGTTTGGTCAAGCTCCAACAATACTCAAGAAGCACAACACCATTTAGGACAAAGTAACCCCATGATTAGTACCCAATCCACCATGTTCAGCATTCACTCCTTTCATCATAGACATGAAGGTGTCAGAGGCAATATGTAATTCTGTCTACCAGGGTTCTTTCTAACAGTTAATTGTACTACATTTGATAATATGTAGAAGAACAGTGCACACTGTCGGCAAGAATATACTGCAGTAACTCCACTTGACTGTTGACAACAATGTAGAAGTCTGCCACCTCTACCAATTAGAAGGAGAAGAGTTAGGTCACTTTTAGAATACTGCATTCAATTGTGGTCTCCCTGTTACAGGAAGGTCATGGTTAAACTTGAAAAGATGCAGAAGAGATTTAGAAGAATGTTGCCGGTGTCAGAAAGTTTGTGCTATAAGGAGAGGCTGTATAAGCTGGATTTACTTTCCCTGGAGCATCAGAGGCTGAGGGGTGACCTCATAGAAGTTTATAAAATGATGAGAGGCATGGATAGGGTGAATAGCCAAGGTTTTTTTTCCCCCATGGTAGGGGAGTCCAAAACTAGAGAACATTGCTTTAAGGTGAGAGGGGCAAGAATTAAAAGGGATCAAAGCGGTTTCATGCAGAAGGAGGTATGTGTATGGAATGAGTTGACGGAGGAAGTGGTGGAGGTTGGTACAGTTATAACATTTAAATGGCATCTGAATGGGTACATGAACAGGGAAGGATTTAGAGGGATATGGGTCAAATGCTGGCAAATTAGACTAATTTAATTTAGGATATTTGGTCAGCATGTTCGACCAAAGGGTTTGTTTCCATCTTGTACAACTCTATGACTCTGTGTATCACCACCTGCAAGACTCCCTCCAAGCCACACACATCCTAACTTGGAAGTATATCAATATTCCTTCAGTGTGGCTTGATAAAAAAATTAAAGTCTTTCCTAAAGCCTACTGCGATTGTCCCTCCACCCCAAGCTGAAGTTTGAGAAAGCATCACCTTATCCAGAGAAATTAGAGATGAGCGGTAAATTCTAGCCTTGGTTAACAGGGGGAAAGTGGAGAGTTGGAGAAATATATTGAAGGCATGTTCATCAATAATGGGGCAATTAAAATTGGGAATGGACATGACACATGAATTAGAGGAGCACTAAGTAATGGAATAAGATAGAGACCGTTAAGGGTATGGAAGGATTTGAAAACAAAAATGATAATTTTAAATTCAAAACATTGCATTATCAAGAACCAATGTAGGTCAAGACTTGGTGCTAGTTAAATCATTTGTCCCAGAGTTTTGGATGATCACAGATTTACGGAGAGTAGAAGATTGGAAGTCTATCAGGAGAGTATTAGTATCGAAACATTTAGGAAACTGTGCTATGAGTTACTTAGGATTTGGGTATGAATGAAAAAGGCGTCAAGAGCAATTTAGAGGAAAATACTCAATTGAAAGAGGGATCATTTCAATGGATGAAAATGGATTCATCTGAGGAAAATTGGAATCATATTTATTGGCTAAGCTGTAATGGAATAACCCTTTATAGGGAAATGCATTGGCAGATGGGGGAAGGTAGGACAACCAAAAGCCAGAGCACCTTGGATGGCAAAAATAGAGAGAGTAAATGAAGCAAAATAAAAAGAAACAGAAGGCAGATTTTAGGTTGATTATACAATGGAAATAAAGGAATAATAGTATGAAAAAGTTTGACAGAAAGCGATGAAATGAAGTAAGAGCCATAAAAAGTGTGAGACGATATTGTATTGTTGGATATGATCTAGGATAGCTTGGATGGATTTGCTGTCACTAACCCTCCTTGCTGGTATTAGTCTTACCATATAAAGTATGATGCCCGCACAATGGTTCAGACAGTAAAGGGATCAATCATGGTGAACTGTAAGTAGATTTATTACGTATGAGTTATTGGTTAATTATATTTGTTTTAAGATCAGTGGGTGGCACGGTGGCACAGTGATTAGCACTGCTGCCTCACAGCGTCAGAGACCCGGGTTCAATTCCCGCCTCAGGTGACTGACTGTGTGGAGTTTGCACGTTCTCCCCGTGTCTGTGTGGGTTTCCTCCGGGTGCTCCGGTTTCCTCCCACAGTCTAAAGATGTGCAGGGTCAGGTGAATTGGCCATGCTAAATTGCCCGTAGTGTTAGGTAAGGGGTAAATGTAGGGGAATGGTGGGCTGCGCTTCGGCGGGTCGGTGTGGACTTGTTGGGCCGAAGGGCCTGTTTCCACACTGTAAATCTAGTCCAATCTAATCTAATCCATGACTGTCTCTGTGAGACATCATGTTCAACTTAATATCATGTTCACGTTCCGATTTTAACTGTAGGACCATAAGACATAGGAGCGGAAATTAGACCATTCAGCCCATCAAGTCTGCTCAGTCATTCAATCATGGCTGATAAATTTCTCAACCCCATTCTCCCACTTCCTCCACGTAACCCTTGATCCCCTTGACACTGAAGAACCTATCTATCTCAGTCTTAAATATACTCAGTGATCTCACCTCCACAGCCTTCTGTGGAAATTAATACATAGGTTCACCGCTCTCTGGCTGAAGAAGTGTCTCCTTATCTCCGTTCTAAAAGGTTTTCCCTTTACTCGAGTCTTTCCTATCAATGGAAATATTTCCCAACATCTACTGTGTCCAGGTCACTCAGTATTATATACGTTTCAATTAGATCCCCCCTCATCCTTCTAAACTCCATCAAGTGTAGACCCAAACACCTCAAACGTTCCTCATACATTAAGCTTTTCATTCTTGGCACCATTCTCATGAATATCCTCTGAACACACTCCACGACCAGTATATTCTTCCTGAGATATGAGGCCCAAAACTGCACAGTTCTCCAAATGTGGTCTGATAGACCATCAAAAGTATATCACCGCTTTTATATTCAAGTCCTTTCAAAATAAATGCCATCATTGTATTTGCTTTCTTAACTATTGACTCAATCTGCAAGTTTACCTTGAGAGAATACTGGACTCAAACTTCCAAGTCTCTGCACTTCAGACTTCTGCATTTTCTCCCCATTTAGAAAATAATCCATGCCTTTATTCTTCTTACTAAAGTGTATGAACTCATCCTTTCCCATGTTGTACTCCATCTGCCACTTCTTGACCCACTCTCCTAACCTGTCCAAATCCTTCTGCAGTCTCCCCACCTCCCCAGTGCTCCCTGTCCCTCTACATATCTTTGCATCACCTGCAAACTTAGCCAAAATGCCTTAAATTCCTTCATCTAGATTGTTAATGTATAAAATGAAAACTTGTGGCCCCAACACTGAGCCCAACACTTGTCAGTGGCTCCCATCCTGAGAAGGAGCCTTTTATCCCCACTCTTTGACTGCTGCCAAAAAGCTAAGCTTCTATCCATATGAGCATGTTGCCTCTAACACCATGGGCCCTTATGTTACTTAGTAGCATCTTGTGTGGCATCTTGTCAAAGGCCTTTATGAAGTCCAGGTAGATAACATCCACTGGATCTCCTTGGTCTAACCTGCTCATTACTTCCTCAAAGAATTCTATCAGATTTGTCAGGCGTGACCTCCCCTTGATGAAACCGTGCTGACTTTGCCCTATTTTACCATACACTTCCAAGTATTCAGAAATCTCATCCTTCACAATAGATTCCAGGATCTTACCCACAACCGAGGTTAGGCAAATCAGTCTGTAATTTTCCATCTTCTCCTTACTCGCTTTTTAAACAAGGATGTCATGATAGCGATTCTCCAGTCCTCTAGGACCCACCCTGATTCTAATGATTCCTGAACAATCACCACTAATGCCTCCACTCTGTCATCAGCTATCTCGAGAGCTAGATATATGCTGTTAGCACAAAGGTAAAAATTCTGGATTAGAGGTGCTGGAAAAGCACAGCAGTTCAGGCAGCATCCGAGGAGCAGTAAAATCACAAGAACAATCATTGAACTATTATACACATACTGATGAACACAAGGAGAACTGGTTAGCTTCTCTTGTGACCAGTCCCTGATTGGCAGAACTTATATTAAAACATCAAATAACCCTTTCAGGTCCTAATGGCCTTTTTCGTCAGTAAAGACTGTCAGCTAACCTGGAATAGAATCCAAGTATCCTTTTGAATAGCAAAAGGACAGTAAGAGGGGAGGACAGTAAGGACATTTACGGATCAAAAGATGGATCTGCTTGCAGAGACAGAGAGTGTAGGTAAGTACTAAATTAGTGTATAATTTTTATCTTTACCAACGAAGAGATGGAGTTATAGAGTCATAGAGATATACAGCACAGACACGGAGCCTTCGATCCAATTCGTCCATGCCGACCAGATATCCCAACCAAATCTAGTCCCCCCGCCAGTACCTGGCCTATATTCCACCAACCCTTCCTATTCGTACACTCATCTAGATGCCTTTTACATGTTGCAATTGAACTAGCCTCCACCACTTCCTCTGGCAGTTTATTTCATACACACACCACCTCTGAGTGAAAAGGTTGCCCCGTTGGTCTCTTTCATATCTTTCCCCTCTCACCCTAAACCTATGCCCTCTAGTTCTCAACTCCCACATCCCAGGGAAAAGACCTTGTCTATTTATCTATCCATGCCCCTCATAATTTTGTAAACCTCTATAAGGTCACCCCTCAGCCTCCGACGCTCCAGGGAAATCAGCCCCAGCCTGTTCAGCCTCTCCCTATAGCTCAAGTCCTCCAATCCTGGCAACATCCTTCTAAAACTTTTCTGAACCCTTTCAAGTTTCACAACATCTTTCTGACAGGAAGGAGACCAGAATTGTGCACAACATTCGAACAGTGGCCTAACCAATGTCCTGTACAGCCGCAACATGACCTCCCAACTCTTGTACTCAATACTCTGACCAATAAAGGAAAGCATACCAAACGCGTTCTTCACTATCCTATCTACCTGTGACTCCACTTTCGAAGACCTATGAACCTGCACTCCAAGGTTTCTTTGTTCAGCAACACTCCCTGGGACCTTACCATTAAGTGCATAGGTCCTGCTAAAATTTGCTTACCCAAAGTTTGCTTACCAGCACCTCACATTTATCTAAATTAAACTCCATCTGCCACTCCTCAGCCCATTGGCCCACCTGATCAAGATCCTGTTATAATCTGAGGTAACCCTCTTTGCTGTCCACCAAACCTCCAATTTTGGTGTCATCTGCAAACTTACTAACTATACCTCTTATGCTCACATCCAAATCATTTATATAATTTATGAAAGGTAGTGGACCCAGCACTGATCCTTGTGACACTCCACTGATTACAGGCCTCCAATCTGAAAAACAACCCTCCACCACCACTCTCTGTCTTCTAACTTTGAACCAGTTCTGTACCCAAATGGCTAGTTCTCCCTGTATTTTATGAAATCTAACCTTGCTCACCAGTATCCCATGAGGAACCTTGTCAAGCGCCTTACTGATGTCCATACAGATCATATCTACTGCTCTGCCCTCATCAATCCTCTTTGTTACTTCGTCAAAAAACTTAATCAAGCCTGCGGCTCCACACAAAGGCTGCCTTGCTGATCTTTGATTGGCCCTTTTCTTTCCCTAGTTACCCTTTTGTCCTTAATGTATTTGTAAAAACCTTGTGGATTCTCCTGAACTCTATTTACCAAAGCTTTCTCATGTCCCCTTTTTGCCCTCCTGATTTCTCTTTTAAGTATACTCCTGCTGCCTTTTGCTACAACATATTTTCAATTTGAAGAATAGTTCATAGAAAATTCTCTACATCAATTCTTTTATTATGTCAAGGCTTTGTGACTTCACCTGCAAGTGGAGCTGTCATTGGGAAACCACTCTTGTTTCTAGCTTGCAAGGCTCTTCTACTGTTAGGAGATGAAGTGACATCTCTGTGATTTTGTTGTGTAATACAGTTCGTACCTAAATAGGTTAACTGACATAACAGCTTGGGCTTCACCCATTCAGCTCTAAAGGACAGTTTCTGAGTATAGTTATCTAGATTTCTATGTCATCTATGAATTTTACATGTGTTCACCTCAGGGTGTATAGTGCTTCAGTGATTGTTTTAGTATTAACAGTTTGCTGAAGTCTACCAATAATAGCTAAGGTTTATTTATAATTGTTCAAGTCTAATAATAAGAGCTACTATTAATGCCTCCTTCATCTCAAATTGTGCCTGATTTTCTGACAAGAGATTATAATGTAGCTCAGATGTCATGCAACCAGTTTCTACATAATAAGTTGAGCCTCTCTCCTGCTGAACAGTTCATATGGTCATCCTTCCCCACATGGTATCAATAGCTTAGACTAATACTAGCAAGGAGGATTGATGGCAGTGAATCTAATCGAAGTATCACAGATAGTTTCACCAGGAACCAGCACATACAATAGGATTTATCACAGTCTACTTAGAGTGCACCGATTCTTTTTCTTCAAGGTAGCTTTCTAGGCAATTGTGATTGCAATAATGTTTCAATTCTCAGCTTCTTGTTAAATATCAAACGGGAGCAAACATGTTTCTTGCAAGTAGGTCATGGAGTTGATATGAGTCAATTGCACGACCAAGTGAATGCCACCTTTAGTGGGAGCAAATTATTGCAGCTGCTGGAATCTCTGCTGAAAACAAAAAAATGCTGACAACAGGTCAAGCAACATCCATGGAGAGAAAGCAAGCTAATGTTTCAAGTCTGATGAAGAGTCACACGGACTCAAAACATTTGCTTACTTTCTCTCCATGGATCTCTCCGATTTTGCGTGAATTTCCTCTGGGTGCTCCAGTTTCCTCCCACAATCCAAAGAAGTGCAGATTAGGTGAATTGGTAATGGTAAAATTGCCCACTGTTAGGTACATTAGTCAGGGGTAAATATAGGGTAGGAGAATGGGTCTGAGTGGGTTACTCTTTGAATGGTCAGTGTGGACTTGTTGGGCCAAAGGGCCTGTATCCATACTGTAGGGAATCTAATCTAATCTAATCATGGAAGCTGCCTTAACTGTTGTGACCTCCAGCATTTCTTGTTTTCAGTTGAATGCCACCTTTGGTGTCTCATACTGATGTAGGTCCTTTCACTGAATGACAGTATCTATTAACAATTAATGGAAAATATATTTAGTATAGCATTGTAGTCAGTTCTCGGTCCTATTCATGAAATGCCAGGGAGTGTCCAAAAATGGCCTATTAAAGACATTCCCTTTAAATTAAGAGCTTTTTCACTTTTTGTGGAAAAATTCATTCAAAGCGCTGTTTTGGAAGTCAAATGTCAAGGAGGAACAACAGTACAAAGCAAAGATGATCTTCTGAAAGAATTCTAAATATCTCAATGGACAAGTATATTTTTAGAAGTTGTATTCCATTAGTGGCATGAAACCATTCATTTTGTGAAAGAAGAATTAATGAATGTGGTTGCTTTGTTTAAGCTTTATTTTTGATTTGTTCCATTTATTATAGTCTTTGAGACAAAGTGGTTTCAATTCCTCTCCAATGTAATGGAACATATCATGGTTTCAAAACTACAACAAGGATTGTGAAGCATCTTCATTTTGCACAATAACACTAAACACTGTTTTTATCACAATGGGTGATAGAAGCAGTTAGCAGCATGACTAATCTAAGCTGTAATAAAAATTTTACTAACAGCTAAACTATAAGTTAAGTTATTTCTGTTGTGGTTCAGAATCAGTTAAATGTAATCGAAATTCAAAACTTAATGTATTTTGAAATTGTTGAAGTTCAGTTCAAGGAGGCTTGTGAGTATCAATTTATCAAGTTGAGAAGGAAATAGATAGAATTTGCCAAAAATGAGGGATTGATTCACAGGTTATAACTTTGATGTCTATTTTATACATTCGATGGACACTGATGTTTATGATATAATCAAGATTAATCCTTATCTGCCATGCCATGATTGCTTCCAATCATGTTTTGATTGCTTCATGAACTAGTCAGAGTTTAGACATCAGGGTAATCTTTTGCTGTTACTGTTAGATCATGCTTTCATTCAAACTTTCTCACAATACACCAACATTATGTTCCCACTTACTTGACATTTATGCTCAATGCACAAAAAATGCAAGTGCTAACAATAGCTAACAGATTGTTGTAAAATAATGGAATATTAATAGAGTTGCTTTTCTAAATGTTTTCTATGTTACTACTATATTTTTATATTTATTGATTTTTGAATATTGTCCTTTCATGTACTTATTGATTTAAGGGACATGAGCTAATAATGATGTTTTTCACTATTACATGTGGAAAAATATTTTGTAGATGTTTACTTCTTGTTAAGGATTAACTATTTGTATATGTAAATGCATTCATGCTTATTCATGGCAAACTGTTTGTTAATAAGGAGAAATTTGGCAGAAATGTGATATTGTGCTTATCACTGGAGTGAGGCTCGTCTCATAATTGGCAGGAGCACTTTCAAGGATCAGGGAGCTGCCATAAGGCTAAGCACGCCTGTCAACAGCTAATGATGCAAGATAATTGTACAGTGCTGCCTCAAAGGACAGTGTTCTGTTTATACAGCTGGGTATTTCATACCTGGCGCTGCTTTAATTATTAATGAAATATGCATGAAAGCATGGTGCAGTGTGAGTTGTGAATAATCTGTACTCTAAGGGCACTTTATAACTTTTTCTGTATCTGTGACATATTTATTTTCCCCACCACAATCCTTTTCACTGTGCTTCTGAAACCATTTACCCCCTTGCTGCAATGCAGACCCAGATGCCAGATAGTTTTCTTCCATCTTGTCTATTTTTTACCAGTCAGTGATAACTGCAATCCCATAGACAATCAAAGGCAAAAGTGATCATATTCTCATCAAGAAGTCATAGAGTTTGAGAGTAGAAATCCCTGATTGAATGAACTTTTCTTCCTTGTCCAGTGATTTTGAGGTCAATCGTAAGATTCTTATTCTCTCCCACCTGAACGCAGTTAAAACAGCAGTGACCAGGGATATATCTATGGCCTCCCCAGCATACTAGTTGATAATCTCACCAAGCTATCAGCACAGACTTGATTCAGCACTGATTAGAATCTGTAGTGTGAGTCAGAGGATATTGGTAGCTGTATATTTGTAGTGTGGTAGTGTGGATGAGCAGAGGGATCTTGGTGTCCATGTACACAGATCTCTGAAAGTTCCCACCCAGGTAAATAGTGTGGTGAAGAAGGCATATGGCGTACTGGCTTTTATTGGTAGAGGAATTGAGTTCCGGAGTCCTGAGGTCATGTTGCAGTTGTATAAGACTCTGGTGCGGCCACATCTGGAGTATTGTGTGCAGTTTTGGTCGCCATACTATAGGAAGGATGTGGAGGCACCGGAACGGATGCAGAGGAGGTTTACCAGGATGTTGCCTGGTATGGTAGGAAGATCGTATAAGGAAAGGCTGAGGCACTTGGGGCTGTTTTCATTGGAGAAAAGAAGGTTTAGGGGTGACTTGATAGAGGTGTACAAGATGATTAGGGGTTTAGATAGAGTTGACCATGAGAACCTTTTTCCACATATGGAGTTAGCTATTATGAGGGGGCATAGCTTTAAATTAAGGGGAGGTTGGTATATGACAAATGCTAGGGGTAGATTCTTTACTCAGCGAGTCGTGAGTTCATGGAATGCCCTGCCAGTAGCAGTGGTGGACTCTCCCTCTTTATGGGCATTTAAATGGGCATTGGATAGGCATATGGAGGATAGTGAGCTAGTGTAGGTTAGGTGGGCTAGGATCGGCGCAACATCGAGGGCCAAAGGGCCTGTACTGCACTGTATTTTTCTATGTTCTATGTTCTATATTTAATGCTAGGTTGTGTCAGCTCCAGCTGCTGTTACCTCATATGCTTTATTTCTAACTGGAGAACTAAACAAACCAGATATTCCCATTAATCTTCATACTTAAACAGACAAGCCAACATATTCACTAAAAACACCAGAAAAGGAAGCAGATTCAAACATGTCCAACTCAGACAAGCATGCAGTCAAAAAGACAAAATCAACCTGTATCTTTTCACACCCATCAACATATCTTCATTGACTTTCCCATCAGACAAATTTCTCTAGCAATTACTTTTCATTCACCTTTGTCACCAGAGCTATCTTCGTCTGCCAGTGAGATGTTTGTCATCATTGGAATGCTATAATACACATCAGCTTTTAATGGTCGAGTATTCAGTTGCTATCTATTTTGCCACCTATCCCACTCCCCATCATTCCTTGTGGAGAACACAGAAAGAATTTTAAAGTCACTCAATGGGTGTAAAGGGAATTGGGTGTAGTGAGGGCTGGAAATACCAAATGTCTGGATGCATTGGGAGCACTGCCAACCTGTTGACTGTTAGTCATACTTAGCCAGGGCAAGGGACAGGCAGCCAAACAATTTTCAGAAGTCAGTATGGCATTTCAAACATGAAGATGAAACTGAGAGTTATAAATTCAATGTTATTTTCCATTCTTACTGGCAATAATTATATTACTTAAATATCATGGAAATCTGTCACAGGAACAGTGAAAATGCAACTCTCCCTTCCACTCAGACAAGGATATGCAAGTCTTTGGCCTCTCCACCGTCAAATCCTAGCCACCCATCTAGAGGATGAACACCTCATCTTCTGCCTTGGGATCCTCCAACCACAGGAATCAATGTCAATTTCTATCAGTTTCCTCATCTCTCCTCTCCCCAGCTTATCCCACAACTCAGCACCGCCCTCTTGAACTGTCCTACCTGTTCATCTTCCTTCCCATCTATGCGCTCCACCCTCTGCTCCAACGTATCACCATCATCCCCCACCTTCATCTCCTATCGCCGCCACCCCCTTCCCACTTATCTCGCAGCCCCCTTGCCTCCCCTCGTCCTCATTCCTGAAGAAAGGAGTTCTAAAGTCATGCAATTTCCTCTTAATGATACCTTTCAGGGTAAGGTGTTAGCTGTTAGTCGGGGGGGGGCATTGGACAGTGATTTGCCATCATCTTCAATGGATTCACAGCATTTTGTTATTCTATGTTCTTGACAGCACTGAAAGGATGCAAGTGCATCCTAGTCCTCTGCTGGCTATCTGGCTTTATGTCCTTCTGTGGGCCACCTTCACCTGGGTGAGTGATGGAGATGGGATGCATTGAACAGTGTGAGAGGTAGCCAGTTGATGGGTGTGAGATGTGATGTGCAAATGCATGCACTCCCCTTGACCACACTACTGTGATCATTAATATTTTGTCAGCACTACTGCCATACCTCAAGGTCATATTCTGGACATTTGACAGGTTGTACATTGAGAGAATGTTTCCATTTATGTAGAGATCTAAGACTAGACTCACAATTTAAAAATAAAAGATCTTTCCTAAAGTTGAACATGAAGTGGTTGGCCACAGGGCAGTGGGGTTGTTTAGTTCATGTGTCCTGGAGCTTTCTCTGAAACATTCAACAAGTTGCCATCCTGTCTCCCCATTGTAGAGGAGACTACATCGAGGACATCCAACACAGTAGATGGGGTGTTTGAAAGTGCAGGAAAATCTCTGTCGGATGTAGAAAGATCCTTTGGCACCTTAGTTAGAGGTGAGGGGGGAGGTGTGGGCACATCTTTTGCACCTCTTGCAGTGACAAGGGAAGGTGCTGGAAGTGGAGGGTGGGTTGGTGGGGGGACGTGGACCTAACATGGGTGTCATGGAGAGAATGGTCTCTGCAGAATATCGAAAGGGGTGGGGTGGGAAATATATATCCCTGGTGGTGGGGTCTGACTGTAGGTGGCGGAAATAGCAGAGGATGATGCATTGTACCTGGAGATTGGTGGGGTGGAAGATGAGGACCAGGGCAGTTTTATCCTTGTTGCAGTTGTAGGGGTGTGGTTCAAGGGTGGAGGTGCGGGAAATGGAGGAGATGCACTGGAGGGCATAGTTGACCAGACAAGAGGGGAATTGCAATCCCTGACATAGGAGGCCATCTGGGATGTTCTAGAGTAGAACTGATCCTCTTGGGAGCAGATGCAGTGGAGGTAGAAAAACTTGGAGTAAGGGTTCGGGTTTTTACAGGAGGGAGGTTGGGAGGAGGTGTAGTCCAGATACCAGTGGGAGTCGGTGGGTTTGAAGTAGATGTCCATGTTGGGTTGGTCACTGGAAATGGAGATGGAGAGATCCAGGAAGGGGAGGGAGCTGTCCGAGATGGTCCAGGTGAACTTGAGGTCAGGATAGAAGGTGCTTGTGAAGTTGATGAACTGTTCAACCTCCTCGTGGGAGCACGAGGTGGTGCTGATACAGTCATTGATGTAACAGAGGAAAATTTGGGGAATGGTGCCAATGTAACTGTAGAGGATGGACTGTTCCACGTACCCGACGAAGAGGCAGGCATATCTGGGCCCATGCAGGTGCTTACGGCAACCCCTTTGGTCTGGATGACTTGCGGAATGTTTCAGAGAATATCTTTAGGATACAGGCACTAAACAACCCCATCGCCCTGTAGCCGACAGCTTCAAAACCCACTCCCACTCCGCCAAGGACATTCAAGTCCTGGGCCTCCTCCACCACCAAATCCTAGCCACCCGATGAGTGAAAGAAGAACACATTCATCTTCTGCCATGGGACACTCCAACCACATGGAATCAATGTAGATTTCACCAGTTTCATCATCTCCGCTCCTCCCACCTTGTTCCAGATCCAACCCTCGAACTCGGCACCACTCTCTTGGACTGTCATACCTGCCCATCTTCCTTCCCACCTATCTTCTCCACTCTCCACTCTGACCTATCACCATCACCCCCCACCTTCATCTACTTATTGCGTTCCCAGCTACCTTGCTTCCAGCACACACCCCTCTCATTTATCTCTCAGCCCCCTTGCTCCCTCCACATTCCTAATGAAAAGCTTATGCTCGAAACATCAGCTTCCTGCTCGCCAGATGCTGCCTGACCTGCTGTGGTTTTCCAGTACAACACTTTTTGACTCTGATCTCCAATATCTGCAGTCCTCACTTTCCCCTGCTACTTTAGTGTTTTCAAATAGGCAACAACTGATGCTTTCACAGCTTCCAAAGAGCCATGGGAAAAACAAACAAAAGAGAGTAAAAGAGGGGCCTTAATTTGACACTACTTGACCAGCCATCTGTCAATGTTAGTGACTAGTGTAGAGTCAGGACCATCATTGGCCAGCAGTGGGCTAGAATCAGGCCAGAAAGATTAGACAGTTGATGTGCAAATCTCCAAAATTGATAGTATAGCTGACATGAAGAGGTTATCTGAGATTACAAAGGGATCAATTAGGCAAAAGGGCTTAGGAATGACAAATGGTTTTTAATTTGGATAAATGCAAGGTAAAACAAACAATGGCTGGACTTAAATGGTTAATGGTAGGGCCTTGAGTTGTGTTGTTGACCTAGGGTTTCAGGTCTTTGAAAGTTGTGTTACGGGTAGACAGGGTGGTTATGAATGCATTTAGCATGATCAGATCATTGAGTATAGGTGTTGGGATGTCATGTTGCAGGTGTTCAGGATAGTTGGTGAGGCCATGTCTAGAATACTGTGTACGTTTCTGATTGCCCTCCTGTAGGAAGGATATTATTCAATTGGTGTGGGTTCAGAAAAGATTTATCATGATGTTGCAGGTACTGGAGGGCTTGACATATAAGGATGGACTGGGAATCTTTTCACTGGAGCTTAGTAGATTGAGGAGTGACCTTGTAGAATATATAAAATCATGAGGAGCAGAGATAGAGTGAATAGCAAAAGGTCGTTTCCCTAGGGTAGGGAGCTCAAAACTTTTTAAGGTAAGAGAAAGATTTAAAAGGGATCTGAGGGGCAATATTTTCACACAGGGGATGGTTCATGTGTGGAATAACTTGCCAGATGAAGTGATAGATGCAGGTACAGTTCCAACATTTAAAAGACATTTGGACAGGTACATGAATAGGAAAGGTTTAGAAGGATATTGGCCAAATGCTGGCAAGTGTGACTAGTTTAGTTTGGGAAGCTTGGTCAGCATTGACAAGTTGGACCAAAGGGTCTGTTTCCATGCTGTATTACTCTATGACTCTATGATCATCAACAACATTTCTTTCTCTCTCATTTGACCAAATTCTGGGTCTCATTGATATATCAGTGGTTTAGCTGGCTGAGATGCCAATTTGAACCCTTGCTGCATGCTAAGGGCATTACCATCCCTCTTCTCCATAACAACCAGAACAGATATTGCAGAGAGCTGCCAGAGGTGTACCTTGCACTCTGCAGCATCACCAGAAACCATACCATTTCTTCAATGCCTCCTTGACCACCATACCAGCCAAGAGTGACATCCACTCATTCCTTCTCCCAGCAAATATCTCATTGCTTCATAATCTTCAAATTAGCTGCCCGCATCTTCCATCCTCTATAAAATAACATGGTGAAGGGCAGTGTATGAGGGTGGTAGGAAGGTACGGAGTTTTTTAAGACATTTATTTGCATGGCTGTGCATAGTTACATCACTTCACATGTGTCACTGTCTCTGCAGCCAGGTTTTCCTCAGCAATATCAAAAAAGGAATTTACTTGGACAGTGCAGGTTTAATATTTGCAATGTCACCTGCCCCAGTCAATCAACACTGCACAGACACATTTCTCCCTAATCTCTGGAAAAATCAGATTGGTTTTGAAATTTATTGCAAATATAATGTGGGATCAGAAATGATGGTTTTTCAATAATCCACAATCGGAGCTTCAGGAGACCTAGTAATTCAACTATGACAGATGGGCAAAGTACATTTAGATTCTGTTTTCATTCCGTCAGCTCATAAGTTTAAAAAGTCGATACTGGATTAGGACAGTAATCTATTTTATTTAGGATTTACTGCAAAAATAATAATGAATTATTTAGCCAGTAAATAACTATTTTCTAAATCCAACCTAAAACCTGAGGAAGTGATAGTGTTGATTCACCGTCAAAGAACTTCTTGGATGATAACAGGTGGATGATGGTATTAAACATGCAAACTGTAGATTTTCTAATGCTGGTATGGAGATAGTCAAAACATTAGATTTGCTTGAGTTACACAACCAGTACAAACCATCTGAGGTCAGACCTCATTTGATATATGAAATGAGTTACTGGCATGTAATACACTGAAGTTACAAATGGAAAGGTGGATCTGTTGCAACATTTGTCCTTAATCCATCTAATAGCTTTTACCTCACTTACAATCACTTCAGGATTCATATCCTCTCCAATACCCTTCTGTTCAACTAAGACCAGTGCAAAGTACTTAATAAATTCCTGATTATTGGATCATCCTATCAATAATGTTCCATTGCCACCATTAGTACTTATGATGATGATTGAGAATTAACTGTAAAACCTGTGACTGTATTTCAAGATATTTCAAACTTTTTTGTTGTGCACCAGGCCATGAATATGTGAGGCACTATGGCCAGACTGTTTTGTAGTTGTGCTCCAAATCCAAGCTTTAATATGGCCCAGATGAAAACATTTGTTCAAAGGTGAATCTAGCAAATCCTTATACCTCACTGCGTTTATGGTTGACTATTGGACAGAGGTTATCATCTAAGGTAACAATCAGCAACCTTGGTCTTCAGATCAACTTTGGACAAGGACCAATAGACGTAGTGTTGGCATCTGACTAGGTTAAAGGAATTCCCAGAGCTGTCTGGCCCTTGCACTTCTAAAAGTGGCCAGGTGCAAGTCATGACAGTTCCCAGACTTATGCTGTACAGATCGCCTCTGGTAGCTTGAGGTATTTTTCAAGCAATAGCAATAACACTCAGATTGCCAATCTATTCCCTTTTTTCCAATGTTAGAAAGAGCTCTGCATTTCAAAGCTCCTTCAGAAATCCGGAGCCATACTTCTGTTCTGACAGGTTCTTTAACATACAGGATAGTTGGGGGGACTCACACTATGTCCCTTTTCTCACAGCAATATTCTGTCATTTAAATAACCTGTAACACAGACAGTCAATTTGACAGCTCCTGTGAATGCGTAAGTACATATGATAAGTATGACATTAGGATGCCTCTCCTCCCATTGGACATAAATCAAGGGGTTTCTGAAACAGGAGAAAGATGAGTTGGCCAATCCTTTGTACAGATAGTTTTCTTTTCGAAATTAAAATCAAACAATCCCCAAGAAAAAAGAAAACTACTTGAACAAGACAACCATAGCACAGAGGTGTTCAAAACATGTGCATGTTAGGTGGGTTGGCCATTAGGAATTGCTCTGTAGTGTCTATGATATGCAGACTGGCAAGGTTATTTATAATAAATGCGGGGTTATACAGATAGGGGGATTGGTCTGGGTCGGATTCTCTTCAGAGGGCCGATGCAGGACTTGAGGAACCAAATGTCCTCTTTCTGCATGTCCCTATGATTTCTGTGATTTCTAGATTTGAAATGTTAACTTTCTTTCGCTCTCCATAGATGCTGCCAGATCTGTTACGTTTCTTAGCATTTTCTATTCTTATTTCAGATGTCCAGTAACTGTAGTATTTTGTTTTTAGTTCAATGATCTTTCCTTGACTCCTTCAAATTTATAGTTCAGGTATCTCCACAGAACTTAAAATCAATACATTCTTTCTCCAAACCTTCAAAACTCAAATCCTCATAAAATACGAAGCATGAAGCGTTCATGACAATATGCTTCACTCTCCCAAGATCTGAAACTTTTCAAGCAACTTTGTATGACATTATCATAGTAGATGGTGTTTTAGGCACACCTCAGTATTACCTCTTTCTGACCTTTATACGACAATCATTTCCTCTTTCAGCTGAGTAATTCTATGCTTCTGGCACACATTGCATGTAGACATTACTGCTTCAATGTTTTTATAGATGTTTATCCAATTATATTTGAGTCATTTGCATGTGGTCTTCATTTATCTTCTGAAGGAATTCTTCATGCACTGTATGATTCCTCTGAAAGTCAATTAGCAGCACACTATCTTCCACTATCTGAGTAATTTGCAGTCTTCTGGCAATGTTGGCTATATCATATCAAACCATCTCAGGATCATTTGCTGAGAGACCATCTGTTTGTCTTTGTTGATCTCATCTCCAATTTGACTCAATTTTGATGGTGTTACACTTGGCAAGTGATGATCTTAATGTTGATATTTTCTCTTTTATATTTTTTCCTGTGGTGACAACAGATATAAGGCACCCACTAGCAAATATCCTTATGGCTGGTATTTGAGAGTGAGATCATGACACTGAAACCTCAAGCCATTTGCAGCTTTCCTGCTGCCTTATATAAACTTTCCTTGTAGATCAGCTTGCTACAATATATGGTGATCACTCTTTAACTATGATCTTTTTCCCATAGTGATATAGATAGAATTTGTCACAGCCATAAGTGACTACCAAGAACTCTCATTTCGAATTGCTATATTGCTCTCAGCTAATGTTTGAATTCTGAAAGCAAATATTGGTGATTTCTTCTCTTGTATCATGATTGCTCCCAGTCGTTTCACTGAAGCAGCCATTTGTGGAGTGACATGCTTCTCTCTGTGCTATGACAGAGTTGTTCTCTTGCATACCACTTCAATTCATATCTCTGACCATTGGTATTCGACATCTCCTTTTACTAGCTCCAGTGAGTTTCTTGTGCATCCTGACTTTTGAACTATGGAATACATAATGTATTGGATCAAGCTAAGGAAATTTCTCAGCTCTTTCTTGTCTTTTGGAATCTCTATTTCAGACATTTTTTAGAATCTGTCTTCAATCCACTAGATGTTTGCAACATTCTAAATAACTCACATTCTGACACCTTCACAGTGTATTTTTCTATATTTAGCTTGATTCCAAGTTTCCTGATTCCTAACATAGCTTCATCTGGGTGGTGGTCATGATCACTCTGATAAAAGATCTTAGATTTAAATATCATCACGTTTCAAAAGGTGTGGCATTGGAAAAGCACAGCCGGTCAGGCAGCATCCAAGGAGTAGGAGAGTCAACGTTTTGAGCATAAGCTGTTCATCAGGATGAAAAGCATATGATTAAAACACTGACTCTCCTGCTCCTCAGATACTGCCTGACTGGCTGTGGTTTTCCAGTGCCAGACGTTTTGACTCTGATCTCCAGCATCTGCTGTCCTTCCTTTCTCCTAGATTTGGAGATGCTGGTGTTGGACTGGAGTATACAAAATTACAAATCATACAACACCAGGTTATAGTCCAACACCAGGTTATAGGTGGTTTCCACCTGATGAAGGAGCAGCACTCCGAAAGCTAGTGCTTCCAATTAAACCTGTTGGACTATAACCCAGTGTTGTGTGATTTTTAACTTTCTCCTAGATGGTATCATCAAGTTTGTCAACTGCTCCTTTTCATCTTTTGTTTATCATGTCTATTTTACAGTAAAACACATCCTACCTTACTTTAAGGCCAAAAGATATGGCCATGATATGTACAAAACACAAGGTGTATTCAATGCTGTAGACAGTGAAGATCCCTCAGTGGAATTTGCAACACAGTGGCCAATTCTGGCTTCATATTTATGGAAATTTTTGTCCCCAGTGCTAGTTTGATCTCATCCAGTTTTGAAATGCTGATTTTTTAAAAAATCATTCAGAGGAAATGGGCTTCAATGGCTAGATTGGCATTAATTATCCATCCATTGATCCCCTGAGAAGGTGATGATTAATTGCCTTCTTGAACTGATGCAGTCCAATTTCTGTAAGAAGACCCATAATGTCTTTAGGGAGGAAATTCCAGGATTTTGACCCAGCAACACTGATGGAATGGTGTTGTGTTTTCTAATCAGGATACTGAGTGCCTTTGAGGGGCCGTTGAGATGATAGCATTCCCATGTATTTGCTGCCTTTGTCCTTCTACATGGTGGCATCTGTCTGTTTGAAATGTGGTATCTAAGAAGCCTTAGTAAATTTCTGAAGTGCATCTTGTAGATCGAACAGACTGCAGCTATTGAGGGATTGGATGTTTTCGATCTCCAGCATCTGCATCTCTTTGTTTTATTATATAAACATGTATAGGTATTGGAGGCAGTCCTGAGAAGGTGCATGCAGTTGATCTCCTGTACAGAGATTTTTCTATGAGGGGTGGATAAAGAAATTGGGCTTGTACTCAGTGGAATTTAGGAAATTTTTATTTCTTTACCTTTCTAATTTTTTTTCTCTAAGAGTTTGCACATCAGAATCTGTACCTAAGTAGCTTTGTACCTAATTTGGTGCCATTAGTGATGACTTATAAGCTTTTTGCTGTACTCATGTGAGTACACATGAGACTGAAGCTAATTCTAAGAATGGGAAGTGATCTATTGGAACATACAAGATTCTTAAGAGGCTTGACAGGGTTGATACAGACAGCTACTGGACTGGATGCGTAATGTCAGAGTAAGGGGTTGCACAGTCAAGACAGAGATGATGATGTATTTCTTTTCTCAGCGATAGTGATTCTGTGAAATCATTTACTGCAAATAGCTAGCAAGGCTGGGTCATTAAATATATTCAAGGGTGAAATAGACAGATTTTTAATCAGTAAGGGAATCAAGGAGTTATGGGGAAAAGGCAGAGAAGTGGAGTTGAAGATGATCAGATTAAACATGATCTCATTGAATAGTTGAACAGTCTTGACTGGTTGAATGGCATATTCCTATGTCTCGCGGTCTTCTGATATAATAATTGTGCTCTGGAAGATGTGTCGGATCAGATTGCTGAATCCACCACAAAATGCCAACTCAGCTCCAATGTCAAGCATGTTATCTCCCAGACATTATAACCTAAAGTAAATTTCCAAGCGAACTAAAGTAACTACATCAACTCGTATTTATATAACACCTTTAATTTAATAAACCACCCCAAGGTCCTTCACAGGAGAATTATCAAACAAATTGCAATATCAAGCCACATATGGTGATATTAAGGCAGATGCTCAAAAACTTGGTAGAAGAAGCAGGTTTCAAAGAATATTTTAAAGAAAGAAAGCAGGTGCAGAAATATGCAAAAGACATTGTAGAGCTTAAGGTTTGAGAAATTGAAGCTTCATCCAATTAATAGGGAGAGGTGAGGGGCTGCTGGTGAGATTAAAGACATAGGAAAGGGCCAGGTCTTGAGAGATTTGAAAACCGGGACAGGAATGCTAATTTTGTAGTGTTGTATGAACAGGAGTGAGTGTTGCGTAATGAGCATCTGAATGATGGATCAAATGGGTGAATGCTATTTGCTGTGAGTTCCAACATGGTCAGCAGATTGTGGGGGCTTAGCCAAGATTCTGTACATTAAGTCTAGGTATACCAAAGGCATGAATGAGGATTACAACTGCAATAGAGATGAGGCAGAAATACAGAAGACCAGTGTTACGGAACTGGAAACTGGCAGTTTTAGAGGCACCAGCAGACATTCAAAAGGTCAACTTAAATTAGAATCAAATACAGCACCAAAGTTTTGGATAGTCTGGTTCAGCCTTAGGTGGTTGCTGAAGAGGTGGATGGAATCAGAGAAATCAGAGTTTGTGATAAGAACCTTAGAAAATGGCTGAGTCTTTCAAATTTAATCAGAGCATTTGTTATTTACTCACTTGATAACTAACAAGGGCAGATTGGAGTCCTCATTAGATTGTTTAATAGACAGTAGTAATTCACTCAAAGAGGCATTGAGAGTACACAGTGAATGGCATATTTTACTAAAATATTGAATGCATTGCCACTGCCCACAAGACTGCAACACAGACACACCACAATGCACTAAAGAGTTGCACATAACAGAGGAGATACGTAACAGGAAATTGGAAAACAATACATTTCAGTAAACAAAACAGCTACCCTATTTTGATGAAGAGTCATCTAAACTCAAATTATTAGTTTGCTCTCTCTCCATGAATGCTGCCTGACCTGTTGTGATCTCCAGCATTTGTTATTTTCAGTACAGATTCTAGCATCTGCAATAGTTTGCTCCCGCTGACTATTGTTCATTGATAATTATTATCCACATTTAACATTTTAAATGTTGTCAAATGTTATCATTTTCACAAATTATTGCCTCTAGACAATTTCGCATCACTGATAATGAATTGTCTGGGGGCAATTACCAACTTTATCCATATCCCCTTTTTAAATAAGGATGTAAAATATTCAATCTCTTGTGTTTTTCTACTAGACTTAGGAGCACAAAAGAGGGCCACATGACTTTAAGTATTACCAAACTTTCTAGTAGATTCTCTCCCTGTTTAATCTAATAATCTGTCTGCTTATGTTTAATATATATTTTCTAATCAGCCTGCTTGGGGATGCAGTTACACATTACTGAAGCAGGTAGAATTTGAAGCAATGTCTCCTGGTTTACAGGTATGAACACTACCACAGTGCCACAAGTGCCTTGACATCCTACTTGTTGACTATCATTGGAAAATTCCTTTGTTCAATTCGAAAAAAAATGTACAGTACTAAATGAATAACTCAACTATGACCTCTGCTTCCATAAAGAGATGCTCATTTTGAACTTTAATTAGCCCACGACTCCTGCAATAACAGATTTGCCAATAATATGATAATAATGTCCAGGACTGTCTTTTAAATCAAACTATTCTCACACTATCTTCTTTGCCCATCTTATTATTGTTTAAGGTAGCTACTACCTGAAAGGGCTAACTGACATCACCATCAGGAAATACAGAGCTGATCTTGGGAGGTGCTACCGAGTTTGATCTTGTGTGTTTCAGTTTTTTTTTTAAGTTGCAAGGCCAGTTTCCTGTGCTAAGCAAATATAGCTAATAAAAATGTGCACTTACTCTTAAATTCAGCCTCCTAATTGCACAAGAGACTATCATGGATTTTAGATGCAGTGTAGCTATCAATTACAAATACTATGGAATAAACATTTGGTTGGGCTCCAGTCCAGCAGCTGATGGATGGATAATTAATGCTAACCTAGCCATTTGTCTCCTACTGAAGATTTTGTTAAGTCATCTTTCCACATATAATACGAGTAACCTCAACTAATACCAATAAGTAATATTGGTGACTATGAATCTACACAAGGCATCTCAGATCATTCTGGAAAAGTTGGACAATTTGGGGGTGGCATGATGGCTCAGTGGTTAGCACTGCTGCCTCACAGCGCCAGGGACCCAGGTTCAATTCCAGCCTTGGGTGACTGTCTGTGTGGAGTTTGCACATTTGCCCTGTTTCTGAGTGGGCTTCTTCCAGGTGCTCTGGTTTTCTCCCACATTCCAAAGATGTACAGGTTAAGTAAATTGCCCATAGTGTTCAGGGATGTGTAGGTTAGTGCATTAGTCAGGGGAAATGTAGTGGAATGGGTCTGAGTGGGTTATTCTTCAGAGGATCAGTATGGACTTGTTGTGCCAAATAGTCTCTTTCCACACTGTAGGGATTCTATGTATTTATTTTTGTGTCATCTGCAAACCCAGTGAAATTACATTCACTTCACTCAACCTATCATGTGAACTATTATGGCCCCCAACACTGATTCCTGTGGCACTCTACTAATCATAGGTTATGATCCTTAAAATGCCCCCTTTACCCCACTCTCTGTCTCCTATTAGTTAGCCAATCCTGTAACCATTCTTAGGTGCTACAGCCCATTCAGCAGACGCTCATCTTATTAAATTGCCTAATGTGTGGTATCTTATCAAGTGCCTTGTGGAAATCCAAATATATTATATCCACCACTTCCTCTTAATTTATCCTGCTTGTTACTTCCTCAAAGAATTCTAATAAATTTGTCAGGCATGATATTGTCTTGATGAAGTCATGCAGATTCTACTTAATATAATACGTATTTCTAAATGCTTTGTTATTACATTCTTTACAATAGACCCTATTATTTTCCCAACAATAAATGTCAAATAAATTGGTGGATTGTTGCATTTATTGCTTCCTTTTTTTTATTGAATGAAGGTGCTTTCTTGTCAGTTTTCAATCATATGGGACTTTTCCAGAATATAAGGATTCTTGGAAGATTACTCCCCATTCATCTAATATCTCTGAAGCTACTTTCTTTCGTATCCTCGGATGCATCCCATCAGTTCCAGTGGACTTATTAGCTTTTAGTTCCATTTGTTTCTCTAGTACTTTTCCTTGAGTGACAGTTAGTGTATGCATTTCCTCTCATGTTTTTGCCTCCTTAATTATTTAGTATCTTTTTGGAATATGTGAACACTGATACAAAGCACTTATTCGACATCTCTGCAATTTTCTGATCCCACATTATTATTAACCGCCTCATTCTCTAAAGGGGCTATGTTTACTTTGGCCTCCTTCTTCCTTTTCTTTATATATAAAGAAGTTTCCATTGTGTAGCATGATATTATTGCAAGTTTATTTCATTTACCAAATTCATTCGGTCATCTTTTGTTGGTTTGTACATTTTTTCCAATCCTCCTTACCATTAATCTTTGCCACATGGTATGCTTTCTCTTTCTATTTAATTCCACTTTGCTGATGAAGTAACATTGTTTATCCCCTTCCTAGAATCTTTCTTCCTCACTGGAATAAATTTTAATTGTGAGCCATTAGCTATTTTCTTAGACATCTCACATTGTTCCTTCATTGTGTATTAGCTGCAAAACTCCTTTTCCAGTCCCCTTCAGCTAACTCTACACTTGTTCCTTTGTAATTGCCATTATTTAAGTTTTGCACTGTTGTTTCTCATCCCAATTTCTCCCTATAAAACTAAACTTTAAACTCTCGCATGTTATAGTCACTGTTTTCAAAACGATCTTTTACTCTGAGATCATTTATTGGACTTGCCTAATTTCAAATTACCAAATATAAAATAGTCTGGTCCTTGGTTGGATCTGCAATACATTATTTTAGAAAATATTGTTGTGAATGCACTCTATGAATTTTGCCCCAGGACTACCTTTGCCAATTTGACATTTCCAATCTACATGAAGATTCAAATTAACCATGGTTAATCTATTGCCTTTTCTGAAAACCCTCTTTATCTTCTGATACATCCTCTCTCCTAAAGCATAGCTATTGTTAGGGATCTGTAGTCCACTCAAACCAGTTACTTCTTCGTCTTATTATATAGATTCCAATTCTTTCAATCAAAATCATTTCTTGCAAGCATATTTATTCCATCCCATACTAACAGAGCTACCACAGCATCCTTTCTTCACTGCTGGTATCTCAAAAAGTCACATACCCCTGAATAGTTAGTTCCCAGCTTTGACGTTTTTGCAACCATTTATACGTAATGGCTATGAGATCAGACCAGTAACTTTTATTTTTGTCATTAGTTCATTGTTTTATTTTGAATAGTATATCTGTTCTACTAAAGAGCCTTTTTTGTGCTTTTTTTTAAAACCATATTTCCTCTTTTGACCATATTTGTTGCTCTTTGACTATGCTTGTCTATATTCTGTCCCATCCTATCATAGAGTCATAGAACATGGAAACAGATCCTTCAGTCAAACTCCTCCACACCAACCATGTTCCCAAACCAAATTAGTCCCACTTGCCTGTGTTTGGCCCATATCTCTCCAAAACTATCCTATAAATGTACTTATCCAAATGTCTTTTAAATATTGTAACTGTGCCTGCATCCAACACTTCCTCAAACAAATTCATTCCACAAACGAATCACTGTGTATAAAAAAAATTGCTCCTCTTGTCCTTTTTAAATAATTCTCTTTTCACCTTAAAAATATTCCCCTAATTTTGAACTCATTGTAGGGAAAAGACTGTGAGAAGATTTGTAGCTCGGGTGCTCGTTGTTGTGGTTCTGTTCACCAAGCTGGGAATTTGTGTTGCAGACATTTCGTCCCCTGTCTAGGTGACATCCTCAGTGCTTGGGAGCCTCCTGTGAAGCGCTTCTGTGATGTTTCCTCCGGCATTTATAGTGGCCTGTCTCTGCCGCTTCCAGTTGTCAGTTCCAGCTGTCCGCTGCAGTGGTCAGTATATTGGGTCCAGGTCGATGTGCTTATTGATTGAATCTGTGGATGAGTGCCATGCCTCTAGGAATTCCATGGCTGTTCTCTGTTTGGCTTGTCCTATAATAGTAGTGTTGTCCCAGTCGAATTCATGTTTCTTGTCATCTGTATGTGTGGCTACTCAGGATAGCTGGTCGTGTTGTTTCGTGGCTAGTTGGTGTTCATGGATGTGGATCGTTAGCTGTCTTCCTGTTTGTCCTATGTAGTGTTTTGTGCAGTCCTTGCATGGGATTTTGTACACTACATTGGTTTTGCTCATGCTGGGTATTGGGTCCTTCGTTCTGGTGAGTTGTTGTCTGAGAGTGGCTGTTGGTTTGTGTGCTGTTATGAGTCCTAGTGGTCGCAGGAGTCTGGCTGTCAGTTCGGAAATGCTCTTGATGTATGGTAGTGTGGCTAGTCCTTTGGGTTGCGGCATGTCCTCATTCTGTTGTCTTTCCCTTAGGCATCTGTTGATGAAATTGCAGGAGTATCCATTTTTGGCGAATACATTGCAGAGGTGTTCTTCTTCCTCTTTTTGCAGTTCTGGTGTACTGCAGTGTGTTGTGGCCTTTTTGAATAGTGTCTTGATGCAACTTCTTTTGTGTGCGTTGGGGTGGTTGCTTTCGTATTTCAGGACTTGGTCTGTGTGTGTAGCTTTCCTGTATACCTTTGTGGTGAATTCTCCGTTCGGTGTTCTCTGTACCATCACGTCTAGGAATGGGAGTTGGTTGTCCTTTTCTTCCTCTCTAGTGAATCGGATTCCTGTGAGTGTGGCGTTGATGATCCAGTGTGTGTTCTCTATTTCTGTGTTTTTAATGATTACAAAGGTATCATCTACATATCTGACCCAGAGTTTGGGTTGAATTTGTGGTAAGACTGTTTGTTCTAATCTTTGCATTACCACTTCTGCTATGAGTCCCGAGATCGGTGAGCCCATGGGTGTGCCGTTGATTTGTTCATATATTTGGTTGTTGAATATGAAGTGTGTGGTGAGGCACAGGTCCAGTAGTTTGAGTATGCCATCTTTGTTGATAGGTTCAATGTCCTGTTGTCTGTTCTGAATGTCCAGCAGGTTGGCTATTGTTTCTCTGGCTAGGGTTTTGTCGATAGAGGTGAACAGTGCCGTTACATCGAATGAGACCATAGTTTCTTCCTTGTCTATGTGTAAATTTCTGATGATGTCCAAGAATTTCTGTGTTGATTGTATAGAGTGTCTGGATCTGCTGATCAGATGTTTCAGTTTCTGCTGTAGTTCTTTAGCCAGTTTGTGTGATGGTGTCCCTGGTAGTGATACTATCGGTCTGATTGGGATGTCTGGTTTGTGCACTTTAGATAGTCCATAGAATCTGGGAGTGTTGTTGCTTTCAGGTTTCATTCTTTGTAGGTCAAACCTGGTTATCTGTCCGTTTTTTTGTAGGCTCCTCAGTGTGTTTATCCTATTGTTGAGCTGTGGCGGGTGGGGGGGGGGGGGGGGGGGTCAAACGCCCTCTTTTGGTAGGTGTTGGTATCTGCAAGTAGTTGTTGCGCTTTTTGGATGTAGTCTGCTTTGTCCAGGATGACCGTCATTCTGCCTTTGTCTGCTGGTCGTATGATTATGTTCTTCTCATTTCTTAGTGATTTTAGTGCTTCCCTCTCCTTGGTGTTGAGGTTATGTGTTTGCCTTTTCCTTGTTATCAGAGATACGATACTTTGTCTCACAGTTTGTTGTGTCTCTTCTGTCAGTCCATTGTTCCTGAGTGTGCATTCTAGTGCTGCTAGGAAGTCTGCTGTCTTGGCGTCCCTGTGGTTGTAGTTGAGTCCCTTGGCCAGTATTGTTCTTTCCGTGTCTGCGAGCTGTCTGTGGGAGAGATTTCTAACCCAGGTGTGTGTTGTGGTGTCCTCTCTGTTGTGTGTTAGTTTGGCCATTTTTTCTTTTAGTGCCATTTTTTTGCGGTGGTGTGGTCCTGTTCTGTCTTATGGTGACGGCCTGTTCTATGATCCGGGTCCATTCCTGGTTGGTGGTTTTTGAAATTAACGATTTTTGGCGCGCAATCTCTTGTCTGTATTTGTGAAGTCTGTTGTGAGCGTCTGTAATCATTACCTGGATCATCCTGAATCCGTTCTGTCTGGCCACAAGCCACAATAACCCACAAGCCAGGGACACAGCCAAGAAAATGAACTTTAATCGCCTGATTCAAACATTATCTCTATTTTGAATATCAACATTTCATCAGCTGCCCTCTAGATCCTCCAACTTCTGTGTCCCAGATTCATTACAGCTCAAAAAAAGGCCTTTCTATTATGTTTACACTGGCACTCCCACAGAACAATTCGAACACATATCTATACTGCCTATCTCCCGATATCCCTGTACATTTCTCCTCCTCAGCTATTTAGATGATTTCAAAAATATAAAAGAATAATTAGCTCAATGGGGAATTAAGCATAGGAGTCGGGAGGTCATGTTGCGGCTGTACAGGACACTGGTTAGGCCTCTTTTAGAGTCTTGTGTTCAATTCTGGCCTCCCTGCTATAGGGGAGATGTTACCAACCTTTAAAACGGTGCAGAAAAGATACATAAGGATGTTGCCAGGGTTGGAGGGTTTGAGTTATGGAGAGAGGTTGAATAGGCTGGGACTACTTTCCCAGGAGTATTAGAAGATGAGGAGTGACTTTATAGAAATTTTAAAAATCATGACATGCGTAGATAAGGTGAATAGCCAAGGTCTTTTCCTCAGGGTAGGGGAATCCCAAACCAGAGAGCATAGTTTTAGGATGAGAGGGAAAACATCAAAAAGGGGTAATTTTTTTCACACGACAGGTGGTGTGTATATGGACTGAGCTGCCATAGGAGGTAGCAGCGACTGGTACAATTACAATATTTAAAAGGCATCTAGATGGGTATATGACTAGGAAGGGTTTCTGGGGATATAGGCCAAAAGCTGGCAAATGGGACCAAGGTTAATGTACAGCAGTTCGGCGTGGACAAGTTGGACTGAGAGGTCTGTTTCCATGCTGTACATCTCCATGACTCTGTGACTCTATGAATGTGATGCCTTGCAAGAGGAATTTGTATTACCCATCCATTGATTTTATAATATTTCCCATCTGCCATCAAATTGGATTGCATTAGTATGCCATTCCTCTTCGCAAACAACTATTACATACATAGCATCACTTGACCCCTTGTCATGTCAGAGCTGCAAGGTGATGCAGACACAATAAATAAATATATAAATAAACCTGGATTGACTATTTTGCATCATGCTTCATACTTGATACTGGCATATAATGCTTTGGAGCTACAACAATATGACACAGAACTGTAGGTATGCAAAGACCTAGTCTGTGATGCTGAAAGGGAGCTTTTAGGAGGGTGTGCTCTCCAAATGTAGAAACTGTTGCTTTTCTTCCCATGCAGTTTTTAATTTAATTCAACAAGAACCTCCCCTTAGTAAAGTTCTTGCAGTGTGTCCATGCATTAAGGATGTGGCAATTTTGTGTGTCGTGTGGGAACAATTTAATTACTTCTTTTGAAATGAAGTATAATTAACTGGACAGACGATATACTTTCGCTGTGTTGCCATGCTGCTGTGAGGAAAAAAATGTCACATTTGGATCTTACTTAGGCACCAGGACATTTCATTAAGAACTCCATGTTTCTGACGGTGAGGATTTGCTCTCAACAAATCATCAAATTGTGCCAAACTACAAGTACCAGTGGCTATCAAGGAGGAAGCAGTAAATTTGTTTTGGCATATTCTTTGAAAGAAGCACTCTTCAGATTGTCCTTCAGGGATACTAACTATTGTGTAGATCAAGAGCTCCAGTGAGCAACCTCTTAATAGAAGACAAGAAATCTGTGCATTTGTTTATAATTTTATATCTTCCACCTCCGCTTGCAAGAAATATGCTCTAAGCAACTGGGACACAATAACAGACTATGTGCATAACTGAAACAATTACACGCATTGATCAAAATGGCATCTCATTGACTGCAGCTAAGTTCTCACATTGGGTTTGTAAGCCAGGATTTGGAGGTGCTGGTGTTGGACTGGGGTGGACAAAGCTAAAAATCATACAACACCAGGTTATAGTCCAACAGGCTTATTTGGAAGCACTAGTTTTCAGAGCATAGCTCCTTCATCAGGTGGTAATCTGGTGTTGTGTGATTTTTAACTTTGGGTGTGTAAGAGGTTTGATGATTCTTCCAAGAAACATTAACTATTTCTTAGTCTCCCACCTGGGAGTAGGAGAAACTTTCTTCATTTGTAACCAAGTTCATGAAAGCAGGGCAATGACATTGGTATGGTAACTGTTTCCTTCAATTGAAAGGGTGCGGAGAAGATTTTTAAGGATAAACTCAGAAATGCTAGATATATGCATCAGGAAAGGATTGACAGTCTGGGTCTTTTTACCCTTGAAAAGAAGAAAGCTGAGGGATGACCTCATAGAGGTAACTTGTAGTCTGAAAGGGTATTACAGAGTGGATATAGAAGAATATTTCCTTTTCTGGGAAAGAGCATCAATATAAAACCATAAATCAAGTAGCAAATTTAGAAGAAAATTTGTTGTTCCTTAAGATTACGAGAATGTGGCATGTGCTAACTCATGAATACAATGCAAAATGGTGGATTTATTTCAGGAGCAGCTCGATGTGTTTATGCGGGAGAATGGAATGGAATGCTATGATGATAAATTTAGGTAAAGAAAGACTTGTTACTGCCAGTGTTCCAAAAGAATCAGTGTTAAGTTAACTTTTGTTCGTCATTTATGTAAGTGATCTAGTTAAGAATAGAGAAGGCATGGTTAATAAGTTTGAGGATGACACCAAAATTGGTGATGTAGTGAACGGTAAAAAAGGTTATCTGAGATTACTATGAGATCTTGATCAATTGGATCTATAGGCTGAGGGGCGGCAGATGGAGTTGAATTTGGATAAATGCGAGGCATTGAACTTTGGTAAAACAAACAAGAGTGGGACATATACAATTAAAAGTAGGGCCTTGAGTAGTGTTGTAAGACAGAGAGACCTAGGAGTTCAGGTTCATAATTCTTTGAAGTTTGCATCACATTTTGACAGGTTGGTTAAGAAGGCATTTAGCATGCTCAGACATTTGAGCATAGGCATTGGGCATCATGTCAATGTTGTACAGAACATTGATGAGGCCTTTTGTGGAATACCATGTCCAGTTCTGGTCTCCCTGTTATAGGAAGGATATTATTAAACTGGAGAGGGTTGAGAAAAAGACTTCCCAGGGTTTTGATGGAAATGGAGAGTTTGAGTTATAGGAAAGGCTGAATAGTCTGAAACCTTTTTCACTGGAACATAGGAGGTTGAGAGGTGACCTTATAGAGGTCTTTAAAATCATGAGACATACAGAGAAGTTGAATGGCAGGTGTCCTTTCTCTAGGGTTGGGCATTTCAAGACTGGGGGAACATTTTTAAGGTGAGAGGAGAAAGATTTTAAAAAGATACGAAGGATAACTTTTGTACACAGAAATTGTTTCATGTGTGGAATGAACTTCCGGGGAAGTTGTGGATGTCGGTGCAGTTATAATGTCTAAAAGACAATTGGATAAATCCATGAATAAGAAATGTTTGGAGGGATATGGGCCAAGTGTAGATAGGTGGGGCTAGTTTAGTTTGGGATTATAGACAGCATGACTGTTTGGGCCAATGGGTCTATTTCCATGCTGCATGACTCTATGACTATGACTTCATGCAGAAAGGGGCTCAAATGGAATATAAGCCCAGAACAGACTAATTGACTTATATGACCTCTTTCTGTGTTATGTATTCTGTTGAATCCTAAGTAAAAGCAATTGGAAAACTCATTTAAAAGACCATTGTTTGAGGAAACTGGTCTTAGAATCATAGAATCGTGGACATTTATGGCACTATGCGAGGCCACTTGGCCCAGCATGTCTGTGCCAACTAAGAATTGAGCCTCTCAGCCTCCTCCCACTTTCCGGTATTGAATTGAATTGAATTGAATTGATTCATTGTCTTGTGTACCGAGGCACAGCGAAAGGTTTTGTCTTGCAAGTAATACAGGCAGATCACAGAGTTAAATAGCATTATTAAGTAAATAATAGGTAAACAGTGGCAAAAACAAAAACACAAGTACAGGCAAATGTGAGTTTGTGAGTTCATTCAGTATTCTAACAACAGTAGGGTAGAAACTGTTTTGAAACTGGCTGGTGCATGTATTCAGGCTTCTGTATCTTCTCACCGATGTTGTAGAAAAATATTGCCAGGGTGGGATGGACCTTTGAGAATACTGGTGGCCTTTTGTTGACAGCAGGCCTGGTAGATGGATTGTATAGATGGGAGGTTGGCGTTTGTGATTGTCCAGGCCGAACAAGATCCCACATGTCCTCCTAACCTTATTGAACTGTCTTGTTACCATCAGCCATCTATGAACATTTACTCTATGGTCCCTCATTTTCTCTACACCTCATAGTAGTCTTCCATTGATTGTGTATTTCTTTGCTTTTTTTGATTTTTAAAAAATGACATCTCGCACTTCCTTGGGTTGAAATCCATTTGCCACTTATCTGCCTAACTAACTAAACCATTGGATTTATTTTTGATCATGTGATTGAGCATTTTGTATATTGTGTTAGGTCTCACTGTCAATATGGACTATATCTTTAAGACCCATGGTCCTAATACCATTAATTTATTATGGCCTGTGACCTGAAGGTACAAAGGTGTTATTCTCCATCTTAACTGGGCCCACTCAAAACATCATGTGCTGATGGAAGCATGAAACAATTTGTGACTGAATTGTTTCATATCTGCCTAGACACTGAAGTGCTTGTATCTACAATATACCCAAAGCTGTTATTGGTATTTGTTGAAACTTTCAGTAGTATGGGGTCCATGTCTACTTCTTAGATTATGACAAGTAAAAACAAAGGCCCGCACTGTTGTAGCAATCAGTATCTTCTGCAAATGTTTTGATCACAGCTGTTCTGTTGATATGTAAGTTATTGATATATACCACAAAAAGCAAGGGCCTGGTACTGAGCACTACAGAACCCCAATGGAAGAGGGCTTCCAGTCACAAATTACACCTGTCACCAATTACCTTTCATTTCCTGTCACTGAACCAGTTTTTGTATTCAACTTGTGGCATTCTACAGGGTCCTGTGGGATTTTTTTCAAACTGACTGTCATGTGGTATTGTGCCAAAAACCATGATAAGAGCCATGTTGGCAACATCAATGATGAGTATAACCCTCATCAATCCTCTTCAATCCAAAAGTAATTTATTAATTTATGCCTTTTTTTGGAACAATACGCTTCATGACTGCCACATCTCCAGCAACGTTTTGTGCCCAATCTCAGTAGCATTAGTGACCTGAACTGTATCAACCCAGGATATTGAAACCACAAAGTCTTTTTTTGAAAGGATAATGGCAATAAGAAAATCAAACTTTTGTTTCTGTAGTGAGGTTCACAACAGAGTGGCACAAAAGGGGTCTCAGGAAAACTTTGGATGTCATCAAATGATGGCATAAACCACACATGCCATCATTTCCTGCAAATTGTCATAACACCCGCAGAAGCAAGCCATTCAGCCTCTTGAGCCGACACCACAATTCAGTAGGATCATGCCTAATCTGACATTCTTCATATCCACTTTCCTTCCTTTACCATCTAACTATTGATTTCCCTACTGATCAGGAATCTATCTATCTCAGCCTTAAATATACACAAGGAGTCTGCCCTCAGCTCTCTACTCATAATGCTATCAGGGAAGAAATGCCTCCTCATCTTTGCCTTAAATTGATGCCCTTTAATTCTGAGACTATGCCCTCTGGCCCTCAAGTCTCCCTTGCAAGGAAACATGCTCTTAGCATTTACCATGTCAACCCCTTAATAATCCTATGTTTCAATGCAAACTTTCTCATTCTTCTAATCTCCAATGAGTAGAGTCCTAACCTGTTTAGCCTTTACCTATTAAACAATCCCTCCATGCCAGGGATCATCTTAATGAACCCCTCCAAATCCACCCTAAACTGTTACATGATCATTTGAAGTTTTTTTTGTGTGACTGGAATTGTTCCTTTATAAAGTTTGAAGAAAAAGAAGGTTCTTTAAGACATCTATACTTAAGATGATGGAGAACTTCTGATTCAAGCTTCCTGGGAGAGGTCAATCTTCAACAAATCTTCTGCAAATGGCAAAGTAATTCTTCTAATGTTCCACAAATTGTGGCTAACATAATGCTAGGAAATAATGCAACAGACCCAATTTTTATTCATCCATGTATTAATAAGATGTTCTACTCTTTCTGTTGGGTACTTGTTAGGTTTAGCTCATCAAATAATAAGTGACTCTTGCCTAAACTAATTATTAATTAATAATTAAATAATTATTAATAATTCAGCACACATGTAATATATCCTATATTATATCCACCAATGACTGAGTGCTGAAAGATAAACTAGTTTGCAGCTCAACTCAGGTTAATTGCTATCTATATTCATTCAGTTATTGTCATAGTTTGTTTATTACTAATGAACTAGAAATTCGACTGAGAAATTTATTTCTTGGTATTTTGAAATTTTCTACTGCTTCTCACTGCTGCTGGGCCACAATCTTAGACCTCCCTCCCTTACAGCACTGTGGGTGTACCTGAAACACACTGAATTACAGCAGTACAGAAAGTGGGTAACTTACAGCTTCTCAAGGCCAATTTGCAGTAGACAATAAGCATTGGCCAGCCATCGATGCCCACATTCAATGAATAAATAAAATTGAAATAATTCACTGTAACTATCGATGAAATTAACTTTTTTCAATATAGTGTACCTCAATAAACAGTGGCTCAGTGATTAGCACTGCTGCCTCACACCGCCAGGGACCCAGGTTTGATTCCAGCTTCGGGCAACTGTCTGTGTGGAGGTTGCACATTCTCCCCGTGTCTGCATGTGTGTCCTTCGGGTGGTCTGGTTTCCTTTCACAATCCAAAGATGTGCAGGTTAGGTGAATTGGCCATCTCAGATTGCCCATAGTCTTGAGCGATGAATAGGTTAGGTACATTAGAGTATGGGGAAAGGGTTTAGGTGGGATAGTCTTCTGAGGGTTGGTGCGGACCTGTTGGGTCAAAGGGGCACTTTCCACACTGTAGGGATTCAATGATTCATTAGTCAGGGTAAACGTACGGCAATAGGGTAGGGGAATGGGTCTGGTGGGTTAATTTTCGGAGGGTTGGCATGGACTTGTTGGGCCAAAATGGCCAGTTTCCACACTGTAGGGGTTCTATGACCAGTAGAAATAGAAGCAGGAATAGACCATTTGATCTTTGAGCAAGCTCTGCCATTAACTAATGTTATACCTTATTTGATTGTGGTCCTAATTACACATTCCTGCTTGCATCTCATTACTTTTGATTCCCTTATGGATCCAAAATCTGCCTAACTCAACCTTGCTTATGTTCAATGATCCAATTTCCATTATTTGTTTGAAAAGAAAATCGCAAACACTATTATCCCTCTGAGACAAGGAATTCATCCTGATATCTGATTTAAGTAGCTTACCCCTTTTTTGTACCCTTGGTTACAGTCCTCTGACATGCTTTCTTCAATTATCCTGTCAAGAATCTTCTGTCTTTGAATAACAACATCTCTCATATTTTTAAACTCCAATGAACAAGGAGCCCTGATGAAGGGCTCCTGCCCGAAACATAGATTTTTCTGCTCCTCGGATGCTGCCTGACCTGCTGTGCTTTTCCAGCACCACCCTAATCTTGACTCCAATGAACATCAGTCCAACATGATCAACCCTTCCCCAAAGGTCAAATTACTTATCCAAGTAATCAGCCAAGTGATCCTTCTCTAAATTGTTACCAAAGCAAGTATATCCTCGTTAAGTAAGGTGAAAACAAAGTCTCAGCAATATTCTGTAGATGTGTAGCAAGACTTCCTTACTTTTATAATCCATCCATCTTGCAGTAAAGGCCAGTATTCTATTTGCCTTCTTATGCTATACCTACAAGCTGCCTTTTTGTGATTCAAATACAATGACACCCAAATCCCTCTGTACGGTAACGTTCTGTAGTCTACCTTCATTAACATAATATTCTTCTTTTATGTTCTCACTATGAAAGCGGACATCTTCAACTTTTCCTGATTTTTCTCCTAATTTTTTTATTCATTTACGTAACCAGTCTATACCTTTCTGTAGACTCTTTGCATCATCCTCACAACTTGTTTCCCTATCTAACTTGTACAATCAATGCATTTGGCAGCAATACAGTCAGTCCCTTCATCCAAGTCATCAATGCAGGTTGTTAATAAGTGAAACTCTTAGCATTGATTCCTATCATACTTATCTTGACTCCTGTTGTCTGTAAGTTAGTTACAGGAACAAGGGATAGGCTATTCAGCCTATTAACCTGCCCCCTCCCCCCCCCCATTCTGTTAGGTCAGGGTTCATCCTTTCCCTTAATGCTACTTTCCCATGCTATCCCCATATCCCTTGATATCACGAGTCTGTAGAAATCTATTGATTTCAGTTTTTAACATGCTAATGTACCACTCCCAAAGCCGTAAGATCTTATCTTGTGATGCATGTACAAGATCTTTTATGTGACACATTATCAAATACCTTTCAAGAATCCAAACACACCATATCTATAAGTTCTCCTTTATCCATGTTGCTAGATACGAGTTCATATTGCCCATTCTCAAACTGATGAAGAAATTCTATCATATTCATGATCACTTTTTCTTTTAGAATGAAATCATTAATTAATTCTAGCCTGTTCCTGAAAGGTTTCACAACGTATTTTTCTCAGAATCTGTCCTGAATACTCTCTGAACTCATCCTTCAGATTACCTTTGCCAAATTGATTTGGTAAATCAATGAGATGAAAGTTACCCACAAATATTATAATAGCTTTTTAAAAAAAAATATACCTTCTCTTTCTGTGTAGCCACTATTAGAGGGCCGACAAAATATTTGCATCAGTTTACTTCTTTCCTTTCTTTTTTCTTAATTCTTCCCAAATTGATTCTACAACTTGATATTCAGACCCAAAAAAATTTCTTACTACCACGCTGACCTCATCTTTTAGTTACAAAACCACCCTCTTCCTTTTCCTTTTCTCCTGCCCTCCTGGAATGTTGGATAGCTTTGACTATTCAGGTCCAAGCCTCAGTTGCCTTGTAATCACACATTTGGAATGAATAAAAGGGCAAAAGCAGAAGATACATGGGAACACCACCAACTTCAAGCTCCCTCCAAGTCACTTACCATCCTGACTTGGAAATATATCACAGTTCCTTCACTGTCACTTGGTCAAAATGCTGGAATTACCTCTTTAATGGTATTGTGAGTCAACCCACAGCAGAAGGGCTGCAGTGGTTCAAGAAGGTTCCTCACCACCACCTTCTCAAGGGTAACTAGAGACGGGTAATAAAATGCTCGTCAGCCAGTGATGCCCACGTTCCACAAATGAATTTTAAAAACTATAATTTTATACTTACATATTCCTTTTTGTGTTATCAATTCATCCATCTTTTTATGTATGCTGTGAGCATTCAAATAAAGAACTTTTAATTCTTTAATTCTACTATTCATGTCTATTTGACTCTTAGTTGATCATGCATATATATGTTCCTACATTCCATCCCTTCCTGTCTCACTCTGTTTATCAGTAGTCATATCATTATCATATAATTGTCCCCTCATGTGAGCCCTCCCATACAAACCCTCCTACCCGACCATTTACACAAAGCCATCTCTGCAGCCATGTTTCAACTCTGGTTCCAACACAGTTCAGGCAAAGACTTCCTCAACAGTCGAGTTCCCTCTTTCTCCGGTTACTCATTTGTCACACATCAACCTCAGAGTCATGCATTCAACTCTCTGATTTTATTTCCCCTGCACCAATTTGCTCATGGTAAAAACAATGACTGCAGATGCTGGAAACCAGATTCTGGATTAGTGGTGCTGGAAGAGCACAGCAGGTCAGGCAGCATCCGAGGAGCAGTAAAATCGATGTTTCGGGCAAAAGCCCTTCATCAGGAATACAGGCAGAGAGCCTGAAGGGTGGAGAGATAAGATAGAGGAGGGTGGGGGTGGGGAGAAAGTAGCATAGAGTACAATAGGTGAGTGGGGGTGGGGATGAAGGTGATAGATCAGGTAGGAGGGTGGAGTGGACAGGTGGAAAAGAAGATAGGCAGGTAGGACAAGTCATGGGGACAGTGCTGAGCTGGAAGTTTGGAACTAGGATGAGGTGGGGGAAGGGGAAATGAGGAAAATGTTGAAGTCCACATTGATGCCCTGGGGTTGAAGTGTTCCGAGGCGGAAGATGAGGCATTCTTCCTCCAGGCGTCTGGTGGTGAGGGAATGGCAGTGAAGGAGGCCCAGGACCTCCATGTCCTCGGCAGAGTGGGAGCGGGAGTTGAAATGTTGGGCCATGGGGCGGTGTGGTTGATTGGTGCGGGTGTCCTGGAGATGTTCCCTAAAGCGCTCTTCTAGGAGGCGTCCAGTCTCCCCAATGTAGAGGAGACCGCATCGGGAGCAACGGATACAATAAATGATATTGGTAGATTTGCAGGTAAAACTTTGATGATGTGGAAGGCTCCTTTAGGGCCTTAGATGGAGGTGAGGGAGGAGGTGTGGGTGCAGGTTTTGCAATTCCTGCGGTGGCAGGGGAAGGTGCCAGGATGGGATGGTGGGTTGTTTGGGGGCGTGGACCTGACCAGGTAGTCACGGAGGGAACGGTCTTTGCGGAAGGTGGAAAGGGGTGGGGGGGTCTCTTTGGAGGTGGCGAAAATGTCGGCGGATGATTTGGTTTATGCGAAGGTTGGTAGGGTGGAAGGTGAGCACCAGGGCCACACAGGGGCAACTTCTGTTTTGTTACGGTTGGAGTGGTGGGGTCTGAGGGCGGAGGTGCGGGATGTGGATGAGATACGTTGGAGGGCATCTTTAAACACGTGGGAAAGGAAATTGCGGTCTCTAAAGAAGGAGGTCATCTGTTGTGTTCTGTGGTGGAACTGGTCCTTGGGGAGCAGATACGGCAGAGGCGGAGGAATTGGGAATACGGGATGACATTTTTGCGCCCACACCTCCTCCATCACCTCCATCCAAGGCCCTAAAGTTAGGGTGGGAAGAGGTGTAATCCAGGTAGCTGTGGGAGTCGGTGGGTTTGTAAAAAATGTCAGTGTCAAGTCGGTCGTCATTAATGGAGATGGAGAGGTCCAGGAAGGGGAAGGAGGTGTCAGAGCTTGTCCAGGTAAATTTAAGGTCAGGGTGGAATGTGTTGGTGAAGTTGATGAATTGCTCAGCCTCCTCGCGGGAGCACGAGGTGGCGTCAATGCAGTCATCAATGTAGCGGAGGAAGAGGTGGGGAGTGGTGCCGGTGTAATTACGGAAGATCAACTGTTCTACATGCCAATAAAGAGATAGGCATAGCTGGGGCCCATATGTGTACCCATGTCTACCCCTTTGGTCTGGAGGAAGTGGGAGGATTTGAAGGAGAAATTGTTGAGGGTGAGGACCAGTTCGGCCAAACGAATGAGAGTGTCGGTGGAAGGGTACTGTTGGGGACGTCGGGAGAGGAAAAAACGGAGGGCTTGGAGGCCCTGGTCATGGCTGATGGAGATGTAGAGGGATTGGATATCCATGGTGAAGATGAGGCGTTGGGGGCCGGGGAACCGGAAGTCTTGGAGGAGGTGGAGGGCGTGGGTGGTGTCTGGAACGTATGTGGGGAGTTTCTGGACTGAGGGGAAAGGACAGTGTCAAGGTAGGTAAAAATGAGTTCAGTGGGGCAGGAGTATGCTGAGACAATGGGTCGGCCAGGGTGGTCAGGCTTGTGGATCTTGGGAAGGAGATAGAACCGGGCAGTGCAGGGTTCCCGGACTATGAGGTTGGAAGCTGTGGGTGGGAGATCTCCTGAGGTGATGAGGTTCTGTATGGTCTGGGAGATGATGGTTTGGTGATGGGGAGTGGGATCATGGTCGAGGGGGCGGTAGGAAGAGGTGCCCTCGAGTTGGCATTTGGCTTCAGCGGTATAGAGGTCAGTGTGCCGGACTACCACTGCGCCCCCTTTATCTGTTGGCTTGATGGTGAGGTCGGGATTGGAGCAGAGGGATTGGAGGGCTGCGCGTTGTGAGGGTGAGAGGTTGGAGTGGGGGAGGGGGGTAGACAGGTTGAGGCGGTTAATGTCCCGGTGGCAGTTGGAAATGAAGAAGTCGAGGGCAGTAATAGGCCAGCGCGGTGTGTCCAGGTGGATGCAGTGTGTTGGAGGTGGGCGAAGGGGTCCTCGGAAGGTGGGTGGGAGTCCTGATTGTGAAAGTAAGCTCGGAGGCGGAGGCGACGGAAGAAGTGTTCGACATCACAGCGTGTATTAAATTCATTGATGCGTGGGCGGAGGGGGATGAAGGTGAGTCCTTTGCTGAGGACTGATCATTCCAATTTGCTCATGGCTCAGGTGGTAATCCACTGATCATTACTTCTTTGGTTCTGCTCTCTAATTTAGCCCCTAGCTGCTAATCTTCCCTCAGCAAAATCTCTTTCTTAAATACATACCCATAATATTGCTGGTACCGAGGGGACTATAACAACTGGATCCTTCCCCTTCCCATTTTAGTTAATCTGTGGCCCAAAGGACTTGTCCTTAGCAACTGGGCTGAGAAAACATCCTTTAGAATTTACTCTCTTGACTATATAGATATATATCTATCTCCCGAAAAATACTATTCTGATTACAAATAGATTTTTAACTTCAACCCAAACCACCGCGCGCCTGCCCCCAACCTAATTTAAATGCCTCTCTATAACCATGATGCTACAGGATGTTTGTTCACCTTGCCTGGAGTCCCATCCACACAGGCTGTAAGAACTTTAAACATTTAGACAATCACAAGGGCTAAGATTACAAAAGTCATTATCCAGGGAAGGCTTGATAGTACTAAAGAACTATTTGACAGGATTCATTCATTTTGGCCATGGAAGGACAAATTTGGTGTATCATAAAACATTATTTTAAAAGGTAAACAAGTCCTAATATCAAACATATTACACCAGTCTGTAGGGTCCATGTTGCAGAAGATGACTAACATGTAAATCTGTGTACAAGGTTAGTGAAAGAATGTGAGTCAGGCCTAAAGTATTGACACCAACTAGGAGGAAACCTTTATACCCACACAATGTTCTAACCACTCCTTGGATAAAAGTAGCAACAGACCTATTCATGTATTGTTATGAAGGTATAGGTATGCAGTGTACCTTTAAAAGAGAATGAAATCTGGCAAAGACTTAACAAACCCTGAAAAACTTAAAAATGTAACATTTCACTGTGGAACAACTAGCTGAGCTGAGCAGCTATGGCACACAACAAATTTAAATTTGACCAATCAATTTAAATTATGCCCCAAGATACCAAAATCCCATTGAATTTGAATTTTACTGTTTTGATGGCATTAAATCAACAAGGCGATACGATGTTCAGTGGTATAAAGATCAGGCATTTTGAACAGTTAGCCAGAGTTACAAAGAGCACCAAACTGCCTGCTGTTTATCTGAAATGTGTACAGCAGAAGACCAAAGAAAAAACTCTGACAGATCTACAGAGGAAGATATACAGTTGGGTGGTTTTAAAAATTGATTTTTTTTTGTTAACTTAATCGAGGAGTTTATTGGATCAGTATAGTGTTGTCGAGTGGGAGGTAGATAAGCCACTAAGATAATGGAGGTTTACAGTGTAGAAAGTTGTTGTTTAATGTTCTCTTCCTTTCATTGGAGTTAAAGAATAAATTGTTAATTTTTTCTTTAAATAGTGGGATTTGGTAGTTCTTTGCCACTCATACTTTTACAGGTTTCAGTGCGAGGTGAGCTTTTCTGTGTATCTGGTTTAAGTTAGCAGAAGGGTTTACCCAGTGTTGTAACAGTACTCAAGGAAGTGTATCCATGTGGTGGATTGACTCTCCAAATTCCTCATTGCTGAGTGGCTTAGGAACATGGAGGATCATTGCTGAAGTGATGAGTGTTATTTTCTGTTTACTTGGAATCTTAGAATGGATAGTCTCTGACAGTGGCCTGTCCTTCACTACCAAACTGCTTAAACACAAGTGCACTAAGTGGAAAGTGAATCATATCACATCACCAAACCATGATCTTTAGTGAAGTCGTCTAGAGGTGCATATGGTATGAACTATTAAATCAATGATCATGAAATGTCATTCAAATAAATAAGATTTTTGCATTACATTACTGTATTTTCAAGGAGAATGGATTATCATCCCCAAATTAATGCTCAGAAGATAATTGTGAATGACCAATCAATTTTCTAATCATTCAGCAGCACACAACATTCTTCTTCAGGGAATGAGAAGTTTAGAAGAGGTAACAGCATGTGTGAACAACTAAGATTGTGCAAAAGGCAGAGAATGTGAGTTAAAATGCCACATACAAAACTTTAGATACCAACAAAAGGTTTTGAAAGTGTGCAACCAACTCAGATCATACAAAGTTAATACTGATCCAGATAATACATTGCAAAGGAACAGATGACACCTCAGACCATTAGTTGGAAAATTAATCCTGCACAAAGAGAGTGAAGAATAATGTCCAGGTGATGATTGCGCAGTGATGTCGAGTGACATCATGTGCCTATCTACAGCTATCTATATCTGTAACAAAAACAGAAACTGCTGGTGAAAAACAGCAGGTCATCTATGGGAGGAAAGCAGAGTTCACATTTCAAGTTCAGTGATTCTTCGTCAGAACTGATAGAAGCTGGGAAAAGGTGTATTTAAGCTGAAGATAAAGTTGGGGTGGGGGTAGGGGTGCAAAGGGGTGGTGGCAGAGGTGAGTGGATAGATGGAGATAGAGCTTAGAGAAACAGGGTACAGGTTTTTAAGCTTTTTTATCTCCTGCCAACAGAAGAGGTTGAAACAGTATATTACTGGAGTGGAAGGGATCTTTGATGATGTTGACTGCCTTTCCATGACAATGAGAGTTATAGATGGAGCCCATGGATGGGAGGTTGGCTTGCATGATGGTCTGGGCTGTGTACACAACTTTCTGTAGTTTCTTACAGTCCTGGCCAGAGTAGTTGCTGTATCAAGCAATTATGCACCGAAGAGAATGTTTTCTATGATGCATCTGTAAAGTTGCTGAAGGTCATTGTGGACATGTTAAATTTCCAAAGGCTCCTGAGGAAGAGGAGGCATTATTGTGCCTTTTTGACCATTTTATCTGCTTGCGAGACCCAGGACAGATTGTTGGTTATTGTCACTCCTAGAAACTTGACACTTCTGACCCTTTCCACTCAGCCCCACTTCTTCCTTTCTTCCTGAAGTCAATGATCAGTTCTTTAGTTTTGCTGACATTGAGGGAGAGATTGTTATCATTGCATTCTATCTCTTTCCTTTATTCTGACTCGTCATTGTTTGATATCTGGCCTCCAACGTGGTATTGTCAGCAAACTTACAGATGGTGTTCATACAAAATGTTGCCACATCGTCATTAGTGTGCAGGGAGTACATTAGGGTGCTGAGTACACATTCTTGCAGGCCACCAGTGTTGAGGAGATGCAATTGTCTATCTTCACTGATTGCTATCCAGTTGCAAAAGACAGAGCCGAGACCTATGTTTCAAGAGTTTTGAAATTAGTTTGTTTGGGAATATAGTGTTGAATCCAGAGCTGGTGTTGATAAATAGGAGCCTGATATGGGTATTCTTACAATCCAAATGTTTCAGAGATGAGACTAGGGCAAGGGAAATGGCATCTACTGTGGGCCTGTTTTAATGGCTAGGCAAATTGCAAGGGATTGAGGCAAGCTGGGAGGGTAGAGTTGAGGTGAACTGTGACTAGCCTCTTGAAGCACCTAATGAAGGTCAGAACCAGCGGGCTGTAGTCATTGAAGCATACTTCATGTATTTTCTTTAGTACTGGTGGGTCTTCTTGAAGTAAATGGGGTCTTCAGATTATAGCAAGGAGAGATTAAAGATGTCAGTGAATAGTTCCACCAGCTGGTCCACACATGACCAGAGTGCACAGCCAGTGACTCCGTCTGGGTCAGTCACTTGCCTTGAGTTCACTTTCAGGAAGACTGACCTGACGTCTGCAGCAGTAATTGAGGGAATAGGTGCTTCCAGGGCTGTCAGGGCAGGTGACACCGAGCCACTGGCATTCTACTTGAGCCGATCACAAAAAGCATTCAGCACATCAGGAAGGGATGTGTTTTTGTTCTGCCTCATTTTGTAACCCATTAGACCTTGCCACAGCTGGCGGGTATCTGTGTGGCCTCTAATTTGATTCGGTACTGAATTTTTGCGGAGGTCATATTTGGATTTCCTGTAAATGTCTGAGACATCCATCTTGAAAGTTACATGCTGCTAGGCAGTGGATTTCCTCATTCACCGAAGGTTTCCAGTGAGGGAACATACAGATTGACTTCTTTGGCATGCAGTCCTCTACGCACTTGATAATAGAACATAGAACATAGAACATAGAACAATACAGCACAGAACAGGCCCTTCGGCCCATGATGTTGTGCCGAACTTCTAACCTAGATTAAGCACCCATCCATGTACCTATCCAAATGCCGCTTAAAGGTCGCCAATGATTCTGACTCTACCACTCCCACGGGCAGCGCATTCCATGCCCCCATCACTCTCTGGGTAAAGAACCCACCCCTGACATCTCCCCTATACCTTCCACCCTTCACCTTAAATTTATGTCCCCTTGTAACACTCTGTTGTACCCGGGGAAAAAGTTTCTGACTGTCTACTCTATCTATTCCTCTGATCATCTTATAAACCTCTATCAAGTCACCCCTCATCCTTCGCCGTTCCAACGAGAAAAGGCCGAGAACTCTCAACCTATCCTCATACGACCTACTCTCCATTCCAGGCAACATCCTGGTAAATCTTCTCTGCACCCTCTCCAAAGCTTCCACATCTTTCCTAAAGTGAGGCGACCAGAACTGCACACAGTACTCCAACTGTGGCCTAACCAAAGTCCTGTACAGCTGCAACATCACTTCACGACTCTTGAATTCAATCCCTCTGCTAATGAACGATAATACTCCATAGGCCTTCTTACAAACTCTATCCACCTGAGTGGCAACCTTCAAAGATCTATGTACATAGACCCCAAGATCCCTCTGTTCCTCCACCTGACTAAGAACCCTACCATTAACCCTGTATTCCGCATTCTTATTTGTTCTTCCAAAATGGACAACCTCACACTTGACAGGGTTGAACTCCATCTGCCACTCCTCAGCCCAGCTCTGCATCATATCTAAGTCCCTCTGCAGCCGACAACAGCCCTCCTCACTGTCCACAACTCCACCTATCTTCGTATCATCTGCAAATTTACTGACCCACCCTTCGACTCCCTCATCTAAGTCATTAATAAAAATTACAAACAGCAGAGGACCCAGAACTGAACCCTGAGGAACTCCACTTGTAACTGGGCTCCAGGCTGAATATTTACCATCTACCACCACTCTCTGCCTTCGACCGGTTAGCTAGTTTTCTATCCAATTGGCCAAATTTCCCTCTATCCCATGCCTCCTGACTTTCCGCATAAGCCTACCATGGGGAACCTTATCAAATGCCTTACTAAAATCCATGTCCACTACATCCACTGCTCTACCCTCATCCACATGCTTGGTCACCTCCTCGAAGAATTCAATAAGACTTGTAAGGCAAGACCTACCCTTCACAAATCCGTGCTGGCTGTCCCTAATCAAGCAGTGTCTTTCCAGATACTCATAAATCCTATCCCTCAGTACCCTTTCCATTACTTTGCCTACCACAGAAGTAAGACTAACTGGCCTGTAATTCCCGGGGTTATCCCTATTCCCTTTTTTGAACAGGGGCACAACATTCGCTACTCTCCAGTCCCCTGGTACCACCCCCGTTGCCAGTGAAGACGAGAAGATCATTGCCAACGGTACTGCAATTTCCTCTCTTGCTTCCCACATAATCCTAGGATATATCCCGTCAGGCCCGGGGGACTTGTCTATCCGCAAGTTGTTCAAAATGTCCAACACATCTTCCTTCCTAACAGGTATCTCTTCTAGCTTATCAGTCCGTTTCACACTCTCCATGACAGTGGTGGCATACTTGGCTTGGTTTTCCAGTGAATTCTTGAATATGATCCAGTCCACCAATTCCAAGCAGTCCAAGAGAAGACCTTCCGCTGCCTCAGAGCAGCACTGTACTACTTTCTGTGATGGGTCCTCTGGCTTCAACTTCTGCTCATAAGCTGGGAGGAGGAGCACAGCATTGTGATCTGATTTTCCAAAGTGCAAATGGGGTATGGAGCTGTAGGCATCTTTGATGGTCAAGAATGTTGGGCCCCCTGGAGGAGTCCATTGATGGTATTTTTGTAACACCTGCTTGATGTTCACCTAGTTAAAGTCACCAGCCACAATGAATTTTGTCTCCAGAGCATTTGGAATGTTGGAATTTCATTCAGAGCATTCTTCACTTCTGCTTTAGTCAGCGTTACTGTACCTGAAGAGGTGGCCGAAGGGTATAACTATCACATAATCCAGCTTATCTCAGATCACTTGAAATGTGACACATTAATGCTCTTCTGCTGTAATCAAATAGCCAGGTACTAGATAAGGTACTCATCTATCGAGGAATATAATAATCGTATATAATAGTCAGCTGTAATAGTCATTTGCTGGATCATTCAATTATCCATGCCCAGTTTCTTTACTTTAATATAAGCATTGCTGCAACTGGTAAAATATCCTGCTGGAGGCAAAAATCTACATCAGATATCATTGATTGGATTATTGTGAAACAGGTGCCATTTTTCTGAACCATATTGGATTCTACTGGGACCATGTGAATACTAAATTTAGTTTAAGGAACAAACAATTTTTATTTCTAGTCTTACTGATTCTGGCACCCAGCTAATTGAGAATATCGAACATTAAACAAAATCTTAAAACAGCATGTAATTATTATAATTATATTAATAGTTCATGCAATTATTCAAACAAACATACGGCTTTCAATGGGAAAAAATGCTTTCTTGAGTAACAGCCAAGCTGGAAATTATTTAAAATGCTCAAAACACATTATTCAATGACACAAATATGCAAACATGTACAAGTAACGTTAAATTAAATTCATTGTGAAAACCCCCTTGGTGAATCACCTACCTAATTAATACATGTAGCACAAGCTGAATTAACAGTCTATTATGGTGAATCAATATTAATCTGTCTTTCACCCTTTTGCTCCATCCAGCTTCTATGACACCAATGACAAGAACCTTTTGCTCTGCAAGTACCATGTATGAGAAAACAAAAGGTGTATTTTTAAAGCATTTTACCATGATCACTGGATGTTTTAAGTTGCTTTATGACTGATGAAGCACTTTTGAATTCTAGTTACTGCTGTAATATAAGAAAGATGGCAACCAAGTTATGCATAAAAGATCCCACAAGCAGCAATGTGGTGTCTGTTGTTATTAGTTATTTGTTGTCAGGGTTATTGGGGAGTAAAGGAGCTATGAGACTGAACAGTCAGTAAATTTTATCTACAAAATAAGGTGTCTTGGTTTTCTATCCTACCAACTGGCCTGGATCTAGATTGCCACTGTCCGCCCACAATATTCTTTGACCTCCTTATTGGTCAAGAAACTATCTATATAGAAATGTAAAATGACAAAACTAGTAGTTTTGCAACCAACCTGAAGAACTGAGACTTAACCAGACTACATTTCCTTAGATGCTTATGCGCACTTTTGCACAAATGCAAATCTTTATTTTTTCTTTTTCTACAACTGTTATGTGGAATTGTTGCATTTTCAGCAGATTTAGAGGCAGGCTGTTCAGATCATGTTCATTCTTAAGCTGCTGTAATATTTATTTCCACATCATCTGATTTTAAGAAGTCATGTGCACACCACAAAATTCTGTGTGGGTCAGATTGAGCTCTTAGGAACTCAACACATAAGATTTAGAAAAGTAGTGAAAAAGAAAGTAAGACAAGCAAAGAGTAATTATAAACAAGATTGGCAGCTAGCATAATGAGAAATTCCAAAGTCTTTTATAAGTGCAGCAAAAATAAATGGGTGGGAAAAGGAGAACAGAGGGCCAAAAATGGGATTAACACAAGGACCCAAGATGCATGGCTAAAGTTTAAAATAAATACTTAACATCAGCCATTGCATCCGAGACAGGTGCTGCCCAGATTCTGCTGACAGATGAGGAAACAAAACCACTAGGAAGGGTTTAAAATTGGTAGAGAGTTGGTTCGCTCAGTTGGCTGGTTTGCGATGTCGAGTGATGCTAACAGCATGCAATCAATTTTCAAACGACTTGAGTTCACCACAAAGATACTGTCTTCTTAACCTCACTACTTGTCGGAAGTATGGTGACCTTCAGGTTAAACTCACCACCAACCATCTTTGTCTAACGCCAGTACTGTCAGAGAGTCATAGACTTATTGAGCCATACAGCACAGACACAGACCCTTTGGTCCAACTTGTCTATGCTGACCAAGTTCCCCAAACTAAAATTAGTCTTACTTTCGTGTATTTGGCCCATATTCCTCTAAATCTTTCCTATTCATGTACCTGTCCAAATGTGTTTTAAATGTTGTAACTGTACCTGCATCTATCACTTCCTCTGGCAGTTTATTCCACATGCAAACCACCCTTTGTGTGAAAATAATGACCCTCAGATTCCTTTGAAATCTTTCTTCTTTCACCTTAAAAATATATCTCTTAGTTTTGAACTCACCCACTCTAGGGAAAAGACCTTTGCCATTCATCTTATCCATGCCCCTTATAATTTTAAAGACATCTATATAGTCACCCTCGACCTCCTACCCTCCAGTTATCTTCAGAGTATGGTCACTGCAATTTTAAAATTGCTAATGAGGCTGTACTGTATTGAATAAATTGTCGGTACTTGAAGTTATTAAATAATTAGGACTGGATCATCCAAAAATATTGAAGAAAGTGAGAGTCTAACCTACAATAGCACTACCAATTATCTTTGAATCTCCCCTGGATATGTAGGTGGTGCCTGGAGAATTATGAATTTGTTCAAAATAGATTGTGAAGATCAACTCAACAATTATAGACCATCCAATGTAACTTTGATGGTGAGGAAACTTCCAGAAACAATTATTTCAGGTAAAATAAATAGTCATATAAAAAATGGGTTGATTTGGAAGAATGAGAAATTGTTTTTCTAAGGGAAAGTCGACTAGCTGAAGTTTTTGAAGTGGTAACAAGCAGAGTTGATGAGGAAAAGGCTATTGATCCAGTGTATATAGAATTCCAAAGGTTGTTCAATACATGCCAGACAATAGACTTGTGAGGAAAGTAATGGATCATGGAATAAAAGGGACAGTAGCAACATACATACATGTGATACGAAACAGTAATAATGGCTAATTGATTTTTTTTGGTTTGGAAATAAATCTGTGGTGGGTTCATAGGTTTCAGTTTTGGGACACTTGCTATATCCTGATATATATCAATGATTTGTATTTTGTGTGCAGGGGACAATTTCAAAGTATATCGATGACACAAAATTTGTAAGAATTGTAAACTATGAGGAAGACAGTGTAAAACTTAAGCAAACATTGTAAATTTGGTCGAATGGGCAGATAAATGCGAAATGAAGTGCAGTTTGAAGAAAGATGGAAAGAAAATGGAAAACCAGCATGAAATGAAGGCTGTGATTCGAAAGGTTGTGCAGGAGCAGTGAGACTTGAGTATATATGTGCATATGTCTTAAAGATGGCAAGACAATAAAGACAGCAAGTAAAAAAGGCATTTGGTATTCAAGGCTTCATTAATTGCACTAGAGTAGTAAGGTTTTGCTGAACTTATACACTATTGGACCTCAACTGGAGTATTGTGCACAGTTCTGGAAGAAGTCGAATGCACAGAAAACAGTGTAGAAGAGATTCACGAGAATGATTCAAGGAATGAAAATCTTCAGTTATGATGAAAGGTTGGAGAATTTACAACTGTTTTCTTGGAAAAGCGAAGGCTGAAGGCAGATTTGACAGAAGTTTTCAAAGTATGAAAAGAATGGAGAGGCAGAACCTATTGCCATTCATTCAAGTATTGAAAACTGGAGGGCAGAGTTAAAGTGATTTGCAAAAGAAACAAATGACAAGTGAGAAAATTTTTTATCACACAGCAACTATTTAGGATATGGAATGCATTGCTTAGAAGTATGGTGGAGGCAGGTTCAATCAAAGCACTGAAAAGGGTATTAGTTGATTATTTAGACAGAAACAATGTGCTGGGCTATGGAAAAAGGCAGGAGATTGGCACTAAGTCAAAATGCCTGCAGAGATGGCTTTCATCTGCACCTAACATTTCCCTGATTTTGTAATTCTGAGACAGTATTTTGGTTAGCAAATGGGGGCAAGGAGACGGCACGGAGAGAGGGTGCAAATTTCAGAAGGCCCTATTTTCATGCTTGCTTCTGCAACCATCCCCCAAGCACATTTTACAGATAGCACTATCCCGAAGACCACTTTGTTGCAGGTCATTGGCAAATTTGGTCATGTAGTTTCCTATCCTGTCACCTAGGCCATTACTAACTGTGGCGATTATATTACAATCACGAGTTCGAGCAAAATAAGTGGCAAGTGTGGTTTGAGAAACCTATTGGAATAGTGGAGAGTCAAGCTTTCATGGAATGCAGGCCATTTTTTCATTCTTTTCCTCTGCAATGAAAGAGCTGGATCCCAAGTATTTATTTCGGTTAATACAGATTTTCCACTAATGCTATTATTATGAAAATATCAATCCATTTATGTTCATGTAAATAAATGTATCACTGGCTTGGTGTTGTTTCACTATCCATACACAGAGTCAGGGGGAAACTTTTCACAATTTTTCTCATAGAATTTTGTGATATTTTGGCTACTTTTTTATTTAAAAAGAAGCTTTAAAATGTATGAGTTGCTTCCAGTTTGTTCAGGCAAAGCTCTATTTTTTACAAGTTTATGAAAGAACTTTGAGGAAAAAGTGATTATTATGCTAATTCAAAATTGATTTCCCTGGAGACAAAACAATGAAGCTTTTTGTTAGGTTGAATAATCAATAGGGAGTGTTTTTAAACAGTTAATGGCTCTACTTATGAGGTGTTGAGAAGCTGATGTATATGTAAAGCTGGGCCAAATTACAAGACCAATGGTTTCCTGATGTGATTTTTAGGCAGTGCTACAAGTAGACACTGAATACACCCATCTGAGGGAGAAAGTCTGTGATTGTATATGCAAATATACCAAATGCTACCGCCAGTGGGTTTGTGAATCGCAATTTTTTTTACAAAAAAAGAATTTTTTTTGTAGTTAGCATTTAATTGAAATATACCTTAAATTCTGAAGTTTCCAGCCTTAAGCAGAATTTCAGTAGTACCTTCATTAGAAGAACAATTGGGTTTAATTAATTTAAGAAGCAGCTGAACCTGGATTTTTTGCAATCAGGTCAGATACGCTTTTTGTATTAAAGAACTCATCAAATTAGACAACCTAATATGATTTCAAACTAGAGTTGTGTAATTAGGGGACTAAAGAGAAGAACGGAAGGGCCTGGTCCATTTCTTTCTCCTTGCCTACTTTTTTCCTCTTCTATGAAGCTACTACAGCAGAAGAAAATAATAATTTGGTGAGAATCTGGTCAGTGACTAGAGTCATAGAGTCATAGAGATTGTACAGCATGGAAACAGACCCTTTGGTCCAACCCATCCATGCCGACCAAATATCCCAACCCAAACTAGTCCCACCTGCTAGCACCTGGCTCATATCCCTCCAAACCCTTCCTATTCATATAATCATCCAAATGCCTCTTAAATGTTGCAAATGTGCCTCCACCACATCCTCTGTGAGCTCATTTCATACACGTACCACCCTCTGCTTGAAAAAGTTGCCCCGTAAGTCTCTTTTATATCTTTCCCCACTCACCCCAAACCTATGTCCTCTAGTTTTGGACTCCCCATACACAGGGAAAAGACTTTGTCTATTTATCCCATCCATGCCCCTCATAATTTTGTAAATCTCCATAAGGTCACCCCTCAGCATCCAACGCTCCAGGGAAAACAGCTCCAGCTTATTCAGCTTCTCCCTGTAGCTCAGATCCACCAACCCTGGCAACATCCTTGTAAATATTTTCTGAACCCTTTCAAGTTTCACAACATCTTTCCCATAGGAAGGAGACCAGAATTGCACGCAATATTCGAACAGTGGTCTAACCAATGTCCTGTACAGCCGCAACATGACCTCCCAACTCCTGTACTCAATAGTCTGACCAATAAAGGAAAGCATACCAAATGCCTTCTTCACTATCCTATCTACCTGCAACTCCACTTTCAAGGAGGTATGAACTGCAATCCAAGGTCTCTTTGTTCAGCAACATTCCCTGTGACCTTACCATTAAGTGTATAAGTCCTGCTAAGATTTGCTTTCCCAAAATGTAGCACCTGGCATTTATATGAATTAAACTCCATCTGCCACTTCTCAGCGCATTGGCCCATCTGGTCCAGATCCTGTTGTAATCTGAGGTAACCGTCTTCGCAGTCCACTACACCTCCAATTTTGGTGTCATCTGCAAACGTACTAACTGTACCTCTTATGCTCGCATCCAAATCATTTATGTAAATGACAAAAAGTAAAGGGCCCAACACCGATCCTTGTGGCACTCCACTGGTCACAGGCCTCCAGTCTGAAAAACAACCATCCACCACTACCTTCTGTCTTCTACCTTTGAGCCAGTTCTGTATCCAAATGGCTAGTTCTCCCTGTATTCCGTGAGATCTAACCTTGTTAATCAATCTCCTATGGGTAACCTTGTCAAACGTCTTACTGAAGTCCATATAGATCACATCTACTGCTCTGCCCTCATCAATCTTCTTTGTTAATTCTTCAAAAAACTCAATCAAGTTTGTGAGACATGATTTCCCATGCACAAAGACATGTTGACAATCCCGAATCAGTCCTTGCCTTTCCAAATACATGTACGTCCTGTCCCTCAGGATTCCCTCCAACAACTTGCCCACCATTGAGGTCAGGCTCACCAGTCTATAGTTCCCTGGTTTGTCTTTACTGCCCTTCTTAAACAGTGGCACCACGTTTGCCAACCTCCAGTCTTCCGGCACCTCACCTCTGACTATCGATGATACAAATATCTCAGCAAGAGGCCTAGCAATCACTTCTCTAGCTTCCCACAGTTCTCGGGTACACCTGATCAGGTCCTGGGGATTTATCCACCTTTAACCGTTTCAAGACATCCAGCACTTCCTCCTCTGTAATCTGGACATTTTGCAAGATGTCACCATCTATTTCCCTACAGTTTATATCTTCCATATCCTTTTCCACAGTAAATGCTAATGCAAAATATTCATTTAGTATCTCCCCCATTTTCTGAGGCTCCACACAAAGGCCACCTTGCTGATCTTTGAGGGGCCCTATTCTCTCCCTAGTTACCCTTTTGCCCTTAATATATTTGTAAAAACCCTTTGGATTCTCCTCAATTCTATTTGCCAAAGCTATCTCATGTCCCTGTTTTGCCTTCCTGATTTCCCTCTTAAGTATACTCCTACTTTCTTTATACTCTTCTAAGGATTCACTTGATCTATCCTGTCTATACCTGACATATGCTTCCTTCTTTTTCTTAACCAAACCCTCAATTTCTTTAATCATCCAGCATTTCCTATACCTGCCAGCCTTTCCTTTCACCCTGACAGGAATATACTTTCTCTGGATTCTTGCTATCTCATTTCTGAACTTCCCATTTTCCAGCCATCCCTTTACCTGCGAACACCTGCCTCCAATCAGCTTTCGAAAGTTCTTGCTAAATATTGTCAAAATTGGTCTTTCTCCAATTTAGAACTTCAACTTTTAGATCTGGTCTATCCTTTTCCATCACCACTTTAAAATGAATAGATTTATGGTCACTGTCCCCAAAGTGCTCCCCCACTGACACCTCAGTCACCTGCCCTGCCTTATTTCCCAAGAGTAGGTCAAGTTTTGCACCTTCTCGAGTAGGTACATCCACATACTGAATCAAAAAATTGTCTTGTACACACTTAAGAAATTTCTCTCCATCTAAACCTTTAACACTTTGGCAGTCCCAGTCTATGTTTAGAAAGTTAAAGTCCCCTACCATAACTACCCTATTATTCTTACAGATAGCTGAGATCTCCTTACAAGTTTGTTTCTTAATTTCCCTCTGACTATTGGGGCGTCTATAATACAATCGCAATAAGGTGATCATCCCTTTCTTATTTTTCAGTTCCACCCAAATAATTTCCCTGGATGTATTTCTGGGAATATCCTCCCTCAGCACAACTGTAATGCTATCCCTTATCAAAAATGCCACTCCCACTAAGGCTTATTCTATTCTTAATTTTCAAGCCAACATAGCAATTCATGATGAGATTGATATTTTGCTCTACCTTGTGTGTACGGCTGATGAATCTGGCATTTATATATTTCCTGACAGTTTGAGCGTACATGCCAAGCCCAGGGTCCAAGTTGACACCTTCTTTGATCGCTCCTCGACAGATCCCTGTTCCAGTTTGTCAGTGGGCTTATTGGAACCACTGCTGGCATCTTGAAAGAATTCCCAGAGTCTCATTTGTCTGATGAACTCCTCCGTGTCTGCTGCAAGACATGTATGCGCAAACCATCAGGAAATATATAAATGCCAGATTCATCAGCCGTACCCACAAGGAAGAGCAAAATATCACCCGTTCACAATGCAATGCCATCCAGGCTCTCAAAACTAATCACAACATTGTTATCAAACCAGCAGATAAAGGAGGAGCCATTGTCATTCAGAATAGAACAGGTTACTGCAAGGAAGTGTACCAACAACTGAACAACCAGGAACACTACATGCAACTACCAGCTGATCTGACCAAAGAACACACCCATGAATTAAACACATTGATCAGGACTTTGGATGCAGTCCTTCAGAGGTCCCTATGCTCCCTCACCCCACGTACTTCTTGTATAGGTGACTTCTACTGCCTTCCAAAGGTACACAAAACCAACTTACCAGGACATCCCATCGTATCAGGCAATGGGGCCCTGACAGAATCTCTCCGGCTATGTTGAAGGCATCTTGAAGCCTATTGTACAGGGGATCCCCAACTTCTGTCACGACACTACGGATTTTTTACAGAAACTCAGCACCTACGGACCATTCGAACCGGGAACATTCCTCGTCACAATGGACATTTCAGCAATCGACACGAGCATCCCCCACAGTGATGGCATCACAGCAACAGCCTCAGTACTCAACACCAACAACTGCCAATCTCCAAACACCATCCTACAACTCATCCACTTTATCCTCGATCACAATGTCATCACCTTTGACAACCAGTTCTTCATCCAGACACATGAAACAGCCACGGGGATCAAATTTGCACCCCAATATGCCAACATCTTCATGTACAGGTTTGAACAAGACTTCTTCTCTATGCAGGACCTCCAACCAACATTATACACAAGGTACATTGACGACATTTTCTTTCTCAGGACCCATGGCGAGGAGTCACTGATAAAACCACACAGTGATATCAACAAGTTTCATCCCACCATCAAACTCACCAGACTACTCTCAACTATCTGTCTCATTCTTGGACACATGCATCTCTATCAAGGATGGACACCTCAGCACCATACTCAACCGCAAACCCACAGATAACCTCACAATGCTACACTTCTCCAGCTTCCACCCAAAACATATTAAAACAGCCATCCCTTATGGACAAGCCCTACACATACACAGGATCTGTTCAGATGAGGAGGAATGTGACGGGCACCTGGAAGTACTCAGGGATGCCCTTATAAGAACGGGCTACAATGCTCAACTCATCGGCCGCCAGTTCCAATGTGCCACAGCTAGGAACCGTAGTGACCTCCTCATCTGCAGCACAGACAAGTGCTGCAACTGACAGGGTACCCTTCATTGTTCAGTACTTCCCAGGAGATGAAAAACTATGCCATGTTCTTCGTGACCTGCAACACATTATCAATGAGGATGAACACCTCGCCAAGACCTTCCCCATATCTCCACTGCTTGCCTTTAAACAACCGCCAAACCTCAAACAGATCATTGTTCATAGCAAGCTGCCCAGCTTTCAGGACAACTCCATACAACCCTATCACGGTAGGCGTTGCAAGTCGTGTCAGAGTGTGGACATGGATACCAACATTACACGTGGGGACACCTCCCACCATTTACGTGGCAGGTACTCATGTGACTCAGCCAACGTTGTCTATCTTATACGTTGCAGGCAAGGATGCCCTGAGGCATGGTACATTGGGGAAACCGAGCAAAGACTACGACAACGGAAGAATGGGGGCCGCATAACAATCAACAACAATTAACAACAATTAACAGACAGAGTGTTCCCTCCAAGTTGGGGAACACTTCAGTGGTCCAGGACATTCAGCCTCGGACCTTCCGGTGACCATCCTCCAAGGCGGAGTTTGGGACAGGCAGCAGTGAAAAGTGGCCAAGCAGAGGCTGATAGCTAAGTTCGGTACCTGTAGGAGGACCTCAACCGGGACCTTGGGTTCATGTCACACTACAGGTGACCACCATTGCACTATACACAACCACAGACACTCCTACATACACACACAGGCATTCCTATATACACACATACATACACACGGACACACATATACACAAACATGCACACAGACACTCACACACACCCTTACAGACACACACACACACTCCCACACTCACATGCACCCCCTTCACAGACTTAAGACACTCCACACTCACATACACATATATATACACTCTCTCTCTTTCACTCACAACCCCCCAACCCAGACAGACAGACAGACACACAAACACACACACACACACACACACACACACACAAAGACCCACATGCATACATATACATATACATATACATTTGTGGGGTGAATTTGGACTTGCAGAGTTACATTGTACTTTGCTCAAAAACTGCATGAATTCATGTAAAACTCTGTTATCTCACTTTTTAGTTTACAATCAGTCTAAACATTATGGCAAAGACAGAGACCACAGGGGGCTAACACATTCAACATATTGTCTAGCTAACACCCATTGTACAGTTAACCGGAGAATGCAACTTTTAAAAAAGGTTTTGTGATTTACACATGAAAGAAGTGAAACTATCATAGTATTCTAACAGATGAAAGCCTCAACAAACAATTAAGGTATTATTCAATGTATAATTTCAGTTACATCACACTGTAAACTTTTACTATAAATTCTGTGTCTGACAATTGTGCCTTCCCCAACCACCTGATGAAGGACCCTTGCTCCGAAAGCTAGTGTGCTTCCAATTAAACCTGTTGGACTATAACCTGGTGTTGTGTGATTTTTAACTTTGTGCATCTTTGTCCAACACTGACATCTCCAAATCATATCTGCCACATACTGTTTCCAACAGCAAAGAATGCCAACCCAGAGGCTGTGTTTTTTGCATGATTCCAGAGATTGAACATCTGCTTAGGACTGAAAATAGGAATTTGTAATGCGAGGAGAAGGATCCAGTCATCATTATCCATGTAGGTACCAAAGACATTGGCATGGCACAGAAGGAGGTTCTGTATAGTCAATATCAAGAGTTAAGCATCAAATTAGAAATCAAAATCCAAAACATCAAATGTCTAGATTATTATCTAAACCATGTGCAAATTGGTTTAAGGCAAATCAAACTAAAGAAATAAATGTGTGGCTTAAAATATAGTATGGGAACATTGGATTCCAGTTCATAGGGCACTGGTAGCAATACTGGGGAAATTGGAATTTGTACCATGAGGATGGTCTCCACAAAAAACATGCTGGGCCCAGTATTCTTGGGAACATTAATTAAATAAGGGATGTAAAAGATCAAATGTAAGAAGATGTTACAAATCAAAGAGCAAAAACAAAGACAAAGAGGAAGATACCAAAACTGAAATTTTTAAAAAATGACAAGAAAGGATAAAGAGCATGAAACTATGAGTAAACCAGCAGATAAGACTTTGCAGAAATACAGTGATAACACTAAAGGTTCTGTATCTAAATGCATGTAGAATCCAAACCAAAATGGTTAAACTGAGATGGCAAATAGAAAATAATAACTATGTTCTGGTACAGAGACATGGCTGTAGGATGATGTGGATTAGGACCTTGGTACAGGACATTCAGGACTGACAAAAAGCTAGTAAAAGTTGGAAGGGTGGCTTGGTTAGTGAATTACAACATTAGCATAATAAAGCGGGGTGTCTGAAGTTTAGGAAACGAGTATGTGCAAACTGTTTGGGTAGAGATGAGAAATAATAAAGGCAAAAGATCACTTGTGAAAATGGTATACAGACACTCTAACAATAGGATGGAGCACGAAGGAAGTAATGCTAAGAATTTGTCAGAAAGGCATAGTGATACTAATTTGCGAATTTAATCTAAGTATTGAACAGAGAAGTCAGATATACAGAAGTAACCTAAGTGAAGGGTTCATAGAATATGTTGGCCTAGTATCTTAGTACAGCATGTGCAGAGCTGATATGATCTGAGCTGATCAAAGAGCAGGCTATACCTCATGTACAGTATTGATCACATTACCTAAAAAAGATATAAATGACATAATCCAAAGAAGGTTTACTAGACTCATCCCTGGAATGGGCAGGTTGTCTTTTATGAATAGGCTGGACAGACTAGACTAGTAAGAGGTGACATAATTGAAACATATAAGCTGCTGAGGGATCTTGACAGCTTGGATCTTGAGAAAATGGTTTCTCTCACAGGTGAATCCAGCACTGGGGTTCTTCATTTTTTTATTTGTAGAATGCCTACAGTGTGAAAACAGTCCCTTCGACACAATAAGTCCAAACCAGCGCTCCGAAGACTATCCTACTCAAACCCATTCCCCAACCCTATTACTTTACATTTATCCCTGACTAATACACCTAACCTACACATCTCTGAACATGATGAAAATGTGTTGCTGGAAAAGCGCAGCAGGTCAGGCAGCATCCAAGGAGCAGGAGAATCGACGTTTCGGGCATGAGCCCTCCTGGGTCCTTGGCGCTGTGAGGCAGCAGTGCTAACTACTGAGTCATCGTGCTGTCTGGGTCATTTTATAAAAAGCTGTAGTCACCCATTTAAGATAGAAGTGAGATGAAGTGTTTTCTCTCAGATAGTTTGAGACTTTGCAACTCTTTTCATGAATAGATAGTGGGAGCAGAGTCCTTGAACACTTTTTAAGGCAGCGGTAGATAGATTCTTGTCAAGAAAGGGTTTGAAAGGCAATCAGAGGTTATAATCAGGTCAACTATGATATGTTGAACAGTGGAGAAAGCTTATTCCTGTTCCTAATTCATATGTTTGAATGTATTGAAGTTGGATTAAATAGTGATCGCATAATATAGGCACCCCTAGTCAGCAGCATGGTATGAATTAAATTTTACATTCAGTTTGAGAAATTACAAGGAAATGAAAGCAGAGCAGGCTAAAATGAGGATAATTCAGTAAAGGTGGAGTGGAAGACATTTAAGGGAATATTTCAGAATGCAAAGAGTAGGTACATTCGGACTCTTACTTAATTACCATTAAAAAAGTGTTTGAACACAGATGATGTACAAAGGTAGGGGAAGAAAGTCTATGTTTAGCAGAAGATAATGATGCCTATTTGTAGAGAAGTAGCAGACAGTGTTTCGCCTCATTTGTCCCTTCTCTGAAAAACTCCAAAGCTCATATGTGGTAATCTCCAGAACCGGAGGTCAACGTTATGATCTTTGTCAGCACATCATAGAGTCATAGAGACATACAGCACGGAAACAGACCCTTCACTCCAACTCATCCATGCTAAACAGATATCCGAACCTAATCTAGTCCTATTTTCCAGCACTTGGCTTACATCCTTCTAAACCATTCCTATTCATATACCCATCCAGATGCTTTTTAATTGCTGCAGTTATACTGACCTCCACTACTTCCTCTGGCAGCTCATTCCATAAGACACCACCTTCTGCATGAAAACGCTGCCCCTGCGATCCCTTGTATATCTTTCCCCTCTCACCCTAAACCTATGCCCTCTAGTTCTGGACTCCTCCACTACAGGGAAATGACTTTCTCTATTTATCTTATCCATGCCCCTCATGATTTTATAAACCTCTATAAGGTCACCCCTCAGCCTAATCGCCATGTATAAAATATCAGAGTGCTGGCTGCAGCTTAGAGGGAACGTTGGTCACAGACACAATGGGCTAAATGACCTCTTTCTGAAAATAAAACAAATCTTATTTGTGACAGCATTTCTGTAATTCTGTAGATGTAGTTGTGTGGCATACTAGAAAGCTTAAAGATAGTCTCAAATTTGAAGAAAAAATATAATTGTACAAAGATAGCTAACAGGCCAAAAGATCAGACAAAACTTTTATTTTAGAAATCAAGGAATACTAGTTGATTGATATGAATGGAAATATTAGACTATGAGAAAAATCTGGTTAGAAATATAAGAACAGAGAGTAAGAGTTTCTATCCATATTTGAATAAAAGAGTTTCCAAATTAAACAGCCTGAAAATCCATTGAACAAGTAATTTACATCAATATTCAACACAGAGGTCACAAATAACATCTCAGAAGCAGCTATAAACCAGGAAATGGAAGGAATGTAGGAACTCCAAAAAAATCACAATCTATTACCAAACAATTTCTTTGCGGAGTGGTCTGACAAGTACGTAAGTCTTGATAAACTTAATTTTAGGCTGTTAAAATAAATAACTAGTTAGATAATTGAAGCATGGGTTTTTATTTTACAGAATTCCCTTGATTCAAGAAAGGACCCATTTCATTAGAAGACAGCCTTTATTCAAAAAAGAAGGGAAAAGCAAAACAGGAAACTTCAGGAAATTTAGCTGAACATCTGTTGTCGAGTATGTGCTAGAAGCTATTACTATAGTAGGGCACTGGATAAGTTCAACATAATCAGGCAGAGTCAATAAGTGTTTCTGAAAGGGAATGTATGCTTAACCAAATTATTTTGAAACCCTAGTATGTGCTGTGGATAAAGAGGAATTGGGCATGCACTGTGCTTAGGTTTCCTGAAAGCATTTGATAAAGTGCCATATCAAAGTTTCTCGTAGAAAAATAAATCTTATGTATAGGGTATAGTATTTGGCACAGATAGATTGATTTGGCTAACTGGAAGGGAAGAATCAATGTAAATGGGTCTCAACTGTTTAGTCATTTTGGAGAAAATTCTCAAAGCTGGCTTCAGAAATTTTTTTCTATAGAAAAACAATCAGTTAAGAAAAGCTCAGAAAATGATAGGGGTACTGTGAGAAGAGTGGGTTGCGGCCTAAAACATGGTTCAATTTACGGATAATCTATTCCATTGATATGGAGACATACAGAAAATTCCTCATTTTATATTATGTTTTATATATATATATGTATATATACATATATATATAATACATTAAATTAATTCAAACAAGTTGCAATTGTTGCTTTCAATGTTCACCTGCTCTGAAATGAAACAGCTTAAAGATTCTTATCGATTCGTGTCTCACCAAATGTTGCTGACTCACCTTCAGTCATAATGTAGAAAATAGTACAGGGAAGAGCAATAGGCAGAAATTGTGCTTTGCACAATATAGGTAAACGGAACATTGTTGATGGAAAAGATTTAAATCAATTAAAAGAACTAAGAAATATATGAGCAAAACAGCATTACAGTAGAAATACAGGTTTTGCTGTGTGATTTAAATTTACACTTTTTATACAGACAGGTCAAGTATCAGGAACAAATTGAATGAGTTATAGCTCTAAAGTACTGCGATATGACTACATGACAGTCTGTTGGTTAAATGAATTTACTAGATAGTAAAATATCCAATAAAGATACAGTAGCTGTTACTGACCACTAGTATTGGAGAGAGTGGATATTTATGGATGCAGTGCCAATCAGGAAAGCTTCTTTGTCCTGGATGGTGCCAAGCTACTTGAGTATTTTTGAACCTATGCTCATCCATCACACTCCTAACTGCCTAACTGACTTGTGCCTTGTTAATAATAGACAGACTTTTGGTAGTCAGGAAGTGAGTTACTCATCACAGGATTCCTAGCCTCTGACCTACTCTTGTAGCCTCCATATTTATAAAGTTAGTACTATTCAATTTCTGTTCAATGGTAACATCCAGGATGTTGATGGGGAATTTAGTAGTAGTAAGTTGATGTTGTCAAAAGTTGCTCAGTTAACCAGACAAGTGAAAGATCAAAAATAGAACTGCATAGTAATTGAGAGTGATAGAGAAACATCTTAGTTTAAGGAAAAAAAAAACTGTAAGAATTAGTCACTGCTATAAGAATTAGTCACTGAACTTCTTTGATATACTTCTTTATGCTTGGAGACAATTCTGCATCCTCTGAACTTTCTGAGGAAGGGTCACCAGAGCTTTTCCAGCAACTTCTTTTTTTGTTTCTGATTTATAACATCGTCAGTTCTTTTGGTTTTTACACATCTGGGATCATATATTTATGTAAACTCATTTAATACAGAAGTAATTCATCACCACACTCTGTAGATTTCAGCAACTTTAAATGGTAGCGCCTAATACTTTTCTTCTTTTATTTGCTATTATATAGAATATTGAATGTTGGTCTGCAAGGAATAATGCCTGATTGAGTGCAGTAAGCATGACCCACCTGGATCCTGGTCAGAATCAAGAAGGAGCTTCCAGGAAATAGATCTGGGCCTAATGTCTGTAGCAATGAAAGCTATAAACATGCAATCTGTAAGTATTTACAGAAATGCAATTAGCTTCATACAATTTGCTCAACAGGGACTGTCCTAGTTAGACTAGAAAGATGGCCCGTCTCATCCTGCACAAATACAGGCATGAAGGAACCCACGCTCCCAGCACAGATACTTCATATTGTATGTTTAATACAGCTCTTTTATCCTCTTCTCAGTCTTGGTACATCACCTTAAACAACCTCAAATGCATTCACAATTCATATGAACCAGATTTTCTGGTACATGCAATCAACAATGGGAAATCTGTAATACACTTAATGATAGCAGCAAACATTCCCTACATTTTTCAGTTCCTAGCAGCCATCAAAGTTAAAGGTGTGAATTGAGTATTTGCATTACAGATCACTGCAGCTGAATTTTATAATCAAAGCACAAGACTACAAAAAAAAGGTTTACAATGTTCTGTGTGAAATCTGCTCATTAAATCAAGATTCTTTTTTTGATTTTCTGGATCCCTTCAAATATGGCTGAAATGGTTGTCATTTCTTTTCAGTTTGATAGGAATGTTTCCAACACTTTATTAGTTTGTTCTGAATATGGACAGATTCATACATGCAATTTCAGATAATGACAATCAAAAATACTTTGTTGTTATCCTCGGTCTCACATTTAATCATCTCAATTGAGTGAGATGGGTCTTTCTTTTGGAAAACATTGCAGAGAACCCATGACTAATTCCACAAATTCTAACAATGCTGTTGATTTGAATGCACATGTCACACAGAGAAAGCTGTATGTAAATTTTATACAGTAATAAATTCTTCAAATAATCATGTTTTATTCATACACATTGATGGCTATTCCTGCTAAAAACAGTAGAATCCAGTACAATCTAATCAAAGCCTAATTCTGTCAAAAGCAAATCCATCTTAAGCAGTAAGAAAAACAAACGTGCTGCTATTTAGTCAGAAATCCCAGTCTATTCCCTGCTGCAAAAAAAAATGACCTTCATAAAATTGCATCTCATTAATCAGCCAATGAGTAACTCTCAAATCTTTTTTGAATAAACAGTGTAGGTGCCTGCATCATCATTGGAAAAGTAACATTTTTAAGCCTATATAAAGCTTAAACAAGATTGTAATCAAAGCTAAGAGGAATGAATGGTGAAACTAGAAATATTCACGCAATCATGATGAGATAAGAAAATACGTCGTTTATTGATAAATCTCCACAGCAAGCCCAGTTTTCTATTTCTGTCCTCCACTGTGTGTGCTCTAAGTTCTCACTGTCCCTTTTCATAACTAAACTTATGATCAAATCATTCCTCCTTTTTACATTTCTTCCCAGGCTAGACACAAGAATGGTGAGATATAACTTAGCTCTACTATCACGAACATGTTGAGATCAGCAGAAGTTCCTGAAAAAAATTGGGAACACTTGTTCCTACCATCATTTTTCCCAGATAAATAATAGTGACAAGAACTGAGAGTTTAGTTGAAAATTATTTAGGGGGACTTCCTGATAAGTTATTGGGGGTCTTGGGACAACTGGTGAGAAGCTAGTGCTGTCTTTCCTAGGGGTGGTCTCCATACCAAATGCCAATTAGACAGTGTCATGCCATTGCAAGATGGTAGGGCCATAAACCTTGCCCAGCAAGAGTTGTGAGCCCATCAGAAGCGAACAACTCTTCATTGAGTAGCGGAGGCCTTGGCTGCTATTGGAAGAGCATACAAGAATTTCCAGTACTGAGTGAAATCTAGGACAGAGGAAATTATGTCCGATGGAAATTATCATGCTGGGATTTGCGGTGTTCAGCCTCTCAATTCTGCACTGATTGCCTTTGGTTGAAGCATCTCCCCTCTCGCCAGCTTTGTTCAATATGGCAAATGACCAAGGTGCAAAGGAAGATGGAAAGAGGGTAGCAGCTATCATGAATGCCATGTGACAATGAGCCTGTCCGCTGCTGGGTTATTCTCAGAGGCTGTGCACTGAGACCTTTAAATGTTTCTTGATAATCTACTTTAAGGCTTCAGTTGATAGTGGCACAGAATGATCAAGCGCAGATTTTCCCAACCAAAACCCAATTCTGGTGGTGCCCGAAAAATGGGGAGGTAAATCATGAATGTCACCTAATTATGTATCTTTCCCATCCACATGCATGCCTCCCATGAGAAAAGATTTAGCCCATTGATCAGACAAAACCATTCATCTTTTTCCTCATACAATCTTGTTTTTGCAGCAACTGCTTTTGGAATTTTATGTTTGTTAAAAAAACAACACTCAACACCAGTAACTGCCCAAAAGACATAGCAATAGAAATCAGCCATTTAGCCCTACTTAATTCTGTTCATTTGATAAGACCATAGCTGATCATTGATCAAATTCCTTACATTTTGAATCTTTGGTCCATATTTTGTTTACACTGAGGGATGTGGGCCATTGATTCAGCCAGCACTTATTATCCAGATGTCAGTTATGAGTCAAGCACATTGCTGTACGCCTGGAGTCACATGTAGTCCAGACCAGGTAAGAATGGTGGATTTCCTAATGGGAATTTGTAATCCAGGTGGGTTATTCTTGACAATAGACAGTGGTTTTGACATCATGATTTGACTCTTAATTCCAGAGGCAGGACCTAAACGCTACCTAGGTCTCTGGATTATTAGTCTAGGGATAACAGCACCAAGCTCATCACCTGCCTTTGCATATTTTCCACATCTATCAATACACTTAGTTAACCAAAAAACAATTGCATGTTTAAAATAGCAATTGATTTTGCACCAGCCATCACACATGGAGTAGAATTTAAAATTTCTACCTCTAAGCTCCAGAAAGTTCTACCTGAAACACTTAAAGAAGGCAAACAGCCAGGAGACCACAGGGGAAGTTGGGAATGTAAAGGGATTGCCTCTTCAGGAATGAAAGGAACTGTTTAACGAAGAGCTGATGCCTGAAAGCCTGCACATTTTCATTGCAACCAATAGTACACATTCTTGTTCAATGTTAAAAATGGAGTGATGAATTAATAGTAAAGGAACAACCGAAACTTGTTCTGTCAGAATGTACTAGAGTGGGGAATGCAATTCAGAATCACCAGTGGGACATTTTCTTGAATATGGTTAATTTTTATAGACTACTGGATGTTACAGAGGTTTTATCTCTAATATGGAAGTATTTCCTTACCCCGAGGATAAAATTAATCAACAAAATAATATTTTGATAGATACATTGTAAATCGATTGTTAATGATGATACAATATGTATTCCAGACGATTTAATTGTCAAAAGTATATTTTTGGGGAGTATTCATGGGTTTTGTGAACCAGTTCCCTTGTACAAAATTAAGTTATGAAGTGACTTAGTAAAAGGATTTCTTAAATGTGTGAATTTTATTTTGGAATTTGATATCAGATATCATATTTGATATCAGATTAACAAGTGTCAATGATTTTATGGCAATAAATGTGTTGCAGCAGTTTTTAAATCATGCTGATCTTGTTAAACTCCCCACACTGGGCAAACACAAAAAGACCATTGCTGCTGATGAGCAATTATAGGTAAAACTGATCAATGTGAAGAATGAGCTTTTCTTCAGGGGCGATAAGTTTGCTAATGAACAACTCAAAGCAGTGAGAACACTTCGCCATCTTTCACACAAAGCAAAGCACTTGAATAATTTTAAACTTGTCGAAGCAAATACCAGATAGATGTTCAATTGAAACCGAATCTTCTTAAAATATCATCAAAAATGCTTTGAACTGGAACAGAATTGCTGATGAATCGAAACAGTATGTAAAGTGCAAAATTAAAATCTGTGACTGACAAACTGCTGGAGCATCATCATGCGAAGAGCAATGAACTTTTTAAACACCAAGGCAATCTGGAAAACAAAAACGATAAGTTACGCAGTTTGAAGAAATGATTCAGACTTTAAAAGCCACTAGAGGAAGCAAAATTCCTCACTGCGGACTTATGCATCTGGTGTGAATTGCCACAATGAAACAACAACGTCTGTCATCGGGGAAGTGAAGAAGATAATTTATAATACATGCCTTCCATTACAAATGTAAAAGACTTGTTGAAGGTGTGTTTCCATCAACAGAAGAGAAAAGGAAGGAATATCCCACCAAGTGTATAGGAAGAATGTGCTTCATAAACTGTGTAGAAGAGAAAATGAGTTGGAGAGTAAAATGAAAGTCAAAATGAGGGAGCCATGGACATTGCTTAGATTTTATTTGAACATATAAAGCATCGCAATAACATTCTTGAAGTAATATAAAGGGATTTTGACTAAAGCAGAGAATGCATTGTTCATACATAAAGATGTTATTTTGAGGTTATTGACCAAAAATGAACTTAAAGGTGCTATTATATCTAAATGGAGAATTGAGTTGTGGACATAAATGAACATCTTTGCAAAGTTAAAAGGAAACGTAAGAAATAATGGCAATGTTGAGTTACTGAGACAGGTTAGAGCTCATAAAATCAACCCAGTGGCAATGTTGGCTTTGTAAAACTCACTGCATTTAGAAGTACTGGAATTGTGCCTGTTCTGGAGTACAGTGTTCAAAAAGGTAGAGGAGTGTATCCCAAGAACGGGAAGTGAACCATCAGGAAATTAGTACTCATTGAGGTAGTCCATGGTTTATTCATGGCCATGTCTGCAAAAGTGAAGTATTATATTTCCATGGAAAGTGTTGATGCATTTTGGTGACCTAGCTTGGCACAGGTGTCTGGAGTGCTGGGAGTGGTGACAAAACATGGAATCTGCATGATTGTTGTTGTTATTTGATGTGGTCTTCAGTCAGTGGCCTTAACCTCTGTCACTGAGATCCTAAACATCCAGATTCCACGCCTGGTAACCGTTCCTGTGAATCCCATTATCTTTACACATCTCCAATTCTCCACCCTGCATGAACCCACATCTGCCCATCTTCCATCAACCCCACAAGCCAAACCCCCCCACCCACCTCCCCCTTGTATATGGAATTGTACATTGACACCACCTGAAGCTTAGTTAATTGTACTTTTATGTTATTTGTTTTGTTTCATTGTTTGTATATATGATATATGGAAACATGTAAATGAACGAGTTATCTGTACAGTCTGTAATGTAATGTTTGCTAGAGCTTCATTTAGAACTTCTTGCATTTTCATAGGCAGTGTAAAGAAATTTTTATTGTGGTGAAGTCTTCTTTCTTCCAAGGAGGGAGATATAATGAATTCTCTTTCTTGTATGCATTTCTGTGATGTTGAAGCCAACACTTGGTGGAACATTGTATTATTTAAGGGGTACACAGTTCCAAAGGATTGAAGTCCCACTGCTGAATGTTGCATTTGATTGTTCCAAAATATTAGATACACTCAAATTTGGTTTGTTACAAGAATGAGCTTTCTAAAACAGTTCAACTGCTGGTAAAGAGAAGTTCCCATATGACAGCTTGAGAAGATGGGCAAGAAGCAAGCTCCGTGCAAAACAAAAAGAACTGTTAATCTCTGCAGGTGAAAAGGCAGCTGAACTACAGTGAAGTTGTGAAATTAAGAAGAGTGAAAAGCCACAAGCAGTTGAACAGTTTCTGTTAGAGCTCAGAACAGTGTTCTAGGAATAAATATATTCCTAAATGCTGGAGAAAGAGCTTAGGAAAAGTCGTAGGGGTCCTATGGATGCTTAGAAGAAGTCATGTATCATTAATTGTTCAGTGTACTGTGAGCAAGGATGAAGGAAATCTGCAAGCAGAGTTTGCTTTGTGTAATTGTGCTAGGTTAGAGAACAAGAAATCAACCCAGAGGCAATGTTGGCTTGGTAAAACTCACTGCTTTACCCTGGAATTATGTCGGTTCTGGAGTGCAGTCTTCAAACAGTCAGGGGAGTGAATCCCAGGAAGGGGAATTAAACCATAAGAATATGAGTAATCACTGAGGTAATCCATTGTCCATTCATGATCATGTCTACACAAGTGAAGTATTATAATCCCTTGTAAGATTTTGATGTATTTTGGTGACCTAGAGTGACACAGATGTCTGGGGTACTAGGGGTGGTAACAATTCATGGAATCTGCATGATTGTTGTTGTTGTTGTTTGAAGGCCTCCAGCCTTTACCTCTGTGTGTCACTGTGATACCAAACATCCAGCTTCCACTCCTGGAAGTCCTTCCTGTGAATCTCTCTATTTTTGCATATCTCCGGTCCTCTCCAAACCCATTTGTATGAGTCTATTTCGGCCAATCTTCTAGCAACCTCTCAGACCCACACCCTCCCCAACTCCTTTGTATATGGAATTTTACATTGATACCACTTGAAACCAAGGTGTGCCTGAGGGTGGACAAACTCTCCTCCCTCCCACATGACCACCTTCCTAATGATGCTTTACTGTATTGGCACCTGACAAATACAGTTGCCTCCCTTCACAATTATCACCCACCCCAGTTCCCCATCTTGCAATCCCCAATCTCAATGAACAAATTCTCGAGTTCTTTCACCTTCACCACCTCTTCTCCAAGTTTCTTTGGATGGACCCAGTGAATCTCTTAGCCTATCCCACTGAATGACCAAACTGGACAGCCTCAAACAAAAAGTGCCCAGGTCCTTGACTGAAGCCTGCACATCTGCTGACTACATCATCCCAAATGCCACAGTCTAGGATCAATTTAGCCACAGGTTTGACCATAGCCGATTCCCTAGACTACTCAGACATAACAAGCCTGACTGAGAACATTCCAACCTGATAAGTGACTGTGCTCAATCTACTGTGGTGTTGGCGGCTACCCTTGACATACTCTGCTCGGATCCACTAACGGACAGGTGCTTCATCAACTTCCGCAAGGACTATCCCCTAAGACTTTCATTCATAGCTGCCTGCTTGCTGTGCCTGCAGTATTTTTAGAATCATAGAATCCCTACAGTGTGGAAACAGGCCATTTGGCCCAACAAGTCCACACCAGACCTTCAAAGAGTATCCCATCTAGACCCATTCCCCTATCCTATTGCTTTACATTTCCCTTGACTAATGCATCTAACCTACACATCCCTGAGCACTAAGTGCAACTTAGCAAGGCCAGGTCATGTAACCTGCACACCTTCGGATTGTGGGAGGAAACCGGAGCACCTGGAGGAAACCCATGCAGACATGGGAAGAATGTGCAAACTCCACACAGACAGTTGCCCGAGGCTGGAATTGAACCTGGGTCCCTGGTGCTGTGAGGCATCAGTGCTCTGTTTGTTACATAAGCTACTAGCACTTGGTGCAGATGTGAGATTCAAGTAAGAAGATGTACATCCGCTTTACTGAGGACTGCTACCCAACAAGGAAAGCTGCTTGGTTGTGTGACTGCACTAATTGGCAAGTCAGGAAGAGGCAAGTAGGATGTGATTATGCAAGTAAGCACTAACTGAGCAGCCTTGAGATACAATCTGGTCCAATCAATGAGTTGGATTCTGTCGCTGCCACAGTGTCCAAAGCAGCTTTTCAAAGCAGCTACGACAGGTTAGTAATTTATAAGTGTTCCTGTAAGTGGATTGGAGAGGTATCTTGACCATGCTGAGGGATTGGCAAATATTGGATGCTAAGGTTCATGGACAAGAGGTGCATATGGCTGATGACCAGGGATTGTTGTGCTGAATAACATCAAGGTTTTTTGCAGTCAGCAGCTGGCTGCAGTCACTGGGTACTGAGAGCAAGAGATGCTAGAGACCACAGCAGATCACCAGCATTTATTGTTTTCAGTACAGATTCCAGTATCTGAAGTAATTTGCTCCAACCTGGAGTCACCAGGTACCCAATCTGACTTCTGTGTCAAGAATTTTAAAAAGAACAAAGAACAAAGAAAATTTACAGCCCAGGAGCAGGCCCTTCGGCCCTCCAAGCCTAAGCCGATCCAAATCTGCTGTCTAAACCCTTCGCCCAATTCCTAAGCATCTGTATCCCTCTGCTCCCCACCTACTCATGCATCTGTCCAGACGCATCTTAAATGAATCTACCGTGCCGGCCTCTACTACCTCTGCTGGCAACGCATTCTAGACACCCACCACCCTCTGTGTAAAGTACTTGCCATGTGTATCCCCCTTAAACATTCACCTCTCACTTTGAAAGTGTGACCTGTCATTATTGAATCCTTCACCCTAGGAAAAAGCTTATCTCTATCTATCCTGTCTATACCCTTCATGATTTTGTAAATCTAAATAAGGTCCCCCCTCAATCTCCTTTGTTCTAATGAAAACAAACCTAACCTACTCAACACCTCTCCATAGCTAGCACCTTCCGTACCAGGTAACATCCTTGTAAACCTTCTCTGCAAGCTCTCCAAAGTGTCCACATCTTTTTGGTAATGTAGCGACCAGAACTGCACACAGTATTCTAAATGCGGCCGAGCAAATGTCGTGTACAATTTTAACATGACCTGCCAGCTCTTATACTCAATACCCCGTCCAATGAAGGCAAGCATACCATATGCCTTCTTGACCACTCTATCCACCTGTGCAGCAACCTTCGGGGTACAATGGACCTGCACTCCCAGATCTCTCTGCTCATCAACTTTTCCCAAGGCTCTTCTGTTCACCCTAGAATTAGATTTGCCGAAATGCATCACCTCCCATTTGCCTGGATTGAACTCCATCTGCCATTTCTCCACCCAGTCTATTTATATTCTATTCATATTATATTTATTTATATTCCAGTCTATCTATATTCTCCTGTATTCTTTGACAGTGCCTTATGCTTTCTGCTACTCCACCAATCTTCATGTCACCTGTAAACTTGCTGATCATACCAACAGTGCCCTCTTCCAGATCATTTTTGTATATCACAAACAACAATGGCCCCAGCACTGATCCCTGTGGAACACCACTGGTCACCTTTCTCCACTTCAAGAAATTCCCTTCAACTACTATTCTCTATCTCCTGTTGCTCAACCAGTTCTTTATCCTCAAGGTCTAGTTTGCTTGTGACATGCGGTAGGATTGAAAGCTGAATATTAATGCGCCAAGAAGGGCGGCATGGTGACTCAGTGATTAGCACTGCTGCCTCACAGCCCTTGGAACCCGGGTTCAATTCCAGCCTCGGGTTACTGTCTGTGTGGAGTTTGCACATTCTCCCTGTGACTGCGCGGGTTTCTTTTGGTTGCTCCGGTTTCCTCCCACAATCCAAAGATGGGTAGGTTAGGTGAATTTGCCATACTAAACTGCCCATAGTGTTCAGGGATGTGTGGGTTAGATGCATTAGTTAGGGGTAAGAGGGTTGGTGTGTGCTTTTTGGGCCAAATTACCTGTTTCTACACTATAGGGATTCTAAGTTCAAAGGTATGCAATTATTGAGGTTGTTAAAAAGCAATAATCCCCCTTCTTATGTAACTAGCTGCTGCCTCAAGAGTCTTGCACATCAACACTCAAAAACCTGCTTAAAAAGAGGCAGCAAGCTGCTCCTAATGTGGTGATACTGTTCACTGGACCTCTCACATGGTTTTGCGACATTTCTCATTGTTTAGACACCCTTACAATTCTGTCTTATAAAAGTGGTTAATTAGAAGAACTGGAGAAAATCCCACTCTCTAGGGAAGTGGTACTGAGCAAATTAGTGGACCTAAAGGCTGGCAAGTATTTCAGTCCTGATGGATCTCATCTTAGGGTCTTACAAGAAGTAGCTAGTGAGATAATTGATGCAATTTTTTTTAAATACCCAAATTCCCTATGTTTAGGGCAAGTCTTATTAGATTCAGAAAAAAAAGTGCAAATGGAAGTTGCTTATTCAAAACAATAATGAGTCAAAGTGGGAAATTACAGCTCAATGAGATCAACATTTATGTAAGGGTAATTGTAAGAAGTTGTTACTAATTCATTTTAAAGCGGGCCAAAAATAAAAGTTCAAGGCAAAGTTAACATTGTTTAGTTATATCAGAATTAACACCCTTATTGGAGTTGTTCAATGACATCATAGGTGATGTGGATGAAGGGGAACCAGTGGATGTACTGCATTTAGATTTCTAAGAGACATTTGATAAAATGACAGATCAAAAGTATTGCAGAAAGTGAACCGGATGATATAGGGGTAACACAGTGCTATGGATGGAGGATTGAAGAACACAGCACGTTAGGCAGCATCAGGAGATGGAGAAGTTGATGTTTTGGGTGTAACCCTTCTTCTGGACCAGTCCTGAAGAAGGGTTACACTCGAAATGTCAATGTCACCACCTCCTGAAGCTGCCTGGCTTGCTGTATTCTTCCAGCCTCCTGCCTGTTTGTTTTGGATTCGAAAATCTGCAGTTTTTGTTTTGTCTCTATGGATAGAGGATTGGCTGGTTAACAGAAAACAGAATAAGGATAAATAATTTATTTTCAAGTAGCAAGATGTAAGAAGTGGTGTGTGCAAGGGATCAGTGCTGGGTACACAGCTTCTTTGATTCACATGAATGGTCAGAATGAAGGACTGAAATATGATTGTTAAAGTTGCTGATAAAACAAAGATAAGCAGGAAATCTTGTGTGAAGACTATATAAGGGGTACAAAGGGATATAAATAAATTAAGTGACTGAGCAAAGATCTGGCAAATGGAATATAATGTGGGAAAATAGGAAATTATCCATTTTGGCAGATAATCTTTTTTTTAAAAGTATATTATCTCAAAGGTGAGTAATTGCCCAGAGAGTTATAGAGTCACACAGCATGGAAATAGACCAATCTGTCCAACACATCTGCCCAGACCAGACATCCCAATCTGACCTAGTCCCATTTGCCAGCTTTTGGCCCATTTTAGACTAAACCCTTCCCTGTAAATTCATAAACCCATCCAGATACCCTGTAAATGTTGTAATTATACCCCTTCACCACTTCCTCTGACAGCTCATTTAATACATTTCTTCACAATCATGCTCACTCCCACAAAGGCATACTACCTCACAGTCACACTCATTCATTCATACACACACTCATTCTCACACAGTCATACTCATACTCTCATAGTCACCCAAACCTCCATCACAGTCACAAAAAACCACATCACAATCACAGTTACCCTATGATTTGAGAGAAAGTGATCTAAGATAACCTTGTTTGTGATTAATATAATGGGAGAGCAAGGTCACATGAAGAGCATGGTCAAGCAAGTAACCCCAAAATTTAGGTTCACATGATAGATGAGAATATTTAAGTGTGAAGATGATGATTTTGGAAGGAATGGTCTTGAAAGAGGAAAAGGACAAGTGGAAAAAGTGTTTAGAAATTAAAAGAGAAGAGAAAAAGGCAAGTAGGAAGAGTAGAAATGGAAGTGATAGGTTCAGGCCTGAAGAACATTTTTAAGAGCATGGAATTTCATGAATTAGAGGATGCCAGAAATAACCTAGTGTTCTACATTACTGTCCTGTTTTCTGTTTGTCTACATGACTCACATTTTAGGCGAAAGTGAGGACTGCAGATGCTGCAGATCAGAGTTAAGATTAGAGTTGTGCTGAAAAAGCACAGCAGGTCAGGCAGCATCCAAGGAGCAGAAAAATTGATGTTTTGTGCAAAAGCCCTTCATCAGGAATGAGGCAGGGAACCTCCAGGGAGGAGAGATAAATGGGACGGGGGGTGGGGCTGGGGAGAAAGTAGCTAAGAGTGCAATAGGTGGATGGAGGTGGGGATGAAGGTGATAGGTCGGAGTAGAGGGTGGAGCAGATCGGTGGGAAGGAAGATTGGCAGGTAGGACAGGTCATGAGAGTGGTGCTGAGCTGGCAGGTTGGAACTTGAGTAAGGTGGGGGAGGGGAAATGAGGAAACTGATGAAGTCCACATTGATGCCCTGGGTTTGAAGTGTTCTGAGGCAGAAGATGAGGCATTCTCCCTCATCTTCCTCAGGCGGTGAGGGAGTGGCAATGGAGGAGGCCCAGGACCTGCATTTCCTCAGCAGAGTGGGAGGGGGAGTTGAAATGTTCAGCCAGGGAACGGCGGGGTTGATTGGTGTGGGTGTCCCGGAAATGTTCCCTAAAGTGCTCTGTAAGAAGGCGTTCAGTCTCCCCAATGTAAAGGAGACCACATCGGGAGCAACGGACACAATAAATGACATTTGTGGATGTGCGGGTGAAACTTTCATGGATGTGGAAGGCTCCTTTGGGGCCTTGGATGGAGGTGAGGGGGGAAGTGTGGGCACGGGTTTTGCAATTCTTGCAGTGGCAGGGAAAGCTGCCAGGACGGGAGGGTGGGTTGTTGGGGGAGCTAGGCGTGGACCGGATCAGGTAGTCATGGAGGGAATGGTCTTTGCAGAAAGCAGATAGGGCGGGAGGGAAATATATCCCTGGTGGTGGGGTCCATTTGTGGGTGGTAGAAATGTCGGCAGATGATGTGATTTATGCAGAGGTTGGTGGGGTGGAAGATGAGGACCAGGGGGCTTCTGACCTTGTTGCTGTAGGAAGGGTGGGTTTGAGGGTAGAGGTGTGGGAAGTCGATAAGATGCATTGGAGGGCATCTTCAACCAAGTGGGAGGGGAAATTATGATCTTTAAAAAAAAGACCTGCTGTGCTTTTCCAGCACCACTCTAATCTTGATTCACATTTTACTCAGTAAAGGAATAGAGTATAAGTTTCTCCATGAATTATTTGTGAGTAAATTGAGGCATTTGTGGGGGTCATTGATAACCTCACTGCTAGTCAGACATTAAACTCTGTCCAAAACTCTGACACTCATTAAGACCTACATTTATAATCCATTGTCCCACAATGCAAAATGCTGTACATTTAATATAATGTGTCTGAGTAAAAAACATCATTGATCAGTGACATCTCATCACCCAGTCAACACAGTTCAATGTTTATTTTTCCAATAAGAAGTTCCATGAATAAGATTCAGGCAAATATATTTCTGCATTTTGCTCCAAATTTCTTATTTTCTTACCATCCCAAAATGATTCTTTCTGATCTCCATCAAAATCTACAATCACGCCATTACCCATTACTGTTGCATAGCTATCAATTCTACTATTCTCTCTGCGTCCACTGCCTTAATCAGGAAAAAGATTCACCACTATTTCTAAAATATATGTCCTATTAATTGGCCAATGTTGGTTTTCTTAATACCTATGATCCCACTGGTCAATATCACTCCTTCTTTAAAACTCCCTACATTCAATGCTACAAAGCAAAGGCCTTTGCCCCCTCCATTTACGTAATATTGGGTTGAATTTTCTGAGCGTTGACAATATCATGCAGATTACTACAACACATTGTCTTTTACATAATGGAAGACCTCTGTATTCTGACAAGAAATTCCTACCAGGCTGTCTTTAGAAAGGTGGAGCTGGCCTGAAATAACATTGGGATAATTTTCATCTGTCAGCTAACTAGAGAGACTGCTTCAGTAAGTTACCCTCTCCCACACTGGGTGCTTAAATCAAAGTCCAACTCATTCCAGTGATTAAGGAGTCTAAAATTAAGGATTTAAGATCAAAAGTAGCAGAACAAATGTTAACACTGACAGCGATTGAAGGCTTAAGAATAAATTATATCAGTAGCTGAAGGAATAGGTTTTAAAGGGGGATACATAGATAATGAATGATTTGTTGAGCTGAATGGCAGGAAGAAATACAATGAGCTTGCAACAGAATGCCAGAGGTGTTATTTCATTTTCTGGAAAGTGAGTCAAAATTTTGGGTATTAAGTCTTGAAGACCTTGCAGACCTTGCAGGTTAGCCTTCCAGACATTGATGGTTAGGAACATGTTTTGCACTAATTAGTATGCTGTGAAAAGTCATCAACACCAGTCTCCTGGAATTGCATTTATTGGGACAATTATGTGCATTAAAAATGGGAAACCCCTTTTCACAAAGATTACTATATCTACTAAGTGTGTATTTGGTGAGGTCGACTTGTTTCTCCAAGCTGCATTGAGCACAAATCTTTTCAGTTGCTTGGCTCTTTCATAACTACAGGGTAAAAACAATAACTGCAGATGCTGGAAACCAGATTCTGGATTAGTGGTGCTGGAAGAGCACAGCAGTTCAGGCAGCATCCAACGAGCAGCGAAATCGACGTTTCGGGCAAAAGCCCTTCATCAGGAATAAAGGCAGTGAGCCTGAAGCGGACCCTCCTCTAGCTTATCTCTCCACGCTTCAGGCTCACTGCCTTTATTCCTAATGAAGGGCTTTTGCCCGAAACGTCAATTTCGCTGCTCGTTGGATGCTGCCTGAACTGCTGCGCTCTTTCATAACTACGCTGTTCCTTTCTGCAAAATGCTTCCTGTATTGGGCATGAAGCCTCAGTTCACAAGTAGTTTCAGCAATATGCAGTCTGGCATGTCATTAAACACTTAATGTTAGGGATGAAGCTTGACCAGGTCAGAAGCTCAAGTGAGGCAACTAGACTGATGGACATCAGCAATTCTGGCCCAGCAGCTGAGCAGAAATTATTCAGTTAAAGTTGGTTCAGAAAGAGACAATGTGAGGGAATGTAACTTAAAGGACATGGCTGTCAGGGACACTGAAAGGATTCTAAGGAATGTAAGGAGTAAACTCCAATGCAGTGGGGAGAATAACAGTGCTGAGGGAAAAGCGGGTAAGGAAGGATGTGTAATTGGGTGCACTGGGGAAGGAGTGCTTTGTATAAGATGACTTTGTATAAATGTTGATGTAAGACTAAGGCTGGGCAAGGGGATTTGAATAAAGGTGGGATCAGAGGGAAGCTAAAGAATATCAAGGGAATATCAAGTTAAAGAGCTAAGGGTTACGGGGGAAAGTTTTAAACATTAAACCCTGGTTGTAGATTCTCTGATAGGAGGAAATAACCTCTCCACATTCACCAAGTAAAAACCCCTCAGAACCATTTATGTTTCAATCAAGTCATCCTCTCACTCTTCTAAATTGTGACAATAAGCCCAACCTGTCCAATTTGCTCTCATCTGACTCATTCCAAGTATTAATCTAGTAAATCTCCTCTGAACTGTCTCTGCATAAGTGTAATATAACATCATTACTTCTAAGTTCGATTTTTCTCATAATAAAGGATAGCATTCCTCTAACCTTCCATGTGCTTTACACAGCATCTTTACTTTTAACGAGTTCCTCTTGTAATAAAGGATAGCATGTCATTAGCCATCTTGATTACATGCTGTAAGTGTAACCTAATACTTTGTGACTCAGGCACTAGAACAACTGTAGCTCTCAGCACCTCAGAATTCTGTGATTGTTCCCTGTTAACTTTTTTTTAATTCCTCCTGCAAAGTGAGCAATTTTACATTTTCTCCATCTGCCAATTTTTTGTCCACTCTTTCAACTTGACTAGATGCATCTGCAACCTCCTTATATCCTCTTAACAACATACTTTCCAATCTATCTTTGAGTCATCTGCAAATTTAATGACCATACCTTGGGTTCTGTCATTTAAGGCATTGATGCAAATTGTAAAAAGCTAAGGGCCCAACATAGACCCATGCAGCACTCTACTCCTCATATTTTGCCAAATCAGACAAATACCCATTTATTCAGATTCTCTGTTTTCTGCCAGCCAGCTCATCATCTATCCATGCTAATATGTTACTCCCTACATTGTGATATTTTATTTTCTAAAATAATCTTTCATGGTGCACCTTCTGCAAATCCAAGTACGGGAAAAGATCCTGGTTTCTCCAGTGTAGAACTCCATCAGTTTGATGAGTACCACTTCATTAGTGATTGTAATTTCATTACCCTTCTCCCTTCTTTTTATCTTCAAATATGTAACTATTACTGGAATGATTTTTATATCCTTTATAGTAAAATCAAAAGCAAACTTTTGGTCACTTAATCTGCTATTTACTTATTATCTACCATGATCATCTCATTCTCACACTCTAATGGACAAACACACATTTTATTTACTCCTTTCCATTTTTTAAATACGTATAGAAATATTTGTCATCCATTTTCACATTTCTACCTCCCTTCTTTTCACACTATATTTTTTTCTTCAGACTAATGTTTTGGCCCTGACACTGTGATGCAGCAGTGCTAACTATGGAGCCACCATGCAAGTGACTTTTCTCTCGGTATCTGACTTGGGTTGGATTTAGTATACCAAGTGACTTGGTATAAAAGCTTTTCAATATAAAAGCTGGTGACCAGTTGCTAAATTGATGCATTTCCCCCTTTTAATCAATCAATACTTTCATACATTTTAAAAATATTCCTTCTGCCAGTAACTTTATTTGACCAAAATCACACTTAAATTTGTTTCATACCACTCCTCTAAAGTTTCTTAGAACAATGAGGATACTGTATAGATTCAAATTAATTCTATATTGTTTAAGGGAATATCCATTTTAGCATTTAAATTATCACATTGAGTAAAATGGATTAAACTTGTGGTCCAAAGAATAATTTGAATTCATCTTTCAACAGCAGAATTTTGTTCAAATTCAAGTCATAATGGCTCAATTATCATTAATCATGTAAGATAGTCCATGGAAGCCTTTGTACCAGTGGAAAATTACATGAACCGAAGCAGAAGCATTCAAATCTATTCATATTGAAGAGGATCATCCTGCCCTGCAAATATCACTGCATGTAATGATCTTCAGATGCAAAATAAGCTAATTGTATTAAAAAAGTGTTGACTTCCAACCTTCAAAAGTGAATGAAAGGAATTATTGTTCAATTACATGAGTGATGGGTGGAGAAATAAGTTGCACATAACCAAACATTCTTACATATCACTCCAACAGATTAAAAGTTATGCAAAAGCCTCCTAATGTGTACCATGCATACTGTGATTCTCTGTTGCCTTATGAGAAAAGGTTGGACAGACTAGGGTTCCACTTTTATAACATAGATTCACACTAAGTCAGCCTCAGCTCTCCCAAAATCCAATGAATACTACACAATCCCAGCCAACTCTGCACATCTAAACCTTTTAAATACTAAATTACCCAAAACTCTACATTCCTGTCCCTTGCAGGCTCCAACTCCCACTCTCCCATAGGTTGTCAGTGTAATTCTTGGCGCACTCAGGATTAACTACCAATTGTATTGCTACTGCTTAGAAGCAATGAGAAACATCTGACTTGATCTGTTGCTCAGTTGATCTGTTGATCAGTTTGAATATTTTGTCGGTTGTAAAAATCAAAAGTAGATTCCTCACATTTCAGGAGCGAGAGTGGCCATCCTATGGCCTTTCAGGAGTTTGCATGACATAAGCAAGAAGTGAACTGATCTGATTTTGCTTTTTGATTCTTGCTTAATGGCGCACTATAATTTTACTGCCAATAGGTCTCTCACTACATAAATATTGATGATCATAGTCTGTGAAATGGCAATGATTTTAAGGAGTACATTTCCTCTGTTAGCATTTTGGTGAATGCTTCATGTAAATTGCTTTGTACGTCAAAAAAAAAGCAAGTTTTGCAGAGAAGCTAATGCCTCTCTGTTCTGTGCAAAGGATTCTTACAAGACAGCTGACTCATTACACAGTGACGATGAAACTCATCAGTTCTGTAAATGAAATAATAGAAAATAATTTACATCAGGATTTTTTTTCATTGACACCCTCTTGGGATATGTGTGTCACTGGCAAGATCAGAATTTATTGCCCATTCATAATTATTCTTGAGAAGAGAGAAGAGCTATCTTCAATGTATACCATTGCACTCCACTTGGCGAATGCTCCTACATTGACTGAGTCAAAATCATGGAAGTAATAACAATGAAGTAATGTCCAAATACAGATGTTCTGTGACATGAAGAGGTATTTAGAGTTGATAATGTTCCTGTGCACCTCCTAATGCTTTTCCTATGTGGTGGAGATTGTAAATAATACATAATGCAACCAAAGTGCACAGGCTGTGGAAAGAGGGATGCTCAAAGTGGTGATGAGCTGCTGATTGACTGGGTATATCTGGTCATTTGTTTCTTGAGTGTCTCTTGAATCTGATCTAACTCAGGTAAATGAAGTATATTCAGTCGACTGACTAGTGATGAAAATCGTGGAGAAGCTTTGGAAAATCAAATGAACCATTTATTGCAGGACATGTTTCTGTGGCATTCGTGTTACTGATTCAATTGAGTTTGTAGTGACTTAGCATTCAGTAAGGGAACCAACAAGAGGGAAAACATACCTGAGCACATCTTTGCCATTCTTCCAGCTGCAGATGCATAACAGTATCGGTAAGAGCGATTACCATAGTCGTTGTGGAGATAAAGTCCCACCTTTTGGTGGGCGGCACGGTGGCACAGTGGTTAGCACTGCTGCCTCACAGCGCCAGAGACCCGGGTTCAATTCCCGCCTCAGGCGACTGACTGTGTGGAGTTTGCACATTCTCCCCGTGTCTGCGTGGGTTTCCTCCGGGTGCTCCGGTTTCCTCCCACAGTCCAAAGATGTGCAGGTCAGGTGAATTGGCCATGCTAAATTGCCCGTAGTGTTAAGTTAGGGGTATGGGTGGGTTGCACTTCGGTGGGTCAGTGTGGACTTGTTGGGCCGAAGGGCCTGTTTCCACACTGTAAGTAATCTAATCTTAACAATGCAAAAATCCTCCATCATGCTGTGTGGCACAATCAAAATGGTGCAATTGAACAGATCTAACAAGTCAAGGCTAAGCATCCATGTGGGCTACAAACAACATCAGAACTATAATCCAACATAATCTGCAACATCATAGTTTGGCATACCCTACTAAAACATTACCAACAATCCAGGGGATTAACTCTGTTTCAATAAAGGTTACAGGAGGGCATACAGAAGCAAATCCAGACATGCCTAAAAATGATGTGTCAATCTGGAGAAGTTACCAAACAGGACTATTTGCATGCCAAACACCATAAGCAGCAAGTGATAGACAGCGCTAAGTAAGCCCATAAACAACAGATCGATAATAAGCTCTGCTGACATGTGACATCCATTAATAAATGATTGTAGACAATTAGCAAGTTACTGGAGGGACAGGCACCACAACGTCCCATTCTCAATGATAGAGGAGCCCAGCCTATCAGTGCAACAGATAAAACTGAAGCATTTGCAGCAATCATCAGGCAGAAGTGCCCAGTAGATTATCCATCTTAGCCACATCAAGTCATTCCCAGCATTATAGATACCAGTCTTCAACCAATTCAATTCACAGCACATGATGTCATGAAACATTTGAAAGATTTCATACTGCAAAGTCCCTCACAATATTCTGGAAAACATGTGCTCCAGAACTTTCCACTATCCTAGTCAAGCTTCCACTACAGAGAAACACGGGTATCTACATGACAATGTGGAAAATTGCCTAGGTATGTCTTGTACACAAAATGCAGGGTAAATTCAATCCAGCCAATTACCACCTCATCAGTCTACTCTCCCTCATCAGTAAAATGATGCAAGGTGTCATCAACAATGCTATCTAGCAGCACATGCTCAGCGAAATTGTTCATTGACACCCAATTTGGGTTCTGCAGGACTACTCAGCTCCTGACCTCATAATGGCCTTGAGCTAACAAGGACAAATAACTGAATTTCAGAGGTGAGGTGAGACTGACAGTCTCTGTTATCAAGGCCCAGTGTGACAAAACTGGAATCAATGGGAATGCGCATATGAAGATGGTTATGGTTGGTGCTGCTCCGTCATCTCAGCTCCAGGAATCTCTGCATGAGTTCCTCAGGGTGGTGTTCCAACCATGTTCAAATGCTTCAGCAATGATCTTACCTCCATCATGATTTCAGAAGTAGGGGACATTCACCACTCATTGCATAATATTCAGCACCATTTGCAACTCCTCAGATACTGAAACAGTCCATGTTCAGATGCAATAGGATCTGGACAATATCCAGACTTGGGCTGACAAGTGACAAGTACAGGATTGCACCATACAAATGCTAGACAATGACCATCTTAGAAAAGAGACAAGCTTACTATCGTCCTTTGAAATTGAATGATGTTCCAATCGCTGAAATATCCACTAACCCTCATTCTGGGGCTACCATTGACCTGAAAGTCAACTGAACTTGGTGTATAAATGCAATGGCTACAACAGCAGGTCAGAGGCAATGAATATTACAATGAGTAACTTACCTATTGACTTCTAAAATCCTGGCCAAAATCTACAAGGCACAAGACAGTCAGGAGTTTGATTGGATTCTTCCCACTTGCCTGGATGAGTACAACTCCAACAACACTCAAGAAGCTTAACAGCATCAAGGACAAAGCAGGTTGCTTGATTCATACCAGATTCACAAGAATCCACTCCCTCTACTACCAACATTCAGTAGCAGCAGTATGTACAATCTACAGGATTCACTTCAGTAATTCACCAAAGATCTTTACACAGCACCTTCCAAATCCACAACAACTTCTGTCAAAAAGGACAAGGATAGCAGCTACACAGGAGGACTACCATCATTTGAAAGTTCCCCTCCAAGCTACTTGCCATCCTGACTTGGAAATATATCACCATTCCTTGACTAGCACTGGGTCAGAATCCTGAAATTCCCTCCCTCAGGGCATTGTGGGTCTACCTACACAAATGGACTAAGCAGTTCATTACCACCTTCTTGAAGGCAGCTAGGGACATGAAATAAATGTTGCCCAGCCAGCTATTCCCACATGACAAGAGTGAATAAAATAAAGCCCAACGTTGATAATAATGGGAACATTTGGCAATGATATTACCATTCAATGTCAAGGGGAGATACTTCTTGCCTGGTACTTGTGTGGCTTGAATGATAGAAGCTTTAGAGAAGATGCAGAGAAGATTTATCAGGAAGCTGCCTGAACTGGAGGGCATGTCTTATGAAGAAAGGTTGTGGGAGCTAGGACTTTTGTCACTAGAGCAATGAGAGGTGACTTGATAGAGGTATTACAAGATGTTGAGAGGCATAAAATGGATAGCCAGAGTCTTTTTTTCCCATAGCAGAAATGTCCATCACAAGGGGCATAATTTTAAGATATTTGAAGGAAGGTTTTGTGGAGATTAGAAGTGTGGAATGCACTGCCAGCAGTGGTAGTAGAACCAGATACATTAGGGACTCATATATTTAAGCAACTCTTGGATAGGCACATGCAAGATAGTAGAATGAAGGATGTGTAGGTTAGTCTGATCTTAGAGTAGGGTAAAAGGCTGGCACAACAGCGAGGTCCAAAGGCTGTACTGTTCTATGTTCTATGATACTCACCATTTATCAACCCAATCTTGTGTGTTGTCCAGGTTACTGATCCTGAGCATGGCCTGCTTTACTACCTGAATAAGGTAGGAAGCTGAAAGAATATTGTTAAATCATCATCAAACAAAACCACTCTGATCACATGGAAGGCTATTAATGAAGCAACAGACTGTTGAGTTTCAGATCCTGCCTTGAGGATCTCCTGTAGTGTTGTTCAAGGGCAGAGATGATTAGATTCCAATGTCAACAACAATTTTCTGTTTAACTAAAGATTCCGACCACTAGAGAGTTTCTGCTTGACTCCCATTCACTTCCTTCATTGAAGCAGTTAATGGAACCATCTGCTTGTTTCAAACTGACAGTTCAAAGAGAAGTAGTAATTTTTTTTAAAAATCCTGAGAGTAAGTACTTCACTTGAAGACATAATAATGAGGTTCAGTGAGAGCCAAGCTTATGCAATGTTTATAAGTCTAAAAAGCAATTTTAATAAGTTAGTGATAGCCTATCAAAAAGGCAATATAACATAAATCAAAACTACAATTGATTCATATCAAAATCTAATTTGAGTTTGATTTTTTTTAGAGCTAACACATACCAACTCCACAATGTCCTCTGTTATGGAAGGTCTCAAGTGAAGCAATGGACATTGCATTCTTCCTCTCCAAGGACACCCTATTGAAAGAAAGCAGGCAGTCGGATCTTACGACTTTCTCCTTGGCTCACTGGCTGGAGCTATCAGAGCTACTTTAGGCTGAGCACTCAGTAGTTCTCCAATCTTCCCACTACAACCTAATCCCACTTTCTATGCCACATGGTAAAACCTCAGGGGCATGGAGCTGAAACCAAACCAAACCAAACCAAACCAAACCTGAGGTGCAGCTTCTTCAAATACTGAAAAAGGTGCTGTAGTATGGAAATACTCAAGTGTAAATGAAAGTTGCAGGAAAAGCAGAAATTCAACTATCTTCAACTTCAATTGCAAGGGACAGCTGTGAGTGATACCCTCCATATCTATATCCTCAATGGTAATGGGGAGGACTCATATACACCGAATCTCCCACCAAGAGTGTCTTAGGGAGAGCCAATGCAGATGTGATTATTTGTGTTATCCTGGAATCTCTGCAAATGCAAGTATTCATGTATTCATGTTATAGTGAGCATAACTCAGAATTCATTAAGTAATTCAAGATTGATCTGTTAAGTTCTTTTAAATTCTTTTATTGATCTTGATCATGGCTGGCAAAGGCAGCACTTATTGCCCTTATTAACTGTCCTTGAGGAGCTGATGGTGAGCTACCATCTTGAACTACTGCAGTTCCTGGAGTGGAAGAGTACCTACAGTGTTGTTAAGAAATGGAGTTCCAGGATTTAGACCAAACAACAGTGCAGGAATGATGTTGCTACCATGGATTTTATATTAGCACATGGACCTGTCTCAGGAACAAATGCCTTAAAAGACATGGTTTCCATTCTGGTGGGTAGAATGGGGAAGGACTTATGTTGGATTCTTTGCCAAGCTGGGAACAGCTCAGAGACTGCTCTGGTGATTACTGAGGGTTGAGGCAAGATTGTTAAAGGGTCCACCTCAGTTTTCTAAGACTTAGTCCCTGTCATTCCATTCAATAATACGTTTTCTGTTCTTTATGCTTCACATTCCTTCACCCCTTTCCTTAGGTCCTATTAGGTTAACTCATTCACTTTCAAACACTTTCAATGGTACTTCAAACTCTTCATGATGAATTAAACTCTTTTTATCATATCTATGTTTTTAATGGCTCAATATTTATTTATACAAGATAAAGAGACATCACATGTTATCTTTATGTCAAGGGAAATCAGTTTCAACTCACCATTTGTGTTCAACTCTGTAGTGTATTCTTGATCCCAGGCACTAACAGTAAAACTGTTGACAATATCTTCTATCTGATCAGACTGGGCAAGTTGAGTTGAGTCTGAGGAACACAGTTAAGTCTGAAAGGATGCAAGATCTATAGCCAGTGTAAGGTCATGGGAGCAGGATTGGGGAGAAAGGTGGCAAAAGTGAGCCCAAAACTTCAATTTTTCTTCCCCTTGGGGAGAAAGGTGTTAGTTCACATTGATTCTAATTGGGTTAGTCTGAAATGGTAATTGTTGAGGATGGAGACAGGGTGAATGCAGAATCAATGAGCAATGACAGGGGTCATCAGTGAGAGTGTATTATAGATGGCTAAAAGTTAGAATATTCACAAACCTAACTAATTACTACGTAAGTAAATTGGATCATTCTAACTCATTGTTGGAGACTTTTTTGGAGGGTTCGGGACACTGACTAGTTGCCTATCAAAAATATCAAATATGTCTGGCAATTACGTCTTTCAAGATACTTTCCATCTCTGACTATTTAGAAGCTCTGGGCCAATGCGTTCATTATGTGATTGCTATTTGTGGAAATCTGCTCTGTTCAAATTGCTGACATGGTTCTCCTCATTATTGCAGTGACTACATTTTGGCACATCCTTTGTTCGTGAAATATGCTCTGTAAATACGATTTCTTTTTTTCTCTTTCTTATGGAATAAGTAAGGTTCTCATCTTTAAATCTCATTCTCCACTTCTTTCACTTATCTGCCTGAGTCACACAATTATCTCTAGCTATTAAATGACCTGCTTTTCAACCTGGCTGTGAATCAAATGTCATGATTCACTGGGGCAATGCATTGGAAATTAAGCAACACTATTCCCAGAATCATCACAGATGTGAAAATTTAATCAAGCTCTCTAAAGTCCCCAGTTTAACTAGCTGATGAACTCAGGTTAAAACAAAACTCTCAAGGGTTTTCTGTAGTTAAGAAATACCTGCTTATTGTGAAAATCTTGTATTTAACTAATAGCAAAAAAAGAACTATGAATTGTGATAATTCTATCATTTCAATTTTACCTCTTTTTAAATTCCTCCCTTCACAGTAACCTAGTTCAATAGCAACAGTCTGGAGTATAGAGCAGTTTCTTCTCACTTCTTCCAATTTCGCCAAATAAAATATCAGGACGTTAAGAGTCACATATAGGCCAGACGAGGTAAGAATGGTTGATTTCCATCTTGAAAGAACATTAGTGTGTCAAGGTGGGCTTTTATGAAAATTGACAATGTTTGTATTGTCAACATTAAGCTATTGCTTTAATCCCAGATTCTTTTTCACTGAATTAAAGTTTCACCAATGCACTTTGGAACATGTCTTCTGTCTCTAATAATGCCCCTGACCTTCCAGTCACTTGTTATTTCAATACACCATCTTGCTCTCAAGCTTACATTGTTGTCCTAGGCCTTCTGCATTGTCCTAACGAAGCTCAACACAAGCTGGAATAACAGCACCTCTTTTATCATTTAGGCACTTTACAGCCTTCAAGATTCAACAATAAGTTTAACAATTTCAGAGCATGAACACTCTCCTCCATATTGACTATGGTCCCTCCAAATATCCTACTTGCATGGGTTTGCTTTCAGCAAATGGTGGGGGTGAGGGGTGGCGGGTGCATGGTGGCTCAGTGCCAGGTACCTGGATTCAATTCCAGCCTTGAACAACTGTGTGTGGAGTTTGCCCCATGTCTGCAAGAGTTTCCTCCGGGTGCTCCAGTTTTCTCCCACAATCTAAAGAAGTGCAGATGAGGTGAATTGGCCACACTAAATTGCCCTTAGTGTTCAGGGATGTGTAAGTTAGGTGCATTTATTAGGGGTAAACGTAGAGTAATAGGGTAGGGATATAGGTCAGGTTGGGTTAATCTTTGAAGGGTCATGGTGGACGTGTTGGGCCAAATTGCCGCTTTCCACACTGTACGAATTCTATTAAATGTTCTCATTTCTATTATTCACAGTTAATATGAACAAAAATCTCAGTCCTCTACTATCATTAGCAATCCCTTTTTTCTATTTCTCTGAGTACCTTCACCATTTGTTGCACTTGCTACTCCTTTATCTTTGGTCATCTTTGTCTTTGTCAACAGCATAAAAACCATCACATTCAAAGCCTCTTCAGTTTTGAAGAAGAGTCATACCGGATACAAAATGTTAACTCTGCTTTCTTTCCCCAGATGCTGCCAAAATCTTCTGGGTTTCTCCAGTAACTTCTGTTTTTATTTAAGATCTCCAGGATCAGCAATAGTTCGCTTCTATTAGCTAAACTTGATGGGGATTAGTTCAGACACTGTAGTCACAACACTCTGGACATCAGAACTGAGTGGTGAAGTTCATAGGTTTGGAAATCAGATCCTGAATATTTCAAATGTAAACCTAACTCAGAACAGATAAAGGATGTGTTAAACATTAATCTATTGTTTGTTCCAGATAAAGATCAATTTGTTCGCCGTTTGTTCCAGGACTTTCTTTTTAATTTTTGACTTCCCATATAACCTTAATCAGTACTTTAGTTCTTCTGAACTGAGCCGAAACATAGTTACAAATCTATAAATTATCCACAACACTTAGATTTTAATTCACTCAATTTTAAGTGATGATTGTCTAAATAAATAATTATTGATTTGAGACTGGTTTATTAGAGTAGACCATTACCAACCAATTCTGGAACCAAAATCAATACACATCAAGAAATGGAGAGAAGGATAAATTTGAACTGACTGGTCCCTTCAGTATTTTCGCTTGTGCTTAATGCAATGAATACGTTAATCAACAGCATTTCAGTTCAAACCATTCAAATGGACAAAATTACATGACTGGAGTAATACGCATTTCCATTGGCATGCCTCTGCCCGAGAAGGATCAGAAATCACATGTTTAATATCATAATTTGGAGAAATTCTTATGATGTTTTCAATCAAATAACATTTTTTGACTTTCATTAGGGCATGAGAGGGTAGCACCAAGATCCTGCAAATCTGGCAAGGATGCCAATGAAATCGCTCATTGACAGTGAATTGAGGGGCACATGTGGAAGGACACAGACTATATGCATTGCACTGGGAAAATAAGGGGCCATGTCCAACCTGACAATACAGGAAGCCCCGAGGAAAGGGAGCAGAGAACAATTATTTAGCCATTGTCCTGCAAGTATCATTGGGTCAGCAAGGGAGTATGAGGAGAACATTGAGACAGTGTGGAGTGTGGTAGAGTGTGTGTGTCATTAACCTCACTACAGGAACCCAAGTTTCCAAAGATAATTTACCAAAACAAAACAAAACCACTGAAGGCAATGGGTGCTCAACTCTGAAATTTGGGTCCAGTCACAATGATGAGCAGTGTCCACAGGAAGGTAGAATCCCAAGCATCAGGATGGCAGGAGAGAAAGTCAAGTAGGAAAGCAATAAAGTGCATACCTTCAGCATAGCATCCATTATCTAAGATTGGGAGATAATGGTGTAATGTAATATTACCAGACTACTAATCTCAAGAAGGTAAAAACAATGACTGCAGATGCTGAAAACCAAATACTGGATTAGTGGTGTTGGAAGAGCACAGCAGTTCAGGCAGCATCCAACGAGCAGCGAAATTGACGTTTCGGGCAAAAAGCCTGATGAAGGGCTTTTGCCCGAAACGTTGATTTCGCTGCTCGTTGGATGCTGCCTGAATTGCTGTGCTCTTCCAGCACCACTAATCCAGTACTAATCTCAAGAGCCTGTCTAATTCTTTGGGGAACATGAGTTCAAATCTTTCAGCAGTTGGGGACATTTAAATTCAATGAACAAATCTGGTATTGATAACTAGTCTCAGGAGTAGTACTATGAAATTATCATTGAGTGTTGTGAAAACCCATATGGTTCTCTCATCCTTCAGGAAAGGAAATCTGCCATTCTTCCCTGGTCTAGCTTACATATAAGTTCAACTCCACAGCAGTATGGTTGACTCTTATCTGCCCTATGCAGTTCATGGGCAACTAGGCATAGGGGTGACAGACTTAATAGTGACTCCAGACCCAAACAAATATTGTTTATTCTTAACTGTTCTGTGGGCAATTAGACATAGGCAATAAATGCTGGCCTAGCTCGTAATGAATACAAAGAAATACACATGAGACAATTCCTCTCATGAGTACAGACAAATTGGCATCATAATTTGAGGGTTCAGGAGACCTCAGCACAGCAAAAGCCCTCTGATTGGTCTGGCTGCAACTTAACACAGACTCTGTGAGGGAAATGCAAATAGAAGCACAGAAACTCCAGGAGTTGGCCGCATCAAGCTCTTTCTTCTCTCTGTTGAATGATCAGAAAAACTACGCTTGGAGTTGCTGATATAAATAATTCCAAATCCCAAAAGATTAATCAACGAGTGAACCAAAGACTGATCATCTCCGTGTAGTTAACATTGAAGCATCATCAAACAATCAAGAAGTGTGAAATCAGTTGTGAAACTAACCCAACTGGTTTTGTGATTTGGACTGATGATACAGAACAGTATTTCTTCACTATTTTGTTTCTCCACTCATTGATGGTGAGGTCCAACCCCAGTTTAGCTAAGCCAGCTTAGCCATCCACAATCTACATCAGCAAGTCTTTGAAAACAAAGACCTTGGTAAGGTGACAAAAATCCCTGTGTATAAACCAGTTACTGTATATCATGCTGCTGTATTGCTAGAGAAATTCCAGCAGTGATACAACTGCCCACATTTTCAGGATTTAGTGGGAGAACTGTCAAAGTAATGCAACTGTCCTTCTTGAAGCCAGATGTACAAACATTCAGGCAAAACCAACTTCCATTGATCAGACATTGTGTCCAGATAGCTGTGTCTTGTTCTCTTAAATGACCAATGGTTTATGTCAGTATTACAAATGGTTTTGAAAGGGTTACTATCATAGAATCCCTACAGTGTAGAAACAGGCCATTTGGCCCAAGAAGCCCACACTGACCCTCCAAAGAGTAAACCAGCCAGACGCATTCCCCTTACCACTTTACGTTTTCCTCTGACTAATGCACCTAACCTACACCTAATGCACCTAACCTAATGAGCCCTGAACACTATGGGCAATTAAACATGACCAATTCATCTAAACTACACATCTTTGGATTGAGGGAGGAAACTGGAACACCCTGGGGAAACCCACACAGACACGGGGAGAATGTACAAACTCCACACAGACAGTCGCCCGAGGCTGGAATCAAACGCAGGTCCCTGGCACTGTGAGGCAGCAGTGCTAATCCACTGAGACACTGAGGAGTACCAAAAACACCACCCACTGTGATGATATCATGTGCACTTGTGGCGAGACAAGTTCAGGTTCTTGAAATTGTGAGGCATAACAATTGATCCTTTTCAAAGTTTGCAACATAACAATTCCATTAGTTTTAAAATAGTGATTGACAAGGATAGACCAGATCTAAAAGTTCTGAATCCAAAAGTTAAAGTTCTGAATTGAAGGAAGGCCAACTTTGGTGGTATTAGGCAAGAACTTTCAAAAGTTGAATGAAGGATAGATGTCTGCAGGTAAATGGATGATGAGAAAATGGGAAGCCTTCAAAATGAATTGACAAGAGTCGAGTCAGGGTATTTTCCTGTTAGGGTAAAGGGCAAGGCTGTTAGGTATAGGGAATGCTGCATGATTAGAGAAATTGAGGTTTTGGTCAGGAAAACGAAGGAAGTATATGTCAGGTATAGTCAGCAGTGATCGAGTAAATCCTTAGAACAATGTAAAGGCAGTAGGTATATACTTATTAGGGAAGTCAGGAGGGTGAAAAGGGGATATGAGATAGCTTTGGCAAGTAGGGTTAAAGAGAATTCAGAGGTATTTTATAAATACATTAAAACTAAAAGGGTAATTAGGGAGACAATAGGACACCTTAAGGATCAGTAAGGCCACCTATGCGTGGAGCTGAAGGAGGTGAGGATGATACTAAATGAGTATATTGAATCAGTGTTTACTGTGGAAAACGATATGGAAGATATAGAACATGGTGAAATAAATAGCAACATCTTGAAAAGTGTCCATATTACAGAGGAGGAGGTGCTGGACAACTTATACTGAACAGCATAAAGGTGGATAAATCACCAGGACCTGATCAGGTGTACCCTAGAACTCTGTGGAAAGCTAGGGAAAAGATTGCTGGGCCCTTTGCTGAGATATTTGGATCATTGGTAGTTACAGGTACTGTGCCAGAAGACTGGAGATTGGCTAACATGATCACTATTTAAGAAAGATGGCAAGGAAAAGCTAGGAAACTATAGACCGGTGAGCCTAACATCGGTGGTGGGCAAGTTGTTGAAGGGAATCGTGAGGGAAAGGATTTGGAAAGGCAAGGACTATTAGGGATAGTCAACATGGTTCGGTGCGAGGGATTTCATATCTCATTAACTTGAGTTTTTAAAAGAAGTAACAAAGAAGATTGATGACGGCAGAGCAGTGGAGGTGATCTACATGGACTGTAGTAAGGCATTCGACAAGGTTCCCCATGTGAGACATGGAAAACAGGGAGAACTAGCCATTTGAATACAGAACTAGCTCAAAGGTAGAAGACAGAGGGTAGTGGTGGAGGGTTGCTTTTCAGACCAGAGACTTGTGACCAGTGGTGTGCCACAAGGATTGGTGATGGGTCCACTGTTTTTTGTATTTGTATAAATGATTTGGATATGAAATAGGAGGTAGAGTTAATAAGTTTGCAGATGACACCAAATTGGAGGTCCAGTGGACAGCAAAGAAGGTTACTTCAGAGAACAATGGAATCTTGATCAGATGGGCCAATGGGCTGAGGAGTGGCAGATAGAGTTTAAATTAGATAAATGTGAAGAGCTGCATTTTGGAAAGGTAAATCAGGGCAAGACGTATACACTTAATGGTAAGGTCCTGGGGAGTGTTGCTGAACAAATAGACCTTGAAGTGCAAGTTCATAGTTTATTGAAAGTGGAGTCACTGGTAGTTAGGACAGTGAAAAAGGTAATTGGTATGAATTCCTTTCTTGGTCAATGTTTTGAGTATAGGAGATTAAGTTTAACGCATAAGTTTAAAGTGAGAGAGGAAAGATTTAAAAGGGATCTGAGGGGGAAGCTTTTCATGTAGAGGATGGTGCGTGTATGGAATGAGTGGTGGAGGCTGGTACAATTACAACAGTTAAAAGGTACCTCGATGGGTTTTTGAATAGGATGGCTTTAGAGGGAGATGGGCCAAATGCTGACAAATGGGAATGGGTTAATTTAGGATATCTGGTCAGCATTGATGTGTTGGACTGAAGAGTTTGTTTCTCATCCTGTACAACTCTATGACTCCAAGATAACTATTCCTGGGACAGAAGTAGGCAAATTTAGCCCCTTAAGCTTGCTTCGCTATTTAGTACAAACATTGCTGATCTCACTTTAGCCTGAACTCCAGTTTCTTGTTGCTTTATTTTAACACATCACTAATTAAAAATCTGTCTCGTCCTCAAATTAACTCAATGTCTCAGTGTCACTCTGGGGTAGTGAACCTCATTTCTGTTTTAAATCTGCTATTCCTTATCCTAAAACTGTGACCCTCATTCTAAGTTGCTTCACAAGAGTAAACATCTGCTCGACAATAAATTTAATAATATCTATTACACCAATGTTATCTGTGATGAGTTAGTAACATGCTATGAACAACATAAAGGTCAGAACAGAAATTGGTTTTCATCTCCTGCAATAGATCAAGCATCTCCTGTAGGTTATGACACTTAAAGAAGATGGTAGCAGCAAACTTCATTGTGAGCAGTAATATCACACGCTGCCATGTCAAATTAGGATAAACAAAATATTTTAATGACACTCCAAAACTCTACTTGAAGCTGGGCAGCCTCAATAACTAGAATGAGGTGTTCAGAAAGGAGACAATGACTTGTCCATCAAGCTGTATCAAACCTTCAGTCCCTATGCATTAAATAAGACGAGCAACAGCTGGAAAGGGAAGAAGAAGAAACAAGTCTGAATTCCATGTGTGGGTGGGTCAAGAATCAGCCTGTTTAAGTCACATGGAGACCCAAAGTAGAAACATACAACATTGAGCAGACATCACTCACATCAAGTGACAGCCACAGATAGACCACGGAGTGATTCAGATGTACCATGAATTGCAGACAACTCTTTCAATTTTGAAATAAAGCCGGGGAAGTTATCACTTTCAAAACAAATGCATTCAATCTTTGAGCATAAATATGCTTCAATTGAACAGACTTGTTTCCGTGAATCACTTTTTCTTTTCTAATCTAAATAAGGGATATATATGTTCTATATATATATACATGCACAAGCATATTAGACTATTTCGATGAAATGCAGATGGTTAGTATTTCCTAAATATCAATATGTGCTCCCATGTACTCCAGTTTTATTCAATAAATTGTCAATTAAACTGTATGAGAAGTGTGGCCTGGCTACTTGGCATTGATAGAAAATGAAATGATTCATATATTGCATTATGTCTATAAACTCTCACCACCTGGTTCTGGGATAACTTGTAATACAGAAAGATGTAACTGATAGCTTTTAATCTCAACATATTTGCCATTGGAGCAATCTGATATTCTTTTCTGATATTTGCCATATTTCAGAGCATCCCAGCCTATCTATTCAATTTGCTTAGGGCAGGCTGCCCAAAGTTCGGAACATATATGGGCTACAAGCTGAAAGTTTACATTCGACTGTTCTGAAGCAGAAATGGATGACTCAGCCGTCTCTGTCACTGCAACTTTCAAGCCTTGGAATAGGCTCACACTTGGAAAATAAATGTGAAGCACTGGACTGAGAAGCAGGTCTGTTCTGCCTATTGATCATATATAGATTACTCCATAATAGATTACTCCAGAATCACTGACAGAAAGCATCCTTTAATATTCATGAGTACAATATTTTGTGTCATGATTACATCATTTACTTGATAATCGGTGAAATCACTGATCACATTTAATTGTAATCTTCATGGACTAAGGGTAAAAATGATGAGTGCTGTTGATGGACAGCCCAACGTAATTGAAATGGTGGAAGGTATGTTACCCAATCACAGTGTTCCAACATCTGCTAGTAGAGCATGCCTCTCAAAAACATGTTCAATTAGATGGAAATAAGCGGCCCTTCAATGTTTGGCCATGCACCAGGAAATCTCCAGTATTTCCTGCTCTGGCCCCTTTTTCCTTTTCTTTGTACATTTCCAGTACCTCAATGGAACACTCTGGTATCATAGAACATAGAACATTACAGCGCAGTACAGCCCTCGATGCTGCGCCAACCTGTCACACCAATCTGAAGCCCATCTAACCTACACTATTCCATGTACGTCCATATGCTTGTCCAATGACGACTTAAATGTACTTAAAGTTGGCAAATCTACTACCGTTGCAGGCAAAGCATTCCATACCCTTACTACTCTCTGAGTAAAGAAACTACCTCTGACATCTGTCCTATATCTATCACCCCTCAATTTAAAGCTATGCCCCCTCGTGGTCGTCATCAACATTCTTGGAAAAAAGCTCTCCCTGTCCACCCTATCGAACCCTCTGATTATCTTGTATGTCTCTATTAAGTCACCTCTCAACCTTCTTCTCTCTAACGAAAACAGCCTCAAGTCCCTCAGCCTTTCCTCATAAGACCTTCCCTCCATACCAGGCAACATCCTAGTAAATCTCCTATGCACCCTTTCCAAAGCTTCCACATCCTTCTTATCATGCGGTGACCAGAACTGTACATAATACTCCAAGTGCGGCCGCACTAGAGTTTTGTACAGCTGTAGCATAACCTCATGGTTCTGGAACTCGATCCCTCTATTAAGAAAAGCTAAAACACTGTATGCCTTCTTAACAATCCTGTCAACCTGGTGGCAACTTTTAAGGATCTGTGTACCTGGATACCGAGATCTCTCTGCACATCTACACTATCAAGAATCTTACCATTAGCCCAGTACTTTGCATTCTGGTTACTCCGTCCAAAGTGAATCACCTCACACTTGTCTGCATTAAACTCCGTTTGCCACCTCTCAGCCCAGCTCTGCAGCTTATCTATGTCTCTCTGTAACCTACAACATCCTTCGTTACTATCCACAACTCCACCGACCTTAGTGTCGTCTGCAAATTTACTAACCCACCCTTCTATGCCCTCATCCAGGTCATTTATAAAAATGACAAACAGCAGTGGACCCAGTGGTATCGTTGCTCATGTTAACGACTACACTTAAACAATTGCCAGTTGTGGAGAATGCAGCAAGTCACTAAAAGCCAAAGACCTTCTCAGTCTTCAGACTACCATCCCTTCTCAGAAGAAATCCATGACAGGTGAAGGCTTCTAAATCTCTGCTTCAGGGACCCAATGGTCTACTCAGTAATATTCCTGGTAGGTGAACTATCCTCATTGTATGAGTACTCAGTCTATTTCGGGCAGTTTCTCAGTCAACTTGTGAGCCGTGGAGTCAACAAGACACCTTTATCATCTTATATTCAGTCATGCACATTACAGTTAGGTTCAACCATTGGTAGGAGAGATGGCTATCTGATCATCAGAATAAATGTTTTTTTTCCTGAGTAGTAAGCAGTGAAGAGTGGGAAACTGTAGGGATCAGTGCTTGGACCCTAGCTATTCACAATATGCTTTAATGATTTGGATGAGTGAACAAAATGTAAAATCACCAAGTTTATAAACAACACAAAGCTGGGTAGAGGGGTCAACTGTGAGGAAGAAGCAGAAATGCTTCATTGTGATTTAGCAAGTTAAGTGAGTGGCAAATGCATAGTAGATGAAGTGTAAAATGATAAATGGGAGGTTATCCATATTTGTAGCAAAAACAGGAAGGCTGGTTATTATCTGACTAGTGATAGATTGGGAAAGGAGGAGTTGCAATGAGACCTGGGTGTCCTATACATCAGTTAGTGAAGTAAATAGGCAGGTACAGCAGGTGGTGAAGAAGGCAAATGGTATGTTGGCCTTCATAGCACAAGATTTGAGTACGGGAACAGGATGTCTTGCTACAGTTATACAGGATGTTGGTGAGACCACACCTGGAGTATTGTGTGCAGTTTTGCTCTCCTTGTCTAACAAAAATACCCTGATTAGGGAGGAGTGTAAAAGAGATTTACCAGACTGATTCCTGGGATGACATGACTGGTATATGAGGCACAGTATCAATTAGGATGATATTCAAGATTGTTTGGAGGAATGAGAGGGAATCTTACAGAAACATATCAAATTCTAACAGGACTAGACATAATAAAGTAGGAAGGATATTCCCGATGACCTGGGAGTCCAAAACATGGGGTCACAGTCTAAGGATACAGAGTAAGCAATTTAGTACTGGGCCGAGGAGAAATTTCATCATCAGAGTGGTGAGGTTATGGAATTCTCTGCGACAGAGAGCGAGGCCAAAACATTGAATGTTTTCACAAAAGAGTTAGATATAGTTTTTAAGGCTAAAAGGTCAAAGGATATGGGGAGAAAGTGGGAATGGAGCACTGAGTTGAATGATCAGCCATGATCATAGTAAAAGGTAGAGAAGGCTCGAAGAGTGAATGGCCTACTCCTTTTTTTATGGTTAGATGTTATCTTATGCAAAGAGATTAATGCCCTGAATTTAGGAATGGAGTTTTCATACAATGCATTTCATGATTTGATAGTTGGCACAGCCTGTATATAATATTTTCTGTTAAGGAACTGTAAGTTCGGACAAGGCCGAACACATTCTCTGAGTAATTAGAATGAATGCTCATATTTACTTCATGCATTGTGATACTCTATGCCTGATCAATGAAGAATTAGTGCCTCTCCCCAATGTATGATCTAATTGAAGTTTGACAGTTTTGTAAGGCAGCTTGCTAAATGGGATTCTGCATCATGGCCAACGAGCACTCCATAAAATATTCAGGCGATGACAGCTGGCTTTACTGATTTGCTTTCTGCCTTCTTTGGTATTCAGGGGAAAGAGAGATGTAAAGTTATGACTCTCACACGATTGATCAACTGCTCAGCTCCAAAGCATAAATCATTGGCACTTCTTTATTACCACTACTAACCTGCCTGTTCTCCTCTCAGAAACAGTGCTCCTTTTAGGAGTTTCACTGATATTGGTCTGACATATTTCACAATCAATCAGTTGTGTGCTACTTTAAACAAACTAAAGATTATTTAATATTTGTAGTTCAAATTTGTCATTAATATGCTTTAACCAATTATTGAATTTTAGTTAGATCTTTGCTCCCTCCAATCCATGTGGTTTTAACTCAATGTGCAATCACACTTAAGATACGTTTATCCAACTGTTTTCCATGAGTCTTGCTTTGCTTGTAAACCAATTCAATTCAATAACATATTACCCAGATGGGTATGTTCTCCAGAATTAAAATCAGATTGTGCTAGAAAAGCTCAGCAGGTCTGGCAGCGTTGGTGGAGAGAGAGAAAAAAAACCAGAATTAATATTTCAGATCAGGTGCTCTTCAGATCTGAGCAGTACAGAACTTCAGAGCAGATTATCAGAATCATTGTGAAGATGCCTCAAAACATTAATCCTCTCTCTCATGACAGCAGTGTTCAAGAAAACAGCTCACCATCATCTTCTCAAGGGCACTTAGAGACAGGCAATAAATGCTGACTAGCCAGCATTGCCACATTACCACACATGAATTTTAAAACGTACTGTCAGACCTGCTGAATTTCTTCAGTATTTTCTGTTTTTATTTCAGGTTTCCAGCATCCACAGAATTTTGTTGTTAGCTGCGTTTCCTGGGTCAAATACTTATAATAACGCATCAAATCAAAAACTGATCTTCTCTCACACTAATATTCACACACCAATACATGATTCAGAAGATGTGGAGTGCCAGTGTTGGACTGGGGTGTACAAAATCAGAAGGCATTTGGCACCAGGTTATAACTGAACAGGTTTATTTGAAATCGCAAGCTTTCGGAGCACTGTCCCTTCATCACGTGAAATGGAGGGAAGCATGTAGGCACAGAACATATAGGTGGAGAGATAATGGAAAGATAATCCCAGATAATTAAGAGTGTCAACAGATAAGTACAAGTATACAAAAGTACTGAAAACAGTTTGGATTTACCTGTTATGATGGTGGAGCAGAACTCCAAGGTAGAGAGATCTTTTAACTTTTAATTCCAAGATGTGAGGTTTTTTTTAATAAAAGAATTGCTGCACCAAAAATAAACTGTTGAGGTAAATTCTGTGACTAGCAAAGTATTGAATGAAACCCTGGAATGTTGCACCAGTAAATTGACAGGGAAACCTCCAAACAGGCAGAGACTTAACAAGAATGGGCGGCACGGTGGCACAGTGATTAACACTGCTGCCTCACAGTGCCAGAGACCTGGGTTTAATTCCCGCCTCAGGCAACTGTCTGTGTGGAATTTGCACGTTCTCCCCGTGTCTGCGTGGGTTTCCTCTGGGTGCTCCGGTTTCCTCCCACAGTCCAAAAATGTGCAGGTTAGGTGAATTGGCCATGCTAAATTGCCCATAGTGTTAGGTGTAGGGGAATGGGTCTGGGTGGGTTGCGCTTTGGTGGGTCGGTGTGGACTTGTTGGGCCGAAGGGCCTGTTTCCACACTGTAAGTAATCTAATCTAATCTAAGAAGGGCTATGGAAGAGGTCCACCTGTGCCTCTCTCAATAGCAAGCCATTTCTTGCTGCATTGTCTGTTTAACCCCTAGTAACATACAAAACAAGGTCAAAAACTTATTATAAAACTAATCTCTGTTATAGGCTAGATATTCTAGTGTGTGGCTATCATCCATTTTTTAAACAGCCCTGCACTACAAGTAAAACAGCTCCCATGCTCTGAATGCTAGAATTTAGTTACTTAAGGAAACAGTTTCTCTATGTTTCCCCTGACTAATGCACCTAACATTACAGGCAATTTAGCACAGCCAATCCACCTAACCTGCACATCTTTGGATTGCGGGAGAAAACCAGAGAATACCAATGCAGACACAGGGAGAATGTGCAAACTCCATACACACAGTTGCCAGAGGCTGTAATCAAACCTGAGTCCCTGATGCTGTGAAGCTGCAGTGCTAACCACTGAGCCACCATGCTATCCCATACAGTTGCAGTTGAAAGGAATCAGAATAACAGAACTTCTGCCAACATGCAACACAAAGAATTTTGAAATCGACTGATCAGCTATCAGTGTCAACACAACGGTGCCATTCAATAAAACCATAACATCATCTTATCTACTCTTCATGAGCAATATAGAAACTGCTCCAGGTATCATCTTTTTGGACTCACCTCTTATTTTTAATCTATTTGTATGTGGGTTATACTGCTGTTATTCCCATATTTACCATTTATAAACTTATTCTTTTTGGTTCGAGAAAGCCTAGTTATATTGACTCATTTTAAAGCATGGTTCATGTGGGTCAGGCAGGCCAACAGAGTAGGTGGGTGAATAAATGAGGGAAATCAGTTCCTTCTTCCCTACAGAGGAGCTTAATGCATTTCTGTATCCCATGCAGATTCGTAATAAACTGGGGAAACTCACCTGGGATCTGGTTGCAACATATTGGGTCTTGTACCTTAATTTGAACTCATAGACAAAATAAAATAATCAGAGTGGATAAATTATCAATCTGAAGCCTTGCTTCATCCAACAGAGTTGCACCTGCCACAAATAAAGTGTTTTCAGGCAATCTTGTGCATTATTCTAAACTTTTCAGAATAGTAAAGTCTTCCGTTTTACCAGCAGTACCCCAAATACATCTCTAAATCTGTGCATATTGGTGCAATGCCCACCTGGCTGACGTGTTGGTCACAAACACAGCCTTAAAATATGCAAATATATGATGATGCCATATGATAACATGTGTTAGATATTTAAAATAAAATCAAGCTGAATTTCATGAGTGGAGCTTCCAGAAATTTTGCTGGGAGCAGGGTCATCAGCCTGACCTGCCAGATTCTCTGCTGGTTCTCTTAATTGGTATTCTGGCCATTGCTGAGCCTGTCCATCCTATATCCAGACTCCTCACTGGGCCTTCATTCTTCAAAAGTGCCAAAGCCAGCAGAAGCATTGTCTTGCACCATGTCTGCCTGGTTTGAACCACAAACACAGAGAATCGTAGAATCCCTACAGTGCTGAAAGAGGCCAAACCTGGGTGTCTGGTAATGTGAGGCAGAATTGCTAATCACTGAACTTAGAGTTAGCAAAAGTCTGATCTCTGCATTTTTTATGGCCATCCCTCCTGGTCTGAGAACTTCTAACCAATGGAGATACATATACTTTCTGTCAGTAACATCCTGGCTTCCACCATGGATATCTCTATCCTTGAGCTTATCTCTGTAGAGTTGTCTTCATTCTTTCACAGATATGTACATGGACATTTCAATTTTGACCCTGCAACTGAAAGCCATCGCACGCCACAGTCATTCAGTCATTATTCACTTTTCTTTGAGGAGCCACAGCCCTTACTCCATCACCCTTGCTCTACTTTCATTTACCCTCAAGATTCCTACCATCATCATTATCCAATGCCTATCTGCCTTGGACCTATCCTCCATTGTCACCAAACTCTCCCACAACACGCAGAATCTGTCTCCATTACCCTTAAGGCTGCTCCTTGTTACTTCAGTCTGAGGACTCCCCTGTGTCTTGATACTGCCACCAGCCACTCTTAATTAATTAATGCCTCCTCTCCAACAAAGGTCCCCATGAAAGAAGGAATGTTTCTTCTCAGTCCAAACTCACAAGGAAGATTCTTGTTGTCCAGACAAGTACACTGTGCTGTACGGGTTACTGATCATGATGAAGATTGCTGTCACCATCCTCTTTTAACTGTAGGAAACTGCAGAGCCTGCTCAGTCTAGTGTGGGAGTGGAAAACCACTTCCTGATCTAATTAGTAGAGGCTGTTGTAGTTACCAAGAAATAATTTATTGCATGTTTACAACTGGTTGCAGATTACATTGATATGGTCAGCATTGTCACAGAGAGGAGATTGGATGTTAAGTCTCATTCTTTCTAAGCTGTTCTGCCCACAAGTCCATATGATATCATCATAGTGAGTAGCGCTTATGACATTCCTCAGTTTTAACCCTTTCAGATCCATTCAGGTTCAAGAGCCAAGACCAGCTCAATATTTGTCACCAACCTGAACCAGATGTGAAAGCATGTGATCTCTCTTTCCGTAGAGTTAATTACAGAAGCATGATTAAATCTGGAAAAATGGAGTTTCAGTGGGTGTGCATGACATGTTTTTGGATTTGAAATTGGTGGCTACCTCTTGCCATTGGGAGGCTTGATCCATCTTCAATTTGCTTAACCTTAATTCCTTATTTTTAGTGCACTATTGGGAAACTGGCATCTTGTCACCTACACATTTAAGTATGTCTGCTTGCCTCTATGCTGTCATCAGTGGCAGCCTTAGATTCTAATGTCAGTTTAAAACACTCAACTCTGAGGATTCCTTTTGTGTGATATTAGATGTTTTCTAATCAATTACTGAATTGTCAAGTACACATTCATCAATTCACTTCACTCAACAGAAATGTGGACCTTTCATAACTTGCAAGCTCATATGCTATTGCACGTATGAATATTATCCAGTCGAGTTGAGCTTTAAGGGAATGCCCTTTGTTCAGCATTTATTCACAGAAATAGCCTATCATTATCTGTTTAAAAAGAGTAGCAGTCATTATATGCTGCATCAACACCTCATTATCTAATTTTCATTTTCTTTTCACTATTTCCAAGACTGAACTTTGAAGCCTGCCCTATCTGAATTAAGCCAAGCTTTTACTTATGGAATCCCTACAGTGGGGCATTCAGCCCATTGAGTCCACACCAACCTCAAAAGAGCATCCCACCCAGACCCACCCATCTCTACATTTCCCATGGCTAACCCACATAGCCCACACATCCTTGGACATTATAGGCAATTTAGCATTGCCAATCCACCTAACCTGCACATCTTTGGACTATGGGGCAAAACCCACATGGACACAGGGAGAATGTGCAAACTCCAGACAGACAGTCACCCAAGGCTGGAATCAAATTCAGGTTCCTGGCACTGTGAGACATCAGTGTTAATCATTGATCCACCATGTTGTCCACTTCACTTCTCACTTCATGAAAACCTTTTGACTGAAAGTAAGTTTTATAACATTACTGACAGTAAATGGGATATAAATATTGGATCATGTTAGAAAATTTGGTTACTGACAAGGTGAGGGCTTACTTTTTTGGAACAATAAGTACATACAAATTTATTTTTACAAGTGGAATTGAATTTATATCTGTTGTAGGTCTATTAATGCAGCATTTGTTTAAGAAATGTAATTTAATATTTAATATGTAAGTTCTATGTTGCTTTGACTTCACATGAATGCACTAACAATAAATTGATTTGCCTGTTAAAATACGCAAGAAATTAAAAAGTAGGAAGTGCTGGAGAAACTTTTCGAGCCCAATTTGACTTCTTCAAAGGGTGGCAAGAAGCTGCTTACAGTCCATTTCCTGCACTCAAAATCAATAGTATGCAGGGTCAATCAAGAAGCCTGTCTCCTGCTAAATCAGGCCTCATTTTGTACTTTTCGAGAGAAATCATTCACTGCTGCACCTCTTTATCAGACTGAGTGCGACTATAAAGTGACTGTTTAACAAAACATTTTCCCAGAACCCGCAGCTTCTGACCTCCTAGCTTTGGACCTCACAGTCTCTGAACTCCCGGCTCTGACCTCCCAGCCTCAGACTTCACAACCTCTGACCTCCCAGCCTTGGAACTCCCGGCCTCAGAGCATCCTGGCCTCCAAGCTGCCTATGAGGCGTCCTCTCGCCCTGGAGTAGCAGCCCGGTGTTGTGTCCTCCCAGTCCGGCATGGCAGTCTTCTACCCAGTATGGCACTCTATGAGCCCAGCATAGATTTTCCTTGGCCTGACCTGGCAGTCTCTTGGCCCGGTGTGGCAATCCCAACGTAGCAGTCTGTCAACCTAGCACGGTGGTCTTCTAGCTGTACCTGCAGGTCTGTCAGCCTGGCATGGCAACAGGATGGACTTCTGGTCCAAGGTGAATCCAGTGCAATATCCCAGTCTTGCAAACTCTGAGGTGAAGCCCAGCGCAGTCTGGAGTCAAGGCCTGAACAGACTGGAAATAAGGTACCAGCAAGGGCTAGTTTGGAAGACAGTTCTTTTGAACATTTTATTTCTCCACTTAAAATTTATTCCTAAAATCTACAATGCTAGACTTTTTTTCTTTATTTTTCTGAGAACTATCACTGAAGAAGCTGTAGCTAGGGACCTTTGTAACTAAGATGGTGCCGTAGTGCCAGCTTGTATACTTTTCTTTGTACTCATTTGAGTACACATGGTAATAAAGCAAATTCAATTCAATTCATTTCAATTCAATTCAAGAGCCAGCTGAACAGTCTCTGATTGAATCAGACAATTTATCATGCTTCCTTAATGGACACCTACAAATTGTGCTTGGTGCCTCACATATGTAAATCAGCCATCTAAATCTGCCTTTATAATTCACCTCCGAGCTTGTTTCAGTGAGATAAAGCAAGCAATCCAAAATTTATTCTCTTGAATTGAGTAAGCTGCCTATGGTCGTTAAACAAGTACTGAGGTGCACACAATATATTGCAATGAGATTCAAGCCCAGTGCGACAGAGTCATTGTCTTAAAACTAGGTCTTCCCTTTTAAAATAAATGGACTATTGCTTTTTGTTTTAGAACAACAATTCGAATGGGCTTCAACATTTGAAAATATATTTTCTTCTTTATGCATTCATGGGGCATAGACATCACTGGCTGGATCAACAGTTATGGTAAAAACAATGACTGCAGATGCTGAAAACCAAATACTGGATTAGTGGTGCTGGAAGAGCACAGCAGTTCAGGCAGCATCCAACGAGCAGTGAAATCGACGTTTCGGGCAAAAGCCCTTCAATCAGGTTTCCTGATGAAGGGCTTTTGCCCGAAACGTCGATTTCACTGCTCGGATGCTGCCTGAACTGCTGTGCTCTTCCAGCACCACTAATCCAGGATCAACAGTTATGCCCATCCCTAATTGCCCTTGAAGAGGTGGTGAGCTGCTTTCTTGAAATGATACAGTCCTTGTATGTAAATAGACCCACAAGGATATTGGAGAGGGACATCCAGGGTTTTGACTTTTCAGCAACACTAAAGGAAAGATAATATAGTTCCAAGTCAGGGTGATAAGTGGCATGTAGGAGAACTTGCAGGTGGTAGTGCTCCTGTGTACCTGCTTCTCTTGTCCCTCTAGATCATATTGGTTGTGGATTTGGAAGGTGCACTCTAAGGAACCATGTGAGTTGTTTCATCGCAATTGATAGATATGCACTCAAAATATATGATCATGCCCACACATATGAGCAAAGACTTTACTGGGCTATTAAAAGATATAGGTGCAGACTTGGAGCACACAGTATACAGGAACGTGAGGGGCTTTGAGACCATCGCCTCCTTGCTCTTAATCCATTACACTAGCAGCCAGAATACTGACATACAGCCTGCTTACCTGGACCTAAATTGTACCCATAAAGTAGCCAACTAGAGACATCTGCTCACCTACAGGTCCAATTTGAATAGCCTCCCACTATCTGTTTAGGATTCCTGATGACCTCTGGTGACTTCCCAATGAACTCTGTAACTAAACCCACCAAGGATCTTCAAGTAAACAGAATCGACTGCCTACTTCTTGGTACAATTAGATAACACACAATTATCACTGCAAATTGCCCTCCTCCAGGTGCAACTGTAATAATGGCCACTACAGATATACACATTGTGCACACATACACACTGTTTACACATACACGTATAAATATATACATAATCAATATATCCATACAGAAATGCACATACCTATGTACACATAGGCAGAAATACACATGCTTTCACAAACTTTATGGAAATTGCCGTTGAATATCTTCCCTCAAACATAGTGCAGATGCTTAACATGAAATCACAAAATAAGATGTCATATTGAATTTTCATGCAAGGATTAGCATGAGGGTACTTTTCTGGTTTTTTTCTTTTTGACAGAAAGTTCATTTGCTCAGAATTTTAGCTTTTCCCCTGGTTACTGTTCAGCTGATTGGCAACCATGGTGGTAGACTTGGTGATCATTCTTCCTCACATGAGCCAGCTGCTTAACACAAGACATAACCTGTCTGCCAAGAAAGTTGGCAGCTGCTGGGAGGTTCTGTCTGTGTTGATCCATCATCTGCCTTAATAAGTTGATGTCGGTATTGCAGAAGGGACCACAGTTCTTTTTGCTTCAGGATGTTGAGCTGGAGGCACTTGCATATTATAGCCCAGAACAGATGGAACTGTGAACCACTGAACTTGAGCAGTCTAATGGGTGACCGCACTCCCTGTGGAAGGTGAATGATAAATGGAATGCTATGAAAATTGACACAGAAGCTCAAATATGTTACATGCACAAATCAGAACACATCAAACAATAATTTTATTTCTTACAGAGCAAGCCTAATATAAATATATTCCCTTGTTTCATCTAACTTGTCCTTCTTAATTCAGTTAACTATTGATCTGAGGCGACAGTGTGCTTTCTTTATTTAATATACAGGATGACGTTTCCTTTTTTTTATTTAACAGATCGATTCAGAGAATTTTATAGATAGTGAATTCAGCATTTGACTTTCATCTCTGAGAGATGGATTAAAATACTGCATTATCCCTATGTGAGACTAGCTTGATTAATAGGGTTCATAGATTCAAATTACTGGCAGTGACACCAACAGAGTCTACAGGGTAGCTTGTGTAGAGAATAGTTGAAGGATCTTATTGCACGTCCAGCAAAAGATGATCATAAACAGACTAGCCTGCCTGACTTTTAAGAAGGTTGCTTATTCCACAATCCTCCACCTGCAGTGATATTATACTCTTAACAAAATCAATTTTGGAACCAGTGGAAGAAAATTCCACAACTTGGAACTGCTAATCAATGGTCAGACACTGTTGTTGATGCAACAGAAACTGTAGTTGCTTTGAAGATAGGGTGGATCCCAGACTCAGATAAGTCCAGGATTTCTTTGGGCAAAGGCAGTTTTGGTAAACTAAGGAGGGAGGGACTGCAGGGGTGCTGGGTTTTGGAGATCAGGGGTTAGAAGTGTGAGTGGAATGCACAAAGGGAAGGAGGTTCCTCCAATTAACACATGACAATCCCAAACCCCAAAAGAGATAACACATTTTCCCTCCCTTTTTTCCAGAGTTGATCTGCTTGCTCTAGCCCACCTTCACCAGTAACTGCAATATGGCATAGATGGTGTAATATTCAGATCAATTGCCTTGTTAACAAATTCAATTTTGTCCATATATCACAAATGGAGGGCAGGTTGTCAATTTTGGTCCCTGTCTCCAGCTACAATACTATGGAGAAACTGGCATGTTGATATTTGATTCATTACCCAATATCATCTTGTCGAGCCTAACACCTGCATGAGACAGCAGCAGTCTGGAGTTCCAGAAGTAAATTCCCACTAAAGTAGTTTGTCCAGTTAATAGTCTGGTCAACCTAATCACTGGCACCTACATGTTGGGCTAAGGATCTGCCTCAATGGTTGATATTCACTATTGGTACTCATTTTGCAAGTTGGCCCTTTTGTTCTGGGGTAGGCATAGAAAGATCATTTTCAAGTTAGGAAGATATCATAAGTGGTATGCCACATGGGTCAGTGCTGCTGTCTCAAATATTCACAATGTTTTGGATGATAGGGCAAATTTCTGATTGCTAAATTTGCTGATAACACCAAAATAGGAAAGAAATTTTGAAGAGTATAGAAAGAGTCCACAAAGTGATATGTATAGTTTAAATAAGTGGCAGATGCTGTGATATGTGAGCAGAGCTTGTGATGAGGAAGGCAATTGATATGTTGTCATTTATTGTAAAGCTATTGTAAAAAGATTTTTTTTTCTCCCTCAATGGACAGTAAGGTTTCTCCAGAGTTCCTGAATCACTTATATTGGCAAGTAAAATGGCCATACTCAGAACAAAAGAATGGTAACAGTATAAAGTAACACAGCATCAAGTGAAGATGGGAATGACTCATTTAGGTGTAGTTCAATAACTAACAGTTTTCTCTTGGAGATATGCAAGCCTTTACCAAGGTGATTTCTTTCAAAGGAACTGATTGGATGTTTGGCCACCAACTGCAACATTTGGACAAGGCAAAGAGGATATGCAAGCATCCTCCATCAACACTCCATATTTCAAAAGATTACCTGAAAATCAAGACTGTGTGCCATGATCTTGAAATGCTGATGTAAATGTCAGAGGTGGTTGTTACATCTGAAGTAACTAACATGTATGAATGCATGGTAAAAATGCACTGAAGAATATTGCTCATACATAGACATCACTTAACAAAATGATGAGTGTGGCCTGGAAAAGCACAAAAATCATAAATTAAATGGTAAGGCACCGGCGCATAACCCATGGAGAAACTGACTTTAAAACAAATGGTACTGGTGAGAAGGAGGTGAAATTTACAACTGGAGGCAAAGGGGAGAAATACTGAAAAAGTTATCTTCCGAATGGGTAAAAATGAAGGAAGAGCTGAAGAATCTTTTAGGTCCATGCATAACTTCTCCCTGGTTAAGCATGAACCAGTCTTAAAGTTTATCACATCTGTAACTATTGAATAACATATACGTGTATATGTAAGGTCTTGATTTTAAGGTAAGTTATCAAGGGGTGGAGTGCTGTGTTGGGCTTAAACATATCTCAAACCAGACCATTAAGAGTTAAACATTAATTTGACACAAGCAAGTGAAGTGGAGAAGTACATGAAAAGTAGTATTAATGTAAAATCAGCTTGTTTTGATGGAGGGCTACTGTCTGACCTTATGGGTTGGTGGGAACCATCCACTTTTGTGATTTACACTGGGCCACCTAGACTTATTTAGACACCAATCTTTAAAAGTCCTGAAAGTACTATAAAATGGTGATATGGCACGTAACCAGAATAATGTTAATATCAGGGACATTGGACCTTTCCCATCACACCACATTTGTGAGACTGGAGCCATGGACATTCGACATTGGACTGGGGTTCACAGACCAATGCCATGAGAAACGGAGGGACAGATTTGAGTACCACTATCACCAAAGTCCCTGGTATTAGGATGAAACAGTGAGACTAATTAGTTTGCATATTAGATTAGAGTAGATTACTTACAGTGTGGAAGCAGGCCCTTCAGCCCAACACGTCCACACCTCCCCACCGAAGCGCAACCCACCCATACCCCTATATTTACCCCTTACCTAACACTGTGGGCAATTTAGCATGGCGAATTCACCTGACGTGCACATCTTTGGACTGTGGGAGGAAACTGGAGCACCCGGAGGAAACCCACGCAGACATGGGGAGAACGTGCAAACTCCACACAGACAGTCACCTGAGGCGGGAATTGAACCCGGGTCTCTGGCGCTGTGAGGCAGCAGTGCTAACCACTGTGTCACCGTGCCGCCCACATATATTCAATGCAGTTTAAGCTCATAGGTTCACTACTTGCGTAATGATTCATAGCTCAGGTGCCCGTTGCCGTGGGTGTGAGTATTGTTATGACATGGGATAAACCCCTCTGCTAATTTAAACCCAACACACAGAGAAGCTCACCTCATGCTGTAATCTGTTAAAATTTGAAAGGCAAAGAACTACCCCAGAGGTCACTATTTAAAGTAAAAAGTAAATACTTTATTCTTTATGTCCAACAGAGAATATTAAAACTAACAGCTATTTACAATTTCTTTCTCTTAAACCTATCTTTTACCTCCCACTCTACAATACTAATCATTAAAAAATCCTAATTAAGATTTTTTTAAAAATCACATTTCAAGACCAGTCAGCTTTGCCAATTCTCCTTTGTAGATTTTCCTCTGTAGATTCTCTCCAGGTTGGCCTTGGTGTTCTGCTGCACAAATTTCCCACAGACAGGTGTATTTCAGAGAACTCTTCAGCTGCATTCTACATTTGTTGGTCTTTGGCAGTTCTTCCCCTAACTGTTCAAATGTCAGGTTTTATACCCCAAAACATCTGATTGTTTCATTGGTTTTAATATTATCAAAATACTAAATTCAAATTTGATTGGATTTTGGTATCTTGGGGCATAATTTAAATTGATTGACCAAATTTGAATTTGTTTTTGTTTTGTGGCAACCCACTGCTGTTATTTGTTTTGACCAAGTTTACATTGTTACCTTGTTCAAGACTCAGTGTGCTTTGTCAGTCCTTGCTAGTTTTTTTAACTCTCTTAAAGGCACAGTACACCTCTACACCTACATAACAGTATGTTTGCGAGCTGGGATGTTGATTTGAAGATGTTTCATTCCCTGACTAGGTGACGTCTTAAGTGATTTGAAGCCTCCGGTGAAGTGCTGCTACATTGTGTTGTCTGAAATTTATTTGGTTCCATTCCTGCTGCTTCCGGTTGCCGGTTCCGAAGTTTGTGTAGTGACCAGCATATTGGGTCTCTGTCTATGTGCTTATTCATGGAGTCCATGGATGAGTGCCATGTTTTGAGAAATTCTCTGGCTGCCCTCTGTTTAGCTTGTTCTATAATCGTTGTGTTATCCCAGTCAAATTTGTGGTCCTTGCCATCTATGTGTATGGTTACTAAGGACAGCTGCTCATGGTGCTTAGTGACTAGTTGGTGTTCATGGATGCAGATTGCTAGCTGTCTGCCTGCTTGTCCGATATAGTATTTCATGCGATCTTTGCATGGAATCTTCTAAATGGTGTTAGTCATGCACTTAATGAGTATTGGGTGTTTTGTCCTTGTGAGTTGTTGTCTGATCATGGCTGTTGGTATATGGGCTGTCATAAATCCAAGTGGCCAGCGAAGTCTGGCTGTTGTTATGAGACTTTTTTATATAAGGTAGAGTGGCTACTGTGTTGGGTCGTGACAGCTATAGATGAAGTTGCAGGAGTATCCATTCTTTGCATAGACTTTGCAGAGGTGTTTTTCTTTTTCTCTTTGCAGGACAAGAGTGCTGCTGTGTGTCGTAGCCCTTTTGAACAGGGTCCTAATGCAGCTTCTCTTGTGTGTGTTGGGATGGTTGCTGTTATAGTTCAGGATCGAGTCCATGTACGTCGCTTTTCTGTACATTTTTCTGGTGCATTCACCATTCTGTGTTCTTTCTACCATCCCATCCAGGAATGGGAGTTGGAATAGAATAGAATCCCTACAGTGTGGAAACAGGCCATTTGGCCCAACAAGTCCACCCCAATGCTCTAAAGAGTAACTTACTCAGACCAATTCCCTTATACAATTGTTCTACATTTACCCTTGACCGATGGACAATTCACCTAACCTGCACATCTTTGGATTGTGGGAGGAAACTGGAGCATCCGAAGGAAACCCATGCAGACAAAGGGAGAACGTACAAATTCCACATGGACAGTCACCCGAGGCTGGGATCAAACCCAGGTCCCTGGTGCTGTGAGGCAGCAGTGCTAACCACTGAGCTACTGTGTCACCTAGTTGATTGTTGGTTTCCCCTTCTCTTGTAAATCTGATCCCTGTGAACATGGTTTTGATAGTCCAGTGTGTGCTCTCGATTTCTGTTATCTTAATAATTACGAAAGTATCATCCACGTATCTGACCCAGACTTTGGGTTGGATTTGTGGCAGGGCTGTTTGTTCCAGTCTTTGTATCACAGCTTCCGCTATAAGTCCTGAGATGGGTGAGTCCATAGGTGAGGAACAGGCAGTCAAATAGCAATCTGCATCCACCTAGCTACTAAATGCCATGACCAGCTGTCCCTAGTAGCCATACACACAGATGACAAGGACTACAAATTTGATTGCGACTACATAATGATCATAGGACAAGCTAAACAGAGGATGGCCAGAGAATTTCTAGAAGCATGGCACTCATCCACGGACTCCATCAACAAACACATAGACTTAGACCCAATATACCGGCCACTACAACGAACAACGGAATGGCAACCGAAAGCAGCAGGAATGGAACCAAATCAAATCCAGAAGACACAGTACAGCAGAGCTTCACAGGAAGCTCCAAAGCACTGAAGATGTCACATAGGCGGGGATAAAACGTCTGCAAATCAACTTTCCAGCTCAATAAATATATCCACAATCATAGATTCACTCATTAGTTTACATATATATATATATATATATATATTAAGTAAATGAGACTAATAAATTTGCTATGTATTGAAGTGCACTTGCCTTCTTGAAATTATTTTGATCAGACCTTAAAGGCCCCATTACGTACTTTCAGCCAACAATGCAAGCATCACTCTAGTTAAATGTCAACAGACAAAGAAGCAATATATTCAAATGAACATGTCTCATGTGCTTTTCAGACAAACACTGTTCTAAATTGCACGGTAGAGATTTGGAGCCTGAACACAGACATCAGCAGTGTAGGGAAAGGGAAAGTACTGCATCACTTCAATACTGCAATATTTCCCTAAAACACTACCAGCACAGGATCTTCATTTGTAACATCCAAAATACTGCCCTTTTTTAACATTAGGCAACACTTAACAGCCAGGGCTGGCCTGGTAAAGCTCACAGACATCAACAGGAGGAGGAAATTTTGTCAACGTCAGTGACAATCTCAGACAAACTTTCGAGGATTATTGGGAGAAGTATGACGTTGGCATTGAACTCTTACCAAAACATTAGAACAGGTCTGGACACAACTGGCAAACACACAGAAAGTTTTTTTTTCTACTGTTATTCAGCAAATTCAAAAAGGTATCAGGGAAATTAAAGTGACTAATTAGTGGGATAGTGTCTGGGACGAGGGTTCAAACGTATGGATACACCCATGAGTTGTGTTGTTCATCCTGTTAACTTTGATCTACCTCACTGTTCTCACTGTTCAATTTGTCCACTGGAATAAGGAACCCATCCAAAAACTAACTTTGGATTCTAAGCTTCTACAGTGAGAACCAAGAAAGGACTACATAGATTGTTATGCAGAATGAATTTTACTCTATCGAGAACTGTTAACCCCCAAGAGATTAAGGTCAAGCAAGCGTACGAAAATAGTGGCTAATTTCTTAACAAAATCAAGTTGAACTGCAAACCAAATTTTGTGCCCCTTTGTTTATCTTACCGACAAGAGCACTTAGGTAAAGAGTTTTTAATGCATAAACCTGTCAAAGTGTCCAAACCATGACAACAGTTCAAGTGAGTCCAGTTCAATTTCTGGTCAATGCTAACCTCCAGCATATTGATAGTAGGGAATTCACTGATGGAAATGTCATTAAATGTTAAGGGGAGGTGATAAGGCTTTCTCTTATTGGAAATGGCAAGGCCTGGCACTTGCATGATGCAAATGCTACTTACAATTAAACAACTTAAACCTGGATACTATCCAACTTAAACCTATGGACTGCTTCAGTCTCTGAGGAGTCATAACTGGTGCTGAACATTATGCAGTCATCACCAAATATCCCCACTTCTGACCTTATAATAGAGAGATCATTGAAGAAGCAACTGAAGATGGCTGGGCCTGCGACACTACCCTGTGGGACTCCTGCAGAGATGTCCTGGTGCTGTAATAACTGACCTCCAACAACAACATTCATCTTCCTATGTGTCAAGTATGACTCCAAGTAGCGAGTTTCTTTCCTTGACTCTCATTGACTTTAGTTTTGCCAGAATTCCTTGATCCCACACTTGATCAAATGCTGCCTCGATGTCCTGAGCAATCACTCTCACCTCACCTTGAGCATTTAGTTCATGTCCGTATCTGAAGTGAAGTTATAACAAGATTAGATACTGAGTGGCTTTGGCAGGGTCCAAACTGAGCATCACTGGGCAGATTATTGCGAAGTAGATACTTCTTCACAGCACTGTTGATAACACTTCCATCACTTTATTTGTTATAGAGTCATAGAGTCATACAACACAGAAATAGACCCTTTGATCCAACCAGTCCATGCTGAACATAATCCCAAACTAAACTAGTCCCACTTGCCTACTCCGAGCCCATATTCCTCCAAACCTTTACTTTTTGTGTGTCTCTCCAAACATAGACTCTATGGATTTCAGTAAGGCCTTTGATAAGGTTCCATATGATAGGCTGCTCTGGAAGGTTACATCGCATGGAATCCAGGGGGATCTGGCAAATTGGATACAAAATTGGCTTGATGATAGGAAGCAGAGGGTGATAGTGGAAGGATGCTTGTCAGACTGGAGGCCTGTGACTATGGAGTGCCTCAGGGGGCGGTGCTGGGCCCATTACTGTTTGCTATCTGTATCAATGGCTTGGATGAGAATGCACAAGACATGATTAGTAAGTTTGCAGATGACACCAAATTAGGCAGTATCATGGACAGTGAGGAGGGTGACCAGAAATTGCAGCAGGACCTTGATCAGCTGGGGAAGTATGTTGAGAAATGGCAAATGGAAGTTAATATAGATAAATGTGAGGTTTTGCATTTTGTAAAGTCATGCCAAGGTAGGAGTTTCACGGTGAATGATAGGGCCTTAAGGAGTGTAGTGGAACAGAGGGACCTTGGAGTTCAGGTGCACAGTCTCTGAAAGTTGAGTCACAGGTAGACAGGACAGTGAAGAAGGCTTTTGGCACAGTGGCCTTCATCAGTCAGGGCATTGAGTATAGAAGTTGGGAAGTTATGCTGCAGTTATACAGGATGTTGGTGAGGCAGCACTTGGAAAATTATTTTCAGTTTTGATCACCTTGTTATAGGAAGGATGTTATTAAACTGGAAAGAGTGCAGAAGAAATTTACAAGGATGTTACACAGAGTCACAGAGATGTACAGCACGGAAACAGACCCCTCAGTCCAACTCGTCCATGCCGACCAGATATCTTAACCTAATCTAGTCCCATTTGTCAGCACTTGGCCCTTATCCCTCTAAAACTTCATATTCATATTCCCATCCAGATGCCTTTTAAATGTTATAATTGTACCAGCCTCCACCACTTCCTCTAGCAGCTCATTCTATACATGCACCACCCTCTGTGTGAAAATGTTGCCCCTTAGGTCCCTTTTATATCTTTCCCTTCTCACCTTAAAGCTATGCCCTCTAGTTTTGGAATCCCCCACCCCTGGAAAAAGACCCCTCATGATTTTATAAACCTCAATAAGGTCACCCCTCCGCCTCTGAAGCTCCAGGGAAAATAGCCACAGCCTATTCAGACTCTCTCTTTGGCTCAAGCCCTCCAATCTCGGTAAAATCCTTGTAACTCTTTTAGAGTCATAGAGTCATAGAGATGTACAATATGGAAATAGACCCTTCGGTCCAACCCGTCCATGCCATCCAGGTATCCCAACCCAATCTAGTCTCACCTGCCAGCACCAGGCCCATATCCCTCCAAACCCTTCCAATTCATATACCCATTCAAATGCCTCTTAAATGTTGCCATTGTACCAGCCTCCACCACATCCTTTGGCAGCTCATTCCATACATGTACCACCCTCTGCGTGAAAAAGTTGCCCCTTAGGTCTCTTTTATAGCTTTCCCCTCTCACACTAAACCTATGCCCTCTAGTTCTGGACTCCCTCACCCCAGGGAAAAGACTTTGCCTAGTTATCCTATCCATGCCCCACATAATTTTGTAAACTTCTATAAGGTCACACCTCAGCCTCCGACGCTCCAGGGAAAACAGCCCCAGCCTCTTCAGCCTCTCCCTGTAGCTCACATCCTCTAACTCTGGCAACATCCTTGTAAATCTTTTCAGAACCCTTTCAGGTTTCACAACATTTTTCCGATAGGAAGGAGACCAGAATTGCACGCAATATTCCTAATGTCCTGTACAGACGCAACATGACCTCCCAACTCCTGTACTCAACACTCTGACCAATAAAGGAAAGCATACCAAACGCCTTCTTCACTATCCAATCTACCTGCAACTTCACTTTCAAAGCGCTATGAACCTGCACTCCAAGGTCTCTTTGTTCAGCAACACTCCCAAGGACCTTACCATTAAGTGTAGAAGTCCTGCTAAGATTTGCTTTCCCAAAATGCAGCACCTCGCATTTATCTGAATTAAACTCCATCTGCCACTTCTCAGCCCATTGGCCCATCTGATGCAGATCCTGTTGTAATCTGAGGCAACCCTCTTCACTGTCTACTACACCTCCAATTTTGGTGTCATCTGCAAACTTACAAACTGTACCTCTTATGCTCGCATCCAAATCATTTCTATAAATGACAAAACGTAGAGGGCCCAGCACCGATCCATGTGGCACTCCACTGGTCACAGGCCTCCAGTCTGAAAAACAACCCTCCACCACCACCCTCTGTCTTCTACCTTTGAGCCAGTTCTGTATCCAAATGGCTAGTTCTCCCTGTATTCCATGAGATCTAACCTTGCTAATCAGTCTCCCATGGGGAACCTTGTCGAACGCCAAACTGAAGTCCATATAGATCACATCTACTGCTCTGCCCTCATCAATCTTCCTTGTTACTTCTTCAAAAAACTCAATCAAGTTTGTGAGACATGATTTCCCATGCACAAAGCCATGTTGACGATCCCTAATCAGTCCTTGCCTTTCCAAATACATGAACATCCTGTCCCTCAGGATTCCATCTAACAACCTGCCCACCACTGAGGTCAGGCTCACCGGTCTATAATTCCCTGGCTTGTCTTTACCGCCCTTCTTAAACAATGGCACCACGTTTGCCAACCTCCAGTCTTCCGACACCTCACCTGTGACTCTCGATGATTCAAATATCTCAGCAAGAAGTCCAGCAATCACTTCTCTAGCTTCCCACAGAGTTCTCAGGTACACCTGATCAGGCCCTGGGGATTTATCCACTTTTAACCGTTTCAAGACATCCAGCACTTCCTCCTCTGTAATCTGGACATTTTGCAAGATGTCACCATCTATTTCCCTACAGTCTATATCTTCCATATCCTTTTCCACAGTAAATACTGATTCAAAATATTCATGTAGTATCTCCCCCATTTTCTGTGGCTCCACACAAAGGCCACCTTGCTGATCTTTGAGGGGCCCTATTCTCTCCCTAGTTACCCTTTTGTCCTTAATATATTTGTAAAATCCCTTTGGATTCTCCTTAATTCTATTTGCCAAAGCTATCTCATGTCCCCATTTTGCTCTCCTGATTTTCCTCTTAAATATACTCCTACTTTCTTTATACTCTTCTAAGGATTCACTCGATCTATCCTGTCTATACCTGACATATGCTTCCTTCTTTTTCTTAACCAAACCCTCAATTTCTTTAGTCATCCAGCATTTCCTATACCTAACAGCCTTCCCTTTCACTCTGACAGGAATATACTTTCTCTGGATTCTCGTTATCTCATTTCTGAAGGCTTCCCATTTCCCAGCCGTCTCTTTACCTTCAAACATCTGCCTCCAATCAGCTTTTGAAAGTTCTTGCCTAATACCATCAAAATTGGCCTTTCTCCAATTTAGAACTTCAACTTTTAGATCTGATCTATCCTTTTCCATCACTATTTAAAAAAAATAGAATTATGGTCACTGGCCCCAAAGTCCTCTCCCACTGACACCTCAGTCACCTGCCCTGCCTTATTTCCCAAGCGTAGGTCAAGTTTTGCACCTTCTCTAGTAGGTACATCCACATACTGAATCAGAAAATTGTCTTTTACACACTTAAGAAATTCCTCTCCATCTGAACTTTTAACATTATGGCAGTCCCAGTCGATGTTTGGAAAGTTAAAGTCCCCTACCATAACCGCCTTATCATTCTTACAGATAGCTGAGATCTCCTTACAAGTTTGTTTCTCAATTTTCCTCTGACTATTGGGGGGGTCTATAATACAATCCCAATAAGGTAATCTTTCCTTTGTTATTTCTCAGTTCAACCCAAATAACTTCCCTGGATGTATTTCCGGGAATATCCTCCCTCAGCACAGCTGTATTGCTATCCCTTATCAAAAATGCCACTCCCCCTCCTCTCTTGCCTCCCTTTCTATCCTTCCTGTAGCATTTGTATCCTGGAACATTTAGCTGCCAGTCCTGCCCATCCCTGAGCCATGTTTCCGTAATTGCTATGATATCCCAGTCCCATGTTCCTAACCATGCCTGAGTTCATCTGCCTTCCCTGTTAGGCCCCTGGCATTGAAATAAATGCAGTTTAATTTATTAGTCCTACCTTGTCCCTGCCTGCCCTGACTGTTTGAATCACTTCTGTTCTCAGCTGTACCCATCTCAGATCGATCCCTTTCCTCACTATCTCCCTTGGTCCCCCACCAGCCACCACCCCCCCCCCCCCCCACCCCACCTTACTAGTTTAAATCCTCCCAAGCAGTTGTAGTAAATTTCACTGCCAGTATATTAGCCCGCTTCCAATTTAGGTGCAATCCTTCCTTCTTGTACAGGTCACTTCTACCCCAAAAGAGATTCCAATGATCCAAAAATGTGAATCCTTCTCCCATACACCAGTTCCTCAGCCATTCATTCATCTGCTCTATCCTCCTATTCTAGCCCTCACTAGCTCATAGCACTGGGAGTAATCCAGATATTACTACCCTTGAGGACCTCCTTTTTAAATTTCCGCCTAATTCTCTATAATCTCCCTTCAGAGTGTCAACCTTTTCCCTTCCAATGTCATTGGTTCCGATGTGGACAATGACCTCCTGCTGGCCCCTCTCCCCCATGAGAACATTCTGCACCCTCTCTGAGACATCCTTGATCCTGGCACCAGGGAAACAACACAGCATTCTGCTTTTTTCTCTGCTGGCTGCAGAAACATCTGTCTGTACCTCTGACTACAGAATCCCCTAACACAATTGATCTCTTGGAAGCCAACGTACCCCTCATTGCATTATAGCCAGTCTCAATACCAGAAACTTGGCTGTTCGTGTTACATTCCCCTGAGATTTCATCACCCCCTACATTTTCCAAAACAGCATACCTGTTTGAAATGGGTATATCCACAAAAGACTCCTGCTCTAGGTGCCGATCTCTCTCATCCTTCCTGGAGTTAACCCATCTATTTAACTGTATCTGAGACTTTCCCCCCTTCCTATAACTGCCATCCATCACATACTGTTGCTGTTGCAAATTCCTCATCGCTTCTATCTGTCTCTCCAACCAATCCACTCAATCTGATAAGATTCGCATCCAACAGCATTTATGGCAGATATAATCTGCAGTAACCCTTAAACTCTCTTTAAACTCTATTCTTGCTCCTTCACAATCTACAGACCCAGAAAATAACGTCTTATTCCTCTACAAACACTGCCCCAGGTTAAATTAATAGCTATGGCTTATATTTTAAGTTTAATCAAGAGACTTATCTCCAAAAACATATAATCAAAAAAGGCTATACTCACTACTGCAGCCTTTCTCTTGGACAGACTTAAAACAACAATTAACTTATCTGATTCTGTGCTGTGAACTTCGCCCAACAGTTCCTCTAAGATTAGTTGTGAATTTCACTCTTTGTTCATTTTCCCAGATGCACTCTGATGTCCAGCGATACACGAATTCAAACAGCAAAGGCAGTAACTGTGCAGGTGTTCGTTCGTTCGTTCTTTCATTCGTTTTCTTTCTTTCTCTCTCTCTCTCTCTCTCTCTCTCTCTCTCCTGCACTATCCTCACCATGTGCTTCCTTTGTCTACTCTTCTCCCTTTTAAACTGGTGTTGTTTTGACATTTTTTTCCCAAAGTTCCAAAACAATGCAACAGCATATAAAACAGTAATTGCTGCTCCTGGAATTAGAGGAAATCACCTCCAATACCTAAAAGACCTCAAAAAAAGAAGCAGCTCTTACAGCCAGAAATTTTTCCCGTCCTCCATCTTGGATTACCCAGAAACCTTTTTCCGGAACTCAACGGTCTGAGTTATAGGGAGAGGTTGAACAATCTAGGACTGTTTTCATTAGAGCATAGGAGACTGAGGGGTATCCTTATAGAGGTGTACATGATCATGAGAGACATAAGTAGGGTGAATGCACTCAGTCTTTTTCCCAGGGTTGGGGAATTGAGAACTAAAGGGCATCCATTTAAGGTTAGAGGGGAAAGAATAAAAGGGAACCTGAGGGGCAACCTTTTTAAGCAAACGGTTTTATGCACATAGTATGAGCTGCCAGCGGAAGTGGTTGAGGCGGGTACATTAACAACTTTTAAAAGGCTATTGGGCAAAAACATGGATAGGAAAGAATTAGAAGAATATGGGCCAAGTGCAGGGAAATGGAGTTAAAGTCATAGAGTCATAGAGATGTACAGCATGGAAACAGATCTTTCGGTCCAACCCGTCCATGGCGACCAGATATCCCAATCCAATCTAGTCCCATTTGCCAGCACTTGGCCCATATCCCTCTAAACCCTTCCAATTCATATACCCATCCAGATGCCTTTCAAATGCTGCAATTGTACCAGCCTCCACCACTTCCTCTGGCAGCTCATTCCATATATGCACCACATTCTCCATGAAAAAGTTATCCCTTAGGTCCCTTTTATATCTTTCCTCTCTCACCTTAAACCTGTACTCTATAGTTCTAGACTCCCCCACTTGAGGGAAAAGACTTTGTCTATTTATCTTATCCATGGCCTCATGATTTTATAAACCTCCATAAGGTCACCCCTCAGCTTCCAATGCTCCAGGGAAAACAGCCCCAGCCTATTCAGCCAGTGCCTATAGCTCAAATCCTCCAACATCCTTGTAACATCCTTGTAAATCTTTTCTGAACCCTTTCAGGTTTCACAGCATCCTTTCGATAGGAAGGACACCAGAATTAGATTAGATTAGATTACTTACAGTGTGGAAACAGGCCCTTTGGCCCAACAAGTCCACACCGACCCGCCGAAGCGCAACCCACCCATACTCCAACATTTACCCCTTAGCTAACACTATGGGCAATTTAGCATGGCCAATTCACCTGACCTGCACATTTTTGGACTGTGGGACGAAACCAGAGCACCGGAGGAAACCCACGCAGACACGGGGAGAATGTGCAAACTCCACACAGTCACCTGAGGCGGGAATTGAACCTGGGTCTCTGGCGCTGTGAGGCAGCTGTGCTAACTACTGTGCCACCATGCTGCAATATTCCAAAATTTTGGTCAGCATGGACCAGTTTGGATCAAAAGGCCTATCTCCATGAAGAGGACTCTATGATTGTATCCAAATGTCTTTTAAACATTGTAATTGTACCTACAAACATCATTTTCTCAGGAAGTTCATTCCACACACAAACCAGCCTCTGCAACGTATTGTCATGCACTTATTGAGTATTGGGTGTTTTGTCCTTGTGAGTTGTCTGATCATGGCTGTCGGTGTATGGGCTGTCATAAATCCGAGTGGCTGGCGAAGTCTGGCTTTTGTTATGAGTAGGTATGTGGAATATTTGAGTAGATAGGGAGAAAGTATTTTGACTAATAAAATAATCAAGAAGGAAAGACCATAGATTTAAAATAATTTGTGAAAAAAGCTTGCAGGTGGTGATTAACAAAAAACTTTTTCACACAGTGAATAGTTAGGTTTTAGAATGTACTACCTCGAAGTATGGTGGAGGTAGGTTCAATTCAGGCATTCGAGTGCTTTGCATGTTTATTTCTAGAGAAATAGTGTGCAATGGTATGAGGAAAAACTGGAGACTGGCAACAGGTAATGATGTCCATTTAATGAGCCAATGCAGAAACAAAGTCCTTCTGTGAGTCTATGAACATGACTCCCACTCTTCCAAATGAAATGGGATTGATGTTTGGTATTACAACTTAGCATGAAAAATAAAGGCATTTAAATGATTGCATATCAGGGAAAACATGGGAGTGGAAGACTTACAAATTATTGTTTCACAGCAACATTGATGGCATTGGGTGTCAGAGTGGCACAGTGTTTATCATGGCTGCTGCACAGTACCATGGACCTGGGTTTGATTCCAGCCTCAGATGACTGTCTATATAGAGTTTGTGTGTTCCCTGTGTCTGTGTGGGTTTCTGCCATGTGTTCTGGTTTCCCAGTTCAATGGTGTATATCCTAGGTGGATTGGCCATGCTAAATTGTCCCATAGTTTAGGGGATGTGCAAGCTAGGTGAACTACCCATGGTAAATGCAGCGTCACTGAGGTAGCTAGGTGGGATGTTCTTTGGAGAGTCAGTGCAGACTCACCAGGCTAAATGGCCTCTATCTGCACTTACGGGATTCTATGATTCATTACAAGATCAGCATGATTCAAAAGAAGCAACATCTTTCACTGTGGTGACATGTATTTAAATGCATTGCCTTTATCTATGAGGAGCACATAGATTTGAACTTCATCGAATAAAACTCATAATGTATAGCTTAGAATTTAGTGATAAAAATTAAGGAACATCTATATGCATATTATATGTTGATATTGTCTGCCCAATTGTAAGGGAAGTAAATATTTAGGAGGCGGGACAAGCACAGAGGCCAGGCAGCATCAGGAGGTGTAGAAGTCAACGTTTCAGGTATAACCCTTCTTCAGGACTGTGTAGGTGTGGATGTGGGGGGAATAAAGGGGGAGGTGGGGGTAGAGTGGTGAAGTGGGGATAAATGAACACAGGTAGAGGAATCTACTCCTCCCGTTGACCAACCTGGTCATACCCTCTATTTGTGTTCACCTATCCCCACTTCAACACCCTGCCCCCGCCACCCACATGATCTGCAACTCCCATCTCCCCCCCCACCCCTCCCCACACACACACACACACACATACAGTCCTAAAGAAGGGTTACACCCAAAAAGTCGATTTCTACACCACCTGGCTTGCTGTGTTCTTCCAGCCTCCTGGCTGGTCTACTTTGGATTTCAGCATCTGCAATTTTTTGTGTCCATCCAAGGATAAGGGAAAACATTTTTCCCAACAGCAAAAGGCAGAAAAGATGTGCTTCAAGAGCCTCTGAAGCTTAAGAAGTTCTTTAATACTATGTTGGTTTGAATGTTAAAGATGTGTTTAAAAGAGGCATGAGGATCTTTGAATACCTAGACTTAGGCTGACATTTTAACCCCTCCCCACCAGTGGGTGGGTGCACTTCATTAGTGAGGAGGGTGGCAGAGGGAACACCATCACCTTCCCTCATTTTCCCCAGTTAAGTCTATTGGGGAAGGTCCACGAATGGACTTCTCTAGTTAAGGCCCTTAAATGGGCAGCTACTTGATGTCCACTAAATGGCCTCAAACTATCATGGCTGATATTAAACCAGTTATCAGTCATCACCTGTTACAAACAAACACATGTAGGTTTGCTTGCAGACTCCCAGAATCTTTCTCTGTTCAAAGGCAGTCAGTACCTGCTTGAAGGACCTGGCATAAGATAGGTGCTGGGATGGATGTGGGAAGATCCAGGCAAGAATCATTGCCCTTGATGACTCTCACTGTGACCCTTCCCCTCGTGACCTCTGCCCTATGAAACCCCTGCCACCCGTTTATTGCTTCTGGCCTCCGTTGCTCTGCGATGCTGGGAATCTGGTAGCCATCATCTGCCCCAAGAAGCTATTGAGCAGAAGAACTCCTGATTTCTGGTTGGTCAGCTGTTCTCAGTGGGTATGCTTCATCCTGACAACCACCACTTTCCATAATGGCCTGTAATTTGGGAAGAGCTCTCCAGAGGTAGCAATGCTGATTTGCCAACCAAAATTCCCATATCACTCCTGTGACACCCACACTCTCGCTTAGTAACAAGCTACACGATGAGGGGAAGACTGAGACAAGTAAGGCTTGTCTATCATAGTTTAAGACCAGAATGCTCAGGTATAGATGATTGTTAACTGGGAGTAGACCATAGCCAAAGTTGAGATAGCGGCACTGTTTTCAGAAATATCTTTGCAGAAGTGTGACAACCAGCAGATAGCTGCATGAATTTTCCAATGAGAAAATACAGTCATGAGGTCTAATGGTATTCATGGTTATGAGTGAATATCTGTGATATTTTAAGTTTGCTAAGGGACTGTAAAGGAGATCTACATGGTTCACTGTGTTTTATATAATTAAACTCGCTGTGACAAATGTAATGCCAGCTTATGTCTAAATCTATGCCTGTGGTATAAACAGAGCACTCAGTGAGAAACAGCAGCAAACAGTGGGATTCACAGTCTGCTTTTAAAATCTTATTACTAATAAGGATTAGTCCACATACTCTTCTTGGTGATTATGGATAGAAGCATTTAGATAAAGCATTTGGTTTGTTGCAGGGGTCTCCGTGATAAAAAGCTTTAAGTTTAATACAAATATGTAATTGTACAATCTGTATTGTGCAGTGGCTCAGTGCTTTGGAGCTGTAAACAAGCTGGGTCACACGAATGACAGAACATTGATCCCTGCATGATTACTTTACATGAAGATTGAGGTGATGTGGAACAGATGGAACTCGTGAGCACTGCAGACTATTTGTTTTGTTTCTATGCTGTCTCTCAATGAATAAGAATCTGGGTCTCAGCTCCACTGGTAAGAAGAAATAACAATATTATTAAGTTTTGCTGATCCGTTTAGATAGTAGCATATCTGAAATGGGATCCTTTCCTGAGGCAAGTGATGAAGTAACCCTGGTGAGAATTAAGATCAGTCAAAATGGTTAGTAGCAGTGTGATCCAGCTAGGATTTCTGAGGCCACTGGGATGGAGATAAAATAGGTGAACTCCGTACATTATAAACACACCAAATCTAAAGCTTGTCCATCTAAGGAGGGCAATAGTGCAGTGCTGCATGCTCAGAGCACTTTCTGAGTTCCCATTTTAACTTCAGCCACCATACAAAATGGAACATAGAAATCTCAGATCTGCTGATGTAGATGCAAAAATGATCCAGCTGGAGTTTTAGAACAGAAAGACCTCTTCAAAACAGAGAAAAAGTGGCTTGAAGTGGGCAGTTCCATAATTACCTGAATTACTATTTACGCTGATAAAAGGATCATGTAATTTTATTTAATATCTGCCTAAAATCTGTGGACAAAAATGAGTAGACTGCACTGTATTAAAACCAATGTTTGAAAGGATAGCTCTATGTTTTACAAGCAAGTGACTTGACACTCGTGCCAGTATTTATGTAAACATTTGTTTGAATAAGCAATAATAGATGTTTGAGTTATAGGTGATTTGGAGCCAAGAGGGTATATATTTTCATTGTTTGCTGGCAATAAGAAGTTGATTGGTGGATAGACTAGTGACCAGTTAGCAATGACAGTGACCATTTTTCCTATCAACAACTGTGTAATTGATTCTCAGAAAGTGAACAACCTGGAGCTGGGTACAGGTTCCAGAGAGAGAGAAATCTTCAATTCTTCTCCCGAGTCAGAAGTAAACTCTCTGTTCTCCACAGTTAAAATCACTGTAAACTTGAAGAAAACCAATTTATATTTCTTGGAACCATTGTTGAAAGTTGTAACTTTTAATTGATAAGTCATAGACTTCTTTACAAGGGAGGTGGCCAACTTGTGTCTCTTACAAAACATAGTAATCATCCGGAGAAAGACGACTCAAGCAAAATGCTAGCCAGCAGAAGAATCATAACGATCATCTGAAAAAGAGAACCTGGAATCAAAGGCTACAAAACTGTTCTTCTAATGTTTCCCCTCTGTCCATAAACTATTTTAGATGTCTGTTTGTTTGTCTACCTGTGTTTGTGGGTGTAAAATAGTGTTTTTAAGGTGATTAGCATTTTAATTAGTAGTATTATATGTCAGTGATTTATAATTGTTTACCTCTAACTAGAATCTAACTGCCACTAATTATGCTTCTTGTTCAATACAGATCCCTGATCCATGCTTTCTATCAATCATCATTTGAAAGTTGGTTAATTTGTAAACTTTGCACACTTTATGATATCTTTAACTTTTGTGATGACTCCAAAAATAGCAGAGCTCAATTTCCAGAGCACTACTCCAGTGAGTCATCGCACTAATATCACCTCCTGTTCAGAGGTCCTTATCATCAGTTTCCAGGAGGCAACATATTGCCCTTCACACTAAAGATACCCTTTCACAGATCTCAGGATGTTTTATCACCTTTACAGAAACCTAACATCAAAACAAGACATTCATACATTGGTGGTACTGCTGAGATGTGCCTTGAGTTTGATGTGGTGAACAGAATCTATCAACATCGTAAATAACTAAGGGCTCACGACCCCACTAGTGTCTGCTGACCACAAAACAATCTTCTCGGAGATGGGCAACTAACATGTATTTTCACATTTACCATCCAGTTAGGGGAAGCAGATAGCATTATGATGCAGCAGGGCCTGTAAGAAGCCTTATAGCACAACTGGCAACAGTTCAAACAGGAGTGATGGTCACTGCTGAAGGAGCTAGGCGAGCTTGACAGCATTTGCAAATTGTTGTGCTCTGGGATGACAAAAAAGGAGGTTTTAGGCAGGTGCACCTTCCATAGAATTATTAAATGCACAGATGAAGCTATTTCAGCCTGTGGTATCATCTGCGGTTTTGAAAGATGGCATTAATGGCCATCTGACCAGTTGCCAGGAAAGGCCGCCTCCAAGTAATTTCCATGCTCTGGAGCCAGCAGCATCAAATCTGACAGAGAGAATGTTTTATCACTGTGGATTAATTTCCTTTGGAGTTTGGACCTTAATCAAAACAATAGGTTGATCACTTTTGCAGAGATTACAGCTGATTCCCACGGCAGCTCTGCATAGGACAGTTTGTCGGGAAACAGAACCAAAATGTTGCTGAGGATGGGGTTTTGTGATGCATTCTCTATCCAGCACTTACCAAAGCCCTTTCAATGGGCTGAAAAGATTCTTTCTTCAATGTCAGGATCCTGTGCTGTCAGAAAGGGTTTGAGAATCTTGGAACAATAGCTTACACAATGCCAAAGGTGCAATGTGATTGCAAAATTATCAAAGACACTTCAAATAACTGCAATCACATTAATACTGAGACTAAATCAAAGAATGGCATTCTATGATAAATGACTAAAATTTCAATTGAAGAGCTACATTTTAGGAAGTGCTCTGGAAGAGGAGAAAGAGGTTGAGAATTGTAGGATAGAAATTCGAGAGTTCAGAGCTCAGTTTGTTGAAGGCATGATTATCTATGGTGAGATGAATGGAGAAGTGGAGAATGCACAATAGACAGGATTTGGAGACATTACAATGTAATTAACATCTCATTTGTGGACACCGATCAAATATTGGGTGATGTGACAGCAAAATAAATCAAGAAATGGAGATTGGATGTGGCAGTATAACAGAACCACGACACTGTTTGTTGTCTGTGTTTGCTCAATTACCATTCCAAAATTGTGTATGATACAAATAGAAATGTGGATACATTTATTGTTATCACAAGAGTTAAGTAAAATGAAGGTTACAGGCAGCTTAAGTCTCTGAATAAATGTGACATCAACTACATATTTTGATGAAAATGAGTTGGAATATGTGCTGCCAGGCACTGGCGTAATGGGAGAAATATCTCAAAGTTCTACAGCGATAATAAAAATTCAATAAAGAGTGGCATAACAGCCCAGTGAAATGAATGTTTCATTATCTGTCTTTTAATTGAATGTTCATTATATAGATGAAATAAAATTAATCAAACCCATGCTCAGAAGTGCCTTCAACAAGAGTTATTATCTTCACATGAGTGTTGCAGCAACGTGCTGCCGAATCTGTTTATTAATAATGCACAGAAAAAGGAGAGGATGAAACAAACCTCTGATAATGTACAGAAACAAATCTGTGGTAGAGATGGAATGGTGATCTGCATCTGGATGAAGTTCAACCCTGTTTCTTGCTGGAATGGTCATACAAGATGATTCATTCATTTTTGGAAGATGATTCATTCATTTTTGGAATTTACAGCAGGAGTGTTAATTATTTCACTTGATGCCAAAAGGAAGCTCATTTCCTGGCTGAAAACAAAAAGATGAGTTTTACATTCAACATGGCAGTTTCTGGGGCCACCTCAGACAAAATGACAATACAATCTGACCTACAATGCTAGATCATGATCTCACTAGGTAGTTACTGTCATGGGCACTGTTAGCCTGACCCAACATTGCAAATGATTCCATCACCTGGGGTCTGGTACATTGTCTCCAGGCTGTCACTCTGCCAGACAGAAGTTCCATTCAATTGCAGCTGCACCAAAGAGCTGATTCTGAGAATTCCTGTGTTTCTTTGGTGCAGGAATTGCAAAAGATCAATTCCTTGTTTACTGCATATTGGGAGTTCTTGTTGCCTTTCCAGTGGAATTCCTATTACAATGGTTATGAATAAGCAAAAGGATTGCTACATTTCAAGGATTGCTTGTCTAAAACATTTTTTTAACCAGCTAGTGTTAGACATAGAAAGAGCATTTCAAAAGGTGCCAGTTTTGGGCAATATTTTATACATGTCTCAATTCCACATGACAAATGAAAGGAATACTTGAGCGCTTGGTCACAGAAGATTGTGGAGTCACATTTACTGATTTTTTAGGTCCAGTCAAAATTTCTAAGTTGTACTACCTCTAAGTTCCCAGCTATTGCCTTCTGAGACCCCTCAAAGTGACAAGAAAAAACATTGAACAATATCTTCCCCAATATCTCATTTGTTAAATGTACTCCTCAGACTCTCTCTAAGCCAAAAATATTCCCGCTTCAATTTCCTGGATATTTTCCAATCAAACTATTCAGAAATGCAATTATATATCTGTGGAGCAGGTTGGACTTGAACCTAGGTCTCTTGGTTCAGAGGTATGGGTACTACCAATGGACCATACAAGCTCCCACCTTCAATTCCTGTGCTAAATTGGTTGATAGAAAACAAAGCACATTATACTTGGTACAATTGATTGATGCATCTCTTGAAATAGAGGGAGGAAAATGTTAGCATTCTCACTCATTGTCTCTGTACCATGATCCCTGCAACGTTTAAGTTGATTAATACAGATTCATGCACCTCTGGTTGAACACAATATCAACACTTACTGCTAATAGATACAGAACAGCTATTGGGCATGGAATCAGAGAATGCAGAGTGCCCCACTGCTGTGTAACAGCTGTATGCAGTATACCTTTAAAGAACATGGTCATCATATTGTCAATGCATCACATCATATAAGCTGATGGCATAAATGCTTCAGTCTCCATCTTATCACTGCCACCAAAGCTGAGGGAAGTGATTTACCAGGATGATGCCCTGAATGGAGGGTTTGAGTTATAAAGAAAGGCTGGATACACTGGGATTTTACTTCTGGGGGGGTTTGAGAGCTGACCTTGTAGAGGTTTATAAAATAATGAGGAGTACACATTAGGTGAATAGCAGGTATCTTTTCCTGACAGTGGAAGGTTTCAAGGCTAGAAGGCAGATTTTTAAGCTGAGAGGAGAAAGATTTTAAAAAGACACGAGGGAGAATTTTTTTACACAGAGAGCTGTTCATGCGAGGAATGGATTTCCTGAGGAAGTGATGGATGCTGGCACAGTTACAATGTTTAAGAGACATTTAGGTGAGTAGATGAATAACAAATGTTTGGAGGGATGTGGGCCAAGTGTAGGCAGGTGGGACTAGTTCAGTTTGGGATTATGGTCAGCATGGACAAGTTGGATTGAAGGGTCTATATGACATGCTGTATGGCTCTATAAGACCATAAGACCATGAAACAAAGGGGCAGGAATTAGGCCATTCAGCCCATTGAGTCAGCTCCACCATTCATTCATGGCTGATAAGTTTTTCTACTCCAATCTCCTGCTTTGTCTATGTAACCTTTGATCCCCTCCATCCTCAAGAACCTATCTATCTCAGCCTTAAGTATACTCAATAATCTGGCTGCCTTCTGTGGCAATAGATTCACCATTCTTTGGCTGAAGAAGTTTCTCCTTATCTCCATTATGAAAATCCTTCCCTTTACTCTAAGGTTGTGCTCTCAGGTCCTAGTCTTTCCTATCAATGGAAACATCTTCTCAATGTATACTAGATTAGATTAGATTACTTACAGTGTGGAAACAGGCCCTTCGGCCCAACAAGTCCACACCGCCCCACCGAAGTGCAACCCACCCATACCCCTACATCTACATCTACTCCTTACCTAACACTACGGGCAATTTAGCATGGCCAATTCACCTGACCTGCACATCTTTGGACTGTGGGAGGAAACCGGAGCACCCGGAGGAAACCCACGCAGACACGGGGAGAACGTGCAAACTCCACACAGTCAGTCGCCTGAGGCGGGAATTGAACCTGGGTCTCTGGCGCTGTGAGGCAGCAGTGCTAACCACTGTGCCACCGTGCCGCCCACTACTCTGTCCAGGCCATTCAGTATTCTGTTTGTTTCAACTAGTTCCTCCTCTCATCCTGCTAAACTCCATCAAGTATTGACCCAGAGTTCTCATAAGTTCCTCATATTCATTCCAGAGACCATTCTTATGAACCTCCACTGAGCGCACTCCAGGGCCAGCACATCCTTCCAGAGATATGGGGCCCAAAACTGAGAACAATACTCCAAATGTGGTCTGACCAGAACCTTATAGAGCCTCAGAAGTACATCCCTGCTTCTATATTCAAGTCCTCTCAAACTGGTTCATCCCTCTATTCTTCCTACCAAAGTGCATGACCTCACACATTCCCACATTGCACTCCATCTATAGCTTCTTTGCACACTCTCCTAATCTGTCCAAATTCTCTGGCAGTCTCCCCTCACCCCACCCCCACCCCACACCCCCAAATTCTCAATGTAACCTGTCCTTGTACATATCTCTGTATTGTCTGCAAATGTGGCCAGAATACCCTCAGTTCCTTCATCTAGATCATTAATGTATGAAGTGAAATGTTCTGGTCCCAAGCCCGAGACTTGCAGAACACCACTTGTCATCCTGAGAAGGACCATTTTATCCCACTCTCTGCTTCTGCCAGACTGCCAAGGTTCTATCCATGCTAACATCTTGCCTCTGACACCATGGACCCTTATCTTACTCAGTAGCGTCCTATGCGCCACTTTGTCAAAAGCCTTATTGAAGTTCAGGTAGATAACAGCCATTGTCTCTCCTTGGTCTAACCTGCTCATTACTTCCTCAAATAATTCTAACAAATTTGTCAGGCATAACATCCTGTTGATGAAACCGTGCTGACTTTGCCTTATTTTGCCATACACTTCCAAGTGTTCAGAAATCTCATCCTTCACAATGGATTCTACGATCTTAACCATAACTGAGGTTAGGCTAATTGGTCTGTAATTTTCTGTCTTTTGCCTTACTCCCTTTTAATCAGGAGTGTCACTTTTGTGATTTTCCAGTCCTCTGGGGCCCTCTCTGACTCCAGTGATTCCTGAAAGATCCACCACTAATACCGCAATTATCTCTTCAGCTATCTCCCTTCAAACTCTGAGGTGTAATCCAACTGATCCAGGTGACCTATCCACCTTCAGGTCATTCAGTTTTTCTAGCAACTTCTCCCTGCTTGTGGCCACTATACTCAGCTCTGCCCTCTCACTCTCTTGAATTTTTGGGATATTATTTTGGGACTCTATGACTCTAAGTAGGCTATTGTTTATAATACTGGATTAGTGGTGCTGGAAGAGCACCGCAGTTCAGGCAGCATCCAACGAGCAGCGAAATCGACGTTTCAAGCAAAAGCCCTTATTGTTTATAACCAAATTGGGCAGTACTAGCCTAGACACAGCAGTGCCTGTGATTGTAATATATGTAGTTACCGAGAACTGTAATATGGATCTGTTGAATCTTTCAGTACACATGACCCACAACTAGTTCTTATGTTATGGGAACGAAGGTAAGTATCATTTTGTCAGCTATGATACTTTGCTTAAGGTCAAAAGCCCACCATGGCAGCTCATGAAGGCAGAACAAATCTGGATTAACAGTGATGGCTGTTTATAAAGAATCAATTTACAGATCCTAGATACAATATAATATCACATCATGGTGGAAATGCAGCATAAACAGACAGTAACTGGCCCCGAAAGACTCAAAGCTTTCAATTGCAGACCTTTAGAAAGTCCATTAAAAATCAGCTAGGTGGTAGCCCTGGACTTCAAAATATTTGGAAGACTAACATATTGCATATTAGGCATGAGACATATCATTCACAACCTTACACTCCAGTGTAATTGAATGCTTTCACAAGAGGGGGCAAGGTTACAAGGGAGAAGGAATTAATTGATTTAGAAAACGTGTTCCATTATATTTGCTGTGATAGGTTATTTTGAGCTGCTTGCAACAGGCTGTTTACACTAAATGGGTTCTGGAAGATAGATGAAAAATGACTGTCCTCATGCAGTCTGCTGGCCTTAATGGCTTTGTATTGTACTGTTTCAAGAGTAGGAAATGAATTTCTTCCACAGGCTGCCAAATAGGGCTATGTAATTACATCACTGGGGTAAGTGATATAAGATTTGTCGAGTAGTGATGTTGCTGACTGTGGAAAGTAGAACTGAGAATCCTACGAGTTCAGTTCCCCTAACCAATTTCATTTAACACCTTGGCATCTACTTGCTCATTGTACTGAGTAATTGCATGAAGGATTTTTAAGATAAACAATCATAATTTTAGTAGATCATACATGACAGTTAATGTTTTGGAAACACAGAAATTGAGCATTGCTGAAAAAAGATACACTTTGTTGAAGCTTTACATCTTGCATTCATCAGGACAATTCACGAAAGCACTCATGTAAAGTGAAGCAACATTAAAGGTTAGGCACAGAGATTTGAGCAGAGGGTCCTAAAATTCCCATCATTATCCACTAAAGCAAGATTTAAATGCCATTGGCTCACTTTCTCAAGGTCAGGGATCTCTGTATCTAAAGACAGATGAGGAAAATTGAAGCAAAGCTCTGCAAGCAAGGATCTGGAGGCGTGGTGAAGAAGGGATGCTCTGAGCATCCAGGTAGGCTCAGATTGAGTGAACTCTGTGACAGCAAGTGAACAGCCTAGAGATGCAGTCTGATACAGCCCATGAGTGTGATGCATGTCCCTGCATACACAGGGTCCTTGCTGCAGCATTACAATAATATTTACAAGGGCACCCCAAGAAAAGCCCTTGTCATCTTCGTCTGCTTTTCTTTCTTTTGTTTATTTCTTTATCCTTCTTTCCCTTTTTTTTCTCAAATTTACCTGATAAACAGACCTCTCTGGTGGGAAGGCGGCTTCGATGGGCTCCTCAGCAGTGACGGCACCTTCAGAGGCCGCATGACTACTGCAAAGTCAATCTGTTAGCCTGTGAAGCCTGGCGTAGAATTCTTGCTTCCATGTAAAGTGGGTCCGAGGCAGCGGCATGGTGTGCACTGGGAATCCCAGAGCAGGACTCTCGCTTCTGCATGGGGTGGACCCATGGAGGCAGCATGGTGTGGACTGAGAAACCTGGAGTAGACTTTGGCGGTGACATGGCGTGGGCTGGTGTAACCCAGAGTGGACACTGTTGGCAGCAAGATATGGGCTGGGAATCCTGGAATGGGACCAGGGGGCAACACGGCATGAGCTGGGAATCCTAAAATGGACTCTGGGGGCAGCATGGTGTGGGCTGGGAATCCTGGTGTGGACTCTGGGGGCAGCATGGTGTGGGCTGGGAATCCCGGTGTGGACTCTGGGGGCAACATGATGTGGGCTTTTGGAATCCAGGTGTGGACTCTGGGGACAGCATGGTGTGGGCTGGGAATCCCTCTGGAGGCAGCATGATGTGGGCTGGGAATCCCGGCGTGGACTCTGGACGCAGCGTGATGTGGGCTGAGAATCCCTCTCAGGGCAGCATGATGTGGGCTAGGAATCCTGGTGTGAACTCTGGGGGCAGCATGACGTGGGCTGGGAATCCCAGTGTGGACTCTAGGGCAACATGATGTGGACTGGGAATCCCTCTGGGGGCAGCATGGTGTGGGCTGGAATCCCAGTGTGGACTCTGACAGCAGTATGGTCTGGGCTGGGGATCCTGGAGCGAGACTCTGACTTTTATTCTAAGTCAATGTGAATGGTGCCTATGTATGGCAATGGTACACACTTTTCATTGTATTAAATATCAAATACACGTGGCAATAAATAAACGATTCAATTCAATTCAAGATGCATGAAATGCTGAACCAGCTTGTACGTGGATTGGAAATATGCCATGATGGTTCTTAGAGGTTGGCACATATCAATGCCAATGTCCATGGACTTATGAAGTGCATGTAGTTAATACCCATGGAGCATGCCTTGAGTCGATTGTGCCTGGCATCCAACATAAAGGTCCTCTGGAGAAAGTGGCGAACATGAAGTCAGTGGGTACCCACTCTGACGTCCATATTGAGAATTCTCAATGTGTAATTTGTTTGGCACATTTAGAGTCACAGAGTCATAAAGATGTACAACATGGAAACAAACCATTTGGTCCAACCCATCCATGCCAATCAGATATCCCAACCTAATCTAGTCCCATTTGTCAGCACTTGGCCCATATCCCTCTAAACCTTTCCTATTCATTTACCCATCAAGATTCCTTTTAAATGTTGTAATTGCACTAGCCTCTACCATTTCCTCTGGCAGCTCATTCCATTCAAACACTACTTTCTGCATGAAAAAGTTGCCCCTTAGGTTCCTTTTATATCTTTCCCCTCTCACCCTAAACCTACGCCCTCTAATTCTGGACTTGCCCACTCCAGAGAAAAAATTTGTCGATTTATCCTATCCATGCCCCTTATGATTTTATAAAACTCCATAAGGTCACTCCTCAGCCTCCGACGCTCCAAGGAAAACACCCTCAGCCTTACAGCTCAAGTCCTCCAACCCTGGCAACATCCTTGTAAGTCCTGGCTGAACCCTTTCAAGTTTCACAACATCCTTCCTATTGGAAGGAGACCCAGAATTGCACACAATATTCCAAAAGTGGTCTAACTAACGTCTTTTACAGGAACAACATGACCTCCCAACTCCTGTACTCAATACGCTGACCAATAAAGGAAAGAATACAAAACGCCTTCTTCACTATCCTATCTACCTGTGACTCTACTTTCAAGGAGCTATGAACCTGCACTCCAAGGTCTCTTTGTTCCGCAACAATCCCCAGGACCTTACCATTAACTGTATAAGTCCTGCTAAGATTTGCTTTCTCAAAATGCTGCACCACACATTTATCTAAATTAAACTCCAACTGCCACTCAGCCCATTGGCCCACTGATTAAGATCCCATTGTAATCTGAGGTAACCCTCTTCGCTGTCCACTATACCTCCAACTTTGGTGTCAACTGAAAACTCACTAACTATACCTCCAACGTTCACATTCCAATCATTTATATAAATAATGAAAAGTAGTGGACCCAGCACCAATCCTTGTGGTACTCCACTGGTCACAGGCCTCCAGTCTGAAAAACAACCCTCCACCACCACGCTCTGTCTTCTACCTTTGAGCCAGTTCTGTATCCAAATGGCTAGTTCACCCTGGATTCCATGAGATCTAACCTTGCTAACCAGTCACCCATGGGGAACCTTGTAAAATGCCTTACTGAAGTCCGTATAGATCACGTCCACTACTCTACCCTCATTAGTCCTCCTTGCTGATTCATCAAAAAACTCAAACAAGTTTGTGAGACATGATTCCCCATGTGCAAAACTTTGTGCAAAAATTGACAAACACTAATCAGTCCTTGCTTTTCCAAATACGTGTAAATACTATCCCTTAGGATTCCCTCCAACAACGTGACCATCACCGATGTCAGGTTCCCTGATTTATCTTTACCACTTTTTCTAAATAGCGATACCACATTAACTAACCTCCAGTCTTCCGGCACCTTACCTGTGACTATCAATGATACAAATATCTCAGCAAAGGGCCCAGCAATTGCTTCCCTAGCTTCCCACAGTGTTCTAGGTTTCACCTGATCAGGACCTGGGGATTTATCCACCTTTATCCATTTCAAGACATACAGTACTTCGTTCTCTGTAATATGGACATTTTGCAAGATGTCACCATCTATTTCTCTCCATTCTATATCTTCCATATCCTTCTCCATAGTAAACACTGATGCAAAATACTCTTTTAGTATCTCTCTGATCTCCTGCAGCTCCACGTAAAGGTCGCCTTGCTGATCTTTGTGGGGCCCTATTCTCTCCCAAGTCACCCTTTTGTCCTTAATATGTTGGTGAAAACCCTTTGGATTCTCCTCAACCCTATTTATCTCATGTCCCCCCTTTACCCTCCTGATTTCCCTCTTAAGTATACTCCCACTGCCTTTATACTCTTCTAAGGATTCATTCTATCTATCCTGTCTGTACCAGACATATGCTTCCCTCTTTTTCTTAACCAAACCCTCTATTTCTCTTGTCAGCTGACTTTCCCTTGACCTATGAGCCTCTCCTTTCACCCTAACAGGAATATACTGTTGTTATCTCATTTCTGAAGGCTTCCCATTTTCCAGCCATCCCTTTGCCTGTGAACATCTGCTCCCAATCAGCTTTTGAAAGTTCTTGCCTAATACCATCAAAATTAGCCTTCTTCCATTTTGGAAATTCAACTTTAAGATCTGGTCTGTCCTTTTCCATCACTATTTTAAAACTAGTAGAATTATGGTTGCTGGCCCAAAGTGCTCCCCCACTGACACTACAGTCACCTGACCTGCCTTATTTCCCAACAGTAGGTGAAGTTTTGCACCTTCTCTAGTAGGTACATCTGCATACTGAAACAGAAAATTGTCTTGTACACACGTAACAAATTCCTCTCCATCTAAACCCTTAACATTATGGCAGCCCCAGTCTATGTTTGGAAGATAAAATCCCCTACCATAACCACCCTATTATTTCTACAGATAACTGAAATCTCCTTCCAAATTTGTTTCTCAATTTCCCTCTGACTATTAGCAGATCTGTAATACAATCCCAATAATGTCTTCATCCCTTTCTTATTTCTCAGTTCAACCCAAATAACTTCCCTGGATGTATTTTTGGGAATATCCTCCCTCAGCACAGCTGTAATGCTATCCCTTATCTAAAATGCCACTCTCCCTCCTCTCTTGCCTCCGTTTCTATCCTTCCTATAGCATTTGTATCATGAAACATTAAGCTGCCAGTCCTGTCTATCCATTAGCCACATTTCTGTAATTACTATGATATCCCAGTCCCATGTTTCTACCTCTGTCCTGAGTTCATCTGCCTTGCCTGTTCGGCATCTTGCATTGAAATAAATATCAGAGCTGCCTTGTTCTCTGTTGTGTCCCTGCCTGCCCTGAATGTTTGATTTGCTTCTTGTGTCTCAACTGTACCAGTCTCAGATTGATCTCTTTCCTCACTATCTCACTGGGTCCCACCCCCCTCCCCACCCCCCCCTTACTAGTTTAAATCCTCCCGAGCAGCTCTAGCAAATCTCCCTGCCAGTATATTAGTCCCATTCCAATTCAGATGCAATCCATCCTTCTTGTACAGGTCACTTCTACCCAGAAGAGGTCCCTATGATCCAAAAAATGTGAAACCTTCTCTCATAGACCAGTTCCTCAGCCATGCATTCATCTGCTCTATCCTAATATTGCTACCCTCACTAGCTCATAACACCAGGAGTAATCCTGATATTACTACCCTTGAGGACCTCCTTTTTAAATTCCTGCCTAACTTTCTCTATTTTCCCTTCAAAATCTCATCCTTTTCCCTTGCTATGTTGTTGGTTCCAATGTGTAGAATGACCTCCTGCTGGTCCATCTTCCCTTTGAGAACATTCTGCCCCCTCTCTGAGACATCCATAATCCTGGCACCAGGGAGGCAATACACCATTCTGATTTTTCACTAGTGGCCACAGAAACGTCTGTCTGTGCCTCTGAGTAGAGAGTCCCCTAACTCACTCGATTTCTTGTAACGTGCCAGAACCCTCATTACATTAGAGCCTGCATTGATACCAAAAACTTGGATAGGAAGCTCAATATAAAGAGATAAATTGGACAATTAATAAGGCATTTAACAAGCAATATTCCCCTTTAATTAGCAGCACATTACAGGTCAGTGAGAAATTCATCATGTGAGTCAAAAGCATAAAAGACGAAGCAAGATGTCACCAATTTGTAGACTGACCTCACTGAATGTCTTGTCCAACTCTGCCACAAAATTCACAATAATTCACATTTTTCAGACCCCTATAAGATTCACCCTTTCTGAACTCTTCATTAGATTATCAGTAACCAGCTTATTTTCATCATCCCAAGCTTTAAATGTTCTTACAAATTTATTTTTGTGCAGCCTTTTTACATTTCTTTCAGTGCCTTTATATGTAATGTAAGTGTTCTTTTATTGTAAGTTGAAAATAGAATGATGTGTGATCATCTCGCCAAGATTAGATAACCATTTACATATCTTCTCTGCTTTAGAAATTCATTTCAATCTAGTATTTAGTTTTCAAGAATTGAGGCTAGTTGAAATGTTTAATGTCTTATGAACCTGCACCCCTAAATCCTTTTGCACTTCTACCACATCTAAATACTTATTTTCCCAAACATAGTTGGCCGACTTATTTATCCCATCAAAATGTAACATTTTCTTACTGAAACACAGTATAATGTTTAACAATTGAATGCCACATACATTTTTCACTCAGATGAGCATAAAAGCATTTGTCAAATAACAGATACATGGATTGATGTCGAAAATTGTTTCATCCTCTTCACAAAGAGTTACTGGTGGCAACATAAGAGGAACATGCAGTTTTAAGAACTTGCTAGATTCCTTCATCTTTAAGAACTCATTGACTGCACCCATTTGACCCTGAAGGTTCTTCTGCTCAAAATGCTTTTTTCATGAACAAGAGAGGATTCCTCCTTCTGAAGTAATATTAGAGTTGAAATATTAACTTTGTTTTTCTCTCTCTGCCACTACCCCCTGGGGGAGGCTGTAGCACAGTGGTAGTATCATCAAGGTAATCAGCTGTTGTTTATAATATTCTGGAAACATGGGTTGAAAACTCCACCATGTCAGATGCTGAAATTTGAATTCAATAAAAATAGAAAATGAAAGCTGTTCTAATAGTGGCAATATAGTTATTGTTGAGTTTTATAAAAACTCATCTGGTCCATTAATGCCCCTTTAGAAAAAGAAATCTGCTTTCCCTGCCTGGCCTACATGTGACTCCAAACACATGGCAATATGTTTGAGTCTTAACTGGTCTTTGTAATGAGCCTGCTAAGCCACTCAGTTCAAGGGTAATTTGGGATAGGCCACAAATGCTGACCAAGCTGGTGAAGCTCGTATCTTATGAATGGATAAAATCAAAACTCCAGCATTTTCTGCATTTATTTGAGATTTCCAACATCTGTTTATTTTGCTTTTATTTTACTTGAACTCCCAATGTCATTTCTTGTGACTATAGTTTTCCTAGAGCAGCATCATGTGATTTACCCAGCTGGGTCAAAGCTTCTCTCTTCAGTAGGATGCAAACACCACAGCATCATTGGTCAGGCCTCTGCTAGATTGGAATCTCTAGGTTACATTCGCCAAGCATCAGAAAGGTTCAGTCTATCCCTTAATAGTGACGGATATGATGATATTTTTTGTAAAACTTAAAGCTGAATAGCAGGCAACAAAATAGGATCCTTCAGATTGGTTAGGGATGATATATTTTGCATAGGTACTGTGCTATTCTGCTATGCTGTGCTATGCTGCTATAAGATGACACATCACAGCAAATATCATGAATGATATTCCAGAAAGATCTTCAAGATTTAATTTAATGCTCAATTTGTCTTTAATTTTTGTAAAATGCACTTATGAAATGCTTTGGCTTCAATATTCATGAGTATCAATGTAAACATAAGTCATAACCTAAAGTATTGTCAAAGATTTATTTTTAAATAATCACATAAAAGGTGACAATGTGTGGCACAAGTATAAATGAGGCAGCACTTAGTGATACTGTGATACTATAGAAGAAAGTGAGTTGAGTTAAAGTGTACCTTAATGGATTTATCTCAGGACCTAAATCATGTAACCCATTACATTAAATATCTTCAAGTCTTCTTCAGTATACTTAATTTGCAAGACTTGAATTTATGGCTGTACAAGCCTATGACTACGACTGTATGAGTGAAAAGGGAAAGATACTTCACTGTACTCCAGTTTTAAAATCAAAATTACCACATAGCAAACATGATCTGCAAATCAGAAACCTTTTCTTTTAATTAACTTTTAGAACATAATAGTTTCTCAAATTGTCATGATTCAGTAAATATCCAGCAGAATATAACGGATTCTGCAATGTACCTTTCAAAAATTGACAAACCGATGTTCAGTATAATCAGTCTCCTTGACAATGCCCTTGCCACTGTTCAAATAATTAATCTTCTCTGTAATAAATGCCTAGTCCACCATTGCAGCAAAGCAATGGGAGCTCTGCCAAATAATAACCTTTTGTGCAGAGGGAGAAGCATGTTTAAAACATCTGTCGTCGGTTTCTTTTTAATTATCTAATTCACATATTAATTTTTCTGAATTCAGTTTTCCCAGCTGAACAAAGAGGTTATTTAAAGAAAAGGAAATCTCATTTCTTTTGTATTTGTTTTGTTTTCACTGGGGGTGCTGCTGCCTGCATTATTGTTGAGAGATTTTGGTGATGCAGATAGTAATGTGCCTACTTCTAACCCAGAAGATTCTGCCTTCAAGACCCACTTCAGGGTTTGTTCCTCATGGAAGGTGTTTTGTAACGTGGCCAAACACGTTGACTATTAAATCCTTCTTGTACCAACAAGCAAGAGAGTTTTCTGGTCAGATAGAACCACATGATGGCTGCAGTGTGACATTCTCTCCAAGTTAAAAGACTCCACGTGCAGGTGCAATCTTCAATTATTTTACTAGCTGGCTAACTCTGATATTTCATCTTCTTTCCCTTGTCAGTTATGGTTGCTAATTCCTCCGCTTAATATGTTTTCTCTTCCTTAGAATGAATTTCTGCTATACCTCCCAAATTATTCGAGAAAGTCCTGTCATTTTGCCCACTATCTTCTCTGCTAATCTTCCCATCCAACCAATTCGGACCAGCTCCTTCCTCATGTCTTTGTCGTTACCTTTACTTAATTGTAATTCTGTTACATCTGATTCCACATTCTCCCTCTCAAAGTGCAGGGTAAATTCTGTAATATCATGGTTGGTAACTTCTCTGGGTTTTTCACATGACACATTACCAGATTGACAATTGCCTGTTGCCTAGTGGGCTCTACAACATGCTATTCTAGAAAAATATCTCATACATATTCAATGAATTCCTTTTCTTGAGAGTCACTATCAACCTAATGTTCCCAGTCCATATGCATATTGAAGTTCTCCACGACTATTCTTTCTATGTCTTTCTCACATGCCTTTTCTATTTGCTTATTTATTTTTTCCACATATCCTGACTACTGTTAGGGAACGTGACAATGGTTTCATGATCATCATTAGATTCTTAATTCCAGATTATTATTGAATTCAACTTCTGCTGTAGCAGGATTTGAACTAAGGTGCCCAGAATATTACCTGGATCTCTGGATTAATAGTCTAGCAATAATTCCACTAGGCCATTGTGTCTCAATTAAATGGCTGTTAAATTGTTTCTAAATGCTCCATAATTATAGGCCGGTGAGTTTGATGTCTGTGGTAGAGTGGATTCTGACAGACAGCACGACATGCATTTGGACAGGCAGGGACCAATTAGGGATAGTGAGCAAGGCTTTGTGCATGTGAAATGATGTCTCATAAACTTAATTGAGTTCTTTGAGAATGTGACCAAGATGATAGATGAGGTCAGAGTGGTAGACATTGTCTATGTGAAGTTTAGCAAGGCCCTTGACAAGGTTTGCATTGTAGACTGTTTAGTAAAGTTAGATCATAGGGGATCCAGGGATAGTTGGACAACTGGATATAAATTTGGCTTGATGGTAGGAGGCAGAGGGTGGCAGTGAATGGTTGTTTTTTTCAGACTGGAAGCCTGTGACCAGCAATGTTTCATAGGGATTGGTGCTGGATCCACTGTTGTTTGTCATTCATATTAAAGATTTGGATAGAATATAGGATACACAGCTTGTACATTCGCAGATGACACCAAAATAGCACCAATGTAGTAGACAATGAAAAAGGTTATTTAAGAGTTCAAAAAGATCTTGATCAACTGGGCCAATGGACCAAGAAATGGCAGATGGAGTTTAATTTAGACAAATGTAATGTGTTGTATTTTGGTAAATGAACAAGGGTAGGACTTATATAGTTATTGGTAGGGTAGCGGTGAGTGTTCTCGAACAGAGAAACCTATGGGTTCAGGGATATAGTTTCTTGCAAGTTGCATCACAGATAGATGGGGTGGTAAGGAAAGTGCTTGACACGCCTGTCTTCGTTGCTCAAACCTTTGAGTATAGGAGTTAGGACATCATGTTATGATTGCACAAGATGTTGGTGAGGCCACTTCTGAAGTACTGTGTACAGTTATGGTCACCCTGCTGTAAGAAGGATATCATTAAATTGGAAATGGTGTAGAAAAGATTTACAAGGATGTTACCAGAACTGGAGAGTTTGAGTTATAAGGAGATGTGGATACTCTGGGATTTTTTCAGTGGAGTATAGGGTTGAGGTGTAGCCTTATAGGGTTTTATAAAGTTACAAGGAGCGTAGAAAAGCCGAATAGCAAAAGTCTTTTTCCCAAGGGTGGGGGCGTTCAAAACTGGACTGCATAGTATTAAGGTGAGAGGTGAAAAATTTAAAAGGGACCTGAGTGGCAACTTTTCCACTTAGAGTGTGGTTCAGATGTGGAATAAACTGGCAGAGGAAGTAGTAGATGCAAGGATGGTTATAACATTTAAGAGTCATTTGGACTGGTACATGAATAGAATGCTTTAGAGACATATGAGCCAAATGTGGGCAAATGGGACTTGCTTAGTTTGGGAAACTGGTCAGCATAGACGAGTTGGACCAAAGGGTCTGTTTGCTTGACATATGCCTCCATGACTCTGACTAAACTGACAAGCCAGATATATCCTTTCCCCTCTTCATTAATTACTTCTCCTTGATCATAAGGTCACAGTTGGGGCAATCATTGATGATTGCACAATGTTCAGCACCATTTAAGTAGCACATGTCTACATTCAACAAGATCTGGACTATATCCAGTCTTGGGCTGACAAGAAGCAAGTCACATTTGCACCACACAGATATCAGCTAATGACCATCTCCAACAAGAGAGAATCTAACAGTTGCCCATTGGCATTCAGTAGTATTACCATTGCTGAATCCTACCCCATCAACACCCTGGAGGTTACCATCAATCAGAAACTGAACCAGATAGCCATATAACTACCAGGTCAAAGACAAAGAATCCTGCAGCAATTTGTTCACCTTCTGAATTCACAAAGCATCCATCCACAAGATACAATTCAGAAGTGTGATGGAATACTTCCCACTTCCCTGATTGTTGTAGCTTCAACAACACTTGATACTGTCTTGATACCGTCCAGGCAAAGTAGCTCACTTATTTGGCACCACATCCACATTCAACAATTCTACCACAAATGCTTAGTAGCAGTAGTGTGTACTGTCTACAAGATGCACAGCAGGAATTTACCAAGACTTTTTAAACTGCAGCTTCAAAATCCACAACCACTTCCGTCTAGAAGGACATGGAAACTTGACCAACTGCAAATTCTCATCCAAGCCCCCCACTCACCATCCTGCCATTGGAATATATTGCTGTTCTTTCACTTGCTGGGTCAAAATCTTGGGACTCTTCCAAATGCAATATTGGGTCTACCTACAGCACATGAACTTCAGCAGTTCAAGCAGGCAGCTCACAACCACCACCACCTTCTCAAGAGCAATTACGGATGTGCAATAAATGCACAGTTAACACCTCCCACATTCCATTAATGAATTTTTAAAAATCCATTTCATGGTAACTCCTATCATGAGACCGAAAATGACAAAGTAATCAGCAAATTTTAAGAATAAATGTTATCCAAGTGTTGCTGCAATCTTGACAAAGTGTGCCAACTCTTTCACAGCCCCTGAAGCAAACGCCATGAAATAAGCTGTATATTTTCAAGTGGCGAATATCCGTTTAAATAGCACTTTGAACCACCATTAATGTTGCTTACTTTAAAAGAATTTGTTACCTTTGTCTGGGGGCAGTAGGTGAAGCTCTAGTGATGAAAATTCCATGCATCCTCTCCAGTCAAATCTAGCCAGCATTTAAAGTGACAATTGTATAAAACAGTTCGTATTTGAAGGAATTATTTGACAGAAGATAATCTCTCCGTATTAGGATGTAAAAGACCGATCTTGGGAGGAGTGAACCAGTTTCTGTGTTTGAATGTTATAGTATTGTAGTACCAATTAGAAGTGTCGTAATCAATACAGCTAATATTAATGTATACATACTCTGAAGTCCAGCCTGATCATCTAACAAGAGGCAATCATGTATCTCAGATGTAATGTAGCTAGCTATGAAATATTATGTTGTAAGTATTTTCCATTTGCCTAGTTTTTGATTAAAACTTTGGGTGGGATCCTTCCATCATGTTATCAGTGGCTTAGACTAATATAAATAAGAAGTATTGGTGGCAATGAATTTACCCAAGGCATTTCAGATGATATTCATGCTGGTATAGCTGCAGAAGATGGACATTTCCATGTACCTGACAAAGAGACAGGCATAGCTGGGGCCCATGAGGGTGTCCATGGTTATCCCTTTGTTCTGGAAGAAGTGGGAGGATTTTAAGGAGAAATTGTTGAGGGTGAGGACCAAATCAGCCAATCGAATGAGTGTGTCAGTGGAAGGATACTGTTTGGGTGGGCGGGAGATGAAGAAACAGAAGGCTTGGAGGGCTTCATCACAGTGGATAGATGTGTACAGTGATTGGATGTCCATGGTGAAGATGAGGCGTTGGGGGCTGGGGAAACTAAAATCATGGAGGAGGTGAAAGGCGCGGTGGTGTGCCGAGCATATATGGGGAGTTCCTGGACCAAGGGAAACAGGAAGATTCCAAGATAAGCAGAGGTAAGTTCGCTGGGGCAAGAGCAGGCTGAGAGGATGGGTCGACTGGGGCAGCCAGGTTTGTGAATTGTGGGTAGGAGATAGAACCAGGAGTTGCGGGGTTCTGGGACTATGAGGTTGGAGGCTGTTGGTGGGGGATCTCCTGAGGTGATGAAGTCACGGATGGTCTGGAAGATGATGGTTTGGTGATGGGAGATGTCATGGTCAAAGGGGTAGTAAGAGAAGTTGTTCGCAAGTTGGCGCATGGATTCAACAGTGTAGAGGTTGGTGCGCCAAACTACCACTGCACCCCCCCTCCCCCCCCTTGTCTGCTGGTTTGATGGTGAGGTGGGGTTGGAGTGGAGGGAGTGGAGGGCTGCATGTTGCAAGAGTGAGAGGTTGGAGTGAGTGAAGGGGGTGGACAGGTGGAGACGGTCAATGTCACAGCAGCAGTCGGAAATGAAACGATCGAGGGTGAGTAATAGACCAGTACGAGGTGTCCAGGTGGATGGGATGTGTTGGAGGTGGAAGAAGGGGTCCTCGGAGGGTGGGTGGGAGTTTTCTTGGAAAAAGTAAGCATGGAGGCAGAGGTAGTGGAAGAAAAGTTCAGTGTTGCAACACGTGTTGAATTCATTGATCTGGGAGGGAAGGGGCATGAAGGTGAGGCCTTTACTGAGGACTGATCATTCATCATCAATGAGGGGGAAGCCTGGGGGGATGGTTAAAAACACGGTAGGGATGGGAGCTAAGACCTGGTGTGGGGCTGGAGTTAGGAGTGGGGGGCGGAGACGGTCTCTGGAGTGGGTGTGGTTATGGGATTGTGGGTGTCGTCAGCAATGGGGGTTGTGGGGACGAAAGTAGTGCCTTTGGTGGCATCTGTGGGAGCAGAAGTGACACAACATGTGACAGTCACAATGTCACCGGTGGTGTTCCAATGAGTGACGTTGATGGAGACGGAAGTGCCTGAAGCGATGGCAACTACGGGGGCGGAAGTGACATGCCGGGTAGACTTCACAGTGGTTTTGGCAGTGGTGGATCCCACACCCCGCCAACCCACCTTCCACACCCGGCACCTTCCCCTGCTACCGTAAGGAATTCAAAACCTGTGCCCACACCTCCCTCCTCACCTCCATCCAAGGACCCAAAGGATCTTTCTACAGATGACAGAGATTTACCAGTACTAACACACAAATCATCTACTGTGTCCATTGCTCTGCATTGGGGAGACAGGATGCCAACAAGCAGAAAGTTTCAGAGAACAGCTTTGGGATACATGCACTAAATAACTCTATCATCCTGTGGCCGAACACATTAATGCCCCCTCCCACTCCACCAAGGATATGAAAGTCCTGGATCTCCTCCACCACCAAACTCTAGCCACCAAACACTTGGAGGAAGAATGCCTCATCTTCCACCTTGGGACAATCCGAACACATGGGACCAATGTGGATTTCACCAGTTACCTCATTTCCCCGCCTCCGCCCCCCACCTTATCCCAGATCCAACCTTCCAAGTCAGCTCCACCTTTTTGAACTGTCCTACCTGTCCATCTTCCTTCCCACCTATCCGCTCCACCCTCCTTTCCGAACAATCACCTTCACCCCCACCTTCATCTACCTATCATATTCCCAACTCCCTTCCCCCCAGGCACACCCCCCTCCCATTTATCTCTCAGCCCCCTTGGGTCATGTCTTCATTTCTGATGAAGAGCTAATGCTTGAAATGTCTGCTTTCCTGCTCCTTGGATGCTTCCTGATCGGCTATGTTTTTTCAGCACCACACTCTTCGATTCTTGCATGCTGTTATGACCAGATGATTATTCAAGCCACAACAAATACATTTATCTCTTTTTAGCATTCAGTTATATCACATCTGAGTTAAAATAATTACTAGATCAGAATTAAGGAGTTTCTTGAGGTTTTCTTGAGTGAGAGAAACTGAAATTTTATTACTTGCCAATCCCAACTAAAATAATAAACCATGAATGATTTGGATGTGAATATAGGAGGTATAATTAGTAAGTTTGCAGATGGCACCAAAATCAGAGGTGTAGTGCACAGTGAAGAAGATTTTGATAAGATGGGTCAACAGACCAAGAGTGGCAGATGGAGTTTAATTTTGATAAATGTAAGGTGCTGTATTTTGGAAAGGCAAATCAGGGCACTTAATGGTAACATACTGAAGTGTTGCTGAACAATGACACCTTGGAGTGCAGGTTCATAGTTCCTTGAAAGTGGAGTCACAGGTAGATAGAATAGTGAAAAAAGCATTTGGTACGTTAACCTTTATTGTTCAGTGCATAAAGTATGAGTTAGGAGGTCATGTTGAGGCTGCAATTACAGCATTTAAAAGGTATCTGAATAACTATATGAATTGGAAGGGTTTAGAGGAATATGGGCTAAATGCTGGTGGATGGGACTAGATTTATTTAGGATATCTGGTCGGCAAGGACAAGTTGGTTCAATTTGGTCTGTTTCCATGCTGTATTCCACGCTGTTTCCAGCGTTAGAGACCCGGGTTCAATTCCCACCTCAGGCGACTGACTGTGTGGAGTTTGCACGTTCTCCCCATGTCTGCGTGGGTTTCCTCCGGGTGCTCTGGTTTCCTCCCACAGTCCTAAGCTGTGCAGGTCAGGTGAATTGGCCATGCTAAATTGCCCGTAGTGCTAGGTAAGGGGTAAATGTAGGGGTATGGGTGGGTTGCGCTTCGGCGGGTCGGTGTGGACTTGTTGGGCGGAAGAGCCTGTTTCCACACTGTAAGTAATCTAATCTAATCTCTGTGACTTCTGATTCCAGAGCCGGAAATGGAGAGGTCCAGGAAGAGAAGTGAGGTGTTGGAGATTGTCCAGGTAAATTTGAAGCCAGAGTGGAAGGTGTTGGTGTAGTAGATAAACTGTTCAAGTTCCTCTTGGAAGCACGAGGCAGCACGAATACAGTCATCGATGTAGTGGAGGAAAAGGTGGGGAATAGAGCAAGTGTAGCTGTAGAAGAGGGACTATTCTACATATCCTACAAAGAGCAGGCATAGCTGGGACCCATGTGTGTACCCATAATCACCCCCCTGGTTTGTAGGAAGTAGGGGGATTGAAAAGAGAAGTTGTTAAGGGTGAGGACCAGTTCCGTCAATCAAAAGAATGTTGGTGGAGGGAGACTGAGTGGGTCAGTGGGAGAAGAAGAAACAGAAGGCTTTAAGGCCTTCCTCATGAGGGATGTAGGTGTAGAGGAACTGGATGTCATTGGTGAAGGTGAGGTGTTGGGGGCCATTATATCAATGACTGTTTCAGTGCTGTCACGTGCTCCCATGTTTTCTCTCCCTCTGTTATATCTGCTCCAAGGATGAATGATTCCACTCCAGGACATCCCAGCTGTCCTTCTAATTACAGACCGTAATTTCCACACCCGTGTTATCAACAATGCCCTCGATCGCATCTCTGCCATTTCCTGCATCTCCACCCTTGAACCTCACCTCCCCAACCACAACAAGGATAGAATCCCCCGGTCCTCACATTCCACTAATCCTGAATCTAGTGTATCAACCTCCCGTCTATCGAATCCATCTACCAGGCCCGCTGTCAAGGAAAAACCGCCAGCATTCTTAAAGATCCAGCCCACCCTGACAATGTTTTTTTTTGTAACCTCTATCATCAGAAAGAAAGTACAGAAGCCTGAACACATGCACAAGCCGGTCTTGCAATAGTTTCTATCCTACTGTTATTAGAATACTGAATGGACTCACAAACTCTTAATATTCGCCTGTACCTGTGCTTTGGTTTTTGCTGCTGTTTACCTATTATTTACTTATCTATGTGACTTAACTCTGTGATCTGCCTGTATTACTCGCAAGACAAATCCTTTCATTATGCCTCAGTATATGTGACAATAAATTCAATTCAATTCAATTCAATTCAATCCTCCAGCATTTTCACCACCTAGTCAGACCCCACCACCAAAAATATATTTCCCTCCCCACCCCATCTGCATTCTGTAGTGATCATTCCATCTGTGACTCCCTCGTTAAGTCAAAATTCCCCACTGACCCATGCCACCGCAAGAGGTGCAAAACCTGCCTCCACACTCTCCCCCTCATCTCCATCTAAGCCCCCAAAGGATTGTTCTAAATCCATCAGAGATTTATTTGCATATCCTCAAACCTCATTTTACTGCATCTCGATGTGATTTCCTCTACATCAGAAGGACTGAGTGCAAACTCGTGGAATGGTCCATACGCACCAACCAACCCCACCCCTCCTGTACCCATCCATTTCAACTCCTCCTCCCACTACCCCTGTGACATGTCCATTCTGAGCATCATCCACTGCCTAAACAAGACCACCCACAAACTAGGAGATCTTCCGCTTCAGGAGCCTACAACTACATCGTACCAACATTGAATTCACCAGTTTCTAAATCTCCCCTCCACCCACTTCATCCAAGATCCAACCCTCTGATTCAGCTCTGCCTTCTTGACCTGACCTACCTGCCCATCTTCATTCCCAGCTACCCGCTCCACACTTCCCACTGACCTATAACAATCACCACCTCCCTTTGCCCACCTATCGCCATCCCAATTCCCTTTCCCTAGTCCCAATCCCCACTCCCTATTTATTTCTCAGCCCCCTTCTCCCTCCCCAGTTGTGATGAATGGTTAAGCCTGAAATGTCAACCCCTGTAGCTTCTCATACAAGTATACATTAAAACAGGAGATGGGCATTTCTTGACACCTGACACAGTTAACTGATTTAAATGTCTTTAGATAAATTGATCATTTCAATTCGGTTTTGTATATTCCTGAACATGTCGCATTTTGTGGGCAGGTGCTTACTACAGTCACCTCAGATTTATGCTTATTCCATTTTAAAAACACCTTTTAATCCATTAAGGTCTCAGTTATTAAAACCAAATGATAGAAGTTGAAACTTAATGGTCAATATTTTACCATTGTCATTACAGTTCAAAATGATTCAGTTTCTTGCAGTTAAAGCATTGTTTTCTCCATACTAGTTATGTTTACTTTTCTTTCACATGTTCCCTTCTGAAATATTTATATCCCTTAATCTGGCCTTAACCTTCCTGTTTATTCAGTAGTTACCTATTGATCAATATTCACAGACTCACAAAGTTGTTACAATCCAAAAGGAGGCACTTCAGCCCCTCATGCCTGCAGTTGCTCTCTGAGCATTTCAATTGAGTGCTATTTAACTAATTTCTATTTAACTAATCACCTAATGTCTTCTTGAATACCTCAATTGAATCTTTGAAACTGCCTCCATCAAGGCTCCAAACAGTGCATTTCAGAACCTAACTACTTTCTGTGTGATGAAGTTTTATCTTACTTCACATTTATTTCAGTTGCAAAACACTTTAAAACTATGTCCTTAGCTTATCAATCCCTTGACAAGCAGGAACAGTTACTCTGCATCCACTCTATCCAGCCCACTCATTACTTTGAAAACTTCTATCAAGTTTCCACTTAGCCTTCTCCTCTCCAAAGAAAATAGCTCTAACTTCTCCAATCTATCATCATAACTGAAGTTTCTCAACCCTGGAACCCTTATTTCACTGTTGCACAATTTCTAAAATATTCAACAGAGCTTTTAAAAATACATCAGTCGAGATCTAACAGGTATCTGACATAAGTTCATCATAACCTCCCTTCTCTTTTATACAATGCTCTTAATAATGAATCCTGGAATATGGTGTGCTTTATGAACAGCTTGCTTTACCTGTCCTGCCACCATTAATAACTTACACTATTTACTCTGTTCCTGCATACCTTTATAATAGTACTCTATATCTTATACTGTCTCTTTATTTTTTATTTCAAAGTGTATGATCTCATATTTCTCTGCATTGAAATGTATCTGCTATCTATCTGCCCACTCAACCACCATGTTAATGCCTTTCTGAAGTCCTGTTCATGGTTCACAATTCCCCAAATCTTCTTGAACTCTGGGATTAAGTACAATAATTCATTAATAACATGAGTGGAGAGTTCCAATGGATCTCCAAACCCTTAAATGTTTTCTTTTGCTCCACAGTGAGGCCTAGGATGCGATACATCTTGCAGTACTCTTCCTTCAGCAGTAGTAACCATACTTCTACCTTCACTTATTCAAGTTTTCTCTTTAACTATGTGGTAATCTCATAATTTCCCCATTGAGACTAGAAGAAATTTCTTTCTGTCTCAATCAGTTTTCATCTCCACAAGAGAAGGGATATTTGAAGCCACATGACTCATTGAGTTTCCAACACAATTCTGTAGTGCTTATTCAGCAACTGACTCTCTTAGACCCCTCAAACTACACACAATTTCTATTGCTCACTTCTGACACCATTTATCATGTGATAATTTTGATTACTTCTGCCGTCATGTCTCGATATAGGAGGTAATTACATCAGTAGTTTCATGACAATGGCAAGTCACAATGCTTCGGAGAGGGATTTTAAAGAGAAATCTGAGTCCCGTTTTCAGTAACACAAATCTTTGTTCAGAATTCCTTTACCACACATACAGCAGAGGCCAGATACTGCTTTCACATGGGGCTTAATTCTCATAGAGTCATAGGGATATATAGCATGGAAACAGACCCTTGAGACCAACTCATCTTTTCCGATTAGATATCCTAAATAAATCTAGTACCATTTGCAAGCATTTGGCCCATATCCCTCCAAAGCCTTCCCATTCATAAATCCATCCAGATGCCTTTTAAATGTTGTAATTATACCAGCTTCCACCACTTCTTCTGGCAGCCCATTCCATACACACACTATCCTCTGTTTGGAAAAGTTGGCCCATAGATCTCTTTTAAATCTTTCCCTTCTCACCTTAAACCTTTAGTTTTGGACTCACCCACTGCAGGGAAAAGGCCTTTTCAATTTAACTTTTCCATGCCCTTCATGATTTTATAAACCTCTATAAGGTCACCTTTCAGCCTCTGATGTTCCAGCAGAAATAGCCCCAGTGTATTCAGCCTCTCCCTAAAGCTCAAACTGTCCAAACCTCAAAAACGTAGCTCATATTTGAGGTCAGTGACAGTCTACCTTTCCCAATAAAGTGCAGGATAGTTACACATACAATGGTTATTTACAATGGTTAGTTGCTCAGTGTTTGTCACATTCCGTCTGACCTACTTCATCGTCCACCTTAGACAATAGACAATAGGTGCAGGAGTAGGCCATTCTGCCCTTTGAGCCTGCACCACCATTGAATATGATCATGGCTGATCATTCTTAATCAGTATCCTGTTCCTGCCTTATCTCCATAACCCTTGATTCCACTATACTTGAGAGCTCTATCCAACTCTTTCTTAAATGAATCTAGGGACTGGGCCTCCACTGCCCTCTGGGGCAGAGCATTCCACACAGCCACCACTCTCTGGGTGAAGAAGTTTCTCCTCATCTCTGTCCTAAATGGCTTACCCCTTATTTTTAAGCTGTGTCCTCTGGTTCGGGACTCACCCATCAGCGGAAACATGTTTCCTGCCTCCAGAGTGTCCAATCCTTTAATAATCTTATATGTCTCAATCAGATCCCCTCTCAGTCTTCTAAACTCAAGGGTATACAAGCCCAGTCGCTCCAGTCTTAGGTTCTCTCTCATCTCAGGGATGATGTTGCCCCTATCACCTATCCTTGGCTCTTACAATTACTGACCACATTCCAACACTCACTGTTATTTCCCTTCCTATACATTTGCCAGGTGCATCATATACTTGCTTATTACTAATGACTTCTCAAATTCGGTCATGCAATTCATATCTCTTCTTCTTATATCTTTTGACCTTAGTCCAGAAGATCAAACAGTATACTAATTTCTACCAATTCAACCATAATATTTGTAGTATCAGATCTAATGTAAAGTTACCTATAAAGTTATGCATAGGTTAACCTCATACTCTGTGACAGAACTAAGAATTTCAGGAGCAGCTTCCCCCTTATCTGGCACGCGAAGCAGCAGTTGTTTATTCTTTCGAGGTAATAGCGACCCTATCTCAAAATTGTCTCTACCCTCCTTACTATGTTATTTGTCTCTATATTCTTACAAGGTTATCTTGCTGATACCATTTTGTTATTCTAATCTTCTTGCAGATAGAGAAAGAGGTTTCTCCAATGGTGTCTCTGCATCCAAGGCTAACTAACTTCAGAAGGTTAATTCCCCAATAACTAATGCATTTAAACTTCTTTGATTGTACAAATAAGTACCTACTCTCACCTTTGATTTTAATTTTATCGTCACAGGTGTTCAAATACCTGTACAGGAATACAGTGAAAGTGTAATATCGCCACACAAGTTGCCATCTTAGGTACAAGTACCTAGTTACAAAATCTTAAGAACCAGGGAGAAAGAAAGAACAAAATTGCAGTCAATACAGTAGAGTAACACCTACTTAGTTTTAAATAGAAAACAAAAAGAAATCTAAAAGTTCAAACATTACTATCTTTCTTAAGTGCTTAGCAACAGTGGGACCACACTTCCACGAATCACCTCAAAACCAGAAGTCCATGATGAGGACATGTCAGGCCTAAAGACTGCCATGTACCACCAAAAGACTACCATGCTGGGGCAAGAGACCACCATGCTGCACCACTAAGAGATCACCATGCCAGGCCAAGAGACTGCCACACTGGGCCATACATCAGCCAAGTTAGGCCAAGGACCTACCATGGTGGGCCAAAACACAACCACACATGTCCAAAAGACCGTCATGCAGGGCTGAAAGATGACCACACTGGGTCGAACATCTGCCTCGCCAGGCTGAAAGTCCACCTCACGAGCCAGGAGGCTGTTATGTCAGACTAGGAAGCTGCCATGCCAGACCAAATAATTATTTTAAAAGCCTCACCTCAGGCAGGTCAAGCTTTGCTTTTTCTATTTCATAAATAAATCAGAAATCTCAAATCAGGCAGTCTTCATTTGAGCTGTCTTATCAAATTCTTACTGTTTGCATTGTAATCCCATTTTACTGTGACTCAGAGGCATTTTGTTATCTGTGTGTAATAGCAATGATTAGAGCTATATGAAATGCTGCATAAGCTAAAATTTCTTTTGATTGTCTGTGTCAGTTAAAAATAAAACTCTTAATAGCCATTTTACCAATTCAGACATGGACACTGCATGGCAATGTAAAAGTCATAGTGTTAAAATACAGTTCATCAAACATTTTACATCCTTTTGAATCAAGTTTATGGGCAAATGGATAGAACCATGAACTCTGTTGTATAAACCATGATTAAACATCTAAGAAATTTATTTTTTAAAAGGACTTTATTGTGGCCCCACAAGATGAATATATTTGATTGCTAAACTATAAACTATACAGGGAAGTAAGCGGATCAATTGGTAACTCCAATGTAATCCCAGTAAAATTTTCATTATTACCAATTCCATGTGGTCAGGTGGCCAGCAGAGGAAATGACTATGAACATAGAACATAGAACATTACAGCGCAGTACAGGCCTTTCGGCCCTCGATGTTGCGCCGACCTGTCATACCAATCTGAAGCCCATCTAACCTACATAATTCCATGTACGTCCATATGCTTGTCCAATGACGACTTAAATGTACTTAAAGTTGGTGAATCTACTACTGTTGCAGGCAAAACATTCCATGCCCTTACTACTCTCTGAGTAAAGAAACTACCTCTGACATCTGTCCTATATCTATCACCCCTCAATTTAAAGCTATGCCCCCTCGTGCTCACTGTCACCATTCTTGGAAAAAGGCTCTCCCTGCCCACCCTATCTAACCCTCTGATTATCTTATATCTTATGAGCTACAATCAAGCCTACTGGAAACTTTGGTCAAGCTAGGGTGGCACAGTGGTTAGCACTGCTGCCTCCCAGCGCCAGAGACCTGGGTTCAATTCCTGCCTCAGGCAACTGTCTGTGTGGAGTTTGCACATTCTCCTCGTGTCTGCGTGGGTGTGCTCTAGTTTCCTCCCACGGTCCAAAAATGTGCAGGTTAGGTAAATTGGCCACGCTAAATTGCCCGTAGTGTTAGGTGTAGGGGAATGGGTCTGGGGTGGGTTGCTCTTTGGAGGGCTTGTTGGGCTGAAGGGCCTGTTTCCACACTGTAATGTAATCTAATCTAGTTTAAACTTGGACCGAGGTTAAAACTGCAGCTAGGGCATGTTTTGACTTGTCCTGTCAACTGTGATCTACACTTTCTACTGTTAACCAAATAAGGGAGAGGTTACTGTGGCCTGCTAAATGTGCTGGCACCACAAGTACTTACATGGAGCATGGCATCTGGCTGTTTATGACTTGGCACAAACATTTGGAAGTTGTGCACTAGTAAACTCCTTTGTCTGGAAGAATGAGCACACTTTGGGATAAAAGTTACCAGAACAAAGGATTTTGCAGGAATGAGCTCTCAAGAACAATATTTGAGAAGTACATGCCCTGAAGTTATCTTCAAAACAACAAAGGACCACAAGGCAGAATCTACATCAAAAGCAAATGTTGAAACTTCACTTGAGTCACCGTGTATTTATTTCAAGCCAAACTTATAATTGTGAATTAAATGTGAATTAACTTAAAGTCAAGTGAAGTTAAATGAAGCAACCTAAAGTTGAAGTTAAGTTAGATAAAGTAAGAAGAAAACATTGCAACAAGTTTGTGTTTTATGTCGAGTTAAGTAAAAAAGGGTTTGTTTAATTAAAGTCTGAGTTGATTCCATCTCTTTAGTCTGTCACACAAGTAAGAATGCTGGAGTAAAAGGTTTGATTACTCCTTTCAGGTAACACCAGCATTCTGAAAAAGAATTGAAAACATATTTTAGATCATAATCATAATCATCACCAAAAGTAATGTGCAGAATCTGATTGTCAGTAGATCACTGTGACAAGTTTGCTGTGCTGTGCTGCACAAAACATAGCACAGTGACTCAGGATGGCACAGTGGCTCAGTGGTTAGCACTGCTGCCATAGAGCACTAGGAACCTGGGTTCAATTCTCTGCCTCAGGCGACTGTCTGTGTGGAGCTTGCACATTCTCCAGGTGCTTCAGTTTCTTCCCACAATCCAAAGATGCGTAGATCAGGTGAATTGGCCATGCTAAATTGCCCATAGTGTTCAGGAATGTGTAGGTTAGGGGCATTAGTCAAGGGTAAATGAAGAATAATAGGTTTAGGTGGGATACTCTTCAGATGGTCAGTGTGGACTTGTTGGGCCAAAGGATTCTAATTCTAAAAGCATTGTACACTTTGGATTAAGTTACAAACACAACCTGCACCAATGCATTCTGAAATAAAATTTAATGCATATCTCCTTGAGTTAGTGCAGAAAACTCAGAGAAACAGTCTTTTCTATTGTGGAAGTAACGTTTGTTAATTTTCCCCTTGCTGCACGAGTATTCGTAATAATGGGCCATAGTAAAGTTAGGTTGACTATATTGGTACCAGCAATTTCTGCTGCCTCCAACAATGAAAGAGACACCAATCATTTTATGAATGGCACATCACATCAATCACCAAAGAAGGCAAAAGTCATCCAAGCAGAATTGAAAGCTTCTGCACTCCTGATACTTCTTGCTGTGCAGCAATGGTATTTTTAACAGTAGAAAGTATGCAGCTGATGTGAAAAATACTGGGCTCCACACAGCTTGATTCAGCATGTGTTTGCTTCTGACATTTTGCTACAGATTCCCTACAACTTTTCCTTTGCATAAAATGTCAGCAATTCTTTCTTTTCCAATGCCACTAAAATGCTATTTATATACTGATGTTGATCATGTTAAATAAAGTTTCAATTGCTACAATTTGCAGAAACCTGCTGATTTGCATGAGGATGCACAGGGCATTTCTGGGTCTCTGGATATGTGGAGGTTAGGCAAAGTTGCTTTAACTGAGCATAATCAATCTATCCAGAACTTTATTAATGGATTTACAGCAACCTCAGGTATTGATTGCATATATCACAAATTGGGTTTTACTTACATCAGAAGTGGATAGTTGTCGATGCAGCATCGTTGGGACATGCTGAAGTTGTGAAAAGAGCTTTATAAATCTAAGGCCTATAGTTAAACAGTTCTAAGAGATTTAATCAAACAGCATAAAGGACAGTCAAGAAAATCTTCCAATGCCCAGACAATAAGAATTTGCTGAGAGCGAATTGACGGTAATAGAAGCATTTGCAATTGAACCAAAATCTAACCTGCCCTGATGAATCTGTCCTGAAAGGTTAAGTCAGCTTTTCTTCCCACAAATGCTGCCAGACCTGCTGTCTTTCAGTTCTGCATCTCATTATCAGTCTTGTCTGCCTTGCAAGATCATCATTTTTGTCATTTGTTCTCTCCCATATTTCACCCTATCGCCATCTCTTTGCTTTCTTCATGTCTCACCTCATTCCATCACCTGTTTTAAAGTTGCTTAAAGGGAATGCAATAAATATTTACCAGAATGAATTTTTGATTGGTGAGACAGTCAAATGAGGAGAGAATATGGAGACTGAGTATGTCTTCCCTGGAACAAAGACTGATGTTGCTGGAAAAGCTCAGCAGGTCTGGCAGCAGCTGTGAAGAGAGATCAGAGTTAATGTTTTGGGTTCAGTGAGTCTTCCACAGGGTATTCTCTGGGGTTTAGAAGAATGAGTGCTGACCTCATTGAAACATACAAAATATTTAAAGAGGTAAAGAGGATTGATGTAGAAAAGACGTTTACCTTGACTGGGGATTCTAAAGACTGGGGATAGAGTCTCAGAGTAAGGGACAGACTATTTAATATTGAAGTGAGGAGAAAGATCTTCACCAAGAAGGTGATGAATCCTTTGAATTCTTTCCCCTCAGTGGGCTGTAAAAGATAAGCCATTACATTAAGATCAAGACTGAGACATTATGGGATAGGATGGGAAAATGGCATCAGGGTAGATGATTACCATGATCTGGAATGGCAGAGTCAGCTTAAAGGAGAAAGTAGGCAGAGGTGGGGTACTGCAGATGCTGGAGATTAGAGTCAAGATTACAGTGGTAATGGAAAATCACAGCATGTCAGGCAGCATCCAAGGAGCAGAAAAATTAATGTTTCAGGCAAAAGCCCTTCATCAGGAATTAGGCTGGGAACCTCAGGGGTGGAGAGATAAATGGGATTGGGGTGGGGCTGGGGAGAAGGTAGCTGAAAGTGCAATAGGTAGCTGGAGATGAGAATAAAGGTGATAGGTCGGAGAGGAGGGTGAAGCGGATCAGTGGAAAGGAAGATTGACAGATGGGACAGGTCATGACGATGGTGCTGAGCTGGAAGGTTGGAACTCGGGTAAGGTGGGAGGAGGGGAAATGAGGAAACTGGTGAAGTCCACATTGATGCCAGGAAGTTGAAGGGTTCTGAGGTGGAAGATGAGGCATTCTTCTTCCAGGCGTCGGGTGGTGAGGGAGTGACGATGGAGGAGGCCCAGGACCTGTATGTCCTTGGCAGAGTGGGAGGGGGAGTTGAAATGTTCAGCCATGGGACGGTATGGTTGATTGGTGCAGGTGTCCCGGAGATGTTCTCTGAAGCGCTCTGCAAGTGTGGAAGTGCAGGTGAAACTTTGATGGATGTGGAAGGCTCCTTTGGGGCCTTGGATGGAGGTGAGGGAGAAGGTGTGGGTGCAGGTTTTTCAATTCCTGAGTTGACAGGGGAAGGTGCCAGGAGGGGAAGGTGGGTTGTTGGGGAGATGTGGACCTGACCAGGTTGTTGCGGAGGAAACAGTCTTTATGAAATGTTGATGTTGTGGGGAGGGAAATATATCCCTGGTGGTGGGGTCCATTTGTAGGTGGCAGACATATCAGTGGATGATGCGATTTAAGCAGAGGTTGGTGGGGTGGAAAGTAAGGATGGGGTGGGGAGGTTCTGTCCTTGTTACGGTTGAAGGGGTGGGGTTCAAGGATGGAGGTGAAGGATGTGGATGAGATGCGTTAGCCCAGCTATGTCTGTGTTTTTATTGGCTACATAGAACAGTCCACCTTCCGGAGATACACCTGCACCATTCTCAATCTTTTCCTCCATTACATAGATGACTGCATCCGTGCCACCTCGTGCTCCCACGAGGAGTTTGATCAGTTTATCAACTTCACAAACACATTCCACCCCAACCTTAAATTCATCTGGATCACCTCTGATACCTCCCTCCCCTTCCTGGACCTCTCCATCTCTATCAATGATGACCAACTCAACACTGGCATTTTTTTACAAACCCACCGGCTCCTACAACTACATGGATTACACCTCTTCCCCAAGCTACCTCCTACAAAAATGCTATACCATATTCCCAATTCCTCCATCTCTGCTGCATTTGTTCCCAGGAGGACCAGTTCCACCACAGAACACACTGGATGGCCTACTTCTTTAAAGACTGAAATTTCCCCTCCCACATGGCTGAAGATGCCCTCCAACATCCACACCCCGCACCTCCGCCCTCGAACCCCACCCCTCCAACAGTAACATGTACAGAATCCCCTCGTTCCTCACCTTCCACCCCACCAATCTCTGCATAAATAGCATCATCCGCAAACATTTCCACCATCTACAAATGGACCCACCACCAGGGATATAGTTCCCGCACCACCCCATCCACTTTCCGTAAAGACCATTCCCTCCGCAAAAACCTGGTCAGGTCCACGCTCACAACAACCCACTATCCCCTCTGGGCACCTTGCCCTGCCACCGCAGGAATTGAAAAATCTGTGCCTACACCTCCCCTTCACCTCTGTCCAAAGCCCCAAAGGAGCCTTCCACATCCATCAAAGCTTCACCTGCACTTCCACACATTCATTTATTGTATCCATTGCTCCCAATGCGGTCTCCTCTACATTAGGGAGACAGAACGCTCTCTCGCAGAGCGCTTCAGAGAACATCTCCGGGACACCTGCACCAATCAATCCCACCACCCCATGGCCGATCATTTCAACTCCCCCTCCCACTCTGCTGAGGACATGCAGGTCCTGGGCCTCCTCCATCACCACTCCCTCATCACCCAATGCCTGGAGGAAGAATGCCTCATCTTCCACCTCGGGACCCTTCAATCCCATGGCATCAATGTGGACTTCACCAGTTTCCTCATTTCGCTTCCCCCCACCTCAACCCAGTTCCAATCTTCCAGCTCAGCACCGCCCTTTTGACCTGTCCCACCTGTCAATCTTCCTTCCCACTGATCCGCTCCCCCTCTTCTCCAACGGATCACCTTTACCCCTTCCTCCATCTCAACTACTTTCTCCCCAGCCCCACACCTCTCTCATTTATCACTCCACCCTGAGGTTCCCAGTCTGATTCCTGATGAAGGGCTTCTGCCCAAAACGTCGACTTTCCTGCTGCTTGGATGCTGCCAGACCTGCTGTTATTTTCCAGCACCACTTTAATCTTAAAGGAGAAAGTGAGGACTGCAGGTGCTGTAGATCAGAGTCGAAGAGTGTGGTGTTGGAAAAGCACAGGCCGTCAGACAGCATCCGAGAAGCAGGGGAGTCAACATTTTGAGCATAATCTCTTCGTCAGAAATGTGGTAGAACTGGGCAGTACAGAGTTCCCGGATGATGAGGTTGGAGGCTGTGGATGGCAGATCCCTTAAGGTGATGAGGTTGTGGATGACCTAGGAGATATTGGTTTGGTGATGGGAGGTGAGGTTGTGGTCAAAGGGGCAGTAGGAGGAGGTGTTCACAAGTTGGCGCCTGGCTTCAGCAGTGTAGAGTTCAGAGTGCCGACCTACCGCTGTGCTCCCCTTATCCACTGGTTTGATGTTGAGGTTGGAGTTGGAGCGGAGGCAATGGAGGGTTGCATGTTGTGAGGGTGAGAAGTTGGAATGGGGGTGGATAGTTTGAGGTGATCATAGTCACGGCAGCATTTGGAAATGATCAAGAGTGGGTAACAGACCAGCACGGGGTGTCCAGGTGGATGGGGTGCGTTAGAGATGGGGTAAGGGGTCCTCAGAGGGTGGGCGTCTTGATGGAAAAAATAAGCATAGAGGCGGAGGTGGCAGAAGAAAAGTTCACAACACCTGTTGAATTCATTGATCTGGGAGCATAAGGGAATGAAAGTTAGGCTTTACTGAGGACTGATCATCCATTCTCAGTGAAGGGGAGTTCTGCGGAGATGGTATAAACACAGTCGGGCTGGGAGCTCGGACCTGTTGTGGGGCTGGAGCTGGGAATGGGGTAGGAGACTGTCTCTGGAGTGGGTGTGGTAATGGGATCGTGGGTGATGTCACCAATGGAAGTGACGCTCACCCTGGGGGTCAGGGGGGCAAAAGCTATGCCTTTGGTGGCATCCTCGGGGGCAGAAGCGATGTCACACGTGACGTTCGCGATGTCTTTGGCGGTGTTCTGGTGAGTGACGCCAGTGAGGGCAGATGAAGAGCTTATGCTCAAAATGTTGACTCTCCTGCTGCCTAACCAGCTGTCCTTTTCCAGCAACACACTCTTCGACTCAGAGTCAGTTTAAGGGGCTGAATGGGCTACTCCTGCTCTTTCATACCAATCTATCTAACTTTTGTTGGTGTGAAATTGACTGAAATGTTAGTACTTTTCCTCTTTCCTCAAATATTATCAGAGTATGTCCAACGTTTTCTACTTTCTTCATCACTGTTAGAGGATCCGTGATAAGATATTAATTATTGTGATGAAAGCATATCAACGTTTTTTTTAATTATGCATTTTTTTAAGCTGAGGGGAATATCTGCACAAGTCTGGAAATATCAACATCCTGGGGATTACTATTGATCAGATCATGAAGTGGAGAAACCTTTTAAATACTACGGCTTCAAGAACAAGCCAGAGACTAGGAATTTTGGACCCAGTAACTCAGCTTCTTACTCCTCATTCATGATAATCCCTTGCCACACATGCTTTCCATTTGCCTGCAGCTCCAGCCATGTCCAAAAACCTCGACAGCTCCTTGAAAAAGCAAACCTGTTGATTTTCACCTCCATGCACCAACTTAAACATTCACTTCTTCCAGAATTACTGCAATGATGTTGAGTAGCAGCAATGTGTGCCATCTACAGGATGCACAGCAAATATTCACTCAAGGCACATTAGACAGCTCCATCCAAATCTATGACCACTTCCATCTAAATCGACAAGGGAATGCCAACACCTGCAAGGATCTCCACAAGTCACGTAGTGTTGCTGGGTCAAAACCCTGGAACTCCATTCCCAAAGTCTTTGCAGATGTCCTTACGGCACATAGACTGCAACAGCTTAAGAAGGCAATTTACCACCACCTTCTCCAGGGTAACTAGAGATGAGCACTAAGGTGCCAGCTGCACACACATTCTATCAAAGAATAAAAAAGGAAAGAATTTGATCAGGTTTGTCTGAATCTAAATCATAGTGATGATGGAGCATTATGGAAGTGAGAACTTGTGCACATAGCTTCCTATGGTCTGGAAAGGCTCTGTCAACTTTGCCCTGACTTTGCCAAAGTCAGAGCAAAATTTCTCTCAAGTTGAGAAAGATCCAATAGCAAGCTATTGTTATTGCTATTTCTGTTAGTGTTAACAAATTCCACAAGTACTTGTCTGGTGGATGGTTCCCTATAACTGGCCACTAAAATCTTTCGATCAGATCAGCGTTCAAAGAAGGATGCATGATCCTGAGCAGAAACAGAGCTTCAAAGACCGACTTTGATTTTGATGGCTAGTGAGTACAATATTAAACATTGTTAAGTCAGCAGATCATGCAAATGCAGATGTTATTTCACAATTTCATCTGAACATTGATTCATTTCTAACAAGTGCACTACCTGTGAATTATTACACATTCACAAATTACATACCAATATTTGCCAGAGAAATTAGTAAGGAAGTTGCAAGGATGTGCCGTTTAGCAAATTGTTTTATTTGTCATGATTAGCTGGCTTAAAGGGTGCGATGATAAGAAATAGCAGGAGTATTTCACATTTAGAAATGGAGACAGTGTAGATCAAGATTGTTTCCAATGGATTCAAGGGGCATTGTTCCATTAGCGTTTGGGGGAAGATTATTGATATTCCCTCAATAATCAAGAGCTCATAGTGATAGTCGATGTGAAAGCAGTAACAGGAGGTCATTTTTTAATTCCAAATGGAGTTAGAGGTATTGAAGAGTTGATGAAAAGCTATGAAATATGTCACACATTGAGAAATGATCCAACCAGAGGTCCCTTAATCCAGTGGCCAAATACAAGGGACTGAATCTTTTAGCTAACTCAGTATGCTCTTCTCATTTCTCCTCATACCCTTTGATCACTAAGAATTTTATATAATTTCTTTTTGAAAAAAATTCAACATTTTGGCCTTAGCGTCTTACTGTGACAGAAAATTCCACAGTCTCACCACTCTCTGGGTGAAGAAATTCCTCCTCACCTCAGTTCTAAACAGTTTACTGTAAACCTTGTTTCTGGAATCCCTAGTCATTGGGAGTATACTTTATACATTTACCCTGTTGAGTCCTATTAGATCTTCAGAAGTTTTAATGATTTTTTTTATGCATTCACAGATGAGGGCATCAGAAGCTAGGCTAGAACTTATTGCTTATCTTTAATTGCTCAAAGACAATTAAGAGCCAACCACATTGCTGTGAGTCTGGAGTCACATGAATACCAGACCAGATAAGCACAGCGGTTTCCTTCCCTGAAGAACATTACTCAACTAGATGGATTTTTCCATCAATCAACAATGATTTCATGGTACCATTAGGCTCTTAATGCCAGCCTAGTGTGGCACAGTGGCTCAGTGGTTAGCACTGCTGCCTCACAGCACCAGGGATCTGGATTTGATTCCTGCCTCAAGCCACTTGCACTGTGTGGAGTTTGCACATTCTCCTCATGTCTGTGTGGGTTTCCTCAGGGTGCTCCAGTTTCCTCCCACAGTCCAAAGATGTGCAACTCAGGTGAATTGGCCATGCTAAATTGGCCATGATGTTAGGTCCATCTATAGCCAGAACTCCAATTCCTCGAAAACTGGAGCTGGCTGAACTTTGGATCATTCAGGAGGTGGAGGAGGTTATTAAGAGGAGTTGCAGAGAGGTAGTCACACTTCAAGTAAAAGATGAAGGAAAATGGGTTACCGTCAGGGGACAGAAAGGGAACAGGCAGACAGTGCAAGGATCTCCTGTGGCTGTTCCCCTCAACAACATGTATACTGTTTTGGTTACTGTTGGGGGGATGACTTACCATGGGTAAGCAATGGGGAACAAGTCTCTGGTACAGAGCCTGTCCCTGTTGCTTAGAAGGGAAGGGGGAAGAGGAGCAGAGCATTAGTCACTGGGGACTCCATAATTAGGGGACTGATATGAGGCCCTGTGAGAACAAGAGAGATTCATAATTGGTGTGTTGCCTCCCAGGTGCCAGGGTTCGTGATGTCTCTGATCATGTTTTCGGGATACTTGAGGGGGAGGGGGAGCAGCCCCAAGTCATGGTCCACATAGACACCAATGACATAGTTAAGAAGAGAGATGGGGATTTAAAGCAGAAATTCAGTGAGATAGGGTGGCAGTTTAGAACGAGACCAAACAGAATTGTTATCTCTGATTTGTTGCCCATGCCACGTGCCAGGGAGGTGAGGAATAGGAAGAGAGAGGAGTTGAATACGTGGCTACAGGTATGGTGCAGGAGGAAAGGTTTTAGATACAAGGATAATTGGGTTCATTCCAGGATAGATGGGACCTCTACGCACAGGATGGGCTTCACCTGAACCAGAGGGGTACCAATATCCTGGAGGAGAAATTTGCTGATTTGCTTTTTGGGTGGGTTTAAACTAATTCATTAGGGGATGGGAACCAAAATTGTAGTTCAAGTATATGGGAGGATGTGAGTAGTGAAGTCAGAACAAAATTTTAAAGATCTCAAGAAGGCACCGACAGGCCTGAAATTGATTTAAAGTGTGTCTACGTCAACATCAGGACTATCCAGAATAAGGTGGATGAACCTGCAGCATGGGATGGTACCTGGGAATTTGATATTGTGGCCATTTCAAAGACATGGGAACAGGAGGGGCAGGAATGGTTGTTGCAGGTTCTGGGATTTAAATGTTTCGGTAAGAACAGAGAAAATGGTAAAAGACGGGGTGGTGTGGCACTGTTAGTCAAAGACAGTATTACAATTGCGGAAAGGATGTTTGAGGATTCGTCTTTTGAGGTAGTATGGACTGAGGTTAGAAACAGGAAAGGAGAGGTCCCTGTTGGGGACTTTTTTTTTGGTCTCCAAATAGTTCCAGCGATGTAGAGAATAAGATAGCAAAGATGATTCTCGATAGAAGCGAGAGTGATAGGATAGCTGTTATGGGGTCTTTAACTTTCCAAATATTGATTGGAAATCTATAGTTCAAGTACATTAAATGGGTCAGTATTTGTCCAATGTGTGCAGAAGGGTTTCCTGACACAGTATGTAGACAGACCAACAAGGGGCAAGGCCACATTCGATTTGGTACTGGGAAATGAACCCAGCCAGGTGTTAGATTTGGAGGTAGGTGAACACTTTGGTGATAGTGACACAGTTTGGTCATGTTTACTTTAGTGATAAGAAGAGATATATACCACACAGGTATATACCACACAGCAAGAGTTATCGCTGAGGGAATAGCAATTACAATGCAATTAGGCAAGATTTATGATGCATGGCATGGGGAAGGATAGGATAGGCACAATAGAAATGTGGAGCTTTTTCAAGGACCAGCTATTGTGGGTCCTTGATAAGTCAGGCAGAGAGGAAGTGGTAGAATGCAAAATCCATGGTTTACTAAGGAAGTTGAATCTCTTGTCAAGCTGAAGAAGAAGGCTTATGTTAGGATGAGATATGAAGGCTCAGTTAGGGCACTTAAGAGTTACAAGTTAGCCAGGAAAGACCTAAAGAAAGAACCAAGAAGACCCAGGAGGGGACATGTGAAGTCATTGGCGGATAGGATCAAGGAAAACCTTAAGGCTTTTTCTAGCTATATCAGGAATAAAAGAATGACTAGAGTAAGATTAGGGCCAATCAAGCATAGTAGTGGGAAGTTGTGCGTGGAGTCAAAGGGGATAGGGGAAGCACTAAATGAATACTTTTCATCAGTATTCACACTAGAAAAAGACAATGTGGTCGAGGAGAATACTGAGATACAGGTTATGAGATTAGATGGGATTGACGTGCAAAAGGAAGAGGTGTTAGCAATTCTGGAAAATGTAAACATAGATAAGTCCCCTGGCCAGGATGGGATTTATCATAGGATTCTCTGGGATGCCAGGCAGGAGATTGCAGAGCCTTTGGCTTTGATCTTTATGTCATCATTGTCTACAAGAATAGTGCCAGAGGACTGGAGGATAGCAAATGTTGTTCCCTTGTTCAAGAAGGGGAGTATAGACAACCCTGGAAATTATAGATCAGAGCCTTATTTCAGTTGTGGGTAAAGTGTTGGGAAGGGTTATAAAAGATAGGATTTATAATCATCTAGAGAGGAGTAAGTTGAATAGGGATAGTCAACGTGGTTATGTGAAGGGTAGGTCGTACCTAACAAACCTTACTGAGTTCTTTGAGAAAGTGACCAAACAAGTGAATGAGGGTAAAGCATTTGATGTGGCGTATATGGATTTCAGTAAGGCGTTTGATAAGGATCCCACAATTGTCTATTGCAGAAAATATGGAGGCATGGGATTGAGGGTGATTTAGTGGTTTGGATCAGAAATTGGCTAGCTGTAAAAAGACAGAGGGTGGTGGTTGATGGGAAATATTCATCCTGGAATTCAGTTACTAGTAGGGTACCGCAATGATCTGTTTTAGGTCCAATATTATTTGTCATTTCTTTAAATGACCTGGATGAGGGCATAGAAGGATGGGTTATTAAATTTGTGATGACACTAAGATCAGTAGAGTTGTGGATAGTGATGAAGGACATTGTGGGTTACAGAGAGACATAGATAAGCCACAGAGCTGGGCTGAAAGGTGGCATAGTGGTTAGCACTGCTGCCTCACAGCACCAGAGACCCGGGTTCAATTCCCGCCTCAGGCGACTGACTGTGTGGAGTTTGCACGTTCTCCCCGTGTCTGCATGGGTTTCCTCCCACAATCCAAAGATGTGCAGGTCAGGTGAATTGACCATCCCAAATTGCCCGTAGTGTAGGTAAGGGGTAGATGTAGGGGTATGGGTGGGTTGTGCTTCGGCAGGGCGGTGTGGACTTGTTGGCCCTAAGGGCCTGTTTCCACACTGTAAGTAATCTAATCTAAAATGGAATTTAATGCAGAAAATTGTGTGGTGATTCACTTTGGAAGAAGTAACAGGAATGCAGAGTACTGGGCTAATGGTAAGATTCTTGGTAGCGTAGATGTGCAGAAATATCTCGGCATCCAGGTACATAGATCCTTGAAAGTTGCCACCCAGGTTGATAGGGTTGTTAAGAAGGCATACGGAGTGTTAGCTTTTATTGGTAGAGGGATTGAGTTTCAAAACCATAAGATCATGCTGCAACTGTACAAAACTCTAATGCGGCCGCATTTGAAGCTTTGCACACAGTTCTGGTCACCGCATTATAGCAAGGATGTGAAAGCTTTGGAAAGGGTTCAGAGATGATTGACTAGGATGTTTCCTGGTATGGAGGGAATGTCTTATAAGGAAGGACTGAGGGACTTGAGGCTGTTTTCGTTAAAGAGAAGAAAATTGAGAAGTGACTTAATTGAGACATATAAGATAATCAGAGGGTTAGATAGATTGGACAGTGAGAGCCTTTTTTTTGGATGGCGATGGCTAGCTCGAGGGGACATAGTTTTAAATTGAGGGCTGATAGATATAGGACAGATATCAGAGGGAGTTTCTTCACTTAGAGAGTAATAGGCATAATAGGCTCTGCCTGCAACAGTTGTAGACTTGCCAACTTTAAGGGCATTTAAATGGTCATTGGATAGTCATAAGCACAAGAATGGAATAGTGTAGGTTAAATGGGCTTCAGATTGATTCCACTGGTTGGCACAACATTGACAGCCGAAGGGCCTGTACTGCACTGCAATGTTTTATGTTCTATCCTTCCACAGACAAGGAGAGAAAACCTGTACCAATACTCCAGGTCTGGTCTCACCAACGTCCTGTATGATTGCAGCAAGACATCCCTGCTCTTGTATTCAAATTGTCTTGCTATGAAAGCCAATGTATCATTTGCCTTCTTCATTGCTTGCTCTACCTGCTTGCTTACTTTCAGTAACTTGGGTACAAGGACACCCAGCTCTCATTGCACCTCACTCTTTCACGATCAAATAATAACCTGTATTCCTTTTTTTTGCTACCATATTTATCTAAATTACACTTCATCTGCCATTCACCAAAGCACAATATATTGTTTCTGCATTCTTTCAAAATTCATCCTCCCATTCAGCTTTGGGTCACCTGTAAATTTGAAGATAATACATTTGGTACTTTTATCTAAATCACTAATGCATATTGTGAATACCTGGGGTTCAAGAGTTTAGTACTGTTTAGAAGCTCATAGTGAAAAACCACCAAAGTGATAAGAAGTATGTGATAGGAGTTGTGGTTAGGAGACCTGGTGCATCCACTTATCCAGTGAAGGATGGAGATAGAGTCCCCAAGAGTCTGAAAAAGGAAATCTGCAAAAGAGAGAAGGAGAGAAACCTCCTGTCATCCAAGTTATTATTGTCCCAGGTGACCGACATAAATAAAGTGACAGTCACAAAGAAACTTATAACACAAATGTGCCAGTATCACATAATCTATTAGGAGAGTGAAAGGAAGCAGGATCTTTAATTAATTAAGATACATCAATGAATGACACAGTCCCAAATCTGTAATGGTGTTGGTAGTCCTGAAAGAGATTTGAACCTCTACGTTGCTTAAGAGAGGCTGCTACAACCTAAGGTCCTTTATAAGATTGCTGTTTAGTCAATATTCTGTGAACTACCAATCTCTTAAATTTGGCATAAGATTTGCACAGTAGCATTTATCTTCATGTTTCGCCATCATATGATCTCTTATATACCACTGACATAGCTTACAACTTACAATTATTACCAATTATTAAGTGTATTGGGCAGTCCAAGTGCAGAAGTGTTGAGAGTAGAGTCAAACTAATGGAAATGAAAGGAGATAATCAGACTGAAAGAGAACTTAAGTAAAATCTGTTAATTGAACGTATATAGAACAAATGAATAAAGAATTTTTTTCTATAATTATTGTCAAATGATGGCATTTTGTTGAACACATACTGGGGTTAAGAAAAGCAATTTGGTATTATCGATCATTTATATTTTGGTTGAAATTACAAAAGAAACATCTATCCAACCCTACCTGTTAAAGTTTCAGGTGTTGTTGGCATTGATTCAGTTTTAATGTGTTACAAGAACCTATACATGTGTATCGTTTGCGTTTTAATGTATAAGTATTTTTTGAAGTGAGAAGAAAGTGCATCTGGTGTTAAGGTCTGGCTATTTTGTTAGATTGGATTCACTAATGCCCTCTCTGTTGGGTCAATGTAAATACAGTTAGCTCAATAGTGACTGCCTGCAGTTGACCATGTGTTTGCTTTGATTAGAGTGGAGCTGGAAATGGACAGCAGGTCAGGCAGCATCCAAGGAGCAGGAAAATCGACGTTCCTGATAAAGGGCTCCCGCCCGAAACGTCAATTTTCCTGCTCCTCGGATGCTGCCTGACCTGCTGTGCATTTCCAGCTCCACTCTAATCTTGAGTGTAATCTCCAGCATCTGCAGTCCTCACTTTCACCATGTGTTAGCCTTACCCAGCATACACTAAGGAAGGTAACTTCCCATTTAAAATAACCAATTTGTAGAATAGCAACATAGAATGGTTACAGAAACAGAAGGAGGTCATTTTGTCCATCTTCCCCTGCCAGCTCTTTACAAAAGCAGTTCACCTAAACTGCATAATATTTTTTCCCTTTGTTAGAAAATTTCTAATATTAACAGACACTTTCAGACAATTCTTGTGCTTACTTCAGTGCCAATTTGCATTCTAGTTGGATATTTTGATACTGCTTCAATTATAAAAATAATGCACAGCATAGGGGAATATTGCTAATATTAAACTTAATGAATACACTGATTGTTTCTGTTTTCAATAAACCATCAAATTATCCTATTAAATGCATCATTGCCCTTTTATCTACTCAGCTGTAATTGTAAAATGCTAACCAAAACTGCTTACTACAAGATTAAAGAGGTACTATAAGCATGATGTGCCCAGATTATGCTGGAAAACAGCCTGCAGGTCAAAGGACAGCATCTTCAATTGAGACCTTAACTTTCATATCGTACCAATCTTGAACTGTGGCCATTCCAGAGAATGATGGGAAGAAAGATTTTGGCCATATGAAGTGGAATTATTTGTGGCTCACAAAATTTGCAAGTTTATTATTCCTGTGAGATTTATGTTCCCAAACAAATGCTTCTGTCCATTGCTGACAGTCTGACCCTTTTGATTTTGAACAATGGTGGGAGCAAATATCCATTTTGTTGCTTTTTTTAGTGGTTAACTGTGCAGATTTAGATTGCAAACCATAACTAAATTTATGCAATGAGCTAGATTGATTGAAAATTTGACATTCCAACTGCTCATTACCTGACATTAACTGTACTATTTGTGAAGTCATAAGAAATGCATTTAGTAAAATTAGCTTGCCATATTGATTTGAATCTGAGTTGTAGTCATGAACCATCCCCAACCTTCACTGGGCTGTCTAGATGGCTGGTGAGAGAGAAAAGAACATTTTCTGAGTGAATGACCTTGATCCAATTGCATGCACATTTCAGTGACAGTTTCGGAGTCATGTTAATTGAGTGGATGGTTTCCCTGTTGTTTGAATTGGACAATTGGAAACAGAGTTGTGGGTTTAAAAGAAGAAGAATGCCATATTTCTAACAAATAAGAGTTTGTGAGACCCAAAAGAAATCAATTGGTAAGGTAAGAGCCTATGGTGTTGAAGGTAATATATCAGCACAGGCAAAGGATTTTCTAACGAAGAGAAGACAGAGAATTGGGATAAAGGGTACATGTTCAGGGTGACAACCTGTAACAGTTGGAGTGTCACAGGGAACACTGCTGAGACCACAAAATATTCATTTACAAAATAGTGACTTGGATGGGGAAGTGAATGTACTGTTGGTAGGTTCGCAGATGACACCATAAAACCATAAGATATAGGAGAGAAAATAGGCCATTCAGCCCACCAAGTCTGCCCTGTTATTCAATCATGGCTGATGGGTTTTTCAACCCTATTTTCCCGCTTTCTCAGTGTAACCATTGGTTCCTTGGCAATCAAAAATCTATCTATCTCTGTTTTAAATAGACTCAATAAACTGCCTCCACAGCCTTCTGTGGCAATGAATGCCACAGATTCACCACTCTCTGGTGAAAGAAGTTTCTCCTTATCTCCAATCTAAAGGATCTTCCCTTTACTCTAAGACTGTGCCCTGGGGTCCTCATCTCTTCTGACAATGGAACCATCTAGTCTATCCAAGCCATTCAATATTCTGTCATTTTAAATTAGATCCCCTCCCAGTCCTTCTAAACTCCATCGAGTATAGTTCCAGAGACCTCAAATATTCCTCATATGTTAAGCCTTTCATACCTGGGATCATTCTCATACCTGCTCCAGGGCCAGTACACCCTTCCTGAGGTAAGGGGCCCAAATCTGCTCACAATACTCGAAATGTGCTCTGGCCAGAGCTTTCTAAAGCCTCAGAAATACATCCCTGCTTTTATATTCGAGTCCTCTTGAAATAAATGCCAACATTGTATTTGCCTTCCGAACTACTGACTCAACCTGCAACTTCACCTTAAGAGAATCCTGGACTAGAACTTCCAAGTTCCTTTGCACTTCAGATTTCTGAATTTTCCCCCCATTTAGAAAGTATGAAAGAATGAGGAGAAAGTGAGGACTGCAGATGCTGGAGGTCAGAGCTGAAAATGTGTTGCTGGAAAAGCGCAACAGGAAGAAGGGCTTATGCCCGAAACGTCGATTCTCCTGTTCCTTGGATGCTGCCTGACCTGCTGCACTTTTCCAGCAACACATTATCAGCTCTAAAAAGTAGACTATGCCATTATTCTTCCTACCAAAGTGCATGACCTCATACTTTCCCATGTTGTATTTCATCTACCATTTCTTTACCAACTCTCCTAACCTGTCTAAATCTTTCTGCAGTCTCCCCGCCTCCTCAATACCACCTGTTTGTCTACCTATCCTTGTATCATCATCTGCAAACTTGTACAGAATGCACACAGTTCCTTCATTGTTAATGTATAAAGTGAAAAGCTGTGGTCTCAACACTAACCCTTGTGGAACATCACAGGTTTCCATCCTGAGAAGGACCCTTTTATCCCCACTTTCTGTTTTCTTCCACTCATCAATCTTCTATCCATTCTGGCACCTTGCCTCTGATTACTTATTGTAATTAGCAGCCTCCTGTGTGATACCTTATCAAAGGCCTTCTGCAAGTCCAGATAGACAACATCCACTTGCTCTAAACTGCTCATCACCTCCTCAAAGAATTGTAACAGATTTGTCAAGCATGACCTCCCCTTTATGAAACCATGCTGATTTTACCATGCGCTTCCAAATATTCAGAAATTTCATCCTTCACAATGGACTCCAAAATCTGTGGGTTTGTGTTCAAATAACAACTGAAATTGGTGAATGGTTATAGCCTCTTTATTGAAAAACTGCAATAGATTCCCGAAATCCAGTTCTTACAAGAGCCCCTTTATACACAGTTCTTACATATATTAAAATTCCATTACTATGATGGTACATTTTTAATGTCTTGTACACAAAGGTTTGAGAGGCTTCTGTCCTGAGAGACAGGAGATGTGTTAAAACATATGCAAAATGCTGGCTGTTACACTTGCTAGGATTAAGAGTGTCTGTCCAGTCTGCTTGCATAATGAAGAGGTGTTAGTCCTTTTGTCTTTTAAATTAGTAAACGTTAGCAAAGATTATGGGCCTATATGCTCTGAATAAGATAGAAATTGTGCCTATATTTAATAAAAGAATAAAGGATATTAAACTGATCACTGAACAGCTTGTTTGTGAGATTTGCTTACTATTTGCTGGTGTGAGTTTCATTCATTCATGATATTTCACTTAAGTGCTGTTTTGAACTTTAGTTTCTTAAAGGGATAATGGCCCAGTTAAAAGGTATTTAACAAGTACATACTAATTGGAGAAATTGTTTGGTGTTCTGTAATCTATTCAGGTCAAGAAAATGGTTGGTAAGAGCTGATTACTATTATAATGTTTTGTGGCGATATGATGGCGAGGATGGTTTTGTTCTATCTGCTACACATATTTAGAAGTAAATACTGCTTATAGCAAGGGCTGATAAGGTGTGAAAATGCAATAATGGGTTAGAAAGTGTTATTTTGATTCGAAAGGGTTGTTTTAAATTCGTCTGTCTTATGATAGTAAGATATACTAGAGAACCGCAGTTTAATGAATGAATGAATGAATAAGAAAGGAAAGCAGTGTTTGCTTTTGAATGGGATAGTAAAGGAGTCATGAGTGCTTGTGAGTGGAAATAAAAAGCACTTGTGAGTAGGTTAATGAAGGGACCGAGAATACAATATCTCATTAATCTTACCAATGACTGAGGTCAGCTAAATGGCCTACAATTTCATGTTTTCTGCCTTACTCCCTTCTTAAACAGGGGCATAACTTTAGCAATTTCCTAGTCCTCTGGGACCTTGCCTGACTCCAGTGATACTGAAAAGTCACTACTAAACCCTCAAGTATCTCGTCAGCTATTTCCTTCAGAACTCTAGGGTGTCATCCATCTGGTCTAGATGATTTATCCACTTTCAGACCTTCCAGTTTTCCTAGCACCCTGCCCTTGGTGATGACAACCACACTCATCTCTGCCCCCCTCACTTTCTTGAATTTTTGGGATGTTACATGTGTTTTCCACCATGAAGACTGACACAAAGTACTTATTCAGTTCCTCAATCATTTCGTTGTTCACTATTATTTCTTCTCCAGCATCATTTTCCAGCAGCCCCACATCCACTTTTGCCTCTCTTTTGCCCTTTATATATCTAAAGAAACTCTTGCAATCTTTCCTAATATTACCAGCTTGCTTGCACTTGTATTTATACTCTCCCTCCTTATTTCTTTCTGAGTAGTCATCTGTTGGTTTTTATACGCTTCCCAATCCTCCAGTTTCCCATTGCCTTTTGTCACATTATATACTTTCCCTTTTGCTTTTATACCATCTCTGATTTCCCTGGTCAGCCATGATTGCTTCATCCTAACATACTAACAATCCCACCCCCTCTGCCCACCTACCTGTCTTTCCAATAGGATGGATATATCCTTGGATATTTAGCTCTTGGTCCTGATTTTCTTGCAACCAAGTCTCCATGATGCCAACCACATTATACCTGACAAATTCAATCTGCACCAGAAGCTCACTTACCTTATTTTGTATACTGCACACTTTCAGATTCAACACCCTCAGTCCTGTATTGACTGTCCTTTTCTCATTGCTATTTGTTTATCCAGTGTGTTTGAAGTTTGATTCCTAACCCTTTCCAAAATCTCTGTCCTATTTTGTGTGCTGGAGATTTTAATAACCTTCCTACATTTTCCTTTTTTCTCATTTGCTTTTCCATGCAGTTGAATCCACCCCTACAAATGTTAACCTTCAGCTTTGCTTCCCATTGGTTATTATACTTCTTGGAGATTTACCCTTCCCTTCCCCCCCTCACTTCCTAGTTTAATGTCCTGCTGACAACTCTATTTATCTGTGTGTGTGTCTGTCTGTCTGGGGTGGGGGTTGTGAGTGTGAGAAAGTATGTGTGTGTGTGTGTGTGTATTGAGTGCAGTCCACATACACACTTTCTCACACTCACAACCCCCACCCCAGATGACACACACACACACACACACACACAGACAAAGACCCACATGCACACATATATTTTATGGGGTGAATTTGTACTTGCAGAGTTACATTATACTTTGCTCAAAAACTGCATGCTTTCTTGTAGAACTCTGAGCTCAAAAACTGCATGAATTTATGTAAAACTCTGTTATCTCACTTTTTAGATCAGAATCAGTCTAAACATCAGGTCATAGACAGAGAACACAGGGGGCTAACACCTTCAACATATTGTCTAGCTATCACCATTGTTAACAGCTAACCCGAGAATACAACTTTTAAAAAAAGGTTTTGTGATTTACACATGAAAAAAGTGAAACTATCACTGTATTCTAATGGATGAAAGGCTTAACAGACGATCAATTTTTCAATGTATAATTTCAGTTACATCACACTGTAAATTTTTGCTATAAATTCTGTGTGTTAGGATTGAGCCCTCCACTACCACCTGATGAAGGAGCGGCGCTCTGAAAGCTAGTGTGATTCCAATTCAACCTGTTGGACTATAACCTGGTGTTGTGTGATTTTTAGCAGAATTTTATAGTTTTTGAGCAATATAGGCTGTGGCAACATGTGTGGCAGAATCAGGTGGCAAGTAAAGCAAAGCCTACCTTGCTCTATCTTTTTATGTTTTTCACAAATAATGTGGTGAGATTTTCATGAGGCAGCAACGAGATGCCAATTGTCAGGGATTTACATCTAGTAAATGCCTTGCTAATGTCACAACTCACCTCATTAATACTCAGTCTCCCATCTTACCCAACTCACCAAACAAGCTCAGCATCAGGGAAACCCAGCAGGAAGCCAGGGCATGTTCCTGTCAGATTCCGCTAACTGCCTGCTTTGAATAGCATCCAACTTAGACACTGTACAACAACTGTTCGTGCCACGTTCCACGGGTACCAGTGTCTTATACACACCTGTCATCTATGGACATGGCACCTGGCATCTTCCAACCTCTCATGACCATCATGGCTGCTCTGATACATTGGCAGCACATTCTGAAAGCACAGTTATGTATTGCTGGGCACATTGAGAATGCACATATGAACAGGGACTCAGCTCTCAAACTATTAAGGCTGTATCTCAGACCTGTTCATTTGCTCTCTTAGCATTCAGACACTTTGCACCTATCTCGATGTTTGTACTATCCATTTCTTTTCTTGCCATGCCATGCCATGCTATGCTATGCCAGTTAGCGGATGTCTGTGGAATTGTTATATTGAATAGCTCACTTCCACATGTATGTTTCTTCACCAACCTTTGTTATAACTGGAGGTGGGTGGTTTTGAGGAAGGTTTAGTTCCCACTAGAGATTTTTGCATTTTAGCTCTGAGGGGACAAAATTCCTGCTACTTTTTGATTCAGTCCATTTCTTTGTTACACTGGTATTCTATAACTTAGAGGAAGAGGCATATAAAATGTATTACTTGTTTACTAGCTATGACAAACATAAATTTCCTTGACCTATTTTCCTGCTTTTGAGATATGTGACTACAGGGAATCATTTTCTCAGCCAGATACTTCACCAGCAGGAGACAACAGCTTCACTTCACTTGGAGGTCGCCACTGATGATGTTACCTAGCCAGGTAATGAAATGTCTGGATAGCAAACCTACAGCTCAGTGAGCAAATCTACACCCCAACCCTCAACCTGAGCTACAAACCTTCACAAACCTTGCACTTCACCTTTTCTATGATAAACTGTGGAATCCTTTGATCATTTCCAATCCTTCTGACTATTCAAATTACAATAATCTAGTGACATGAGAAATTTGTCAATTTTTTATTTGTTGCTAATTAAGGCCATCCCAAACATCTATCATCTTTATCAAGATTGCTTCTATCATTTATCTGAAGTGTTACATGATTTGTGAATGTCTCCTACATTTATGGTGGCAATTTAAGTTTTACACTGTCGTACATTAGTACCTGAAGCTATGTGTTATCTAAACAAGTCAACTATGTTTCTTTTAAAGTTGTTGCTTCCACTTCATAATCTCACAGTGAACTTTCTATCATCTTTTGTCATGAACTGAGAACATACGTCAGTAATTATCTTCCTCCCCAGCATAAATTGAAAATGAGCAGCAAAATTAGTTCAATGTTGTTTCAGATGTTTTTACAAAGTGAACATTGGCAGTTACTGCATGTTTATAAGCTGTATACAATGGACCCTAAAAGTCTCTTTGGATTTTCACTGTTCCTAGGTTAATCTTTTACTCCTGCTTCAAAATGTAAGACTTCTCACCTGATTTGAAATAAATCTGGCACAGTTCCGCGCACTCACTTAATTTATCAGTCTTCTTGTAATTTCATGCTCTTCTCCATATTACTGCTATCCTGCCAACCGTTCTGTCATTGGCAAACATGACAGGTCCTTATTCATTAATAAATATATTTGATAAGCCAGCTCCAATCCTTGTAAGACACCATTGATCACTTTATTCAAATCAAAATACAAGCCCATGATCACTAAACTCTGTGTTTTCTTCCATCTTAAGAACAAAAGAACATAACAAATAGGAGTAGGAGTAGAATCTTGAATTTGTTGAGATACTTAATACAATCAAGGCCGATTTCACCCATCAACTTCACTTTCCCTCCTGTTCCCAACTGCCAGTCTTAACAGTCTCCTAATAATTTTAATAATTCATTTTTAACTCCACTAAGTAACAATCCCTCATGTTTAATAAACACAAACAATGCTAGAGAAACTCAGCCCAGTAAGTCCCTTTTTCAGAAGTCTTTGGACTGGAAACAGTGTAGTCCATGTCACAAACTGACAAAATAAATTCAGTAATTTGAAGTCCATCACTTTTAAGACCCAAAAGGAAGGTTCATCCTGTTCAATTTTACAACCCTAAGAACAAGACAGACATTTACAATGTCTGCCTAATCTGCACAGAGCTCTCAGGAATTGTGTTACCTGTAATTTATCTGATATTGTATCTATTTCTTGCAACTAGAATTTATGAATCTAAACTGAAGGACTGGATTCCACAATAGAACAGTTCATTATATATTAAATGGTAGAGTACTCCTGTTTTCCACATCCCCATGGCTGTCCAACTGCCTGATTTTCTTCATTCCATCATTCATCATCAGGCCTTCAGCTGTCTAAGCTTCTGGAACTCCCTCCCTAAAGTTTTCCAACTCCTTACCTGTTGTAAAGTTTGGAATGGATAATTTAGAGGAGTTTTGTTTTTTTGTATGGGCTAGCTTAAATTCCTAGAATTAACCTTTTCAAACCAATGACATTTGATAAGCCTGCACATATTAACCGACTTGATAAGATAACAGCCCATGATGTTGGAGGTAGTACATCAGTATAAGAGATATTGGCTAACTATTAAAAGACAGGGATTCAGAATAAAGGGAGCCTTTTTCAGGAGGCAAACTGCGACAACTGCAGTGCCACAGGGATCAGTGCATGGGCCACAATTATTTATAATATATATTAATGACTTAGATGAGGGAAGTGAATGTACTATTGTTATGGACCAGGCCAGAACCCCTCAAAATATTTCAAGGAAGTAGCCTGGACCCTAACTTTGTTAGTTGTTTTAAGCAGATATAAGATGGATATTCCAGGATTGATGCAGCTGGCCCAACCTCTTAGCTTTAAACAAAACAGAATTTATTTGCAAGGTTACAGAATGAAATACAAGCAAAAGAGAACAGAATATCGAATAACTTAACCTATCTGAAAACCCAACAGGTGATGTCAACTTAATGATGCTGTGCCAAATTCCTGCAACAATCCCCATAAACACCCCATTGGCACAAAAGGCAAAGTCAAGCACAACTTCCTGCAGGAGAGAAGAGAGAGGGCAAAGCGATTGAGCATGGAGCACCTTCTTCCATGTAGCTGTTTCTTTGACCAGTAGCCTCAAACTGCTTGCTCCGAAAAGCCAGACTGCTAAAATCTAAAACAAGCCAAACCAAACCTTGATTCTGGGATTGTATTCATTAGAGTTTAGAAGGTTGAGAGGAAATCTAATAGAAACTTACAAGACAATGCATGCCTTAGAAAGGGTGGATGCTGGGAATTTGTTTCTATCAGGCGGGGATACTAGGACCCATGAACACATCCTTAGAATTAGAGGGGGCCAATTTAAAAAGGAAATGAGGAGACATTTCTTCAGCCAGAGAGTGGTGGGCCTGTGGAATTCATTGCCACAGAACACAGTGGAGGCCGGGATGTTAAATGACTTCAAGGCAGAGATTGATGAATTCTTAATCTTGCAAGGAATTAAGGCATGTGGGGAGAATGCGGGCAAGTGGCATTGAAATGCCCATCAGCCATGATCGAATGGCGGAGTGGACTGGATGGGCCGAATGACCTTACTTCCACTCTTATGTCTTATGGTTTTATGGTCAAACCAGAGTAAAACTCAGCTGGGAGAACTAGCCACTCCCCTTTCATTGTAAAAGTGTTTTTTTTAACTTGAAAATCTTTTGCCTGAGCAGTAATTGTTAGCTATAATCAAATTGGCCCTAAAACTCATCAGAACTAGTCACCCTGGAACTTGTTTCTTTACAACCGCTCTGACAAAACAAGAACAACATAGCCTTGTTAAAGAAACAGCATTGTCACACTATAAGTAAGCTTGCGGATGTCGCAAAACTAGGTGGGAAGGCAACAGTAAGGATGGCAGAAAATGTCTACGGAGGGATATAGACTGGTTAAGTGGGTGGGCAAAAACTTGGCATATTTATTATAACTAGGGGAAAATATGAGGTTATACACTTTGACAGGAAGAATAATGAAGCTGAATATTATTTAAATGAAAAAAGACTGCAGAAAGCTGCAGGATTTGGGGTCCTCACTTATGACTCACAAGAGGCTAGACTTTATGTTCAGCAAGTAATAGAGAAGAAAAATGGATGACTATGGTAAATATACATATTTTTCAGTTGTATAGCCTTTGCAATCCACCCCATCCTCTCATCCCCTACCTCCCAAACTATTTATTTTGTCATTTGTTCATTGTATGTGAATATTGCTGACAAGACCAATATTTGCCCGACATCCAATAATTACCCTTGAAAATATAACAGAGAGTCACAGTCTTGATTGCATATTGTGCAGTTACACCCAAAGTGCTGTTCGGAAAGGAGTTTCAAGATTTATATTCAGTGAGGATGAAGGAACAATGATATAGTTCCAATTAATATTGTGTTTGGTTTAACATGAACTACAGTGGTTCAGGAAGATCAGTTACATTTTCAAGGTAACTGCAGATGGGTAATAAATGCTGGCCCAGCCAGTGATGTCCACACCTCACAAGTGAATTAAAAAATACAGTCAGATATAGAAGCAGTAGTAGAACATTCATTTTCCTGCCTTGACTCTATTTACTTGCCTGCCTATAGACTTTTCTACCTTCTGTAGTCTGTGAGGCTGCTCTGGATATCAATAACCCATGTCATTCCAAACAACTGATGTTACCAATGTTCTTTATTGAATCAAGACATATGACAAAATACAGCAATAATTGTAATATATCACAAACTTACCCATACACTGCTCATAATCACAAGTGAATAGAGACAAAAATCTGCAGATGCTGGAATCCAAAATAGACAGGCAGGAGGCTGGAAGAACACAGCAAGCCAGGCAGCATCTAGAGGTGTAGAAGTCGACGTTTCAGGTGTAACCATTCTTCAGGAGTGGTCAGGTTTACTTGGACTTGTCCAAAGATCTGAATGAAACAAGTGATCAATCAATTCCGTTTCAATCTCGAGACACTGACCATATGATTCCTGGTCCTGAGCTAGTTAACTGTCACTGTGAGGCAAGTTCTCTTCAAAAGCCTTTACATTCAAGCAAGCTGCGTGATTAAATCTTGACACAATCCAGTCTTCAGAAATTGATCAATAAGAACTGAAAGAACTAAAGGTGCTGGAAATCAGAAACAAAACAAAAATTGCTGGAAAAGCTCAGCAGGTCTGGCAACATCTGTGGAGAGAAATCAGAGTTAGTGTTTTGGGTCCAGTGACACTTCCTCAGAGCTGAGAATAATTCAGAAATTGATTGGTTGGCCACTGACAAACATCACAATTTTGTCACATTTACCATAATAATTTTGGCCTTTCACTCATTCAGATATCTGTTTGCATTTCCTTGAAGGAGGCTAAGCTCCATGTTTTAAAGACTCTTAACCCCAGGTGAGCCTGCTTATATCGACTCATATAGGTTATTACCTTGCACCTTTTGTGTTATCCAATCAACCATATGCTATTTGGAGAGAACAACCTTGTGACCAACCATACTTTGCTTTGCTGATAAATGAGAACCAGTTCAGTAAATCACCTACTGAGTTATAACTCTTCATATCCTTCACAAAGCAGAAAGCAGTTAAATCACCATTTGACTGAATGACTTTCCAACAACACAGGCTTCGCATTTTTTTTTCATTTTGGCTGACCCAGCAATTTTGCTAACTACTTGTCATTTGCACAACTTGATTCCAATCTCTCTTTTGTTGGCAACTTGTCTGTGACACAGTCTTTCCTTTCATGCCAGAAATTAATATAGAATTTAAATAGTTAAATTATTGATCCCTTTTACACTCCACTGTTTGCCAATCTGAAAAAGATCCATTTATTGCAAGTCTGTATTTCTTGATCGTAAGCCAATCCTTTGTAAATGTTAATATATCGGCCTGAACAGCATGAGCTCTTATCTAGTGCAACACTGCTTTAATGACACCTTAGTGCCATTTGTAAATCCAAACACACTTCATTTTAAGGCTCCCTTTATCCATTCTGTTTGTGACAACCTCAAAGCTCTCTAAGAAATTTATCAAAAATGAAGCGGAGATGGCGTTCCTTACATCTGCTCTCCTTCTTCTTGTTCATCGTGAAAGTTACTGGTTTGGAAGGTGCTGTTGAAGGAGCTCTAGTGTGTTACTGTAGAGTACCATGAGATAGTTAAACTGCTACAAGGACTGAGAGAAGTGAATGCTTAGGGCGGTACCAATCAAGTGTGTGCTTTATCAGATTGTGGTTGTTAAGCTTCTTGGGAATATTGTTGAAGCTGCACTCTTTGGTCTGGTGAGGATTACTTCAGATTTCTAATTTGAGCCTTGCAGATGGTAGATGTGCATTGGGGAGTCGGTGGTGAGTCACTTGTCACAGAACACCAGGCGTTTGACCTGCTCATAGGCCACTTTAATAACACTATGGATCAGGTTAATTTTCTAATCATTTGTAAGCTCAACCATGTTGATGGTAGGGAACATATTTAGTATGATGGAACAGAATGTCAAAGGGATATGGATGTAGGTTTGCTCGCTGAGCTTGAAGGCTCATTTCCAGATGTTTCGTCATCCTACTAGGTAACACTTTCAGTGGGCCTCAACTGAAGCACTGCTGAAAATCCCTGCTTTCTATTTATATGTTTGGGTTTCTTTGGGTTAGTGGTGTCATTTCCTGTGGTGATGTGATTTCCTGTGGTGAAGTCACTTCCCGTTCCTTTTCTCAGGGGGTGGTAGATGGGATCTAACTCGATGTATTTGTTGATAAAGTTCCAGTTGGAATGCCATGCTTCTAGGAATTCAAGTGTTTGGCTTGTCCTAGGATGGATGTGTTGTCCCAGTCGAAGTGGTGTCCTTCTTCATCCATTGTAAGGATACTAGTGAGAGAGGGTCATGTCTTTTTGTGGTTAACTGGTGTTCGTGTATCCTGGTGGCTAGTTTTCTATCTGTTTGTCCAATGTAGTGTTTGCTACAGTCCTTGCATGGTATTTTGTAAATGACATTAGCTTTGCTTGCTGTCTGTATACGGTCTTTCAAGTTCATTAGCTGCTGTTTTAGTGTGTTGGTGGGTTTGTGGGCTACCATGATACCAAGGGGTCTGAGTAGTCTGGCAGTCATTTGAGATGTCTTTGATCTGGGGAGAGTGGCTAAACTTTCTGGACGTGTTTTAGCTACTTGTTTTGGTTTGTTGCTGAGAAATCGGTGGACTGTGTTCATTGGGTACCCATTCTTTTTGAATACACAATATAGGTGATTTTTCTCAGCTCTGCGTATTTCCTCTGTACTACAGTGTGTGTTAGCTTATTGAAGTAATGTTCTGATGCAGTTTCATTTGTGGGTGTTGGAGTGATTGCTTCTGTAGTTCAATATTTGGTCTGTATGTGTTGTTTTCCATTGGGGAAGTTCGCTCTCCTATGACATCTAGGAATGACATTTTGTTGTTGCTTTTCTCCTCTTTAGTGAATTTTATGCCTGTAGGGGTATTATTGATGGTCTTGAAGGTTTCCTCTAATTTCGTTTAGTGATGACAAAGGTATCATCCACGTAGCGGACCTAAAGTTTGGGTTGGATGGTTAGCAGAGCTATTTGTTCAAGTCTCTGCATTACTGCCTCTGCTAAGAACCCTGATATTGGAGATCCCATGAGTGTTCCGTAGGTTTGTCTGTAGGTTTTGTTGTTGAAGGTGAAGTGTGTGGTAAGGCATAGGTCCACTAGCTTGATGATACTGTCCTTGTTGTTAAAGTTAGTGGTGCTTGGTGTATGTATCTTTGGGTCTTCTAATAGTGTAGTCAGTGTTTCCTTGGCCAGGTTAATGTTGATTGATGTAAACAGGGTTGTTATATCAAGGGAGACAATTATTTCATCCTCTTTTATCTTAGTGTCTTTAATGGTCTTCAGGAATTCTTGGGTGGAGTGGATGGAGTGGCATGAGTCTTCTACAAAGTGTTTTAGTCCTTGGTATAGCTCCTTGGCCAGTCTGTAAGTTGGTGTGCCAGGTAGCGAGACTATGGGTCTGAGGTGGGCTCCTGGTTTGTGAATTTTGTGTAATCCGTAGAAGCGTGGTGTGTTGGATCCATTTGGTTTAATTTTTTGGAAGTCGGTCTTATTTATTTCTCCAGATTTCTGAAGTTTTTTGAGTAGGGCTATGAATCAGCTCTCTAGTTGTGGGGTCGGGTCTATCACCACTTGTTGAGAAGTGTTGGTATCTGTAGGTAGTGTGTTCGCTTTTTCAATGTAGTCTCTTCGATTTAGAATGACTGTCAAGTGTCCTTTGTCTGCAGGAAGGATAACAATGTTTTTATCTTTTTTTTAGTCTTTCCAGTGCTTTCCTTTCTTGAGTGTGTTGAGTGTGTTTCCTTCCTTTTTTCTGCTTAATGTTGGCACAACTACCTGTCTGATGGTTTGCTGGGTTTCTTCTGTGAGTTGGTTGTCTTTTAGTGCTGTTTCTAATGCTGCTAAGAAATCTTTCTTGTCCGCATCTTGGCAGTTGTAATTTAATCCTCTTACTAAGACAGCTTTTTCAGTGTCTGTTAAAGGTCGGTCAGATAAATTTTTTATCCATGCTTCTGTGTTGTCAGTGTTGTTACTTTGTGTAAGTTTGTCTAGTTTTTTTCTGCAAGTCTAGTTTTTTTCATTTTCTGTGTTTGTTGCTGTCTAATATCTATGGCTTGTGGTACTGTGTCTATCCATTCATGATCTGTTGCATGAGTGAGTAAAGATTTTTGGTGCAAAATTTCCCAGTTGTATTTACAGAGTCTGTTGTGGGCATCATTATTCATTTTTCTAAGCATTCTGCAGCCGTTTTGCTCTGCTATTCTTTTGGTTAGTGGGGTGTTAAGAGGAGGTTTGTATTAAAGCATTTGGATAGTACCTGTTTCTTAGGCATTTGTGCAGGAAGTATAGCTGTTCGTGGGTGGCACTCTGTCAGATGGCATTTGTTTCCCATTTTCGGGCCATTTTTAGTGTATGATTATGGTAGCCCACAAGCCCACCAACATACTAAAACAGCAGCTAATGAACTTGAAAGATGCTATACAGACAACACGCAAAATGAACATCATCTACAAAATACTTTGCAAAAACTGTAACAAACACTACATTGGACAAACAGACAGAAAACTAGCCACCAGGATACATGAACACCAATTAGCCACACAAAGACATGACCCTCTCTCACTAGTATCCTTACATTCGGATGAGGAAGGACACTACTTCGACTGGGACAACATATCCTTCCTAGAACAAGCCAACAAAGACATGCACGAGAATTTTTAGAAGCATAGCATTCCAAGCAGTACTCTATCAACAAACACATCGAGTTAGACCCCATCTACCACCCCTTGAGAAATGGAACCGGATGTGACTTCACCACCGGAAATCACATCACCACAGGAAATGTAACATGACATCATCAACCCAAAGAAACCCAAACATATAAATAGAAAGCAGGGATTTTCAGCAGTGCTTCGTCTGAGGCCCACTGAAGATGTTACCTAGTCAGGTGACAAACCTCTCGAAATGAGCCTTCCAGCTCAGTGAGCAAACCTACATCCAAAACCTCAACCTGAGCTACAAATCTTCTCAAAACCTGTCAAAGGGATGCGCTTGGGCTCTCTATTGGAGTTATCACTATGGAAACAAGCACATTATCCAGTAGTCTGTTTGTGTAGCTTGACATTTTGCTATTTATTGTTCTGTCTATTGGCTTTTGTTATGGATCAATATTCATCATTATTTACTACTGCTGTGTGGTTTCTATGTATTCAAAAATAGATTAAGGAGCAACCACAAAATGTTAATTTGGAGAGTTTATTATTTGGTTGTTAAGAGCCTGTTAATTGCTCCACAATTCCACATTTGCAATATTAGATTGGAAAGCAAATATTTTACTCTATTCATTAGTGAGCTTAATGAAGGGGAAGATTTCAAACTCTCTACCAAGCATTAATGATAATATAATATCATGATCAGGTATGTTATTTTTACCATTAGCGCAAGTTTATTTTTTTTCTGATAGCAAACTGACTCCTAACTCTTTAAATAAGACAGCAGAATCATAGAAATGTGGAGAAAACAGTGTAAAAACTAATAATATGAGCTCATGATAAAATGTAACCCATAGCAGACGCTGGAAATATAAAATGACAAAAGAAGATGTTCCAATAAAAGGTTATTTGTTGAAAACATTAACCGTTTCTCTCTCTGTAGATTTGCCTACTGCATGTTTCGAGTCCTAATTCAATGGCCTGCTATCCATGTTATCTGCATTCTTACTACTCCTATGTTGCTGTTGTTGTCCATTTTGGACTCACCAACCAGTTTATGTATTAAAAACACTTTGCCCAATTGCTGTTGTCTTTGAGGTGATCAAAGGGGCAGAATTCCAGTTGTCATTCAACTAAACCTTATTAACAAAATTTTCCTGATGGAAAACACCATGTCAGCATTTTCCAATATCCAGCTGCATCCATCTGAGAAAAGATATTACCTGTCATTATTCGCATGTTTGAGCTGGGTCATTGGAATCTCCTTTCCGATGTAGGCTGGCTCACTGACATGAATGTGGCAATCACAGGTCAGGGTGGATATTCTCCTCAGCTTTCTTAGATTGATGCATAGTTATTCGTCATGACACTTACTGCAATTCTTCTCTGAGAGGGTGGCTTTCAGGTGGGAGCTTTTATCCCCCTTATCCGAAAAATTCCCAAACCTCCTGTAGGTAATGGCCAATAGTGTTATGAGTAGGGTTCAAAGCATCTAATGGGGTCACACCAACTTCCTCCGCTGTTGCCATGGTGGAAAGATGTTAATTGCACATCCTCAGTCTCTGGCTGGAAGTCCAGGTGCCAGAAAGTCTGATCAATATTTCTCTAATACATAGCCCTTGAGATGGTTGTAACTGGTTTTCCCCCCAAGCTTCATGAGCTCTTTAATTTTGGTTTCCAGTGTTCTCTGTAGCTGATAGCTACTAGCCTGCTGTTTAATTTAGCTTGGCCAATTTCCTGCCAGGCTCTATTTCTCCACCTATGGATCAATTTAAAACCTCCAATTTTGAGTTCATGGTCACTTGAGCACACTGCTGCTCTATATTCACTCTAGTATCAAAGTAGTAGTTGTTTGTTGAAGAGGACAAGCAATGTCAGTTGATTAAGAATCTGAAGGTGTCTTCATATACCAAATTGGAGCTCTTCAAACGAGCAGGTCAATCAAAGACAGTGGAACCAGTTCAGACAGCTTATGTGTTTCTGCAAGGTTATAGTAGCAAAGAAATCCTGTGCTGTCCGTCATACAAGACTTTTGTATTTCTGGCACTTGTCCTGCTGCTTGGAATGCTTACTCCGTTACTGTCATAATCACAGTCATAGAATCAGAAAGGTCTACAGCACAGAAAGAAGGTCCTTTGACACTTCTTATCTGCACTGGTCACATGCAAGTATCTAACTATTCTAATCCCATTTTCCAGCATTTGACCTTATATACCTGGCACTGCATATGTATATCTAAATCCTGCTTAAATGATATGAAGGTTTCTGTCTCTACCACCCTTGTGTTCCTTGGTTGACAGGTCCCATTTTAAGACTCTCTTTTTTTCTCAGGTCCAGCCCAGCTGTGTTGCTTCTGCCCCCTTGGTAATTTGTCTCCTTGCTAATGGCTAGGTAAAGAAATATATGTGTAATGCAACTTTGCTAAAACTGTGGCTCTGTGGTGTTTGGCCGTGTTACAAAATCAAGCGTAGCAGTGCTATGATGGTAGGCATGGCACTATTGAAAATCTACAGTCTCAGCAGTCTTAATCATATTTTATTCATATCACTCAGTGAGCAAGGTTTTTTTTATGGAATTGACCTGCATCTTCCACAGTATCACAAACACTTTTTGACATCGCAGTCAGCTGTGAGTTGCGCTATTGACAACAATGCTTTTGGATTAGATGTCAGATTCAGGGTTAGTAGTAAGAGTAAGCTAGAGTCAGTGAATAGAGTTAAAAGTTAAATTGAACAATTGGGTTTGGGATGGGGTTCAGGAGTTCATTAGTGGTAAAGTTATGATTAATGATTGTGTTAAGGCTTAGATTTCAGGTTAAATTAGATTTAGGATTCAATTTAGGGTTAGAGTTAATGATGACGATTAAGTCTTGACTTTGACTAAAGTCAGTCAGAAATGTATTTTGTTTTATTCATCTTAATGTAGGCCAAAAGGCTCAATTAGATTAGATTACTTACAGTGTGGAAACAGGCCCTTCGGCCCAACAAGTATACACCGCCCCGCCGAAGCGTAACCCACCCATACCCCTACATCTACCCCTTAACTAACACTAGGTGCAATTTATCATGGCCAATTCACCTGACCTGCACATCTTTGGACTGTGGGAGGAAACCGGAGCACCCGGAGGAAACCCACGCAGACACGGGGAGAACGTGCAAACTCCACACAGTCAGTCGCCTGAGGCGGGAAATGAACCCGGGTCTCTGGCGCTGTGAGGTAGCAGTGCTAACCACTGTGCCACCGTGCCGCCCACAATTACCACCAGTGAAATGTGTCCTTTGACAAGAAGCTTTCAGAAGGGACTTCATCTTCAACCCAATAGGAGTCCAACCCACCACCAATGCTTTTGTTGAGCAATGGACAGCCCACCCTTCCTGAGTCACCCCCTTTTCCAAGATATAGTGTGAGGTCAGTGTGCTGGGATAGCAGCAACCAGAAGTTTCACATTCTCACACTTCCAATCTGCCTGGAGAACCTTTGTGGAATTTACAGCATTGTAACTGGGAATAGCTGAACAAGAATATGCATTGGAAAACTGGCAAATCTTCAAAAAAAGCAATAAGATGCAAATTCCAATCCAAATAGCACCCCAATGTTGAAAATTATGTCACAAAGACAAAATATAACTTAATCTTAATCTATAATCTGGTAACAATCTTGGGGAAAAGAATAAAATGCAAGAGAGAATTGAGAGAATTGTCCTCTGAATTGAGTGTTGATTTGGCTATTTCTGGTGGGTACGTTATCTAACTTTAACTAGCCGGCAGTATTGAGATTAGTGAAGAATTATGTAAATGTGGAAATGGTTCGGTTTATTTTCAGGAGCTGGCTGAGGGAGCAGAATGATGAACTGGGAATATTACTTGGCTTGTACTTAAAATTCCAGGTTGATTTGCTGCAGGCATGAGTTCAAATCCCAACACGGCAGCTGGTGCTTTTGAAAATTCAATTAACAACATTTAGAGTTTAAAAACTAGTTTCAGTTAGGCTGACTGTCTTAAAAGCCAAGGTGTGTCAGTATGCTTTACAAGAATTGCTCTTGATATCATAAATATGTCATAGAACGTACAAGCCTCAGAATCCATCTTGACCCATGCCACTTGAAGAATGACACTCTCATGGAAGCATACTATACTTTGTAACTAAATAGCTTAATGTTAGCCCAGGAAGTGAAGTCGCTGTGACTGTGATATTTGCATACACTGGTGAGTTGTAATTGATGCCTGTTGGATATTTTGATACCAAATTACCAACATTCCAGTTTCTTATATTTAGAAGGAATAACATAAGCAAGGTACCCTGCTGGAAGTAAAATGCATACGAATGAATCAATTATCGATTACCATCAAAAAATGCTGGTTTATTAATGCTCTTTTGAGTAGGACATCTTTTCCTGTATCATCTGCCCTCCAAGTGACTCTAGATTCAAAGTCATATGGTAGGCTTTTAAGTGTCCTCTGAAATTAGTTCAAAGACAATTAGGGGTCAGCAACAAATATGAACCTTGCTCAGATTGCATGAAATGATTTTTAAAAGTGGACAGGTCTCTGGGTATACTTTAATTTTTACATCTGATCCAGACCAAAGTGTAATAAGATTTTAAAGCTGAATATAGAGGATATTTTGTGCCCCAATATTATCTTCCTTGCTGTAGAAATATTTTTTAAAATTTATCTTCCTGTCAACTATGAATGGAGCAAAATCTTCTAGCAATTTCCCTCAGCATATTGCATTTTGAATTCAAATACCTAATTATAAAGGGAATGTACTCCATCCCACGACAAGAGAACATTTTGAATTATGTTTAATTAAATCTAATCAGATGTGTTTTTGACTATTAAATTTCAGTCTTTATGTTCACAGAAGCACAGATGGACACACTGATAGCAGCACAAAATAAAACATCTTGCTCCTTGAAGGTTGAGTGGTAAGTAATCTCAGTGTTGGAGACTTCCTTGCACATAATATTATTTAGATTCAAGGCTGATACAGGCAAGCAGTGACTTCAGCTTTATTTATTTTAAAAGTCATATCATGAATTGAATTGAATTGAATTGAATTGAATTTATTGTCACGTGAACCAAGGCACAGTGAAAAGCTTTGTCTTGTGAGCAATACAGGCAGGTCACAGAGTTAAGTAGCATAGATAGTAAGTAATAGATAAACAGCAGCAAAAACAAAACACAGGCACAGGCAAATGTTTAGAGTTTGTGAGTCCATTCAGTTTTCTAACAACAGTAGGGTAGAAACTGTTGTGAAACCGGCTGGTGCATGTGTTCAGGTTTCTGTATCTTCTTCCAGATGATAGAGGTTGTAGAAAAACATTGCCAGGGATATTTAAGAATGCTGGTGGCCTTTCCTTGACAGCAGGCCTGGTAGATGGATTCTACAGATGGGAGGTTGGCCTTTGTGATTGTCCGGGCTGAGTTCACCACTCTCTGTAACCGTCTCCAATCTTGAATGGTACAGTTGCCATACCAGGCAGTGATACATTCAATGGCGCACCTATAAAGGTTGGCAAGGGTATTTGCATCATGCCAAATTTCCTCATCTGACTGAGGAAGAAGAGACGTTATTCTGCCTTCGTAATCAATGTGTCCACATGAAGAGTCTAATAAAGCTTGTTGTGGATGACCACTCCCAAGAGTTTGACACTCTCCATTTGTTCCACCTCTGTGCTGTTAACGTATAGGGGTGCATGAGTAACATTCACTGAAAGTCAATAATGAGTTCCTTAGTTTTGCTGGCATTGAGATCTAGGTGCATCATTTTTCCAGGTAGTCCACTTCCCGTCTGTAGTCTGTTTTGTCACCATCTGAGATTCGACTGACTATAGCGGTGTCATCAGTGAACTTGTAAATGGCATTAGTCTGGTATTTGTGACACAATCATGGGTATACAATGAGTACAGTAGGGGGCTGAGGATGTTCCCCTGAGGGACTCTAGTGTTGAGTGTTAGTGATGATGAAATATTGTCCCCAATCTTTGGTAAATTGAAAGAAATGTGCAGCTGCTACGGTTGTCAATCTTTTGTCACTAAGTCAAAAATTAATCAGGGAGACATCAGCATCCTGAATCATTGAATTTATAAATTCAGAGGAGCCTGTAATCTGAATTCAAATCGCAATACAAATTTGAGATTTTAACCAATAAGGCAAGAGGAGACAATCTAGTCAATAACTCAGAAAGCTTTACTTAGGTTGTAAATGTTATCTATTTGGGTGTAGAGGTGCCAGTGTTGGACTAGGTTGGACAAAGTTAAAAATCACTCAACACCAGGTTATAGGTGTTTATTTGGAAGCACTCGCTTTCAGAGTCCTCCTCCTTCATCAGGTCGCTTTGGAAGAGGATCATAAGACACAGAGTTTATAGCAAAAGATTACAGTGCAGACACATTCTATTTTGCTCAAAAAGCATACAATTTGCAGACAGTCAATCCATGTAATATTTTATAAATTCCTACTTAGGAAATAGAACCAGCCTGACTCAAAATTGGGATGCAACAGACTCAAACCTTACATCATTAATGCATTGTCTTAGCAGAGGTGTAACTTTTTTTAATAAAACCTTAAGTTATCTCGAGAATGTGGCTAAAAGAAGTTCTGGGATTTACATATTAATGAACGGAAACCTGCAATCCATTCTAAAAGATGAAAGACTTAACAGCAATCTAGGTTTTTATTTCAATATATAATTTCAGTTGCATGACACTGTCATTTTTTGCTGTAAATTCTGTGTTTTATGATCCTTTTCCAAAGCTACCTACTAAAGGAGCAGTGCTTTGAAAGCTAGTGCTTCCAAATAAACCTCTAGTACTATAACCTAGCATTGTTGATTTTTAACTTTACTTATTAAAGCAGGACAGCAAATTTGTAGACTTACCGCAGTTCTTATCTTTCATTTCAGATTGGGACACAGATCAACACTGGGTTTCTGACTGTCTCTCTCCAATGCCTTCAGGGCTTTCCAGTCCTGATTGGAATCATGATTACTTCAAATTTCTTAGGTATGTTGATCACTGAAAGTTGTTGCTTCTTAACAATTTCCAAGTTACAAGCCCATGGCTTGATCAATTTCATCACTACGTTGTGGTTTGTTTGTTAATTGGGTTGAAGGGGTGTACAAGTCTATTATCTGGTTGTTTTTGTTTCTCCAGTTTCTTGTAATACAAGGAATAACAGAAGTGAGGTATCCATGATGTGAAGGTGCCAGTGTTGGACAAAGTTAAAAATCACACAACATCAGGTTTCAGTCTCACAAGTTTGTTTGGAACTGCTAGCTTCTGGGGAGCTGCTGCTTTGTCAGGTAGCTAGAGGTGCAGGATTATAAAACACAGAATTTATAGTAAAAGATCAAAGTGTCATACAACTGATGTGATGGATTGAACAAACCTGGATTGCTGTTAAGTCTTTAATCACTTAGAATAGCATTACAGGTTTCAATTAATAAGTGAGGTACCCTGCTGGAACTAAAATACATATGAATGAACCAATTATTGATCGCCATCAAAATAAGCTGGTTTATTAATATTCTTTTGGGAAGGACACCTTTACCTGTATCATCTGCCCTCCAAGCGACTCCAAATTAAAGGTAATATGGCAGGTTCTTAACTATCCTCTGAAATAAGTTCAAAGGCAATTATTGGAAGGCAACAAATGTGAACCATTGAAAGCTTATTATTTAGAGGTGAAAGATAGTGTCAAAACTATATGAAAATTAATGTAGAAGATCAGGACTTACTAATGTCAATACAAAGTTTGTACATCAGAATGGACACTGTTTTGTGAAAACAATGTTTATTCATATATTATTGTTTCTTCGTATGGTTTAATGAAGCTAACCTACTTCTTTACAAAAAGTGTTGCATTTTGCCTTCCTTCTGTCAGTGCAGAATCCTTGCATTCTCTTCTACATTCAAGTATGACACTACTGTGACAATAGGCAGAAAGTGAGTACTGCAGATGCCGGAGATTAGAGTCAAGATTAGAATGGTGCTGGAAACACACAGCAGGTCAGGCAGCATCCAAGGAGCAGGAAAATCGATGTTTTGGGCAGAAGCCCTCCGTCAGGAATGAATGACTGATTCATTCATTCCTGATGATGGACTTCTGCCCAAAACATCAATTTTCCTGCTCCTCGGATGTTGCCTGACCTGCTGTGCTTTTCCAGCACCACTCTAATCTTGACTACTATGACAATACCCATTTTCTTAGATGTCAGCTTAATTTTCAAAACTGGCAAAATGCTTGTGCACACCTTGAGTGGGAAATGTAGAGGGCACTCTCTTGATAAAGATATTTGCAAGACACTTAACCGTAGTATGCAGAGCAAGCAGATTACGAAGTCAATCCAAAGCACTGTTGTGTGAGAAAGATTCTTCTGCTTGGAGTTTTCTGGCTGATATGTATAATCTTTGGCATAAAATCATATATTTACCTCTCAGGCAATCAACCAAAATGTGGGTCATTGTCAAGTGCTTTTTGAGCAGGTTCTGCCTGCTTTGTTTGATCAGGACTGTTCTTTCAACACCAAACCTGTGGACCTTTTATTCAGCAATATAAAGACAGAATGTCATTTTGAAAAACTCATGGACAATCTCTTCTGAATGTGATTGTTTTGCTGGATGCTAGACCTGACATAGATACCTTAGTGTATGCGCAAGTTATTGGTTTATCATCGAAAGACAGGTTCCTATCCCATCCCGCTGTAACTGCTTAAAAGCAAAATGCTACAGATGCTGGAGAGCTGAAATAAATCCTGTGAAAGCAGCCCATCAACTCTGCTCTGCAATTCAATGAGTTCATGGCTGATCTGATAATCTTCAATCCAAATTCCTGCCTTATCCCTATATTCTTTGATTCCCAAAAAGATGAAAAATCTGTCTACCTTGGCCTTGAATATACTTAATAACCCAGCCTCGAAGATCTTCTGCGGTAAATAATTTCACAGGTTCACTATCCTCAGAGAGAAAAATTTTCCTTATCTCTGTCCTAAATGGGTAACCCCCGACTCTAAGATAGTGCCCTCTGCTCTGAGTCTCTACCAAAGGGAAACAACCTCTCTGCATCTATCTGTCAAGACCACTAAGGACCTTATATACTTCAATGAGTTCCCCTCTCATTATTCTAAACTGTAACTCTAACTCTAAAGTTCAAACCACTTAATCTCTCCTTACCTGAGATCATTTTAGCAAGATGTCTCTATTTAAGTATTCCTTTTCCTTTGAAATAAATTCCATTTACCTTCCCTATTACTTACATAACTTCTATGCTAGCTTTTTGTGGTTCAGGATTGTAAGACTTGAATCCAAAAAAAGTTCGAATTAAAAGCTGGCCTGAGGGTAGCTGTTCAAACACTGCGAATTATTGTAAAAGAAAATATGGTCATTATTGTCCTTTAGGGAAGAAAATCTGTCATCATTATCTGATCTGTCCGACATGTGACTTCAGACCTATGGCAATGTGATTGACTCTTAAATGTTTCGGGGTGATGAAGGATGAGCAATAAATGCTGATCTAGCCAAAGATATCCAAATCTCTTGAACCAATTAAAAAATGCACAAAAGCCTTTGAGCTGTAGCCTTTTATAGACTTTCTCTATTTAAATAATGCTCAGCTCTTCCACATTTCCTGCAGAAGAAAATAACCCCACATCTTCCCAAGCTACAGTCCATTTGTGAAGTTTTTGCCCATAAAGTTAACCTGTGTATATGCCAATGTCCTTATATAGGCTCGTGCCACCTCACTAGCTGCCTTTCCATCCATTTTTGTGTTATCCACAAAACTGGTAATAGAACATTCCACATTTGTATGTGGCTTTGATAAAAATCAGTTTTTTAATGACACATTTGGATTCTTTATTGTTCACATTAATGGTTGTCTATTCTTTTGCCAAAGGTAGCCGTTTCTCTACAACTATTCTATCCAGACCTCTTACTGATTTTGAATACCTCTATCAGATCTTCTGTTAACAGTTCTTCTTGAAGGAGAACAACCCCAGCGTATCCAATCTATTCCCAATTCTAAAGTCACTTATCCATGCAATTATTTTTATAAATCCTTTCTGCATCCTCTCCAAAGTCTTCACTAGAGTCTGGTGTCCAGAATTAGACATAATATTCCAATTCAAGATCGAAGCTTTATAAAAGCTATTCATATGTAGTTGCTTTCTCATGATATTTTACTTCTGTCAGATGCACTGATTCAGGCTCCAAAATGTCTCCCTCCTCTGACCCCTGAGCAGCATATTGATGCTATGTGGTCAGCTTTCTCTCTATGGAAAGCTGTGTAATGGACATTAAAGAAGATGGTGATAAGAGTCAATAAAGACTAAAAGCAATGAGATGATAGCTGATACATTGGCTACAAGGTTCATAGCGACTATTTCCATGCAACTCCTGAATCTGGTGATGTTAGGCTAGTTTAATTCTTTATACAGTGGACTCCTGTCTCTATTTTGCAGTAGCCCTGTGGCTTTGGTACTCAGATCTACATCAATGACCAACTGATTAAAATAAACAGTGTAACAGGATGATGTACTTCACCATCCATACGCAGTACAATACACATTCCCCTTTTCATTTCCCTTTTGATTAATGTACGATTAAAAAAAAGTTGAAGTCCTCTTTCCCTGATCACTTGCTGCTTTTCATTTGTTTAACATAAGACCATATGATGTTAACAGTAGAAGGAGGCCTTCCAGCCCATCAGGTGTGGTCCACCATTCAATGCGATCATGACTAATCCTTGACTCACTTTCCTGCTTTTCCCTCATAATACTTGATTTTCTTACTGATTAAAAAATTGTCTTATCAGCTTTAAATACATGTAATGGCCATGGTAAAGATTCCACAGATGTACTATCCTCTGCAAGAAGAAACTCATCCTCAATCTTAAATGTGCAACCTTGTATTCTGAGGTTATGCCCTCTCATCACGGATTCTCCCAAAATGGGAACAACTTTTCCACATCTACCCTATCAAGCCCTGAAGAATCTTGTATGTTTCAATAAGATCACTTCTCAATCTTCTATACTCCAAAAAGTACAGGCCCCAACTACTCAAAGTTTCATGTTGAAAGGAGGAACAAGAATTCAGAGTACTGGGCTTATGGTAACATTCTTGGTAGTGTAGATGAGCAGAGGCATCTCGGTGTCCAGGTACATAGATCCTTGAAAGCTGCCACCCAGGTTGATAAGGTTGTTAACAAGACATACAGTGTGTTAGCTTTTATTAGTAGAGGGATTGAGTTTTGAAACCATAAGATCATGCTGCAGCTATACAAAACTCTGGTGCGGCCACACTTGGAGTATTGCATACGGTTTTGGTCACCGCACTATAGGAAGCATGTGGAAGCTTTGGAGAGGGTTCAGAGAACACTTAACAGGATGTTGCCTAGTATGGAGAGAAGATCTTACAAAGAAAGGCTGAGGGACTTGAAGCTGTTTTTGTTGGAGAGAAGGAAGTTGAGAAGTGACTTAATTGAGGACATGTAAGATAATCAAAGGGTAAGATAGGGTGGACAGTGAGAGCTTTTTTCCTTGGATGGTGATGGCTAGCACGAGGGGGGCATAGCTTTAAAATGAGAGATGATAGATATAGAACAGATGTCAGTTTCTTTACTCAGAGAGTAGTAGGGACATGGAACGCATTGCCTGCAACAGTAGTAGACTCGGAGAAAGTGAGGACTGCAGATGCTGGAGATCAGAGCTTAAAAATGTATTGCACTTTTCCAGCAACACATTTTTAAATAGTAGTAGACTCGCCAACTTTAAGGACAGTTTAATGGTCATTGATAGACATACGGGCGAAAATGGGATAGTGTAGATTAGATGGGCTTCTGATTGGTTTCACAGGCCAGCGTAACATCAAGGGCCAAAGGGCCTGTACTGCACTGTAATATTCTATATTGTATGTTCTATGTTCTATAACCTCGAGACAGTGCAGTCCATATTCCAGCTTCCTTTTCTTATGGGTCATCGATGCTACTATGCACACAGCCTTCCATGCACCCACAAGATATATTTCCCTCAATCACTCTTTACTGCTGGTCATATTAATGGTTGGTGTTGAATAATCAATCACTCATCGGGATTGACGGACTTTGTGGGTTAGTTGATTTGAAACAGCGAAACTTGTTGAATAAAACAGAATGTATAGCAAAGTGACTGATATCTGTGTATGCAGACCCACAGCAGGCTAACTGGTGGAGTTACAACATTGTACATACAGAGTACATGGAATCCTTAAAGGTAAACTCTCTTAAAGGCAAGATACACATATGACACAGTCAGGAGGCAATGCTGTCTGACCTGCTGTGCTCGTCCAGTTTCATACCTATTGATTCTGGCTTCCAGTATCTGCAGTTTTTACTGTCTCTGGGAGGCATACCATCGAGGTGCTTCATTGATATTATCTTGCCAAACCTAAGAAGTCTGTTGAGATCTTCCTGGTGCTGGGTCCAGGTTTCCATCAGTCTGCTGTTGCTTCTGCAGTCAATCCCACAAGCCCACCTCCAATTATGGTTTCCTGGTCACCTTTTCCAGTTTTCTGATGCTACTGGCATTTAGTCAGCATGTCCATAACCAGTTCCAGTGAAGGAGTTAATTTGGCTTTATAAGTCATGTTGGTGGGTAGTGGATGAAGGAAGACTTTTCTAGCTATGTAATTCCCTGTGTTGTAAGTGCTTGTGCTTACTCTTTACATCAGTCCCATTGTTTCCTGTGTCCTGTCTCCTTGGTTTGTCTGCTGCCATTAATTGGACAATAAATATGACTGCAGGCCAATTATTTACTTATCATGCATTTTGCTGATGTTCTGTGGGGTTGGATTGGGAAGGTAGGTGGAGTTGAAATCCTGCCTGTAATTGATATATGTTTGCTGTTCATAAGGGTTATGTAGACTGTCCGACAGTTGCATCATTTATCCTTCCTCTTTTTTTGACAATGATGTCACATGTAGAATTTTCCAGTCTTCTGGTACCATCCCAATTCATATGGAGAACTGAAATGGAAGGCTATAGGCAGAAATTTGTCACATTCTGGTCTCACATCCTTCATATTTTCAGATGCATTCTACCAACTTCATGTGCAGTTCTAATGCATCACGTTTATAAAACTTGAACCCACCCAGTACCTCAGCTATCTATTCCTTTAATATTCACAAACTCTCTTTTCTTGCCATTGCTTTTCTCACTGCTGTCTGAACTTTCCATACTCTCGCACATGGCATGTGATGTAGGAGCAGTATAAGAACATTCAACCCCTCGTGTCTGTTCTGCTTTTCAATGCAATCATGGCTGATCTAAATATAACTACAACTCCACATTCCCGTCTACATACAATAGCATTTTTTTCTCTTTGCTTATCAAACATCTATTCACTTCTGCTGTAAAAGTATTCAAAGATTCTGCTTCCATAATCTTTTTAGGAAATTAGTTCCAAAGACTGTGAGAAAAAAAGTTGCCTCCTCTCTGTCTTCATCCCAATTCTCACTTCTACTCTCAACCTGACATCTGTTGTGATTTTTTTTTCTGCTCCATCTTGTCCTCTATCTCTTTCATCATACAGGGAGTCTGGTTTGCCCCTCATGGGAATGTGCCTTGACTGTACCCAAACTACCTCATTTTTAAAGGTAGTCCATTGTTCAATAATGTTGGCCAACCAAATATTCACTCAATTTTAGCCAGGACAGGTCTCTTCTTTTACCCTGGGTTGCTCTTTGTGTTTTTCCATAGACAATGTGTGATATTATTCACTATTCCCTAAATATTCCTAAACTTGATTCAATTCATTAGTCCCATTCCTCATTTGGTCAGAAACTTATTGATCAAGAAAAGTCTTCTGAGCATACTTCAGAAATTATTTTCTCTCTCTGCTGTTGACACCACTAGTATCGCAGGATAATTAAAAACCCTCACTTTTTAGTTCTTGCACTTCTCTGTAACCTTTCTGCAGATTTGCTTCTCTATATCTTTCCTATTAATTGGCAATTGAAAACATCCAATAACGTGATAATGCCTCTCTTGTTTCTTAACTTGAAACAAGTAACTTTTGCCCTTTATAAAGTGAAAGGTTGATAAATGTACCTTGACTAAGCTTGACCAGTTTGCAGTATCCCTTATTTAACACAGTATCATTGCACTTTGAGATAGACAAAGGGAATGAGAATCAGTGAAAGATCCAACATACCTTTGTTGAACACTATATCAAGGAAAAACAATATTTATCCAATTCTAATTTGTATTTTAATTAAACTCTGTCAACTTATATCAATCCCTTTATGGTATCCTTCAATAAACTGGCTTAAATCTCTAAGTAAACAGTTTCAAATCTACATTAGCTGACTACATCTGACACGGGCTTCCAAAGGTTCAGTACACTCTATCCATGGGCCTCCACAGTGTAGCTGAACTGTTTGTCTGAAAAGACAGGTAATACCTGTTCAATAAGGCTGGGACAGGTTGTTCCTTGATCTCTGAAGATTGGTTAATTTGAATCCACAGTACTACTTGGGGCTTCTCTTGTCATCTAGAGCAGGTCCTGGCCTTCAGGACCCCTTCTGGGTCTGGTCAGTCTGAGGATGCTCGGCATGAGGTACAAGAAGCTGGAGATGCTGTGTAGCCCGGCTGCCAATTGAGGGTGCTCCTCATGCATTTGCAACTTCTTTCATATTTTCTCTTGATCTTCTCCTCTCGACAGAAAACAGTCCCAACTTCTCCAAACTTTTCTCATGGCTGAGGGTTCTCATTCCCTGGAACTATTCTTAAAAAATATTTTGCATTCTCTTTAATACATTAACATTCTTCCTAAAGTGCTAGAACTGTACACAATACTCCAGATGAAGTCTAACGTATGATCATCGTATGATCATCAGAACCTGTTTACTTTTGTCTTCTCTACCCCAACGAATGTAACCAAAAATAATGTTTTCTTTATTAAGAGCTCTCCCTATCTGTCTTGTCATCATTAATAACTTATGGGCATAAGCATACAAATTTCTTTGGTTCTGCACACCATTTAGAGTGGAATTTATTATTGTCTCTCCATACTCTTTCTCCTAAAGTGCATCACCTCACATTTCCCCATATTGAACTTCATCTGCCACCTTCCTGCCCACCACCAACTTATTAATGGATCTTTGAAGGTCTGCACTTTCCTATTCACACTACAATACTTCTAAGTTTTATGTCACCTGCAAGTTTTGAAATTGTCATACGAAAATCTTGATCATTGTGCTTCAGGGTCCTAATAACTGACCTCTGCGGAACGCCACTACAAACCTTTCCCCAGTCTGAAAACATCCATTAACCATTCAATCCTTTTTCCTTGCAATCCATTAATTTTGTATCCAAATTGTTGCTGACCCCTTCATTCCATACCTACAACTTTCCTCACAAATCTGTTGTGTGATTCTGTATGGAGCAACTTTTATAAGTCCAAGTAAACAACATCAGTGGCCTTACACTCTCTGTTCCTTCTTCAAGAAAACTCTGGCAGGTTTGGCAGACATGACTTTCCCTTAACAAACTCATGCAGACTCATCTGAATCAATCCACATTTTTCTATGTGGCTATTAATTTTAACTCAAGTACATTGTTTCTATTCTCCTTAACACAGAATGTAGGCTTTCTGACTAGTGTTCCAGTGCATCAAGCTTTTTGGTGTAGGCACCCATTAGGCTTTATTCTATGGTCCGTCCTATCAAAGCTTTCAACTGAGTTCTTAGAAGTAAGGATTAGTGGGAACTCACGCTCCAGCAAGCTGATACCTGTCTCCTCCTTTCCTGCTTTCTGTACAATTGCCTTATCAGCTGCAGATTCCACCTCTATCTTGGTGACTACAATGCTTATGGCATCTGAATATGAGCTGGAAACTGTAAGATCAATTTGAAAGACAAAAGAAATAAAGAATGAGCTGCAGTAAAGGGGGAGGAGGGGGCAAGGAATACGTGCAGCTTCTAAAGCAGAAAAGGTAGAAGGAAGAGAGAATTGTAGATGAGGCAGGGAAGATTATGTGGTTATCCTCAATGCTAATCCAGCCAGTCACACCAGTGGACATGATTTCAGCAATGTCTCATCCCAAGACAATGGCACCATCTCTTCTGTTGGGGTGAAAACTTGGAGGATACTTGTCCTTTTCCAAGTTAAAAATCACACAACACCAGTTATAGTCCAGCAAGTTTAATTGGAAGCACTAGCTTTCAGAGCACTGCTCCTTCATCCGTTGGTTGTGGAGTACACAATTGTAAGACACAGAATTTATTGCAAAAGTTTACAGTGTGATGTAACTGAAATTATACATTGCAAAGTACCTTGATTGTTTGTTAAGTCTTTCAAGGAGTGGCATGGTGGCACAGTGGTTAACACTGCTGCCTTACAGCGCCAGAGACCTGGGTTCATTTCCCGCCTCAGGCGACTGACTGTGTGGAGTCTGCACATTCTCCCCGTGTCTGCGTGGGTTTCCTCCCACAGTCCAAAGATGTGGAGATCAGGTGAATTGGCCATGCTAAATTGCCCGTAGTGTTAGGTTAGGGGTATGGGTGGGTTGCACTTCGGTGGGGCGGTGTGGACTTGTTGGGCCGAAGGGCCTGTTTCCACACTGTAAGTAATCTAATCTATTGGGCTATAACCTGGTGTTGTGTGATTTTTAACTTTGTACACCCCAGTCCAACACCGGCATCTCCAAATCATGTCCTTTTCTAGTTCTTCTCTGCTGTCTCCTATTGTGCACCATCTTCCACAGCCTTTCAATGAGTTCTACACATTATGTTTATGTGATGTTGCTGAATGAATGTGTGCTACCTGCGAGTTGAATGTGTGAGGCTTGCAAAGATGCTAATTCTGTGAGATTGAGTTAAAATGTTTGAATATTAGTGCTGAGCTCCAGGTAATACAGATTATTGAAGGATAAGAACCCAGCCCTTTAGCTCTTGTGTATCAGCACTAGCTCTCAGCCTGGATAAATCGGAGGATTGGCAGTAGGAGGGGCATTTTGTTGTAAGACCACCCAACAAATCCAAAAGTAATGTTTGATGTAAAGGTGATGACCATGCAACAAAGGAAAAAGGAGAGAGGAGGAAGGACGGACAGAAGGTGAGGGAGGAAGGTAGGAAAGTGACAGAGGACGGGGTTAGTGGTCACCTATAGACATCCTAGTTTGGTTTAGGTTATAAAGTAACGCAGTTTAGTGTGAATATACTATGTATTTAACACTGAGGGTAGATAGCCACATCTTCATAGGAGATGTATAAGCTCACAAAATGATGGATGTGACTTTTGTCATTAATTGGGGTAGCACTATTTTCGGGTGTTCATTGGTGGATCAAGGAGAAATCATTAAGGGTATTGATTCCACAATATTTGATAAACTTCTACCTAGTTCACTGACAAAGTACTGATTTCCTCAGATAATCACAAATAAGCCTTGTCTGTAAATTTAAAAGTTCCCATGTGAACCAACAAAAAGATTAAATTCTGAACTTTCATCCATCTCCTGTCTAGTTAAATATGGGAGAATATATTATTTTGTGAACAGCGGAACTTCATTGAATTGACTGAAAAATGTCGTACTTGAAAGGCAAGTCAACAATCAATGGCATTGCAAAAGTTTAATTAAAATACTAAAGAAGAGACCTAAAAATGGCTGTATAATTCAAACAATAACCCACTTTCCCCCTCACCCTCAGTATCTTCACCCCCATGACAGCATTGGTTAACTGTCAGGACTTAAAAAGGTACAGCTTTATGAAGAATGGTCTTGCAAACATTTTTTTGTTGCAACCAAACAGTGAGACTTTATTAACAAATGAATGCATAGTTGTTACTGAGACACTGCCTACAGTGAAGATGCCAAGACTTCAATCCAACACAAGGAATTGGGTAGCTAGTGTTGAACTAATGCATTTCCCATTTGACAGTGTCAACATGACCAAGTGGGTCTGTAGCAAAGTGACCTGACTCCAAGACTCTTCTACGATAATTTTGTTGGATGACTATACCAAGCACTTCCCAAAATATTTTGGAGGGAAGGTTGGAAACTCCCAGTACACAGTAAGAATTAGAGTTGAGTTTATACATCAAATACAATAATGTGGACTGCTCATGCTCACCAAGGCTCTCTGCATGGTGAAATATAGAACATAGAACATAGAAAAATACAGCACAGAACAGGCCCTTTGGCCCTCGATGTTGCGCTGACCTGTGAACTATTCTCAGCTCTTCTCCCTACACTATCCCATCATCATCCATGTGCTTATCCAAGGATTGTTTAAATCTCCCTAATGTGGCTGAGTTGACTACATTGGCAGCTAGGGCATTCCATGCCCTTACCACTCTCTGAATAAAGAACCTGCTTCTGACATCTGTCTTAAATCTATCACCCCTCAATTTGTAGTTATGCCCCTTCGTACAAGCTGACGTTAACATCCTAGGAAAAAGACTTTCACTGTCTATCCGATCTAAATCTCTGATCATCTTGTATGTCTCTATCAACTCCCCTTTTAGCCTTCTTCTTTCCAATGAGAACAGACCTAAGTCTCTCAGCCTTTCCTCATAAGACCTTCCCTCCAGACCAGGCAACATCCTGGTAAATCTCCTCTGCACCTTTTCCAATGCTTCCACATCCTTTCTGAAATATGGCAACCAGAACTGTGCACAATATTCCAAGTATGGCAGGATTAGCGTTTTGTATAGTTGAAGCATAATATTGCGGCTCCGGAACTCAATCCTTCTACCATTGAAACCTAACACACCATATGACTTCTTAACAGCATTATCAACTTGGGTGGCAACTTTCAAGGATCTATGTACATGGACTTCAAGATCCCTCTGCACATCCACACTACCAAGAATCTTTCCATTGACCCAGTACTCTGTTATTCTTCCCAAAGTGCATCACCTCACATTTAGTTGCATTGAACTCCATTTGCCACCTCTCAGTCCAATCCTGCAGTTTATCCAAGTCCCCCTCCAACCTGTAATATTCTTCCAAACTGTCCACTACTCCACTGACTTTAGTGTCATCTGCAAATTTACTAATCCATCCACCTATGCCTGCGTCTAAGTCATTTATAAAAATGACAAACAGCAGTGGTCCCAAAACAGATCCTTGTGGCACACCACTAGTAACTGAACTCCAGACTGAATATTTTCCATCAACCACCACTCGCTGCCTTCTTTCAGAAAGCCAGTTTCTAATCCAAACTGCTAAATCACCCCAACCCCTTGCCTCTGCATTTTCTCCAACAGCCTGCCATGTGAAACCTTATCAAAGGCTTTACTGAAGTCCATGTATACCACATCAACTGCCCTACCCTCATCAAATGCTTGGTCACCTTCTCAAAAAACTCAATGAAGTTTGTGAGACACAACCTGTCCTTGACGAACCATGTTGGCTATCTGAAATCAAATTGTTGCTTGCGAGATGATTATAAATCTTATCTCTTATAATCTTTCCAAAACTTTTCCTACAACAGATGTAAGGCTCACTGGTCTATAATTACCTGGGTCATTTCTACTGCCCTTCTTGAACAAGGGCACAACATTTGCAATCCTCCAGTCTCTGGTACTAGACAATGATGAGTCAAATATCAAAGCCAAAAGCTCTGCTATCTCCTCCCTCGCTTCCCAGAGAATCCTCGGATAAATCTTCGGCCCAGGGGACTTGTCTACTTTCACTCCTTCTAGAACTGATAACACCTGTTCATAACTAACCTCGATCCCTTCTAGTCTAGTATCTTGTATCTCATTCTTCTCCGCTACAATATTCTCCTTTTCTTGAGTGAAAACCGATGAGAAATGTTCGTTTAGCACCTCTCCAATCTCCACAGGGTCCACACTCAACTTCCCACTTCTGTCTTTGACTGGCCCTATTACTACTCTAGTCATCCTTTTATTCCTCATATACCTATAGAAAGCTTTGGGGTTGTCCTTTATTCTATTTGCTAAAGATTGCTCGTGTCCTCTCTTTGCTCTTCTTAACTCTCTCTTTAAATCCTTCCTAGCTGATCTGTAACTCTCCATCTCCAAATCTGAACCATCTTGCTTAACAAGAGATGCAGTTTCTGTAGTAAACCATGGTTCCCTTACCTTATCACTTCCTCCCTGCCTGACAGGGACATACCTTTCAAGGGCAAGCATTATCTGTTCCTTAAACCAGCTCCACATTTCCATTGTTTGCATCCCTTGCATTTTGCTACCCCATTCCATGCACGTTAATTCTTGCTGAATCGCATTATAATTGCCCTTGCCCCATCAATAACTCTTGACCTGTGGCTTGTACTTATCCCTTTCCATCGCTAAACTAAAAGTAACTGCCAAATTTGATCCAACTTATTTTTATTTGGAAATCAGAAAGGTGATGAAGATGAAGCACTTCATATAGGGCACTTGAACTTTAGCAAGGCTTTTGATAAACTTAGCAGACTAGTCAAGAACGTAAGAGTCCATGGGATCAAAGAGAAACTGACATGTTACATTCAAAATTTGCTGAGAAACAGGAAGCAGAGTTTGATGGTAGAGTGGTGATTTTGTGGCTAGAAGTCTGCCTCCTCTGGGGTTCCAAGGGCTCAGGGCTGGTTCCCTTGCTGTTTGTGAAGTACACTAATCTTTGGGATTTAAATGATCAAGATACGATCAAGAGGTTTGGGATATGATCAAGAGGTTCATGGGTGGCATGAAAATCAGTAAAGTGGTAAATAGTGAGGAAGATATTAAAGGACTGGTCAGGTGGACAAAGCAGTGACAAATGGAATTCAACTCAGAAAAGTGTGTGGTAATCCACCAAAGGAGGCATGACAGGATGAATCTTTGTAGAATCTTTGTAGGAAGCAAGGTGTTGTCAAGGTAACTGTGGGGGCTGGTGGGTTTATAGAGTCATGGAATCATAGAGTCATAGAGATGTACAGCATGGAAACAGATCCTTTCGTCCATCTATGCCAACCAGATATCCCAATCCAATCTAGTCCCACCTGCCAGCACCTGGCCCATATCTCTCCAAACCCTTCCTATTCATATACCCATCCAAATGCCTTTGAAATGTTGCAATTGTACTAGCCTCTACTACTTCCTCCGGCAGCTCATTCCATACATGTACCACCCTCTACGTGAAAACGTTGCCCCTTAGGTGTCTTTTATATCTTTCCCCTCTCACCCTAAACCTATGCCCTCTAGTTCTGGACTCCCCGATCCCCGGGAAAAGACTTTGTCCATTTATCCTATCCATGCCCCTCATAATTTTGTAAACTTCTATAAGGTCACTCCTCAGCCTCCGACGCTCCAGGGAAAACAGCCCCAGCCTGTTCAGCCTCTCCCTATAGCTCAAATCCTTCTACCTTTGAGCCAGTTCTGTATCCAAAAGGCTAGGTCTCCATATATTCCATGAGATCTAATCTTGCTAACTAGTCTCCCATGGGGAACCTTGTCGAACGCCTTACTGAAGTCCATATAGATCACATCTACTTCTCTGCCCTCATAAATCCTCTTTGTTACTTCTTCAAAAAACTCAATCAAGTTTGTGAGACATGATTTCCCACTAGCAAAGCCATGTTGGCTCTCCCTAATAAGTCCTTGCCTTTCCAAATACTTGTACATCCTGTCCCTAAGGATTCCCTCCAACAACTTGTCCACCACTGACGTCAGGTTCACTGGTTTATAATTCCCTGGCTTTTCCTTGACACCCTTCATAAATTTGGCACCACTTTGGCCAATCGCCAGTCTTCCGGCACCTCACCTGTGATTATCGATGAGACAAATATCTCAGCAAAAGGCCCAGCAATCATTTCTCTAGCTTCCCACAGAGTTCTAGGGTACAACTGATTAGGTCCTGGGGATTTATCCACCTTTATGCGTTTCAAGATATCCAGCACTTCCTCCTCTGAGGATCTTAGTGGCCAGTCTATCCCTAGAAATGGAGACAGAGATGTCGGGAAAGGAAAGAGGAGTCAGAGGTGGACCGGGTGAAGGTAAGATTAGGATGGAAATTGGAAGTAAAATTGATAAATGTTTCCAATTCCAGGCACGAGAGGGAGGCAACATTGATTATGCCGTCAATATACTAGAGAAAGATTTGTGGATGGAGGCTGGGAAGAACTATTATTTCTGCCTGCTCCTGCCCCACAGAACTCATCTCTTCTTGCTTTGACTTGGTCTTTTCTCCCCTGGTCCAGTCCCTGCCTCCCCGTACATCCACACTTCCTCTGACATTTTATACCAATTTCAGAATTTCCAGCTTGCGGGCTCTAGCCAAGTCCTTTGTACTATGGCTGTGTTATCCTTTTACAAATCCATCCCCCACCACAGTGGTCTCAGGGCTCTCTGCTTCTTCCTGAAGCAAAGGCCCGAAATGTCCCCAAACATCAGTAGTCTCCTTCACCTGGCCGAGCTCGTCTTCAATCTGAACAACACTTCTTTTAACCCCTCTTATTTTCTTCAGGTCAGAGGTGTGCCCTTGAGTACAAGCATGGGCCCCAGTTACGCCTGTATCTTTGTGGAGTATGTGAACATTTCTTGTTCTAGTCCATTTCCAGCCCCTACTCACTACTCTGAGGCTCCCTGGTCCACTCTTCCTTCACTCCCAATATTCCCGCAGACCCTAATGGCACCTTCCGCTGCAACCACAGAAGATGTAACAGCAGCCCTTTTATTTCCTCCCTCCTCAGTATCCAAGGACACAAATGCATTTTCCAGATGAAGCAGCCCTTTACCTGCACTTCACACAATCTAGTCTACTGCATTCGCTGCTCACAATGTGGTGTCCTCTACATTGGGGAAATAAACCATAGACTGGATTACCACTTCACAGACTGCTTATGTCCTGTCTGCAAAAAAGGCCCTGGGCTTCCAGTTACCTACCACTTCAACACACCACCTAGCTTCCCGGCCAACATCTCTGTCTCAGGTTTGCTGCCATGCTCCAGCGAAGCTCAGAGCAATCTGGAAGATACCACCTCATTTTCCTCTTGGGGATCCTGCAGCTTTCTGAACTCAACATCGAGTTCAATAACTTCAGGGCTTGAGCTCTCTCATGACCTTATCCCAACTGCCACACACCAGGCCTTGATGTCACTTAGCTTGCTATGACACACAGTAACAGTCCCCATTAATAGCTATTCACCCTCCTAGCTAGATTGTTATTCACTCCTTTGTCTGTCCAACTGTTCTTCTTTCTATTTGGGCCCTATTCCCACCTTTCGTTTACTCTCAATCCACTATTTCTGGATTATAACTGCAGTAATACAATAGCTGGACTACTGTATCTTGCTGCATCACTGCATTTGTGCAAACAAAGTGATCCATTCTAATAATTTATCGTTACATGAGAAATCACAAGATTAGATTGGACCTTCCAATGGCAACAGTGGGAGTGCAAGGTGAAGTGTTCAATGTTGTTGCATGTCAGGACCCTGGGCAACTTGCAATGTTCACAGCTTAAGGGTATGGAATAAGCCAATTAGGACTGTGAGGAAGGATTGTTAGGACTGTGAGGACAGAGGATGATGAGCCTGCAGAGTTCTCTGTCACAGGGAATGGTTGAAGCCAAAACATTGAACAATTCCAAGAAGGAGTTAAATGTAGTTTTCAAGGCTAAGGGCTCAAAAAGGTATGGGGAGAAAGTGGGAATGGAATACTGAGTTGGATGATCAGCCATGATCACATTAAATGGCGAAGCAGGCTTGATGAGCCAAATGGCTTAATCCTGCTCCTTTTTCTAGGTTTCTATGATATGAGCCATGCATACCTGAAGAGAGAAATAGTAAAAAACAGTATTTCTTGTAAATGAACCGGCTGTACTGGAGATCCGTTTGAAAGTGTGCAAGGTAAGCCAGACCAGTATGTCTTATTCTCTCATTTTACTGGTTTCCTCTTCTGGAAATGCCTGGATTTTCTCCATGTGGTTTAAATTGATGATGGGCTGAATTCCAAAATGCTCAGTTCTCTCCAAGTCCACTTCTAACAGTGACTTTAGGATCAGAGACTTGGGCTTGATACCTTGCAATTCATCTAAAAATTTATGCTGGGAGGACCTGGCCTGAAGGGAATTGCACTAAGTGATGATGTTAGTTTGGAGTGCTGGCGCAGACATGACAGGTTGAACGGACCTTCATCTATGCCATAAAAATTCTATAATCAGCAATGGAAGATGTCATGAAGAAACCTTAAATTTTATTTAGAATTAAACTGAAACAATTAACATCCATTCATCAATCCCATTTAACACAGTAAATTAATGTATTAGAAAAAGGCAAAATATTAAAGAAAACCTCAACAACTTTAAATAAAACTAGTATATTGACTTGATCCTTCCATCCTAGCCAATACAGCAATGAAGTTATGCATATTGCCTAAGTAAGAAATCAGTTTTATTTAATTTCAGCATTTTCGAAGTAGAAAATTCAAATTTTAAAAAATTAAGAGAAGCTTATTCTTTTGTCAGTGTGTGACTATTGTTGGAACATTCACATTGACCTACCATTTTATCCCACTACAGTCAATAGACTAGGGTGAAGAGAGGAGACAATTAGGAAGAAGATAATAAGCCAAATAGAAAACAAAAAAATGCAATAACACGATGATACTTCAACAATGATAACTCAATGACTTCTGAAGTTTGAAACTAGATCGTTCAACCTGTCAGGTTTTCCTGGATTTTGGCCAAGTCAGGCTGACTTGTGTGCCCTACAAAAGTGCCCTGAAGAATAGATTGATATATTCCAGACCCTTTCCAGTTTTCTGCAGTTTTCCTATAAGGATAAGTGTGCAGGAAGTCAGCCTATCTCCACCTTGAGCCTTTGCAGTGTCATTCAAATACCCACCTGTCCTCCAATTTTAGTAGAATCACTTATAAATAAACATAATTCAGAAAGGTCATAAATCAAGGGAACTCCACTCCCAAGTGCAGAACCGAAGAATGCCAGCACATTGTTTTATTCACTCGTAGGAAGTGAGCATCACTAGCTGGCCAGCATTTATTGACCAACCCTGGTTTCCCTTGAGAAGGTGGTAGTGGGCTCGCTCCTTAAACCACTGCAATCAACATGCTATGGGTAGACCCACAATGCAATTAGAGAGGAAATTCCAGAATTTTGACTGAGCGATAGTGAAGGAATATATATTTCCAAGTCAAGATGGTAATACCATCAGAAGGGAACTTGCAGGTGATAGCTTTCCTATGTATCTGCTGCCCTTGTCCTTCTAGACAGCAGCACCCATTGGTGTGGGCATTGATGTTTAAGCATCTTTAGCGAATTGCTGCACTGCATCTGTTAGATAGTACACAATGCTGCAACAGAGCATCTGGTGAGCAAAAGAGTGGATGCTTGTGAATGTAGGGCCAAAAAAGCAGGCTACTTTGTTATGGATGGTGTCATGCTTCTTGAGTGTTGTTGGAGCTGCACTCTTCCATGCAAGTGGAGAGTTTTCTATCATACGTTTGACTTGTGCGCTATAGACAGTGGACAGATTCTGTGAAGTCAAGAGGTTAGTTACTCGCTGCAGTGTTCATAGACCTCTGACCTTGTCTTGTAACCTTTGTACTTCTGTAGTGAGTCCAACTGAGTTTCTGGTCAATGGTAACCCCAGGAAGTTGATAATAGGGGATTCTGCGATGTTAATGCTATTAAATGTCGAGTGCTTTTTTGATTGCCTGTTCTTGCAGATAGTCATTGCCTAGCATTTATTTGGCTTAAAGATTACTTCAATGCTCCTGGCATTTTTAAAGAATCTGTCCTTTAAATTTCAATAGTTAGATGCTGTCACACTAGTTAGATGCATTTTTATTGCAATTATCCATTATGCAACTCTCTATCATAAAGGTATATTGATTGTTACTTTGATCTGAACAGTTTAGGTGTGGAGATGCAAAACTAAAGAAACCACTGCTTGGTGTCTCTGATGTAATAATATGAAGCCACACAAGTATCTAGAGCTCTACTATACATTGAAAAAAAAACAACTGCTTTTAGTGGCAGGTGGTCTCCAACTTCGAAACATCTCACGTCTGAATATGCATGCTCATGAACACGCGGAACATCTATGAATTAGATTCCATCAAGTCATAGATGATAGAGGTTTACAGCACAGAAAAAGGCCCTTTGCCCATCGCTTCTGCATCAATCAAAAAAATCTAACCATTCTAATCCCATTTTCCAGTCTTGTGTACCTTAGTATCCCAAAGCACATCTAAATACTTCTTAGATGTTATGAGGAATACTTCTTAAATTATGCTATGAATTATAGTATCAATATTGCCATTAATTTTAAGGATAGGATGTGTGAATGTCTAATTGTACTTACAAATGGATATTTTGTTGTGCACTGTGTTCTAACTTGCATGCAAATTGATTTACAGCATATGAAGAATGGAACCCATTTGTAACTCAGTGACTAACTGTATCATGAAAGTGACATCTGAAACTTGCCTGCTTTGATTTGCAGAAAATCTGATTGACTTTGAAAAATTAACAGCAAGTTTTTATTCAATTTCAATAAACTCTATTTTACAAAAAATTTTTGACAGCTGATTACATTATAAATACTTGATTGGTTTTCAAAAGCTCCAGAGCCATTTGTCTCATTAAAGGGCTTGCGTTCAGATATTGGTTGACAGTTTTAAGAGGTTATTAAAGGATGTTCTGTCTTTAATGTAGTAAGCAAATAAGTGTTTGTTATTAAAATAGACAAGGTAAATAAAGAAGTTTCTTTTATGAATGAGTGCTTTTTACAGTATGATCTGCGTTTAAATAACAGCTCTGTGAGACTGTTAGATCTTTTATTGAGCATTAAAAAGACATTGTTTGAAAAATGGATATTATGGTAGAAGACTTTGGAAGACACATGTGGTGGATACATGGATGTAACATGGGGAAAATGAGGCAGCATATAATTTTTAAAACCCCTAGAGGAAGAAAGTGAATTTTGCAGATGTTTGAAGAAGCCATGGAGGCATGAGGGAAGGTCAGAAATGAGCAGGAAGTTGAGAAGCTGAAGGATCAATGAGAAGGAGTGACCATTTCAAATTGACTCTTATCAGGTCATGTGACCCAATATTAGAAATAGTGTGAAATATCATAAAAACAAACCTCTTGATGCTAAATGTCAATGTAGGCTCTATTACCTGTTTGAAGTGGAATGGCTTAAACTAGGTCCAAACAAATGCAGGTTAGGGGTACTGGCCATGATAACAAAATTGCCCTGTAGTGTCCAGGGATGTGCAGGTTAAGTGGGCCAGCCATGGTAAAAATTCCATACAGTGATTATGGGATGGGATGGGAGGGTGGATCTTTGTGGGATATTCTTCAGGTGGTCAGTGCAGACTCAATGGGCTGAATGGCCTCTTTTGGCATTGTAGTGATTCTATGAATCTATGATGCTATTCTACAGTGTTATGATTCTATATTAAAGGATTGCTTATCATGAGAGCTTAGTTTACGTTACCCAGGAAGGATCAATAGACTCAGAATGGTGGATTCTGTTCCAGAACAAGATAAGAACCATCCTTTGGCTTGAAAAGCATGTTTGAAGACAAAGACTACAGGTCAATATATTTATCAGCAGGTTCTGAGAAACCATAGTCAAATATAATGAATCACTAACAAGATGGAAAAAAGCCTATTATTAAACTTGAAAAGTAGAATTTGGTATCAGTTAAAATTCACAATAAAAGTAATTAATGTCATAATAGCTTCTACTGTTGAGAAGATTGAAGTCAGAGCAATGTAGTTTAAGGTCTATGAGCAGGACAGAATCCTTCTTAAGGTCTGGAAAACCCTGTCTAACATGTTCAAGTTCAGATATTATTCTGGACACTTCCAAAATGAGAAAGCTTAGCTTACCCTATGGTTCTGCATACTTTGTCAAGTTGGAAGAAAAAAATTGAACTGCTACCACACTGGAATTTGTTAAATACACACACACACACACACACATACACACACACACGCACACTTGTAATGGAATGCTTGAACAAAAATAATAACCTGATTAAAGGTAGAAATTAACTTGTAAAATTAAATGGGCTTTGACAATAGTTGGCTGTTACAGATTAATATGTGTAGTGGTACTTTTGGGAGACACATATTCACTTTGGCAATGCACCAGGAGAGCTTTACTGGAAGGTTATGTGGATGATTCCAAGAGACTTGAAATTAAGTGGGTCTCTTCAGTGCCTCTTTTACTCAGCCACATGACTATCATTTCGTCTCCAGGATTGTCATTCGCTCAATAGCAGAGTACGGAAACAATTATACAATCACAAGCCCAAATGTGCAAGTTACAGATAATTAGGGGTGTCAGAGTGGGATCAAGAATCAAGACTTTGCTTCAATTTGCTGAAGTGAGCATTAGGAAATCTTGGCAGGCTATGGACTAGGGCAAAGGTGGGAGTGGGTGGCGATGGGAAGTAATGAGGGTTGCACAGAGCGAAAGTACCACTGTGGACCTCAATGGTCAGTCACAATTGCTTATATCAATGTAGCTGAGAAGGATGAAGTGGGGATCTCACTGAAACCTACAGAATATCAAGAGGCCTGGTTGAATGGACGTGGTGAAAATGTTTCCACTTGTAGTAGAGATTAAGACCAGAGGGCATAACGTCAGAGTGAAACGACAACCCTTTAGTATTGAGATGAGGAGGAATTTCTTCTGCCAGAGGGTGGAGAGTCTGTGGAACACATTGCCGCAGATGTTATGGATGCCAAGTCATTGAAAGTATTTAAGATAGAGAGACAGATTTTTAAAAGTTGAATTCAAATCTGCCATGCTGGGATTTGAACCCAGGCTTCTGGAACATTATCTGGGTTTGTCGATTAACAGGCCAGAGTGTTGCTGGAAAAGCACAGCAAGTCAGGCAACATCTGAAGAGCAGGAAAATTGATGTTTCCTTCATCAGGAATGGAGGCAGGGAGCCTCCAGGGTGGAGAGATAAGTCGGGGTGGGGGCTGCTGGGGAGAAGGTAGCAAAGTGTACAATGGATGGATGGAGGTGGGGATGAAGGTGATAGGTCAGAGAGGACGGTGGAGCGGATAGGTGGGAAGCTAGATTGATAGGTAGGACAGGTCATGAGGATGGTGCTAAGCTGGAAGTTTGGAACTGGGGTAAGGTGGGGGGGAGGCAAAATGAGGAAACTGGTGAAGTCCACATTGATGCACTGGAATTGAAGTGTTCCAAGGCGGAAGATGAGGCGTTATTCCTCCTGGCATCGGGTGGTGAGGGAGTGACGGTGGAGGAGGCCCGGACTTGCATGTCCTTGGCAGAGTGGGAGGGGGAATTGAAATGTTGGGCCACTGGGCGGTGGGGTTGATTGGTGTGGGTCTTGGAGATGTTCCCTGAAGCGCTCTGCGATTTGGTGTGCAGTTTCCCCAATGTAGAGGAGATCACATCAGGAGCAACGGATACAATAAATGACATTGGTAGATATGCAGGTGAAACTTTGATGGATGTGGAAGGCTCCTTTGGGGCCTTGGATGGAGGTGAGGCCAGCAATAATGCTACCAGGCCCTTTCTCAGGCAAAACATTCCAAAAGCTTACTGTTTTGTAAGGACTATAGAATCCTGGAGCAATATTGCAATGATGTCAGGGAGCTGCACATCACTGAGTACAGCATGGCAGGGTCAGAATACCTTAGATTCACTTCCAGAAGACACGCACGCAGAATGGACATAAATATTCATTTGAAGATACTTAGGTCTTTCGTTCGGTTAATCGAATTCTGGATAATCGAATGCCGGATATCACAGTTTAACCAAGCATCGGGACCTTGCGATCTTGCTGGATAATCCGATATTTGGATAATCTAATGCCAGATAATCAAGGTTCCTCTGTATATGTGATTTAGTGTGAATGCTTAATAAATATTTAATAAATGAAGTTTGAAGTCTGAGCCTGAAGTAAAGCTTGGCTTTACTTCTTCTGCGAACAATCTGTCTCAAACACAAATTCAGTGTGTGACATCAAATCACATGATAAAGATGATGACAATGATGTGGGATGCAACTTGAAAAATCATTGCAGCAGTGAATATTAGAATACAGACCTGAAATTGTTTGGAGAAGAAAAGAAGTCAAAAATTCATGTAAAAGCAGCTAGCAGCCAGAGAAGCCACACAACTGAATAGCTGTCATGAAAATAACATTTCTAGCTGAAAGTTCTGGCACTAGTTTAAAATGCCATCATGATCAGCAAGGTCAAGCTGACTGAAGAGCTTGATCCTGCGCCACACCTTTCTCGTTATATGCTCTCTGCACCCCGGAGAAACCACAAAAACAGAGTAATTTACAAAAACTTTTCTCCAGCAAGTAATAGGGTAAACAAGCATTTCAGAAGCAGTTAGACTCACTGGAAGTCAAGGGGAGAAATATGAAGTGAGTAATCATGAAAAGAAGTTGATACCTGGACACTCAGAACAAATTCAATCCCTTAAGGAAAGGAACAAGAAGCTTCCCTTTCAGGTGGAATCTGGACTGAGTAGCACCCTTAAAGGTTCCGAACAGTAAATTAACAAATCTCTGATGAAAAAGTCAACAGCAGCATATTAAAGTATTTCTTCAAAGACAGGCTTACAGAGAGTTATTAAAACAGGACAAATAAAATTGGGATTTTTTTAAAAATGCAATTTGAAGTATCAGAGTCCTGAAGTTAGTAAAACTTTTTTATCACTTTGATGGTGTGAATGAAAAGTTTAAAGGTTTATTTGGCAATTCAGAAGTTTATTCAATAAGATATGAAAAATGAGATAAAGAAATAAAGCATTAATCTAATCACATTGTGTCAAATTTAGTATGAAAATACCACAGACATAAAAGTGTTGGTTCAGGTGACATCACAGCAGTTATCCTTGACGTAGGCAAAACTTCATTAAATTTTATTGAGTAAAACCATTTTCAGAAAGCTCAACCAAGGGATTTTGAAGAAATCCTTCAGCCATCTTGGAAAAGAATATCTTCTTCATCACTCTGAAGGCAATACATTGGTAAAGGAAAATTGAACCTCACATAGAATCCCTACAATGCAGAAGGCTGCTTTGAGACCAAATGCTACCATTTCATCTACAATTCATTCTTGTCAATCATGGTAAAATTTTCCTTATTAAAACTATAGCTACACATCAATTTGATTTAATTAGTTATGAGGTGTCTTATAATTGTAAAAGATGTTATACAAGCACAGCACTTTAATTTTTCTTTCCCAAAGTGCTTGTATTGCTGACTTGGACTCTTCATTTAGGGCAGCACGGTGGCACAGTGGCACAGTGGTTAGCACTGCTGCATCACAGTGCCAGAGACCAGGGTTCAATTCCCGCCTCAGGCGACTGACTGTGTGGAGTTTGCACATTCTCCCCGTGTCTGTGTGGGTTTCCTCCGGGTGCTCCAGTTTCCTCCCACAGTCCAAAGCTGTGCAGGTCAGGTGAATTGGCCATGCTAAATTGTCCGTAGTGTTAGGTAAGGGGTAAATGTAGGTGTATGGGTGGGTTGCGGGTCGGTGTGGACTTGTTGGGCCGAGGGGCCTGTTTCCACACTGTAAAGTAATCTAAATCTTGGTTTTCATTAACTTAAACAAAAGTTAGATCTGGTTATATTATAACTCAAATGTTATAGTGTTTCTTTTCATTAGTGGAACTTATTAATTTTATTCAGCTGTTCACAGTTTAACCATGGAAATAAGAATCTGCTCATGTTCAAAAAATTACTCTTTATCTAACATTCAACATCAATCATCTTCAGTTCTACATTTCATTTCCTGAAGCCGGGTCTAAAAATGTGTCGAGAATCATTCTTGTAATTACAAATTCCACTCATTAACATGATCGTTTTAGGCCACCTAACTTATTTTGAAATTTATTCTTTAACATTTTAGCCTTAACATGATAATGTTTCACTTGTATATTTGTTTGATCAGTGATAATGAATAAAAATGAGGCTGCTAAGTTCTACTTATAATAAATTATGTAAAAATCCAGCAGATTTCATACAATAAAAAAGTAATGAAATACATCAAAAAGTCGATATATTCTTGTCACCAACTGCAGCTTGCTTTCAAAATCCCAATTCTTCAAAAAGAAACAAACATCTTTCCAAAATAGTTCACAGTGAGCAGTTAGTTGAAGAGTCTATCAAAGTAAAATGAAGGGAGTCAGCAGAGCTCTAACATACAGTCTCATTTCCAGGGAGACTGTAAATGAGATGTTAAAAAAATGACTCTTATAGTTCAAGTCTTTTTTTTGTAACATGATAGAAATGGATAACAGGAATGGAAGAATTTGAAGGAGCTCTATAGACTATGAAGAGTGACAACATCCATCTCAGTGGCAAGTAGTGGACAAGGCAAACAATGCAAAAATGGAGGCATTCTTCATTATCTTTTCTATTGAACTCAAAATCATACAATATGCAAAATCGGCTATTGATTTCCTATTAAAAATAATGTTTTGATTTACCTCTAAGCTATACCTCACTGAAGAAACTCATTGATGAACTTTGCCATATCTTGCAACTGGGGATTTGCATACAGTAATGTTTCAGCAGATTATCTTCAGTCCTTTAAGCCCATTTTTAAAAAATCATTCAGGAATTAGAGGCATCGCTGGTAAGGATTGCTTTGCATATTTTCAATTGGTCCTTGGTTAAACCTCAACAGAGGGCAATTAAGAGTTTAAGGATTTATGTACAAGAGAATAGGGGAAGAGAAAGAGATTGACACAAGAAGTTAATGATAGTTTGAAGAGATGATGGGCTAAATAGCCTCTTTCTGCACCATAGCAATTCTGTGATTCTGTGATTCTGTGAGTCTGGAGAGACAGAATCCTAGATCAGGTTAAAAAGGATTTCCTTCTTTAAAGGACATCTATGAGCCAAGTAGTTGTTCACAACAGCAAGTAATGGTTTCCTAATCACAATCAATATTGGCTATATTTTAAATCTAGAATTAATAATTTAATTTAAATTTGAGCAATTGCCATGATGGGATTTACACCCATGAGCCCATTGCTGAGCCAACTAGTTCGTGATATCTTTGCGAAGATCTTTGCTTCCTCACTCTCCATGGGAGTTGTACCGGAGGATTGAAAGGAGACGAATGTTGTTCCTCTTTTCAAGAAGGGTAATAGGGAATTCCCTGGCAATTACAGACCAATCAGTCCTTGGCACAACATCGTGGGCCAAAGGGCCTATTCTGTGCTGTACTTTCCTATGTTCCATGTTCTATTACCGTTTTTTGATCTATCCACTGTATTCCCATCGCTATTTCTAATAACCCTAAATTCTGTGGTCAGCAAAGTTTAGGAAAGAATTCTGAGGGATAAAATTTATGACTGTTTGGAAAAGCATAGCATGATTAAAGGCAGTCAGCTTGGCTTTTTGAGGGGGCAGGTCATGCCTCACTAATCTTATTGAATTCTTTGAGGAGGTGACAAGACAAGTCAACTAGGTTCAAGCAGTGGATGTGGTGTATCTGGACTTCAGCAAGGCATTTGATAAGGTTTCTAATGGTAGGCTCATTCATAAAGTCAGGAGGTATGGGATACAGGGAGATTTGGCTATCTGGATTCAGAATTGGTTGGCTGACAGAAGGCAGAGAGTAGTTGTAGATGGAAAGTATTCTGCCTGGAGGTCAGTGTAGAGTGATGTCCCGCAGGACTCTGTTCTTGGGCCTCTGCTCTTTGTAGTTTTTATAAATGACTTGGATGAGGAAGTTGAGGGGTGGGTTAGCAAATTTGCAGATGACACAAAGGTTGGAGATGCCATTGATAGTTTTGAGGGCTATTGCAGGCTGCAGTGTGACATAGACAGGATGCAGACCTGGGCTGAAAAATGGCAGATGAAGTTCAACCTGGATAAATGCTAAGTGATGCATTTTGGAAGGTCAAACTCAAATGCTGTATATAGGATTAAAGACAGGACTCTTGGCAGTGTGGAGGATCTTGATGTTCAAGTTCACAAATCCCTCAAAGTTGCCACTCAAGTGGATCGGATTGTTCAGAAAGCATATGGTGATGTGGCTTTCATTAACAGGGGGATCGAGTTTAAGAGCTGCGAGGTTTTGCTACAGTTCTACAAGTCCCTGGTGAGACTACACTTGGAATGTTGTGTCCAGTTCTGGCCACCCGTGGGTGGCACGGTGGCACAGTGGTTAGCACTGCTGCCTCACAGCGCCGGAGACCCGGGTTCAATTCCCGCCTCAGGCGACTGACTGTGTGGAGTTTGCACGTTCTCCCCGTGTCTGCGTGGGTTTCCTCCAGGTGCTCCGGTTTCCTCCCACAGTCCAAAGATGTGCAGGTCAGGTGAATTGGCCATGCTAAATTGCCTGTAGTGTTAGGTAAGGGGTAGATGTAGATGTAGGGGTATGGGTGGGTTACGCTTCGGTGGGGCGGTGTGGACTTGTTGGGCCGAAGGGCCTGTTTCCACACTGTAAGTAATCTAATATAGGAAAGATAGAGGCTTTGGAAAGGGTGCAAGGAAGGTTTACCAGGATGCTGCCTGGACTGGAGGGCTTGCCTTATAAAGAGAGATTGACTAAGCTCGGGCGTTTCGCTCTAGAGAGAAGGATGAAGAGAGGTGACCTGATCGAGGTATACAAGGTAATGAGAGGCATGGATAGAGTCAATAGCCAGAGACTTTTCCCCAGGGCAGGATTGACTGGCACGAGAGGTCATTGTTTTAAGATATTAGGAGGAAGATATAGAGGGGATGTCAGAGGTAGGTTCTTTACACAGAGAGTTGTGAATGAATGGAATGGGCTGCCAGCGGTGGTGATGGAAGCAGAGTCATTAGGGACATTTAAGTGACAGTTGGACATACACATGGACAGCAGTGAATTGAGGGGTCCGTATGTTAGGTTATTTCATTTTAGATTAGGAATAATCCTTGGCACAACATCGTGGACCAAAGGGCCTGTTCTGTGCTGTACTTTCCTATGTTCTATGTTCTATGTTCTATGTTCTATAACCACTATTTGACCTATCCGCTGTATTCCCATCGCTATTTCTAATAACCCTAAACTCCAATGACAGAACTAAAAATCTTCTGTAAAGCACAAGGCAGGAGTTTGATGCAATACTCCCAATTGCCTGGATAAGTGCAGTTCCAACAACACTCAATCAATTGGACACCATCTAGGACAAAAGTGGTTTACTTGATTGGCACGTCCACTAATATTCACTCCCTTCACCACCAATACCAGGATCAGCAATGTGTGACATTTACCTGATACACTGCAAACATTCCCCAGTGTACCTTAGATAGCACCTTCTAAACCCACAACCACTCCCATTTCAAAGGACAGAGCCGTAGATACACACAATCACCACCACTTTCAACTTCTCCTCCAAGCCACTCAACATTTTGACTTGGAAATATAACATTGAGTCAAAATGTCACAAGGTCAAAATCCTGGATCTCTCTTCTTAATGAAATTGTGAATGTTTCTATAGCAATTGAATGCTATTCACAATCACCTCATGAATGGTGAATAGAAATCAGCAATAAATGCTGGGCCATCCAGCAATGTCCACATCCCATGAATGAATCTAAGAAAATAATCAGATGAATGAATAAATAAGTTTGACGAGGCAGCGTAGGTGTATACAGCCCATGGCGGTTTTTAGATATCATTGTGTTCCCAACAAACATATTCCTTGTAGCTATCTGCAACTTAAGAAACTTCAGTGCAGAGTTGTTGAGTTTGGGTTTGAGCTGCAGACATTCAGCTCCTGAGGATGGGAAGTCCAGGTGTTGACTGGAGAGTTTGGTTCAGGTGGCAGTAATACTTTCAAGAGTTCAAAAGGCATTTCTACCTGGGTGAAGCCCAGAAGTAGCAAGGGGAAGAAAAAATTGGTAGAGTTGTTTATTGACATTTTAACAATGGTTAGAGTGTATGGCTAAGTATATATGAGAAAATTATAGATATATATATAATAGCCACAACACTGTAAATCATGGGGGACTTTAACCTTTATGTGGACTGACTAAACCAAATTTGACAGTAATAATGAGGAGGCAAATTCATGGAGTCTTTACAAGGCTGTTTAGTAAATCTGTATGTCAAGGAACCAAAGTGGAACAAACTGATTTGGATGTAGCAATATGAAATGAGAGAAGGTAGACTGGTAATTATTCAGAAGGAATTAGTGAGGTTGATTGACGATATTAGCAGATTTTAGATTGAGTTGGAAAGTGATTTAGCTGAGTACAATACTAAAACATTACATCTAACCAAGTAAACTACTCAGATATGTTGGTTAAGGTAATTTGGCATGAAAGGTGTAATGACTAGGATTGAAAGAATTGTTCCGGAACGTAAGGCAGAATAACAATAAAAAAGAAGCGGACAAATGAAAATGAAAGGCAGTGTTAGATTAAGGGAAGTGATGGACAATGTTGTGAAAAGACTGATAAGAACAGAGGAATTTAACAAATAATTTGCACTACTTTTCACTGAAGAAGACACAAAGAAAATTTTCTGGAATTAACAAGGAAGTAAGGTTTTCATGACAATGAGAATTTAAAAGAACCAACTTGGACCAAATCTTCCACAATCCAGAGCAGTGAATCCAGTATTCAATTCAGTGTTGTTGGCAGGATCCTTTGGCTATCCTTGTACATTCACATGCACTGTCATAACCCAGGAAGCTTAAATTTCTAATGGGCTAGTTTGCACTGCCTGAAACCCTGCATTTGTAGTAGATATATGCAATTTATCGGACACTTATCACGGACATGTTATACTGTTAATTTCAATATAACTCTGGGATTGGACTGGACTGACCATCCACCACCAATGCTCAGCTCCCATTATACCCCCCAACCCAAACCAATTTCCCCAATTCTCTCTCCTCTTCACCTGATATGACTACTCAACCCAACCCAGCTACGTACTACCCACTCATTTAAACAATTGCAAACTTATCAATTCACTCACATAACTATTAAGCTACTCATCTGCTCACTTACATACCCACTCGCTCACATATCTTTCTACTTATCCACACATCTGCTTACCTGTTCATTCATGCCCCAAGCACCTGCTCACTCACTCACCCAGTCTTTCATCCACTTACCCATTCACTCACCCAATCACCTGCTTATTGAATCATGCAACTGCTCACCTGCTCATTGATTTACTGTCTCACTCTCCCACTTATTCATCCTTTCACACACACTCACTCACTCATCCAGTCACCCACTTGTCTACTTGGCCACTCACCTACTCACTCAATGTACTAAATGGACTACTCCAGCTCTTATTCCTTATGTTCTCACACTCGTCTGTTGACAAAAGGCAGTTCAATTCATGCTTGAAGCTCATTAATTCTTTCTGTTCCACCTTACTTTATAGTAGCCTATTTCAAAAAATGAGCCTTTTTTTTATGAAGAAGTTATGATTGCATTTTCCATTTGGAAGCTCTTCACAGAATCCCTACTGTGTGGATGATGGCCATTTGGAGAGTCTACACTGACCCTCCAAAGAGCATCTCACTCAAACCCACCCCTACTCTACATTTCCTATAGCCTACACATCTTTGGACTGTGGAAGGAAATCGGAGCATCCAGAGGAAACACAGAGAGAATGTGCAAACTTCACATAGTTGCCCAAGAATGGAATCAAACTCAGGTCCCTGGAGCTATGATGCACCAGTATTAACCACTGACCCACTATGCTCTTTATTTATGAAACTTATAAAATTACACATTGTACGTAAGTTCCTGGATTCAATGTTAAATGCTGCAATAGCACCTTCTCTTTTCTTTTCAAAAGCAACTAAAAGTAACCTACCATGCCTTTAAAATCATCTCCTTAACTTCAAAAACTAGCCAAGTGGATCTCCCTCTACTCCTACCAATAAGACTGTTGCTTTTCTTAAAATAAAATGGAAAATAAAACCAGACTCAGAACTCTAGATGTAATCTCAACAGCCTCAAATAATTTTGCATCTTTGGATGTTTATGCTATATTTCTTGCTATGCATTTTACTATTTTACTTCTTTTCAAAACAGCCTGTGAACATCGTAATGTTTTGGTAACTTGTCAATCATGACAGTAATGTAATCACCCTGCTGACAGAAGTGACAGAAGTTGCCACTGCACTTAACCTTTCCTTCCAACTCTTTGGTAAGTGTCACCACAGAACTACCCAGATCACAGGTGACTGGTTTCACCTTGTGAGTGAATTATATGCAGCAGCAAGAAAGGCTGTCAGACTGCTGTTCAGTGAGGAGATAAACTTGCATGTATCAAGGAGTGATTCAACTTCTTAAGTCTGCTCCACCATTAAAGGATGATGTGAAATATCTATTCAATTCATCTGTTACCTCTTTATTATGTATTTTCAATTTCTAGGCTCAATTTACAGGACCAACACTCACATTGTTAATTTTTTCTTGCTTCAATGTTTATAGAAATCTTGAGAATATCCTACATCTTAAAAAGGATTGTGAGTTCCACATTTATTGTAAGATGCAGATAAGTTGAATGCTGACCAAACCTGAACAGAGTATGGGACGGGCAGATTAGTGATGAGTACAACTAGTAACTTGATTGATGACTCTCATAATTTTTGTGATCAGGACCAGGAGCACACATTGGAGAATAACGGAGTTACATTGGTCCTATTTCTTTGTGGATGGTGTGTACCTGGAAAATCAACCACCTCGATGATGAATAATTGGTCGCAGCACAGCTGTTTGCATTGAGGTTATTCTGCTCTTCAGACAAATGCAAGCCAGAATTCTACACTTCTTTTAATCAATTGTTTTAATAATACGTTTATAATGATAAGTCAGCAAAACTCCCTGCTCTGAGCTGCACTCGCGCCAACTTTCCACATGATTACTGAGGTCACAGTTATATCACAGTACACCTCAGAAGCTTATCTATATTTTGATTAAACCAACTCTATAATTGCATGTACAGTTATTGTTTAATTTAATTGATACCTGACGTATTATTCTGGGCAGGGTGTTAACTCTGCTGGAGCCTATCTATGTTCTCAGTTAGACATTCAAAGGAAAATTGAAGACAAAACTATGCTATACAACTTTCAAACATGCCCCCAGCTGTCCCATTCCTCCCCCTACCACAATAGGCCAACTCGCTGAATCTTTGGCTCAGCCATCCTTAATATCAGTGAATGGTAGCACATTCATGGTCTTTTGGCTTGCTGACCACTGGTTCATTTTGACTATGTGTAACACTTTTTAATGCCATATTGGTGATCGCAATAGGTTCTTCTGTTTTTTGAATTCCACCATGAGTTTAGAAAGCCCACTGAAATATTTGGTCAAGTGCCTTTTGATTGATTGGTTGATAATACTTTGTCTCTGAGCCAGTCTTCCTTTTGGAGTAAGTAAGAAGGCAATGGTCCAGTGATATTTTCACAGGCAATATTCTGAGGACCTGTGTTGTTCAAATGTCACCATGCAAGTTGGTAGAATTTGGATTAATTTTTTTTATAATCTGGAATTAAGAGTCTAATGATGACCATAAATCATCATTGATTGTCGGAAAAACCCAATAGGTTCACTAATGTCCTTTCGGGAAGTAAACAAACTGGTCTGGCCTAAATGTGACTCCAGACCCATCACAATGTAGCTGACTCTTAATTGCCCTCTGGGTAATGAAGGATGGGTAATAAATGCTAGGTTAGACAGCAAAGTCCTCATCTCATGAATTTAAAAAAAAATTGAACTCCTTTGCTACTTCAAGTACTTTGATGTCAAGACATGCATGCAAGCTCAAATGTAAGAAGTGTTCATTGTGAATTATGTATACACTTCATTCTCTTCTGCTCTTTGAGTTGTTGTGTTACTTGTAGCATTCCTTTAATGTTGATAGTTATTCCATCTGAACCATGTAATTTATTCAGTATCGGGGGTAACATTCTAATTCTTCAGCCATGGTAGTTGAACTGATGGAAATGTAATACTTGTAAGAACCTATATCCGCTTTAAAATTGATGAGGTATTCATCGACATAAACAGGTTTTGTCAAACTGAGCCAACTGAACATTCAATTTCATTGAGAAATGCCTTCAGTATCTATTCTAGAGGTGTTGGTCCTAATGCATCAACATCTTTGTATTAGTAAACATTTTGCTCTATGCTGCTCTGAAACTATCTCCTATGTCTGTAGGTATTCTGGAAATGACCTGCAGTTTTACAAATGTTGTATTCTTCTCTCATAATTGAACTTTGCTTGTGCCTGTGGGACATTATTTGTTCTGTAGCACTGATTCTGGGTGCCTATTACCTGTCCCTTTTTTAATTGAGGCTCTTGAGTCTGTACAATGTTTGTACCTTATAAATTGGATGAATTCTGATGGTTTCCAATGATAATGTTGCCCTTCTTCTCTGAGGATTTGGTTGTGTCAACCTCCTCTTTGTTTGCAGTTCAAATTGTTTTATCCAAATTCAAATCTTCATGAACTATAATAGACCTGAGAAACATGCAGCAGGCATTCCGACTTATGAATTCTGATTCCAAAGGTACATCATCACAATTATCCATTAATCTTCAGAAATAATTAATAACTTATTGATTCCTCTTGATTATGAATTCTTGACTTAATTTTTGATCTGTCAAGAATTTTACTTGTTCTCATCTTAAAATTATTGTCAAATGAAGGCTATCATCCCTTCTTCTAAATCTTGGCATTTTGTGACATCATTTGCTGAAAGCCCTAGTAAATAGTATGTTTTCTTATTCAGCTTTAGAAATAATATTTTAGTTTAACATTGAGTTCTGTACCTTAACTGTTTGTAGTAGTTCTATTTCTCTAAGATGTTCATTCCTGTGTACTTATAATGCAACTCAGATCTTAAATCTTTCTTATAGAGTCATAGAGATGTACAGCATTGAAACAGATCCTTCGGTCCAATCCGTCCATGCCGACCAGATATCCCAACCCAATCTAGTCCCACCTGCCAGCACCCAGCCCATATCCCTCTAAACTCTTCCTATTCATATACCCATCCAAATGCCTTTTAAATATTGCAATTGGACCAGCCTCCACTAATTCCTCTGGCAGCTCATTCCATACACGTACCACCCTCTGCGTGAAAAAGTTGCCCTTAGGTCTCTTTTATATTTTTCCCCTCTCACCATAAACCTATGCCCTCTAGTTCTGGACTGTCCCACCCCAGAGAAAAGACTTTGTCTATTTATCCTATCCATGCCCCTCATAATTTTGTAAACTTCTATAAGGTCACCCCTCAGCCTCCGACGCTCCAGGAAAACAGCCCCAGCCTGATCAGCCTCTCCCTATAGCTCAAATCCTCTAACCCTGGCAACATCCAATAGGAAGGAGACCACAATTGCACGCAATATTCGAACAATGGCCTAACCAATGTCCGGTACAACTACAACATGACCTCCCAACTCCTGTACTCAAAACATCATCATATTGTGAGAATTCATTCATCTCGTTTTAAAGCTGTTTTAAATTTTGCAGTATGTAAATGCTGCTTTTTTAAAAAATTAAACCATACAGCAAGTCAATGTTGTTTTAATCTCATTCTTTGGAAGACTTTTATTTATTCCCATAAATAGAAATGCGACTTAAAAGTTGTTTTCTCCCAAGCCTTTAAACTGTGCAACAATTCTGCATATTTTCTCTTCTAAAGTTTTGAATGATTATTATAACAATGCTGTATCTCTGTAATGCTTGCTAGGAGGTCTTCCCAACTATTTACAGTCAAGAGTATAGTGCCCTGCCTTCTACAGTCAAGATGAAGGTGTTCTGCTTTCTAAGTGGTAGGGCAAAGACTTTACTAAAACAAACATAGAAAATGCTAGAGAAAGATTAGAATTGTCTGCACTAGTGAGAGATGTAATTATAACACACAAGATTAAGTAAAGGTAAGGGTAAAGGACAAACCGTTGATCTGCTTGCATGTGTGAGTGATAGAGATAACTGGCAGTCTTTTAATCTAAGGCTCACCATGCCACAGGTGAGGAAGAGTCCTTCATGGTAACCTCAGAACTTGAACCCACGCTGTTGGTATCACTCACCAGCCATCCACCTAACTGATCTAACTGACCCTTGAGAACAGGACATGTACATTAATGTAAATAAAAGAGTTTGCAGAATCTGCAACAGTCAGAGAGCAGTCACTTGCAAGGAGACACCATTACAAGCTGCTCATTACCAGAAGAGACTAGGGTAGCCATTTCTGTAATTGCAGAATAGAACCCTGAGCCATATGTCTCATGGCAATTGAAACCAATTGTTTCAGTCATTTCCTAATTTAGCTTAGTGGACGTCATAGGCAAGAGAAAAATTATTAACAACTTTTGAAACCTCTGTGACACCAAATCATGTTATTACAATAAATCAATCAATAAAAATTGTGATATAGCAATCTGTGCATTACTGACTGAACAGTACTAGTAACAAACATTGCACAGAACATTTGATAGCATTAATAACAGGGGAAGTTATCCTTTAACTGCACAAGTAAGTCTTATGATATAAATAAATTAAATATCTTGATATCAGTGTGTAAAAAAGTCTTCTTGACTCTCATCATTTTAAAGAATTTTTACCCCCATCACTATGACATTGATTTTAACCTTCTTAGTGTAAAGCTAAAAAGATAGGTAAGTATTTAAAATGAATAGGTTACTTAATCAATTCAGCACTCAGCGCACAATCCTATCATAACGTCTCCAATTTAAACTTCCAATGCTCTGCTAAAGATAGTGTGAGCCTTTTCAATTAAAACAAATCAGGGTCGTAAGACCTCAACAGGATGGTAATGTAACCTCTTGGAGGGCCTGAGCAGAGATATAAAAAGGTTGAATTCCCACTTGGCTGAACTATTGGAGATGTGAAAGCAGCTCACCAGGTACATTAAGAATTTGTTTAGTGAAATATGGAGGAGTGGGAATACTTTAATGTGTTTCAGACCGTTGCAAGACTCATGACTAAAATCATCTATGGTCTTCTCCTTTCTCTTGGAATTAAACTTGCCAGAAAGTTTCCCTCCTGTCCGAGAAAATTATTGCTCAGCTCAGTTGAGAGGACTGATACAGCCTACTACCAATGTCTTATGTAATTGTCCAGGAGAAATCACAAATTTCTCAAACACTTTCCAGTTATCCCTTGGCTATGCTGGAGATGTTACACTTTCTAAGCCTCCTCTACTTTGGAACTGGAAAATGATTAAAGAACAGCATGAACGTGCAATCGCCTCAAATCCAAGGCACTGATTGCTAAGAGCAGCTTTTATCCTTAAAGCAAAAAGACATGCTACATGAAATTATGTGACCTGTGCCTTGTGTAGAAGTAAGAGTGTCCCCTGTGACTCTGGATCAGGATCTCCTGTTGAAAAACTTCATTCTAAATATGTATATTGAACAGCTGGGAATCTAATTAATCATAAAACACAAAGGAAATTGTCCACCGTTGTACTCCAATTCAAGAAAGAAATTAATTAGCAATCGCTTCTTTAATATTTTAATGCATGAAGCAAAAGAATTTGGGATTTATCTAATAAGCCCTCATGGGTAGCTAAATATAAAAGGAAGAATTTCAACATGTTTAATGAATGTGAGTGTTCAAACACATGTAAGATTTATCATTGAAGATCTTTCATATTTTGCTATCTTAATAAAATTAACATAGATTTTTCAATATTTTAGGCTCTTCATTCTTGAACATTAGCCTCTAGACAAAGACACTTTTCCCAAGTTCAGAATTCCATTGTGTTTTCCCATTCATTTCCACTATACATTGATTTGATCAATAAATGTTCGGTAGAAAATAGTGTGGCACAATGAAATCCCTGTCAATCAGCATGATGTAACTGATCACATAATTATGGCAATAATAGTGAGAAGATATCCCTGTAGAATGGACGTGTGAAGGGGGAGACCTTGTACAATACAATAGAAAGCTAAACTTGATAAACTACTATGTATTGATTTAAATAAAGGAACATTACATTTGGTGAAGTGCCTTACTTAGAGAAACGAGCAAGTAGCCTCAAAGCAGTGTCTGTGCAGGCACCCATGCCTGAGAGCACATTCCTGATGAAACATCGACTCTCCTGCTCCTCAGATGCTGCCTAATCTGCTGTGCTTTTCCAGCGCCACACTTTTCGACTGAGATGCTTCAGACCAGTCATTCAACGTGCAGTTGGCTATACTGGTTTGAACCACTGGGTAAAACATCATGGCAGCTGGGGAGAAACTTCCAGAGCGAGGACCTGAACTGAACACAAGACCTATCTCTCTTCCCCACAACTACTACTACTCTTGTTGCCTATTGTTCAGTGACACCTGTGATATCTAATTTCCCTCACTCTCGAACCTTCTCTGAAAACAAGAACCTAGTTGCTAACATGTAATAATCTAATTGTTTCAGACAAGATATAAAAGAGACCTAAGGGGCAACTTTTTCACACAGAGGGCAGTACGTGTATGGAATGAGCTGCCAGAGGAAGTAGTGGAGGCTGGTACAATTGCAACATTTATAAGGCATTTGGATGGGTTAATGAATAGGAAATGTTTGGAGGGATATGGGCTGGGTGCTGGCAGGTGGGACTATCTGGTCAGCATGGATGGATTGGACCGAAGGGTTTGTTTCCATGCTGTACATCTCTATGACTCTAAGTGGCAATTTAAACATTGACTACCTCTTTGGGAAAGAGGTTCCTGATTCATGTGTGTTACCTGGTGGATGATCTTCCTCCCCTTCTATACTGATGTGATCAGCTACCTATCTCCTAGCTTCCCAGTCTGAAGCTTGGCACTTTCTTTCCCCAGATCCCTTTCATACCTCCATCACATTTCATTGATTATTGATCAATGCATCCAGAGGGTAAGCAAGGTAATAATAAAGCTCAGCTGCCAAAGAGGATGAAGATTCACAAAGAGCAACATGAGTGAGCCAAACTCGTGTGAATACAATCCAACAGGAGATGAATAGTCCTCAAGTAGTCCAAAAGGAATAGAGAAAGGTGGTCTCAGACATTCATGAAAGTTGCATTCAGAGAGATGTGAAAAAATCAGGACCCATAAAGATAGCCACAGATGATATTGTAATTAAAAATAACGAAATAGTAGATTTGCAAACTGCACTGGGCTAACAGTGTTGTGGGGAAAATCACCAGCCTCGGAGTCAGAGGCAGGGTTCAATGACAGAATTTATTGTACAAGGAAATATCAGAGCTCCAGGGAGAGAGAGAGAGAGAGACACCAACAGCACAATGGTCAGCTAGGAGTCTTCTCTCCACCTGGAGCACATCAAGATATTTTTATTGTAGGACTTTGGCTCAATCTACCAACTTACTTTCTTCTACGTGTGAGCCCAGTCCTGCGTGTTCTTTTAAATGAAGCACTAGGAGAAGATATTCAGTCTCACATTCTTAATTTATTTTAAACAGTAAGTGGACAAAGTAAACAGAGCTCTGGGTCAAAACCTTTTTGTCCCTGACAAACTACAAAGTGTGCCAGTTCAAAAAGTAAGACCTATCCCTGTCCCTGACCCAGTCTTTTATACAATAAAAAAACGTCATGCAATCACTGAGGTAGAATTATCTTCTGATTGGCTGTTGATCTGACACCATTCTCCGCCTCCTCGCATTCCCAGATGGCCAACCCCACGTGACCTTCTTTTGCCCATGAAACGGAGCACCACATGACCTTCTTTGGCCCGCGAAACGGAGCATCACGTGACCTCCTCGCCCGCGAAACGGAGCATCACGGAGCGCCTTCTGTGCGCGTTAAACAGCATCACCACAGACCTCCAAATGCCAAATACATTTACACTCGCAGCCAGCCTTCTATTTTATAAGTAAGCCATATATTTACAAATCCCCCTTTTGGTCTCATAAAAATGAGACCAACCAACCAGTTCTATACATCACATTCGCTCTCCGATGCATAGTCTTCCCTTCTTGCCAAAGCCATGGATTCCGTCTCCATCTGTGACATCTGATAGGGTGGGGGACCCTTCCCTTCAATTGCTGTAATAATTACCCTGTTCAACAAAGATCTAATACAGGGGATACAACAACATCTGCACAACACTAACACAATAATCATACCACTGAGGGACATAAACACAGAGAGAATTAATCTTTTCCATTTCCCAAACCATGAGTCAAAAATACCTCCTAGAGGGTTGTCAATACCGGAATGTTCATGCATTTCTTCAGACAAGGTTCTTAGTCCTTCCACGGGTCTGGTTTCTGAGCCATCGGGTGCCGTATTATTGGGGATAAACGTACAACATTGGTCTCCGAACATAGAGCACACTCCCCCCTTTTCTGCTAACAACATATCTAAGGCCATTCTATTTTGTACTGTCATCAATGAGGTCGCTGCCAATTGTTCACCGCATCTCTAGTTCTATTAGCTAGCCTAAGTACATTGTAATGTACATAATTAATTCGGTCAACGTTTTTATTCGGCGTAACTGGGAATAGAACACCGATAATTGGGAGATTCTCAAATCCTGCTGCTATCTGGTCTGCCAATTTATATTCATCAGGTACACCACGGGGAACACCTATTGCATCTATGTAAGTGGTTGAGCCGGATGTGACATCAAACAAATCCCTACGAATTTGTGTATACGGATTTATTCCCTGTCGTCGTTCTCCAAAAAGAAATAAGGGTACTCCTAACCTGACCATTGCACAGGTTCCAGACCAATCTGGAGGTAGACTAACATATAGTGTTCTATCTCCACAGTACCAAAAAAGAACAGCTCTGGCCCAAACCATTGTGCTAGCATTCTGCCAGCCGGTTACATTAATTGTATCCTGACACCAGTCAACGGGCATGTCTCCCAAGATTATATTAGACCTTCGAGCGAAACACGTGTAATTATTGGACCTTGGAGTAAACACTGGAGGTAACGTGGAATTCTTTACAGGTGGGAAAATAACACTTAATGTGGTACAATTTGGAGGGTCCGCCTGCATGGTGAGGGCCATCATGCAGTGAAATCCTGTTGGGTCTATATTAGGGAACAATGGGGCTGGGGTAGTAAATAGGGTTGGCCTGGCCGAAGAACACGCAACGCAATTACTCATATTCATTGAGGTTGCGGTCGCTGTCATCCAGTCTAGCCATAAGTTCTTATCCCCATACCCTGTAGCTAATTTAATAATGTCCCTTCTCGTAAGGTTGTTGTGGTCTATTACTACAACTTTATCCATTTTGTAATATAATAGGTCAGTGATGAGATTATTGTCCTTGTGACATAGTTTGTTTATTGTAAACATTGCAGAATTGTTGATAATTTTGTTGCAGTCATTGTCAGTTCCAGCTCAGCCTTTGTTAATTTCAGCACGGTCATTGTCAGTTTCAGCGCAGACATTGTCAATTTCAATGTCAGCGTGGATGTAAGTTACTGTAGTGATGGGTGTTACTCACTCTTCCTGAGTTAAAAATCACACAACACCAGGTTATGGTCCAAGTTTATTTGGAAGCACTAGTCTTCGGAACGCAGTTCCTTCATCAGGTGGGTATTAGCACTTTGTATTGAGTCCGTGTCAAAGAGCTCGCATTTCTATCGAAGGTGTTGGCTGGACCCGGACACTTCGGTAAGCAGTATACTCTACTCATGCGTATTCTCTCCCCCACCTGCTTTAAAGTAATCAGCTAGGTTGTGAGTGCATTGTGCTGGCATCCTGGTGGCCCCAGGCAGTATCTGTGTTTTTTCTGCTGTGTCTCTCCATATTGTGGTCCAGCAGTCATCTTGTGTGTCAAGTGGCCAACTTATGGCTCAGCGGCCACCTTGTGTGTCCGTGTGCCTAGTGTCACCCTGTCCTGTGTCATCTTCCATTTCAGTCCCCGCTTTGTGGTCAAGGAGGCGACTTTGGAGATCTCCCGCAGACCACCAATTTACATGTAGAGATAGATCATCTCTAGGAGCTCCTCCTCCTGAGGGGTATCATGGAGTGCCAATTTCCTTGGGGGCTCTTCCATGGTGACACTTGCTGCTGGCACAGTTCTCATCAGTAGCACCTTACAGCAGAGCTTTAAACACCTGAGGCCCACACAGAATACCAGCATGAGTGGAATAAGGAGAACCATCCCATGTGTCAAATAGGGTCCCCAAGCTTTACATATCAAACAATTTAGCCAGCTGTCTGTAATTGTGGCTCCCTGTCAAAAATTATTTAGCTGGTCTCAAATATTCTTGATGGCTTCAGTAATGTTATAAGAGTTATCAATAACATGGGTGATACAATTGTCACCAGTAATTGTAGAAACTTCCCCTTGCTGTGCTAATTGATAATCCACCACATCTGCTGTGTGTCGAGTCATAGTTCAGCTAGCTCTGTGTAAATTGCTTCCAGAACTTTTGAGGTATTATTGCATTAGATAGTCCGGCCATATACAAGCTAATTTCGGTTTTTAATGCTGATGACCCCTGCTGCACTCCCCAAGAATCCATATCCCAATGATGACCCCAAAGTGGTGGGAATCTGCCAGTCAGCACAGAATGCCTGGCTGATGGAGAGGGTCAATATCCTTCTCCCGAGATGTACTCTGCTGGGGCATGGCACAGTAAGGGATGCAATTGCCCCTACTGTGAACAGGTTTTGGAGGTCTGGGGTGTCTGTTGCTGAAGTCCCCTTAAATAGAAAAAAACAGCTTCCCCCAGCTGGTAAATATCGAAAGGATACGTCCATGTGGCAGAGCTGACATGAGTGCCATTGCACTGACCACATATGAATTGTCTGCAGGTGTAGGTAAACTGTCCCCTGGTGACTATACAGCGCTGATAAGTGCACCGTTTCTGGACCTATGAGTCATATTTGGGAACCAGGGCATAAACACATCCCCATCGCTGCCCTATAAAATAGAGTGGATAATTACCGGGTTTTAAATGTTTTTCCTTCCAGAGGTTGGGGGACCCAGCTGCACACATATACCCTGAAGTCCCCATTTGTATTTTCCTATCTGACCTTTACACGGTGTTCCCAAGCTGTCTATTGTATACAGGTCACGAGGGGTCCACTCTGGGGTGGCCACAAATAGGGATTCTACTGATCGCGCCAGTGAGTAGCAGACAGTTCAGTTTCCATGTAAACTTAGGTGGGTTTTACAGAAGAGGTTATCTTCAAATCCTGACATGCTCCCAACAGTTGCAACACTTAAGCACAGTAAATTACACACAGGTATATACATTTTTACAGTTAACTAAAGTTATCAGTCAAAGCCTTTGTTTTCGTCAGGAGGTGCAGTCGTGCTTCTGTGTGGTTTGTTCTGTTGTGTTTTCGGTACTCTCCCTGGGATGACTGTCTTGTCCGCCGTTCCAGCCTGCACCTGGGGAATTGTCAATGACATTAGTTTGGTCACAGGAGTCTTTAAATGGTTTGAGTTGGGTCCAGCGCTTCCATGTGCTTTTTCCTATAATACCTAGGCAGGTACACAGTAGTCCCCACTTATTACCGTGTCATATGGCCTATTTCATTTTGAGGCAAAGCCTGGTGTGTCAGGCAGTGCTTGCATTAGGATGCCGATTCCTGCTGCTGGGACCTCAGGGAAGATTTCGAGTTCCTCTGCTCTGTCCTTTTTGTCCTGTTTATCAATTACAGATTTCCACCACCATTTCAATTGGGCGCTTAACTCTATCACATACCGCCGAATTTTGTCTTTTCATGGACCCACATCGGTGGCACCTGTGATTATTGTCCCTGGCAATTGCATTGCTCGCCCAGTCATTAATTCATATGGCGTTAGCCCGGTTGCCTGATTCATGGTGGCTCTTAATCTCATTAGCATGGCTGGCAGCACTTCAGCCCATGTTCTGCCTGAGATTTGCCTGGCCTTAGCTAAAGTATTTTAAAGCGTTCTATTCATTCTCTCCACCATCTCTGAGCTTTGGGGGTGATAGGAAATATGAAATTTTTGTCTAATGCTGAGTAATTAGCAGACAGTCATCATGACTTTGCCTGTAAAATGCGTTCCTTGGTCAGAGTCGATCTGGAGGGATACCCCACGCCTCGGGATTACCTCCTCCGCTAATATTCTGGCTACAGTGGTCACAGTGCAGCTTTTGGTAAGGAATGGCTCTACCCACCGGGTGAATTGGTCTATGATGACCAGGCAGTAGTTTTCCCACGGAAAGGTGGTCATTGACCTGTAAAATCCACTTGAAGGTGTTCCCAGGGTCCCCTAGGTCTAGGCTGGCGTCCCATCTTAGCTTTTATGGGTCTTCCTGGATTATGCTGTGCACAAACCATGCATCTGTGGCAGTACTTGGCCACGTCACTTCCCATTCCCTTCCACCACCACTCTGTCCCTAGGCTTGCTATCATGGCCTCTCTACTTGTATGGGAGAGCCCGTGGTGCAGTTCAAGCAATGTGTTCTGTTTACACGCTGGTGCTACCACCTTGTCTGCTCACGTCCAGACACCATCCTCCCCTTTGAATGCCCCCTGCAGTTTCCATTTCTCTCTCTTCCTGCGGAGTGTCCTCCTGTAGCTGCTGAATTTGGATAGTGTCTTTTGCTAATTCAATAGTGGCTATTGCAGCCTCGTCAATGACTTCTTATTCTAGAGCTTTCTGAACTGCTTGGTCTGCTGCCTGGTTTCTTTTGAATTTTAGCCAACCTGGGCTTTTTGCTGGCTTATTTTGATGGGCTTTTATTTTTCTTACTACAGCCTCTTTTGGCTGTTCACTGGCACACAATAGTGCCTGAATTCTTAATTTGTGTCTGATAGGTGTTCTCCCTGCGGTGGTGAACCCTCTTCTACCCTATGCCACCATGTAATCATGGACAACACCGAAGGCATATTGACTGTCTGTATGTATATTCACAATTTTTCCTTTTGCTAGTTCAAGTGCTGTGGTGAGTGCTCCCTGTTCTGCTACCTGTGCGAACTGACTTCCATCAATCCTCCCAGACATAACTGACTCTAACTTATCATTTACCACAGTCCATCCTGTTCAGGGGCGACCCTGCTATGTATTTCGTGATCCATTCACAAAGAGGGTCTCCTCAGCTGTGTCTAGGAGGATATCCTTTACTGTCCACCTATCCTCATCCCCAACTCCATCTATATCCGCACAGTTGTGCGGGTCCCTTGTGTTTAGAATTCCCTCAGCTGGGTTTTCTCCGAATCCCTGACTATTACTATGCACTGACTTGGGGGAAAAAGAACTGCCTCCCACTTTTCCCTTCTCATATTGGAGATGACCCTCAGTTTCCCTGTCTTTAGCATCTCTACTAGGGTGTATTTAATGTGGTGGATGACATTCCCTGTCATTACTATGGGCTCACTAACCCTAACGGCCCAAACAGCGCAGTCTAAGGCTGCTATGCACCTGGGTAACCCAGTGACTACTGACCCTTCTGTAGTTGAGCAGTACCCTATGGGCCTTGTCCTGCTACCATGGTCTTGGGTGATCACTGCAGAGTAAAACCCTCCCTCATTATTACAGTGGATTTCAAAATCCTTGCTGGGATCTGGCAGCCCCAGCCCAGGGGCTGATATGAGTCAAATTTTAAGCTGACTGCCTGAGTCCTCCTATTCTGACCCCCAGGTTACAGGTTCCAAGGCGGGCTTGCCTCCTTTAATTAATCTCTGGATCAGTTCAGCCAATTTTGCGAACTCGGGAATAAAGCTCTAACTGTAGTTGAATAGCCCCAAGACCTTTTTGACTCCCCTGACAGTGGCAGGTTGTGGCATCTGTTGGATTGCGTTCTTGTGATCATTGGGCATTTCTTTGAGTCCCTGGGACATAAAGACTTGTGTTTTGCCAATCTGTGCCTTTGTGGGACTAACTTTTAACCCTGGAGTTGGCAATTCCTGTAACACTAGATATAAAGCTTCCTGGTGTCCTGACTCAGACTCTGAGGTAATAAAGATATCATCTACATATTGGAGGGCAGTGCTACCCTCTGGTAAATCTATTCTCTTCCAAATGTCGCTCATCACCCTGTGAAAAATAGTAAGGCAGTTGTGGACCCTTGTGGCAGGCGAGTCCACATATACTGCCTGCTCCTTAACGTAAAAGAGAATTTATTCTGGGACTCAGGGTGTAATAGGATAGATCAGAAATCGTTGCCTATGTCTAAAATGGTCTAAATCGTGTGTTCAGGTGCCAAGCTGTTTAAAATGGTAGAGGGGTCTGCTACAATGGGGTGCAATTTGGTGGTGACTGTATTTAGTCCTGTATAATCAATAGTGAGCCTGTAACTCCTGTCAGGCTTTATTACTGGCCACGTTGGGGAATTAGTTATACTTGTAGTTTCTTTCAGGATTCCCTGTGTCACTAGTCCTTGCACTATCTCCACAACTATTTTTGCTGCTTCAGGTTTAATTGGGTATTGCCGGTGGGCTAATCCTCCGGTCCAGTAACCCTTATCAGGTTGATGTTAACTAGACCTGTATCAAACTTTGTTTCTGCCCATGCTCCAGGGATGGAGGTGCAGATGGCTCTTTATCTCCTCTTTTCAAGGTTGAAGTCCCTACTGGTGACTGTAGCCACTCTAATACTTTCAAGGTGACTTGTAAGTTTTGCAATCTTGGTCTTTCGACCATCCTGTCTGGGCCAAATCAATTTCCATTTCCAACAATCGATTAGAACATTATATTCTCTCATGAGGTCACTGCCCATTATAGTGCCCTCATTATTTTGGCATGCATAGAATTCCTTGGGAATATATAGTGTTTATTTCTACGAGGATAGTTTCCCTTGTTGAGTAAGCTGGTGTTTTATCCCCTCCTACCCCAGTTAAGTGAATCATTTTATTTGTGTGGGGTAAGGGTAGGTTTGTGATAGTTACGGCTGCTCCTGTATCTACTAGCATCTCGCATTTCCACCCTCCTAATACTGCGGGCATGTAAATTCTCCCCTCTCTCTTACTCTCACGAATGAGGGCAGCTAGTTGTCAGCTCTGCTGACCTTGGAACTCTTGTGGTTCTGTGGTGTTCCAGGTGGTGTTTGGGGGTGCCCCATGCTTTTCCCAGCACACTGCTTCTATGTGTCCTATTCTGTTGCAGTGGCTGCAGCATTTTACATTATTCCCTGTTCTATTACCTGCTCATGGGGCCCTACATTCCCTAGCAAAGTGCCCCTGTCAGCCACAGTGGTGGCAGGATCATTTTATTCTATTTTTGCCTCCATTCCGGTGGGCTGCTTTATCAGGTCTTGCCTTTATTGCAGGAGGTTCTGCCTCCTGCATCCTGCTGGCCCACTCAACTAAATCATCACAATCCTGGGACATTATTTCTCCCATTTTCAGGATGGCTTGGTGGGGACTAGAGAGCCCATCTCTAAAAGCTTGGATGAATGCCCGGTCCCCTCGATCTGGGTTCGCTTGCCCTGAGCATTCCTGATAGATCCTAAATAATCATTCCCCATACTCAGAGACTCCTTCCCTTTTAAGTTGCTTCATGGTTGTGATCTTGCTCCAGTTCATGGGAGCATTTCCTAGCACCCTCTGGATTTCCTCTTTAAAATTGGCAAAGGTGACCTGCTGGGCATCTATCTCAACTGTAAGGGCAACAGCATGTGTCCACCGTGCTCCCTAAAGTCTCGGGTTGCTGCGGCATTGGCTGCCTCACTTGTCCACTGGGCAAGCTGCTCGGACTAGCTGGTGTATGTCTCTCAGGTGCAGTTGATGCCCTACCCATACACTATCCAGGTCTTCCCAGAACCTGGTATTTGCTCTCCAGGGCTGTAATTTGCCCAGAGAGGCCATAATCTGCTGCCTCTCTGCTGTGGTGAAGGGTTTATAGTTCACTTTGGGCTGTAAGTCTGTTCCTTCCTCTAGTAACTGGCGCTAAGTTATACTCTTGCACAGTTTGTCCAACAGAGAGAGCAGTTGGTCCCTGCTGGCCGACCTCGTAGGGACAAATCAAATCCAAGTCTGAATTCTTGTGCACCCTTCTTAACCCCTGCTCCAACTCTTGTATTCTATCCTCCAGCTCTTTAACTTGTTCCTGGTCCTTTCTCCACCTACTCAAGGAGGCACTCACTTCTCCAACTAGGCCTGCTAATTGGTATATTAACATTGCCCCTATCCTTTTAGCTTTATTTTGTTTCTGTTTATCTATCTATTCTCTCTGTTGTGCTAATGTCTGGGATGGATCCCAACCACTTTTCTTCATTTGCTCTGTTAACCCTTGTCTGTCTGCTGTGTATTTCTCAATGAGAGAACCTGCAGTATCCCCCTTAAAACTTTAATCTGCCATTTAGCAGATTGTATACCTCCAGATGCCACCAATTGAAAAGTGTTCCTAACCAGTGGGGAATTCTCTACCCCCTGGCCAATAATACTGTCCCAGCACCATCCATACGGCAGTAGCAGTCTCCTAGCAAGGTGTGCTCTCTACCGGTGGGACTTTTCTACCCTCCCGGCCATGAATACTACTCGGTACTTGCCAGTCGGCTGGTGATGCTGGCTCATTAGGGTATGCTCTCTAACGGGACTCCTCTACCCTCCTGATCATCTCTACTGATCCAACACCTCCCCATAGGCCCAGAAACCTATCTCTGGTCCGGTGTGCTGTCCACTGGTGGGACTCTTTACCCTCCCAGCCACCACCACTATTCAAGCTCTGTTGTTCTACCATGGACTGACAGGGTATTTACTCACAGTGTCCATCCTCCCTAACTTGGTAATGTGCGCTCCACCGAGGTTTGGCTCTTGGTCAGAGTAATCAGCTCCTCTTCCTCACCACACTGGAAATTACAAGTGCAAACAGCACCCAACTTTTAACTTAAACTCTAAATGGATTCCGTGTTGTTGGCTCCTACAGAGTCCAATATTACCTGACTTTGCCACTTGTGCTTCACAGCTCCTAGTGCCCTTAGCACCTCAATTCCCACTTCAAATCCCAACCTTCGCGTGGGGGGGGGGTTGGCAGGAGGGCTACCCCTCTTCACAACCGGTTTAGGGCAGGGTTTTTGACACAGGCACTACCTTGTCCTCTGGCTGTTTCAGCACAAGCAGCAGGTTCTTACAACAGCACATATTCTCCACAGACATGCGCTTAAATTTTTAACTCAGTACTGTAGCAAGTTTGACATTACAATCGGTACACCTGTTAAACCGTGTCTTTGGCCTGGTCTAACTTCCCGTTTGGAGGTACAAATTGATTCTTACCCCCACTCCCCGATCATGGCCTTCATCCAGGGCATCAGTATCCAGAACCATGCTCGCAGTGCCAATTGTTGTGGGGAAAATCACTAGCCTCAGAGTCAGAGATGGGGTTTGACGGCAGAGTTTATTGTACAAGGAAATACCAGAGTTCTGGGGAGAGAGAGACACCAACAGCTCAGTGGTCAGCTGTAAGTCATCTCTCTACCCGGAGCACATGTCAAGATACTTTTATACACTTTGTGATGTAATAGGTCAGTGGTGAGGTTATTGTCTTTGTAATATAGTTTGTATATTGTAAACATTGCAGAATCATTGATAGTTTTGGTGCAGTCATTGTCAGTTCCAGCGCAGCCTTTGTTAATTTCAGTACAGTCGTTGTCAGTTTCAGCACAGACATTGTCAATTTCAATGTCAGCGTGGATGTACATTATTGTAGTAATGGGCGCTAATCGCTCTTCCTAAGAAGGACAATTGCTGCAGCCCTGGCTATTAGCACTTTATATTGAGTCCGTATCAAACAGTTAGCATGTCTATCAAAGGTGGACCCAGACACTTCGGCGGGCAGTTTTCGCTACTCATGTGTATTGTCTCCCCCACCCGCCTTAAACTAATCAACTAGATTGTGAGTGCATTGTGCTGGCATCCTGGTGGTCCCAGGTAATAGCTGTTTGCTCTGCTGTCTCTCTCCATATTGTGGTCCAGCGGCCATCTTGTGTGTCCATGTACCTAGTGTCATCCTGCCACGTGCCATCTCCCACTTCAACAGGAATCCATCTAAGTCCTCTGAGGCAGAGCGTTACAAAGTCCCACAACCCTCACAGACCTCTACGTCCACTCCTGTTATGTGCGACTTTGTAAGTAAGGGGAGTATGTCAGGCAGAAGCTGGCAGTATGTCGCAAGAACAAGGTATGTGCATGAATCCAACAGTATGCAAGGGAAAGGCCAAGCATCAGAACACCAGCCATGAGTCCTGATTGTTGATTTGGCAATGATGGTTTTGATTAGCAAATTATTTTGCTGGATGTGAGCATCACTGGTAGGGCAATGAAGGAACAGCAAAATATTTCCAAATCAGGATGTTGTGTGCCTTGGAGGGGAACTTGCAAGTTTTGCTATTTCCATGTCTGGTGCATTGAATAGTGTGTGAGGTTTGTGTTTGCAATTTGTGAAGTCCAGTACTGCAGCCAGTCCCCCTTGAACTGATGTCATGAGCAACCTCCTCCCACTTCCTTCACAGTGTGTGTCTGGGCAATCTCTTAATCCCAGTGGAAACATGAGCTCTTCCTCCTTTTTGCCATTTGCAACAAGGCTTCTACCAACATACCCAAGAGGCTGGGATTCTTCTCCCTAGCCTACTCCGCCAAAGGGTAAGACATGAAAGAAACTCAAACAATTAATTAATTATATTATTAATTATTAACTCCTTATTATATTTTCAGAAATAGTTGCACAATAACTTAAATGCATCATTGTTTTTGGAAAGATGTTGGCTGCATTTCAAAAATGCAGACATGCTGCAAATTGTTCTAGCCACAAATATATGAGCGACCCCTCTCTGGGCACACACTTAGTTAGCTGCATGTTGACACTAAACTGCACATTCAGTCCTCAGGATGAGCATGCAGCACAAAGTTTGAGTGTTACATGCCTCTCCTCCACCAGGCACATGGTAGCCACACATCATAACCATCTGCTCAATAACAGCTTAGGTAAATTTTTGGCCCACTCTGGTCTGGTGTGAAAGCTGAAGAACAGGAGTGTGCATTCACAAAATCTAAGATCAGAAATTGAGCCATTGTAACAGTGCTGTGAGGAAGTACTTCAGTGCACAAAGATTACTAGTAATCCCTTCCCCAATAACTTCTGAAGTTTGGTCAATTGAAGGTATCACATTTTAATGCAGAGACAAAACTAGGGCAAGATGAGGCTGTGCATATAAAATATTTATGCTTTAATGTGGTAACAGTTTAACAGCTACAAGTTGCTTGAATGACTGATGGAAGCATATGTATTTCAGTTTACAAAGGCATTCTTACATGAACAAGTAGGAGTTTATTTTTCTACCAGTAGCAAGATTGGGAAACTATATAGCCCAAGTTTCCTCATGTCTTTAGTACATTTGATAATGAGCAGCACAATCCATATAGAATTTGCAAGAACAAATTTCATCAAAGTGTTTTTAAAAACATTATGTGGTACAGAATATGTTAAGTAAGTAGTAAGCAATTCTCATACTTAAAATCACAAATCACTGTTTTCATAAAAATGCATCAGGATATGGTTAGAAAAAAGAAACGAAAATCAGAAGACAAACAAAATAAATAAATGGGTGTTGAGCATGGGGTTTCAAGGGCTCATTGTTGCCATGGTAAATTACATCATGAATCAATGTCTCGGAGCTGAAGTGATTGTTACAAAATGCAGAATTTTAGTTGCTTTAGAATTTCTTCCATAGCTCAAGTCAGAACTGCAGTTTAGTTTGTGTGATTTTGTACTGAATACTGAAAGGAAAACCTGATGCAAGTTATCTGTCACTGTATCAGCTAATCCTCAGGCAAACGTTTAACTTAGGTTTACATTCTCTACACTCGGCCAATCCAATATGTAAGACTGAGCACTGGTCTGGCAGAGTTGAATTCCATTTATTATTGAAGGAAGAATGCTTTGGTCCATGATTTGTGCTTTATTTATGACTTAATAGCAAACATCAGGTGGACATGATTCTTAATGATAACAATCCCAAAAGTCCATGAATCAAATCTCTACAATGCATCATACACAGCTCTGAGAATAATATTCAATTCCACTGTATATCTGATCCTAATGGCAAGTAAAAACTCCCGGAGCATCCTCACCAAAAGTTTCAAAGCAGCAAACAGACTATCCAAATGAAGCATGGATTTCAGTAATTTTCCAAAGGTGCTTTATATATAATATTGCCTGAAAGACTTAAGGTTTTGAAGGTTTTGTGGAAAATTTATTTATTCAGGGTCCTATGGAAATACCTGTAGTGGTTTATTTTAAAGAGGTCATTAAAATTTACTTGTGGATTTTGGAGACTATTTTAACAAGGCTTCCAGTAAAATCACATGACTGTTGATACCTGCTTGCTTGGCTACAAAACCCTGCTAGGGCTGTTTTTTCAACAATGACTGGCTTAGTAATGTCCTTGTATTACCCGAGTTGGAATACAGCCTGCTAAGGACAAACTGAGTTGGAGGAAAGCCTATTAAGAATATGCTGAGTTAGAGGGGAGTTTGTCATGAACACGTTGTCCAGCTGATTTCACTCATTTCTGAAAAGAAAACCCTCTACATCTGCTCAAGCTGGAGTCCATATTTTGTTTTGAAAGAGTGATTGAAAGAGCATCTCATGTTGGCAAGACTTCAGATGTTGTGTGCAATTAGTGATTGACCACATAGTCCAGAACATCATGGCAACAAGCTTCAGAACAATCTATGCTTTATCGGTTTGACTTCAAAACTGACCCATTGGCCAAAGTGTTTTTATTTAAGAAAGTTAAACTCTACAGATAAATTTGTTTTATTCTGTGTGTGTGTGTTATGGGGATATAAAAGGGATGAGCATTTATACTTCCATATTGCATCTTTATTTAATAAGTTTTATATTTATAATAAACCCATAATTGTGTTTATTACAAAATCTGGTAAGAGATTTCTTTGTTTAAAAGCCTGATATAGATAAGGTATTTAATTAGTCATCTTTGGAATTAGAAGAAGTACTTATTACTTTAGGTTGCGGCAGATTGAGGAGTGTGACTAAATTGATGGTGAGCTCCTCCAGCCTTTGTTGAAAAAAAGGGATGACTGAAATGCAAACATGAATATCCCACCACTATCATTGAAGCAGATAAGGCTGAAATCAAAATGGATCATAGGGTTTTAATAGACTTGATGGTTAAAATATCCAGTGACTACAAAGTAATAGAATAGTGATAAAAAGAGAATGCATATGATAATGAAATAGTGCATGAAGGAATGCAATTTTGACAAGTGGTTGTAAGCAGCTATAATAGATTAGTAGAATGAATCTCCTATGATTTAGGGATTAACGAAAAACTTACTGAGTTTATGAAATGTATTGACAAAGGCTAAGATCCTCTTTGAAAGAAAAACCACAATCATGCTACACCTACCAAAGAGAAAAGGAAATGGTGCATCACACATATATCTTTCAATCCAATGCCTCACATAATAGATTTTTTGTAAAACCATTGTGGGACCACCCACAGTACATGGATTGCAGTGGTTCAAAAAGACAGCTGTACACCAATGGCAACTAGGGACAGGTAATAAGTCTAGCTAGCCAATGATGCCCACATCCCATGAGTGAATTAAATAAAACAGAACCTTGTTCCTGGATTTATCACTTCATCAAGGTGATGCTAAGCAGTTGTATATATGCAAAATTAAATATCACAGTTGGAGTGTCATGTGCAGTTCTGGTTAACCACACTATAAGAAGGATGTGATTGCACTGGAGGGATTGTAAAGGAGATTCACCAGGATATTGCCTGGGATGGAGCAGTTTAGCTATGAAGAAAGCTCAGGTTGTTTTCTTTGGAGAAGAGAATATTGAGAGGGGAGTCTGATAGAGGTGTATATAAAACTATGGTAGGCATGGACAGGGTGGATAGGAAGCTACTATTCCACTTAGTTGAATGGTCAAGAGCAAGAGGACATCATTGAAAGGCAAGAGGCTAAGAAGTGATATAAGGAAAAGGCTTTTGCTTTACCCAGAAGGCAGTGGAATCTAGAATGCATTGTCTAAGAGGTTAAAAAGTACTAGGATTAGAATTTGAAGTGTCATAACAGTAAAGGCTGTTGACCTACTGCAGGAAACTAGGATTTGACGTTACCAACTCGATGGACCTAAAGGCCTCTTCTGTACTGTATGATTCTATGATCCTGAGAATGCTGCTAAATCCACTTGTTAAACTAATACTATTAAAATAAATTCTAGATTTTAAGATTTAATTGTCTAACAAGGAAGTAACAAGTACTTGCATCCTCAAAGATATTTACTAAGATGAAGAATTATTTGACTAGAACTTCTACTCATTACATTTCCTGCTGGAATCAGCAATTTTAAAGGAATAAAACTAGGAGAAGTTTGGAGAAATTTTCGATTCGTATGCATTCACTCTAGTGTCTCTCATAGTGAAAGTACTGTTGCTTCAGTGTGACAACAAAAGTTCTACTCTTAATTAGGATCAAGGTATCTTGCTAGTCACTGTAGGTTGCTATTATCATCATCCTGAGCTACAAATCTTCTCAAAAATCGCTAACTGAGGAAGCTATTTGGGATTTAAGGCAAATGCTGTTTTAAATGTTGATGGATGTCTTCCGTGATACACTCTAAATAATAAAATCTCACAATTCTCTCTGACAAACCAGATTATCTTTCTGTTCCTAGAACTATCAATGTGATGATTGAAAAATGTACAAATTGTATGTTTGATTCTTTAATAAGCTTTTATATAACATATTATTGCCCCATGGGCGGCACGGTGGCACAGTGGTTAGCACTACTGCCTCACAGCGCCAGAGACCTGGGTTCAATTCCGGCCTCAGGCGACTCTCTGTGTGGAGTTTGCACATTCTCCCCGTGTCTGCGTGGGTTTCCTCCGGGTGCTCCGGTTTCCTCCCACAGTCCAAAGATGTGCAGGTCAGGTGAATTGGCCATGCTAAATTGCCCGTAGTGTTAGGTAAGGGGTAGATGTAGGGGTATGGGTGGGTTGCGCTTCAGCGGGGCGGTGTGGACTTGTTGGGCCGAAAGGCCTGTTTCCACACTGTAAGTAATCTCATCTAATCTACTCTTCCATAAATTAAAACTCAACATCCCATTTCTACAAACTCTTAAGTGGAGAGGTACATTAATGAGGAGAGATGTTTGGAACCTTATCACTTCAAGATTGTTATAATCTGACTAAAACTTTATAAAACTTCTAGCTGGAGAACTGTAATAATCTCAGCTGGTTCTTTTCATTCAGAGAGAGCAGAACAGTTCTACAGACAGATGTAAGCATCTTTCAGGTCTGTCTTTCTCAGAGATAAGTAAGAATCATTAGAGAAGGATGTCGGATCTGGAATAGTACCAAAAAGGGTCTAGGTGTACTTTAGGTGATGTTTATTATGATGTGTTAGTGACATCAGCACTCATGCAAGTTACAGTGATAAAATAGAAGTCACATGACACAAGATTATAGTCTAACAGGGTTATTTGAGATCACAAGATTTTGGACTGCTGCTCCTTCGTCAAGTCCACTTATCTTCTCTGAAGAACGAGTACTGAACACAGTTAAAGTTATAAAATTGTTAAGGGTTCAGCAAAGACAATCACTGAGAAGTTGTCTCCCTATCTGGAGAATCTACAACTAAAAATTCCAGCCTGAGAATAAGCAGTTAGATACATAGAACTCTTATTTTAGACAACCTGTGGGAATCTCTACCTCCAGAGTGTGTGGATGTACAGCTAATGAATATAAAGACTTGAGAGCAATAGATATTGAAAATATGGGATAAAGTGCAAAAATGAAGTTGATTTAAAACTTCTGTCATGACTTTATTGAACAGCCATTAAGGAACTGTGTGGCTAACAGTTCTTTCTGCTGTTCTCATGGAATATACAGAACTTGGAGGCAATTCAGAGAGAGAAGAAAAATATAAGTCTGAGTTACGAGGGAAGCCTGGAGCAAGTTTGTCTTTTTAGCAGAAGGCTGTCCATTTAGGGCCTTGTTTTCCCCATTCTTTTATTTGCAATATGCCACCTTAGATATACGTATGTGGAAATGAATTTGCCGATTTTGTTCCCAGATGGAAAACAATTGTGAAATGCTTGAATGGAAACTAATTCAGTGAAACTTACAAAACAATAAATGGGGAGACAATGAAATGTGCAGGTATGCTAGCTACTAATATGAAAGAAGTTGACAGCGGGTGTTTTAGATACATAAAAGGTAACAGACAGGCAAGAGTGGACATAGGACCACTGGAAAATGTGGCTGAAGAAGTAATAATAAGGAACAAAGAAATGGTAGAGAAATTGAATAGGTACTTTGCATCAGCTTTCATGGTGGAAGAGACCAGCTGCATACCAGAACTTCAAGAGAATCCGTGGTAGAGGTGAGTAAAGACAGGGAGGGGAGATAAAATGAGTCTTTTTCAGGATGACCGCCGATGATTAGCAGAATACTTTAGGGTTCTGTGTTGGAATGTGGAATCATGTTCAATAATTATCGAGATCGGTGAGTGGCAAAAATAACCACTTTATTGAAATAGCCTCTTGATTTATGAGAAAACTAACTGATCATGGACTAAATGAGACAGTAGCAATGTGAATAAAATGTTGGTAAAGTAATGAAAGTGTAATAGTTATTGGCATTTCTTGGGTTAAACAAGGTTTATAGTGTAGTTTATCCAGGATCTGTTTTGAGACCCTGACTTTTCTAAATATATATTAATTAACTTAATGTTGGTTGTGCAGAAATTATTTCAAAGTTTGTAGATGATACAAAACTTGGATGTGTTGTAAAACATAAGGAGAACTTGTGAAATAATTAAAGTGGGTAGAGAGGGCATGGGCAGATCGAAATGGAGAACTGTGAGGTGATACGTTTTGGTGGAAAGCACTTGAAGAGACATTACTTTTAAAAAGGGAACTACATTGAAGAGTGTATAGAAGCAGAGAGTTATATATGTGCATGAGGGACTAAAGGTACCAGTACATATAGAGCTAGTTTGTAAGTTTCTGGTATATGTATACTAAGCTTTATTAATAGGTTGTAGATTACAGAAGGATGGTGTCAGACTGAACTAATGTAACATATTTATTAAACCTCAGCTGGATTATCAAAAACCATTCTGGGCACTGCACTTTGAAATGATGTGAACACATTGGAAAGAGTGCAGGGGGATTCTGAGAATAGTGTAAGAGATGAATAATTTTAGTTACTAAAATAGATTGGAGAAAATGGGATTGATTTTCTTATAAAGCAGAAGGCTAAGAGGAGCTCTGATAAAGGTTTTCTAAATTATGAATGTGCTGGGAAGAATAAATAAGGAAAAACTGAAATTCATAAAAGGATCAAGAATAAATCAAGAATAGATGTATGGCAATTTACAAAAGGAGCAAATGTAACATGAGAAAAAAAGTCTTTTTTCCCCAGTGAGAAGTTAAGGTCAGAGATGTGCTGCCTGCTAATGTAATGGAGGGTGTTTCAACTGAGACACTTAAAAGGACATTTGATGGTTTCTTAAATAGAAAAAAAAGTGTAGGATTATGGGAAAAGAAAAGAGAATGGCATTTAGTCAAAATATCTATTCAGAGAATCGGTGCAGACCTGACGGCCAACCCTCCTTCTGAATTATCATAATTTTGTGATTCTATGATTCCCACAAAATAGCACACTCTTAACACTATGCTGGGGTTTCATCTTAGACCACAGCTTAAGCGCTTGAATGGAAGTTTCTAACTCTGAGGTATGTCTCCTGAGACACAAGAGGGCTTTCACCATCAAGATCAGTGGCATCACGTCATGACCATTCCCAGCCAGCAGTACCATTTGCTGTGCAGTTAGTGAGTGAAGTGACCTGTGAAGATCTTTGCTACCATCAGCATTATGTGGAAGCCATTGGACAAAGACCCTTGAAATAACCATCTTACCATAAGATACCTCACAATAATATATACATAATAGGTGACAAACATTTAGCAAAGATCTTGGACAGAATCTCTCACAGATAGCTATGAAATAATATAGTGGTAATTCATATATGTTTGTTGGGATTTCTCAATTTGGAGAAAAGGCAGAAGAATGGCATTCAGTCATAGTGCACACTCACAGAACCCATGCACCCCTGATGAGTCAAAAAACCTCAGTAATTTCTTAATTTGTTTATGACTGAGGCACTCCAACAGCACTGGAGGCATATTGCTGGACTTGACAACTGGAATGACTTTGGAGAGTATCTTTGGTCACAGCAGGCTGTAAGGGACATAAGAACAGAGATTGCGAGTCAAACTTTGCATGTCTGTAGCAGCTGTAAAGAGAAAGCAGAGTTAACATTTCAAGTCCAGTGTTCCAAGAATGCAGAATTGTGAGAGTCTCCTATCAAGTGCCTAGACTCTTTTCTGTCATCACAGTAGCCTAAGGCAGTGGTGTTACTGGCAGAGGAGACTCTGTCACAGTCAAGAGCAACCTGAGAAGAGCTGCAAATGCATCATTGTGAGGTTCACTTTTAACTCCCTACTTGCATGAGAGAGTGAGGACATGGCAGAGCCTCCAGGCCTCTCATTTCTTTCTACTACTCACTTTATCTCAATATAAAAGCAAGGGATTGAAAGGTGATTGCATATCTTAGGAAAGGAAACTAAAACTTCCTTCAACTGGAGTCTCTACAAGTTTCAATTCTTATCAGACTTACCAGAAATTAAAATTTCACCAAGGTTCGAACTTTGCATCAAAGCAAACCCCAGCTGTGAAATATGGCTGTGATAATGAGCCTTATTTATAATGTTTGACCAGAAATACCAGAGCTAGAGAAAATTGTTTGCCATTACTGTCAAATTTGGCCAAAGCCCAAGTGAGAAGAAAGTTTCTCACTCTCAGTAATCACTTTCCATTCCATTAATTGTTTCAGTTAGAAGGAAATAAAGAAAAATATCAATGACTCAACTCAGCCATAATGGGATGCATCGATTGACAGGAGCTGCTCTGAAAGACAACTCTGCTTTCTGCATGAATAGGAGACACAGGGAGAGAAGTGCAATTTTTTGAAAGTGTATTAGTTGCTGTTATGCAGCGGCTTTATTTTCCAGATATTGATGTTAATGGAAAGCAGAACCAGATGAGGTGCATGTATTCTGTCCAGTCAATGTAGAATTTCACTCACAAAATGTTAATGTATAATTTTGTTTTGAAACTGTGTACTATTTCCAGAAGCTTAAAAAAGTTACTTTCTATTGATTTATTTTCCTTTAAGATTAATTTGCAGCTTGCTTAAAAAATTGGATGTAATCTTAACAGAGACTGGGTAAAGCATTTGCATCTGGTAGACTTAGCATGAATAATGCACTAAATTCAATTTGGGGCAAAGTGAAAACTTTAGCTTCAGCTGGGTACATGATATCCTTCCATCCAAATTAATGTTCACCTTTAAGCTCATTAGTCTGTACCCATTTCAGAAGAGGAAGTGGAATAAAATGCAGCTGTATACAATTGACAGATGTGAGCCAAAGATGCAACTGTTTTCTGATGATTGTAATAGGTTTATGCTTCATTTATTTTGCATTACGTTGTGCTTTCATCATGTCAAAACAATGTCTGAAAATATTAGAAACTTCTGGGGTCATTAAATGCACAATTTGATCATAATATCTCTCTGTACATCTCATTAATCTGATGTTCTGCTGATTAATTGATTCGTTGATGAATCTTATTCAAAGAATGAAATCTGGGGACTCTTTTCAAGTCATTGAAAATTTTGTGATTCCTTTTCACCTGCCAGATTTTAACAATGTCCTCATGCTATTATAGATTCAGAAATTGTAACAATATTATGGCTTTAAGAGTTGTATTTTATACTATTGTTTTTTGGAGAGAGGTTTTAAGATAAATACACCGATTGTCGATTTGAAGCAAATAAAATAAACAGCTTGTGAAACCTTGGGGGGGGTTTAAGTTGAAAGAATAGAAACAGTATGAATAGATGGAGTCAGACTCCCATAGAACCAGATTTTTAGGTTAGATTTCAGCAGTTGGTGGGGCTTTGAAGTTGGCTGTGGAAGCTGTTATTTCTCCCTCAACCATAGCAAAAAACTGGAGTTCCCTGTTTCTCACAGAATTTTCTCTGGGTATTCATTTCCCCTGGACTAGGCATTAAAACATGGAGGTTGAACCTCTCTGCAAATTAACATTGAAACACCCAAAAACGCTTGCCTCACCTCGTAATCTGCTATGAGTAAGTGAAAGAAAATCCCTGATTTCCACTGTTTAAAGAAAATAATAACAATTTATTTTCCTAATTCTAACCGTGATCGCTGAGCAAAAACTAGTAACAAATCCTAGCCCCCTTTTACTTAATTATCTGACCCCAACTCTATAAAAATAACACAGTTATTAAATATTACATTAACTTAATTGCTCAAAGTCCATATAATCTCTTATGCTGTCTTCCTTCCAGTCTTCTGAATCTGCTGTCTTCTCCTTGGATTGTCTTCTTCCTTTTCACTGCTTTTACAGGAAAAGGTGCGCTTTGATAGATAGTGCCTTCTGAGATTTCTTTGAGAGCAAGATGCTTATTTTTTCAGATGTGGGAAGCACTATTATATTAGACATGTCCCTCTCCCTTTCTCTTTGAATCATTGTGCCTCTTGTTACTGTACTCATCGCTGTTCCTTTTAGTGCAAGGAGTGTAATCTTGAAAGGTCAGCGAGGGCAAATGGTTTAGCTATTCAGTGTCAGGATCATCCTGAAATACAAAGATAGTACTTTGCCTTTTTTTCCCCATTACATACTTTTCTTAACCCCATCTCCTTGTTTGCTCCACCCTCAGCTCCAACACTCCACCAGCAGCCCATCCAGTTAACTTTCACCAGCTGAATCCCTGGACATGACATCTTCCTCTCATTTCTCTCCTATCATCCTGCCTATCATCTCCAAGATCATTTTTATCTCTGAGACTCTATCTGCTACTTCCTCAGCCCTGTTCTCATTGAAGCACTCATGGCTGAAAAACTGCCTTCTTGTTCTAGTTTTCTCCTATGGAGAATATCTTCCCAAATTAATGTGAAAGGCACTACCATTAAAAAAGGCTGCTGCACATGTGTGGATGTGCCCATAACACACATGTAACATCAGGGAACAGAGGGCATTGAATGGATACAATTATATGGATACAATTCAGGAAACTGTTCATTACCCAGTTACCGCAAGCTGTTAAAATATTTAAACAAAAGAATACATTAATAAGATAAGCTGATGATTTCTGAATCTATTTTATTGGCTTTGGCATCATTTAGAATATATATTGCCAATTGTATGAACTAATTTAAGTCCACACTTAAAATGTGCAATAAAATTTTTAAAAAGCAGTTGCCAGGGTGATGGTCATTATTTGGCAAGCAAGTAGAATTATATAGATTTCCTACTCTGCTTTTTTGGATAAATGTATAGATGTTCCAGCTACTAATAGTGTTGGAAACAAATTCAGCTTTTCTTATGTTGCTCTAGATATCAGAGTACCCAAACATCAGTTACAACGACCACGGATCAATGAGCTCATGTTAAATAACCCAACATTAGTATTTAAATAAATGAATCTATATGATTACAGCAAGTTTACATGATTCTTTTTGGGGTTCATGGCCCTGTATTAAAACTCAGGAACATTACACTGTACAATTTACTGACAATATCATAAACAACATTTCCTTGTAGGTCTTCTGCCAATTCCACCTTTGATATCTACATTTCATTACACTATACTAAAAAGCACACAAAATGATATCAAAATAGCTAGATAGAAACAGGATAATGTACTTGGTCCACTTCAATCTCTCCTAATTCTTCTGCTACCATGGCAACATGGTCTACTTAAGCTTTTCTATCACTCTGTTACTATGAAAACAATGAATTGACCCACTGACGTCATCAAGATATGGATTGAATGACCGACATATTCCTTCCACCTGTCAGCCTTTCTTCAGATTTCCTCACAAAGCAATCCTACTGACAAAATAATCACAGTCTCAGTAAAATATCATGGTGAGGAAGAAGGCCATTTGGCACATCATGACTGCACCTGTTTGCCAAATAAGCATCATGTCTTCGTGCCAATCTGCGGCGTATTCCCCATAGCCCTTGCACATTATTTCCAATTAAATAATCAGCCTGCGCCCTGTTGAATGTCTCAGGTGAACCTGCCTCCACCACAGTTCCAGGTTTTACATTGAATACCTAACTATTTGCTGTCTGCAAAGCGTTTTTGTCAAAACCCTTGCTTTTTTTGTAAATCGCTTGAAATCTGTGTTTCTTTCTTGATCTTTTCTACAAGCAGGTAAAGTTTTTCCCTATCCTCACAATCCAGCCCCCCTTATGATTTTCTGCAATTGGTACAATATTTGATTGTTCACAATTCACAGACATTTTAGAGACGATGCTGCATATTTTTTTTCTAAACTTTCATCTTTTTAGACTCACCTCTGCATCTTTAATCTGTATTTATATGTGTCGCATTACTAATTCTTCGCAATTTAGTAATTAATAAACTCACATTTTGTTAATTCAAGAAAGCCTTATCAAATTTTCTCCTTTCAAAACACAAGTTCATCTAGATCTGGGAGAAAGGTGTGCACAAGGGAAGGGACCTTTTTCAATTAACCTTGTTGCAACTAACAGAGGGACATGGTGAATAAAAAAAGGGAGCTAATTCATTTGCCCCTACCCAGGAGGGTAACAGTTTGGGGTATCCCATTTGGAACTGTAATGAATTAGAGAATATTGTCCAGAGTCTGTTTGTAACCTCATCCATCTATAAATCTCTCTGATATACCAATAGCAGTGGTAATAGCAGGAGAGATTCCTGATCAGTGAGGATTGTGTGGTTGCTGCAATGCATCACCCTCTTATGTTATAATATTCATGCCATTTACAAACATCAACTTCATTCAAGGGTATTACCTCACACATACTTAAAGAAAATTGATTAGATTGATAAGATCCTGAATTTAGATGGGTGTATATGTGTAAATCTGATCACTAATAACAATAAAGATATAACAATTTTGTACATTCAATTTCCCCCAAAGTCCATAGCTAGAGAAATAATTAACCCTCATACTTCAATATTATGTGTGAATGTCATGGGAAGATCTTGGCAAATGATCTTTAGACTTGATGCTTAATAATATAACATGTATTTTGCAACTTGAGTTTGCATTCCATTGCAAGGATCAACATTTCTAAGTTAAGAGTCAGAACCATGCCAAAGTTCCAACGCCTTGTGAATCCAAGGGAATCACTCTGGAATATGAAATTTCCAAAAGGCATATATTCAAGGTCTCGAACACTTTGAAAAAGTTCCTATTCACTGCCAACTCATCCCCATGATCCCAATTCCTCCAGACCTGATATCATCTCCCCCAATATAAAATCTTCACTTTCTCCCCATAGACCGTTTCCCACACACACCCTTTCTTCAAATCCCACCCAAATCCATGGCATCCCCTCTCAACTAGAGCTATCCCAACAACCCCCAAATTACCACCCACCAGACCAAATGTTAAACTGACCTGCACCAAGCCCTTACTCACTTAACTGTCACCATTACTCTATCTAACCTCCTCCCCACCTGATATTTGCACTCCCACCAGCCTGGCAAGCTGCCACCCCATCAAACTGGGAGATTACAATTCCACCTAACTGCCACACTAATTCCTCACCCATCTATCTTCTCCCTAACCTACCTGACACCTTACCAAGCTGCTGCCATCCACCATACGAACCCATCTATCACCCTATTTCCTGAAACATCTGCCAGCCTTCTTCCCTACTTACTTTCCATGCTTACCATCTCTCAGGAGCTGTCAAAGTTGCTTTGGATCTTTAAATTGCACTGCAATCTGGAGCTAAGATGAGGCAGGCCCAACCTAGTAAAGAAGTTGAGTGAATTTTGAGGTTGGAAGATCTACTGCCATTTCTTGGCATGATAGCACAGTTATATTCATGGCTAGTAGGTGTTCCAACCCTCATCATTCAATCCTGTCCGCATCCCGTTCATCCTTCATTTTCCCACAACCCTTTTACACACCCATGTAGCCACATATTTTCCCTGCCTCACATTCTCAGTTATGTTGTATGCCTGCTAGTCATAGATGCTCACTCTCCCAGTATCCACCATGTTCAGAGCTCATCAACTAAATAGTAATGCTGGTAAGACTTTGAAATGTTTAATAAATAAATACTTTTTAAAAAAATTCGCCGTTCAATATCCACGTGGAAAAATTTACCTTTCTTGCAAGCTCATAAATCTATCAGTTTGTCAGCTGTACTCACGCTAAAAGCACATTTAACCCCTTTAAAATCCAATAATTCTGTTTAAATAAACAGAAAAGCATTTTACAAATCATAAAAAGATATATCTAATCTCAGCTCATAGAACTGTCAATCAGATAAGAATACCAATCCTTTTCCTACCAATAAACATTCCACACAGGTCTAAATTAATTAATCCTGTAGAAATGAATTCATACTATCTATTGAATCTTTAGAGTGAATTAAAATAATTCTATGACAGCATGTACCAAATAGAAAATCAAAGTGATTTCACTGTTTTGTGGTCAAGGGTTGAAATGAAAAGCTTGAATGAACAGGAGGTAGTCCAAGCTTTGTTGCTTTAAGTAATGCCTATTCCTTTCCTGAAGTCTGTTGTGGAAAAACACAAACGCTAAATGAATTACACTTAAATCTGTGCTAAAGTATATGACCAAATAACACTGTTAAAATGCATTTTTTAAATGCTTTAGAAAATGCCTATTTGATTCCATAGGTTCTATCAATCTCCTGCCAGAATTATTGTGGGAGACAGGTAGAAACTTATAAGGTTGACAGAGACATTGTTGTTTTTGTTACCATTATTTTCAAAATTTTTTACTATTCAATATCCATTTTTTTTCACAGTTATTTTTATTTAGCTGTCCATTTCTTTGCATAGAAAAATGAAAGTGATGCTATTCTTGAAACAAAAGTAGATAATCATCTGCAAAATCACCACTGGTTTCAGTCATGTAATGATGCAGTTTTGTTGTAGCACTCATAACAGTTCAGCAATCAGGGTGATGGGAAAAGAAGAGGGGGAATTGCAAATGGATTGCAATGTCCCAGGCTCTCACAACAGCTCAGGGATGAACAAAACTGAAAGCCAGTCAAGACATAACCAGGAGATAGTAACGACTGCAGATGCTGGATGCCAGAGTTCATGACGAAAAGTTTTGCACCAAAACCTTGACTTTCTTGCTCCTCAGATGTTGTCTGTGCTCTTCAAGCTTCACATCTCAAGACATAACCAGTTTGTCAATTAATAATTGAAACTACTTTTTAAAGTGAGATATTTCACAGCATTCATTTATTAAAACGGCACATGACAAGGTTAAAGCAAGGCATGCCAAAGTTTGCAGCCAACAACAGAACTGGTTGCCAACTGTGCCTTAATAACCCTGAGCTGGCACATTTATATGGCAATGAAATTGGGGACCTCCTTTTCAGAGGGGTTTCCAGTCTGCAAAGTGACAGTCAGCAGACTTGGACCATCTGTTGCATGAACACATCCAGCCAAGCTTTAGTATGCAGCAGGCAATGCCATGGCAGCTGCAAGTTTTAACCTTTTTTTTCTGGCTCCAAGCCAATTTTTTAATATTTGTAATCTTTACCTTAATTTTGAACTGATTAAGGTTTTCATTACTCTTTACTTCTGGGAAGGTGTAAATTCGTGGAAATGTCATGGATGAGTAAGCAAGATTTGCAGGTGCAATATTGTTGATGCTTGTGCGCTCACACACTTAGAATGGTCAAAATTAAAAACCAATTCTGTTTTACTCTATAGGGAAAATCTCTTCACTAGAGGCTGTTGGAGGCAAGGGCATTGAATGCTGACTTCACTATGAATCAAGACATTATGAGTAATAGGCAGGAATGTAGAGCAGAGACCACAATTAGATCATAAGACATAAATGAATGAGCAGAAGCAGGCTATTCAGCCCATTAAATCTGCTCTAATATTTAATAAGATCAAGAATGGTCTAAAAGATCCTCAATTCCACTTTCCTGCCTTTTCCTAACATTTCTTAATGCTCTTATTCATAAAACTCTAGCTATCTCAGCCTTCAATAGACTTGACAGCCCAAGCAGTACAGTCAGCTGTGGAAAGGACTCTAATAATTCACTATCCTCTGAGAGAAGAAATTCCTCCTCATCTCTGTTTTAAAAGTGGAATCCTTATTCTGAGATTATGCCCTCTGAACCTGGACTCTTCCACAAGGCAAAACAACTTTACTGCATTTACTCTGTCTAATTTCCTAAGAATCTTTTTTAGTTTCAATATATTCACCTTTCAGCCTTCTGAACTCTAATGAGTACAGATGAAATTATTCAATCTGTCTTCATAAGACAGCCCCTCCATACCTGATACCGACCGAGTTTACTTTCTGTGGACTTTCAATATGTCATTCCTTGGATAAGGGGAATAAAACTGCTCAGTATTTCAGCTGGGGCCTGATTAATTCCTTATAAAGTTTTAGCAAGACCTTCTTATTTTTATGTTCCATTTCCTTTGAAATAAAGACCAACATTTAATTTGCCTTCCCTACTAATTGCTGAACCTATTCTTGTATTTTTAAAAAAGGTTTAAATGTTCAGACTCCCAAATCCACCTGTGTTATAGTTTTCTGCAGTCTTTCTCCAATTAAATAATATTCAGCTCCTCTATACTTCCTGCCAAAATGCTTAACCTCATATTTTCCCACATTATGTTCTACCTGTTGAATTTTTGCCACTTGCTTAACCTGTCTACCCTTTATAGACTTTTTATGTCCTTTTCACCCCTTGCCTTCTCACCTACTTTATGTCATCTGCAAACTTAACAATATTACATTCACTTTCCTCATTGAGGTTATTAATATGCATTCATAGATTTCATAGAATACTTAGTGTGGAGACAGGCCATTTGGCCCAACAAGCCCACACTGACTCTCAGAAGTGTAACCCAGCCAGAGCCATTCCCTGGCCCTATCACTCTACATTTCCCCTGAATAATGCACCTAGCTTACACATCCCTAAATACGATGGGCAATTTAGCATGGCCAATTCACCTAACCTGCACATCTTTGGACTTTGGGAGGAAACTGAAGCATCCGGAGGAAACCACACAGACACAGGGAGAAATTGAAAACTCCACACAAACAGTTGTCCAAGGCTAGATCAAACCCAGGGCCCTGGCACTGTGAGGAAGCAATACTAAACACTGAGCCACCATGCTGTCAATTATTTTAAACAATTGTGGACCAAGCACTGATCCTTGTGGCATTCCACTAGTAACATGTTGCCATCCTGAAACTGCCCCTTTTTTTTGAACTCTCAATCTTGTATAAGTTAGCCAGCCTCCTAATTATGCTAATGTACTACCTCCAACACATGGATCTGTCTTATTAAGGAGCCTAATATCTGATACCTTATTACATGCATTTGAAGATCTAAATGTATTGCATCCACTGCTTATACTTTATCTACCCTGCTTGTTACATCCTAAAAGAACTTGAATAAGCTTGTCAGACATGATTTTCTCTTCATGAAGCCATTTTGACTCTGCTTCATCATATAATATTTTCTGAATAAAGGACATGAAGCTAACTGGCATACAGTTACCTTATTATTTTTATCTACTCCTTTTCAAATAAAGGTATTACATTGACATTTTACCAAACCCCTGAGACCTTTCCAGAATCTAAAGATTCTTGGAAGATTACCAACAATGCATACAACATCTCTGTAGATCCTTCCTTTAATATTCTAGTATTCATCCCATCAAGTACAAAAGTCTTAGTGGCATTTAGGCCCATTAGTTTCCAATCGCTTTTTCATCAGTAGTATTTATTATATTTATTTCTTCTCCTCCTTTTGCTCCTTGAATATTTAGTACTTTTGGAATGCTTGTTAGTGTTTTCTACTGTGAAGACTGATACAAAACATTTATTCAATTCCTCTCTACCTTTTCCAGGTTTTCCATTATTATTTCCTCAGCCTTATTTGCCAAGAGGCCTATGTTCACTTTGGCCTAGCTTGCTTTTTGTATGTTTCAAACAATCTCTCATTTTCTGTCTTGATATTACTTGTAAGTTTACACTGAAATTTATCTTCTTGCTCTGTTATTTTTCATCCATGATCCTGCTGAATGGCAGAATAGGCTTGAGGGAGCTTCATGGCATACTCCTATTTCTGTTTCATTTGTTTTTATGTTCTTATGTGGCCCTCACCTGGTTCTGAGTAAAGGTCACTGGACCTGAAATGTTAACTCTGATTTCTCTCTACAGATGCTGGAGACCTATTGAGCTTTTCCAGCAATTTTTGTTTTTCTTTCTGATTCCCAGCATCCACAGTTCTTTTACTTTTTCGTTAGGTTTTAACTATGTACCCCACCCGGAAGCACCCATTTCAATCAATTCTAGCTCCATAAAAGCACATTCTGTTCTTAGAATAACTTGCCAGTCCATGGATATCTGCCAAAAGACCAGTATCACTTTTACTTGTGCCATTTTTAAAAGGACGCCTGCACTAGGACAAACATTGGCAATCCACTTTGCTCCTCATCAGCAATGCAACAACACAGCAAGCACAAAGCAATTGCTGCTCACTGCACATAGCTGGAAGATTGGAAAGACAAATCAGGGCAGGAGTAATGCACTTAATGGTAAGATCCTGGGGAACGTTGCTGAACAAAGAGACCTTGGAATGCATGTTCATAGCTCCTTGAAAGTTGAGTCGCAGGTAGATAGGATAGTGTAGAAGGCGTTTGGTACACTTGCCTTTATTGGTCAGTGCAGTGAGTATAGGAGTTGAGAAGTCATGTTGTGGCTGTACAGGACATTGGTTAGGCCACAACTGGAATACCATGTGCAGTTCTGGCCTCCCTGTTACAGGAAGGATGTTATGAAACTTGAAAGGGTTCAGAAAAGATTTACAAAGAAGTTTCCAAAGTTGGAAGGTTTGAGTTATAGGGAGAGGCTGAATAACTGGGCTATTTTCCCTGAAGCATCAGAGGCAGAGGGATGACCTTTTAGAGGCTTATAAAATCATGAGGGGCATGGATAGGATAAATAGACAAGGTCTTTTCCCCAGAGTGAGGGAGCCCAAAACTAGAGGGCATAGGTTTAAAGTGAAAGAAGAAAGATTTAAAAGCGATCTAAGGGGCAACTTTTTCATGCAGCATTTGGTGTGTGTATGGAACTAGCTGCCAGTAGAGGCTGGTACAATTACAACCTTTTAAAGGCATCTGGATGGGTATATGAGTAGGAAGGGTTTAGAGGGATATGGGCTAAATGCTGGCAAATGGGATTAGCTCTACTTGGCATATCTGGTCAGCAAGGATGAGTTGGACCGAATTATCACTTTCCGTGCTGTATATCTCTGTGACTCGATGACTCTATGGCATCCCTGACATTCCTTCATACTTTTAATCCATTTCTTTCATCACTGTTTTATCAGTGGGTCACACTTTAATCTGTCCTTAGGCAAATCCTATCTAAACGCCATATTTAGGCCTTCTGATCAAAAGCTGTCCAAGCAGAGAATTGAATGTGGCTAAGCTCTTGAATTGATTGTAGATTGTGCCCGTGACTAACATATGAGATCCCCCTGAACGATAGGGCCCTTGCGTGACTGAACTGAAGACTAGCCCCTACCCTCGATATGATTTGGTGTGAATTTGCCATATAGAAAGTCAGCACATGACGCAGTTGTCACATTGATGCCTCGGTGTGTGCTGTACAGCAAGATGCCCACTCTCCAAACCTAGACATATTCTTACTGACAATTAGCTTGCCTCTGTGTCTGTGCACAACAGCATATCATTGCAACAGTGCTGATAGACGTTGGCTGTATTTAGTGTCACACACTAACAGGCAAAGCAAGGTAAGTCATGCATGCTGCGAGCATGCAGGCCAATGTTAAGTGAGTGAGTGAGGGAGAAATTTGAAAAGAAAGTCTTAAGATACAGCCTGGTCCAGTCTCTAAACAGGGTGCCCAAAATTGTCCTTACAGTAGCCTTTCAATGCTTATGGCCAGTGTGTCCTGCAATGCAGGTCTGTGCTTCCAAAGCAACCTGCCATAATATCAGAGAGGTGCCTTGAGGATTCTGATTGGTTGGCAACTCTAAAATGTCAACATCCTTGGATGAGGCATGCATGCAGCTAGAGCACATGGACAGTGCCCTGAGATGCTGAGTAATATAGAAGCTCTTTGCAGCCAGTGGTGAGCTGAAGTTGCCAGGTACAACTTTGTCTTCCACGTCAAGAATTCTTGGCATTGAGTTTGCTCATGGCTGGTGATAGAATGAGAATTGCGAATTAACGAGGTGAGGTATGCAGTGCAGAAGGTCATTAACAAACAGTAATCCCTTAATAGTCAACTTGCTGCTGCCTTGAGAGAATCTCATCTCAACATCGAGAAGATGCTTGAAAGATGTAACAAGTTCTTCCCAATGCTAAGACAGACCCTGCTGAAGTTCTTGTATGATTCTGCAACATTTATCATCATAATCCATATTGTTTGGGCACCTTTAAAAATCTTGCCAATATGTACGTGAAGTTAAGTTGTGGTTCCTGTCTGGTTGATGAAATGCTTTGTCTGATCATTATCGACCTGATCCCCATAGGCACCCAGTTATCCAGACTGTGTCCATTTGACTGTTCCAATTGCCCTGCTTGGTGTTGTCTCTCACCATTGCCACCTGCTGCTAAGGTTTCCATTATATTAAAACTTGCCTTTTGACTAATTTTTCTAAGTAAGTCTGTTTTCTCTCCACAGATGCTGTCAGACTTGCCGAGATTGTCCAACAATTTCTGTTTTGCTATTTATAACTCAGTATGAACAATAATTTATGTTCTGTCTGTTCCAACTCTTGTCTTTTCTTTATATTTTATTTTCACTTATCTCCCTTTAACCTAATAAGTAAATTAGTTAAGTAAAACAATACATAGCTATCTATAGCTGTGTTTCTTTTTAAATCATTAAGTTTAACTGGAGCATTTATCTTGTTATGTTGAACACTAAATTCACATTATTATGTAGAGCAAGATAAAACAATGGGTAACAAAAAATGAGTTCTATGAATATGTGCATCCTTAATCTCCAGTGGTGACCATGTCAAAGCATTCGGATACAAAAGAGGTAATTTCAGCTAAATACATCAATTTAATATCAGTGTCATTAGGGATGTAACTAGGTTGACCACCAGATTTGGACTATGGTATCGCATGGCATTAACTAGCAATTCCAGCATTCAGAAACATGCCAGTAGTTTTAGAACATAGAATATATAACATTACAGCACAATATAGGCCCTTTGGCTCTCAATGTTATGCTGGCCTTTTATCCTACTCTAACATCAAACTAACCTACATACCGTTATTTGGACTCAAAGCTGCTAGTCAACAAAAATGCTTGATCAAAGTTTGTGAAAAGATTTGTAGTTCTGGTGCTCGTTGTTGTGGTTCTGTTCGCTGAGCTGAGAATTTGTGTTGCAGACGTTTCGTCCCCTGTCTAGGTGACATCCTCAGTGTTTGGGAGCCTCCTGTGAAGTGCTTCTGTGATCTTTCCTCCGCCATTTGTAGTAGTTTGAATCTGCCGCTTCCGGTTGTCAGTTCCAGCTGTCCGTTGCAGTTGTTGGTATATTGGATCCAGGTCGATGTGCTTATTGATTGAATCTGTGGATGAGTGCCATGCCTCTAGGAATTCCCTGGCTGTTCTCTGTTTGGCTTGTTCTATAATAGTAGTGTTGTCCCAGTCGAGTTCATGTTGCTTGTCATCTGATTGTGTGGCTGGTTGTGTCGTTTCATGGCTAGTTGGTGTTCATGGATGCGGATCGTTAGCTGTCTTCCTGTTTGAAGCAGCAGATTCAAACCACTACAAATGCCAGAGGAAAGATCACAGAAGCGCTTCACAGGAGGCTCCCAAGCACTGAGGATGTCACCTAGACAGGGGACGAAACGTCTGCAACACAAATTCTCAGCTCGGCGAACAGAACCACAACAAAAATGCTTGATCTATCAACCAGGGACAACACAGTTCCAACCTTGGCTGTCCTCTCACCCAACCAAAGCCCCTTTTTGATGAAAGTGTCTGTTTTTTGTGCAAGCAAAGGCTCAAATCCCTGTAAACAGAGTAGAGATAATCAGGGTTCACCACATCAACTCCAATCTAATTTCTGGCCATTCTGTCACACCCCCTACATTAGTTGATGCCAAAAGAGTGTAACATCGTTCATTTTTGAATTGATTCTTCAAGAAGAATGCTGTGAGACTTTTCCAAAAGATGTGTTCTGTTCATCTTCAGACTCATCCTTATGATCATTCTCAAATGTTGTTTGTTCCTCAACAGTCCTATTGCTATTTCATTATTTCACTATTGAAGAAAATAGCTTTGTTGAGTCTCATGTGCACTGTACTTTTAATTGTAGATCCTGGTCTGTCTGTTTAATATCCCTTTTGATTTGCTGTTGAAAATGTGCATGTTCTACCTGTTGTCAAGTTTAACATAGAAGTCAGTGGGTGCCACTGCGGCCTTGGTACTTAAACAGAAAGAGAATGTTTTTGAATGTGTTTAAGTTGTCTTCAACTGAGAGATTGATTAAAAATTTGCACAGCTATTCAGTTTAAATTCTTACCCCATGTTGCCCTTGCTAAAACTGATTCACTCAACGATGAAACCCCAGACCATTTTGAGCTTAATTATTTATAGTTATGTATGACTAACTTTATCATTTATCATTACACAGAGAAACTTGCTCTCATACTTACTCTTGTGTACCAAGCTTCATATCACAGTATTTGAGAAAAAGCCAGGCAAAGTCATCAAAGTACAATAAGTATGCTAAACATAACAAAAATTCAGAGACTCATATTTTGTGAATTATTTAGTCAACAAAGCATGCTTTTCATTATTCATTCACAGGATATAGGCGTCACTGGCTGCTCAGCCAGAGTTGATTGCCATCCTCAACTGCCCCAGAGAAATGGTTGTGTATTGCCTTCCTGAATTGTTGCAGTACTTGGGGTCATCATACTATTCCATTGTGGAAAGTAAACTGATGGTAAATGATAGATGCTTTCAAAAATGTGTTTCTAATCAGCCTCTTCAGGCATGTTATGACACAGCACTGGACCAATTGAACGTGATGCTGGACCTTCTGGCCTGGAAGTAGGACACTATCATTACACTATAAGACACTTAGCATGGATTCACACTAACTTTAAGAGGAACTTCTCTAATTTCCTTTCAAATCCAAGATGACAGTCATCGTGGTCTTATGGAACCTTGCAGGCCTAACTGTTTCAAGAGGCCAGATCAGCTTGAATAGCACTCCCCCAACTGTTGGATTGGGGAAGACTCAAGACAAGTGTCTGACGTCAGGATGGGTAGAACTGTACTAGTTCCTACATTTTCCCAAGTGCGCACTGGAATGTGCAGAGCTGGACAGCCCAAATCTTGGAGAACACCAAACCAAGAAAACAGAGGTTTCTGTGAAATCAAATGATAGTGACACAGTGAGGCGTTATCTATAGATACAACACCTCAGGTCTGATGTCCTAGTACTAATTGGAAGAGGCCATCTCAAGATTTGGAAAAAATTTTTTAAAAATTGTACTATCTTATTTTCTCTCATCAATGTTACCATTAGGTAAGAATGCAAAAATGCAAGCTTTTATGGTGAAGGTTTCCAAAGATTTTCACACATTTGTTCTGCCTTTCTATTTCTTTGCATTCATTATTTGCTTTAAAATCCTATTTATTTGCAATCACATACTTTCAAAATATTGACAGCCCTCAAAATAGATTTGCAAGTAAAGATCAGAAGGGAGGCAAAATTTGCCTTGCAGCAAATGTAGTGAATTTTTAGAATGTGAGTGGTCTAAATTAATGTTCAGTTGGCAACTATATCATATTTTGGTGTTAGTCATTACATTTTCCACTTATTATCACCAGCTGAATGGTGTGGGACAATAGCTGCACTCAGTTCAGAGCACACTTTTGAATTATGCTGCAATAACAGCATATTTTAATAACCTGCCTCAGTGTTAGTCTGTATTTCCATACCTAGGGCTTATTGCCTTTGGAAATACACATACATTATAAATAGTCAGTATTGCTGATGATTCAAGCATGAATTTTGCTCTGTTACCAGCTGATAATGACTATGCTGTGCACCAGCATTGATAAAATACACTATTAAGCTGATGTTTAGAGTGTCAAACAATGAAACATTAGGAATTATAAATTTACCTGCATCACCTTTTTGAGCTCAGATGTCATGATTTGCAATCCGTCCATTATGCTTCTGTTGGACATGGACAACATAAAATTTGTTGGTGTCACCTCATCGCTTTGACCATAGTGTACATGGATGATTGGCACTTTTTCCATGCTCTCGCCTTATTGTGAGCATTGATTAGCACAATTGATGAATCAGTGCACTAAATGCTAGTGGTGTCTCTGGATTTGAATATTAGCTATTTTACAAACAAAAAGGGAAAGAGAACGCTCTCTTCCTATAAGTGAATGATAGTCATTGATGAAAGGGTCAAAAATCCAGAGGAAACTCTTTTAAGTTATGCGCAGTGGAGCCAAGACAAAGAGGGGGCAAGTGTTTTTCATTCAGCAGTGAGTAGTTAGGAACTGTAATGCACAACCTGAGAATGAGGTGGAGGAAGATTGAATCATGGGCTTCAAAAGAAAATTAGTTGGACTCATAGATGTTTGCAGCACAGAAAGAGGTCATTTGGGATGTTTTGTCTGCAGTATTTATCAAAGAACTGACTACACTAATTTCATATGTTAGCTCTTGGCCCACAGAGGCCCACCTTTCAGGCAGTGAGTTTCAGAAACCCACCATCCTTAGGAGAAAGCATTTCATCTCAACTTCCCTCTTAGCCTTCTTCCTCATACCTTACATCTATGGCCCTGGTTCTTGACTGCTCTACTAACAGAAAACAAATGTTTTCCTATCCACCCTGACTTAATCTTATACACCTTGATCAGTTCCCCTCTGACCCTTTGCTGTTCAAAGGAAAATAACCTATCCTATCTAATGTTTCCTCATAAATCAGAGTGTTCAGCCAGGCAGCATTCTGGTAAATCTCCTCTGTATCTTCTGTAATACAATCACATCCATCCCAAAATGTGGTGACCAGAATTGCACACAGCACTCTGTTTGAAACAACATTTTATACAGTTTCAGCATCATCTCCCTGATAATTACTGCTACAAGCAAAATTCAAGGGTGTTGAACTAACTGAGACACTATGACTCTTTTAGATGAATCTCCGAAGTGGGCATTGCCTGACTAGTTGCCTATGGAGCTGGGTATGTATGTAGTTTTCAACTGAAAATGTGTTGCTGGAAAAGCGCAGCAGGAGAATCTACGTTTCGGGCATGAGCCCTTCTTCAGGAAGGTTCCTGAAGAAGGGCTTATGCCCGAAACGTCGATTCTCCTGTTCCTTGGATGCTGCCTGACCTTCTGCGCTTTTCCAGCAACACATTTTCAGCTCTGATCTCCAGCATCTGCAGTCCTCACTTTCTCCTATGTACGTAGTTTTGCCCATTGTAGTACCTCTGATAGGCCCCGCCAGAATCAGCAGTGGGCCACTTTTGGTTATGGATGGAGGTGCTGAGTTGGCTGGCTAAATCAATCGACGGGGAGTGCAACCAACCACTCATGGTTTTGACTGGGGTGGAAGTGCTGTATATTCCCGAGATAAAAGCTATGAGGGGCTGTCAATCCGCACGGATTGGGGTCTAGCTTCATTTAAAAAACAACTAGAATTGACGGCTGACCCCTCGAGTTTCCTTAGGGCAAAGTCTTAAATAGTCCAGTTGGGATGTTCTGGCATTGAAAAATGTCCCTATAGGGGGAGTGGCAGCATCTGGTGTTAAATACCAAGTGCCATTTAACATCCAATATCGAGTCATCTTGGCTGGAAACCTTATGACGAAGACCATTTGCTTATGCTCCCATTCCGGTTGTCAGGTGTGAGGACTGGGATTCACAAAGATGACTCACTATACTCTTTGTTGGATGGCATCCCCAATAGTTAAACAACAAATCAAGTGATGAGTGGTCTACCTGGAATGGTCTTCAGTCAGTTACTGATTGTGGACCAGAGCCATGTTTGTTGACGCGATAACCCATTGTACTGTCATTACCCATTCCTCTTAACATCACTGGCTTGGTAGAGGCATTATGCCCATTAAGAAGTGACATAAAAATTCGGACAAGGCACTCCGATGTTTCAAAAAGAGAGTTACCCCAGTCAGGGGTTGAACAGCCTTCTTCTATGTTGTAGCATTTCTTTGAATCTACTTCAGGATATCAAAGGATGCAAAGAGCTAAGAAGGTAAATGGAGCTGAAAAAGATCAGTCATGAACAAATTGATTGGTACGGCAAGTTAAAATGGCTGAATAGCCTATGTTCCTATATTTCTGACATCTTCCTAAGGCAATCAGAGGCTAGATATTCTGCACTGAGTAATTCACCATCTGAATCTCCAAAGCTTGTTTACCATCTGTGAGGGCCAGTTAGAGAGCCAGAGATGGATGCCAAAGAAGTGGGTCAGCTTCAAAGTCAGAAGCAGGGAAAGGAGAATTGAAGCCGATCAGTTAGAGCAGTGGAGGATGGAAATAACAGCATGAAGATTCACAGGGTGGTCAGTTATAGTGTTGTGGTGGAGGAACAGCAGTGGGGAGAGAGGTGAAGTGGTGAGTTATACCATGAAGGAGGGGAGAACAAGAAGGTAGAGGTCAAGTAGTCAGCGAGGGCAGGAAGCGAAGGGCTGGAGGGGATACTCAGAGCATTAATATGCAGCATTCTCTTCACCCACTACAATACGATCTACAATCTCAGCTCTCTCCATCATTGAAGAAAAACCGTGGTCTACCATTGCAGCGTGGTAGTCAGTCTGTAGTGGCCTCCCATGTTAAGGGAAACCATGCACAGGCATCTTGCAGCCTCTTAAACTGGAGGTTGGGACCTGGAAGACAAGAACCTCATGGACAACTCCAGCAATGAGAGTCCTGAACATGATAACATCTGGTCTGGGTGTGACACAGCTGGCAGGTGAAGGTAAACTCAAAGAGCAAAATGACAGATGTTCCATCTTCTGGAAGGGTAAAACCAAGGAAAAATACTGGCTTCACCATCTCAAAAAGAGAATAACATTGAAAAAAAGAACAGAAGTCAATTCAGATAATTCTCTCTATTTGCCTGGATGTCTGCAGCTTCAATATCACCCAAGAAGCTCAACACCTTCCGGGATAAAGCAGAATACTTGACTGGAATACAATCTACTCTCCACAATGCTCAATCGCGCAACCACCAACACTCCATAACAGCAGAGTGTACTATATATAAATGTCTTACAGAAATTCACCAATCCCTCTTCAATAATATCTTTTGCAAGGTTAGTAGACACTGATGAAAAATGAATATTTTTTGTTAGTATTCACACAGATTAGCAGATCACTTTCACTTTGGTAATAGTCACCACAATTCAGTTACGTTTACTTTAGCTATGGAAAGGGACAGGTATATTCAATAAGGCAAGAGTTACAGCAGGGGGAAAGGCAATTATGATGTGATAAGGCAAGATTTAGAATGCATAGAATGTGGAAGGAAACTGTAGTGGATTGAAGTATGGAGCTTGTTCAAGGAACAGCTACTGCATTTCCTTGATAAGTATGTACCTGTCAGGCAGGGAGGAAGTGGTTGAGCAAGAAAATCGTGATTTACTAAAGAAGTTGAATCTCTTGTCAAGAGGAAGAAGCTGGCTTATGTAAAGATGAGATGTGAAGGCTTAGCTAGGGCGCTAGAGAGTTACAATTTCGCCAGGAAGGACCTAAAGAGAGAGCTAAGAAAAGCCAGGAGGGGACATGAGAAACCTTTGGCAGGTTTGATCAAGGAAAACCCTAAAGCTTTCTGTAGGTACGTTAGGAATAAAAGAATCACGAGAATAAGATTAGGGCCAGTCAAGGGTAGTAGTAGGAAGTTGCGCGTAGCATCTGAGGAGATAGGAGAGGCACTAAATGAATATCTTTTTGTCACTATTCACACAGGAAAAAGACAATGTTGTCGAGGAGAATACTGAGATACAGGACTGGATTGAGATTCATAAGGAGGAGGTGTCAGCAATTCTGAAAAGTGTGAAAATAGGTAAGTCCCCTGGGCCAGATGGGATTTATCCTAGGATTCACTGGGAAACTAGGGAGGAGTTTGCAGAGCATTTGGCATTGATCTTTATATCGTCATTGTCTACAGGAATAGTGCCAGAAGGCTGGAGGATAGCAAATGTTGTCCCCTTGTTCAAGCAGGGGAGTAGAGACAACCCTGGTAATTATAGACCACTGAGCCTTACTTTGGTTGTGGGTAAAGTGTTGGAAAGGATTATAAGAGATGGGAGTTAAAATCATCTAGAAAGAAATAAGTTGATTAGGGATAGTTAATACAGTTTTGTGAAGGATAGGTTGTACCTCACAAACCTTATTGAGATCTTTAGGAAGGTGACCAAACAGGCAGATGAGGGTAAAGCAGTTGATGTGGTATATATGTTTCAGTAAAGCATTTGATAAAATTCTCCAGGGTAGTCTATTGCAGAAAATACAGAGGCATGGGATTGATTTAACAGTTTGGATCAGAAATTGGCTAGCTGAAAGAAGACAGAAGGTGGTGGTTGATGGGAAATGTTCATCCTGGAGTCCATTCACTAGTGGTGTACCACAAGGATCTGTTTTGGGGCCATTGCTGTTTGTCATTTTTATGACCTAGATAAGGGCATAGAAAGATGAATTAGTAAATTTGCAGATGACACTAAAGTCGGTGGAGTTGTGGACATTGCAGAAGGATGTTGCAGGTTATAGAGGGACATGGATAAACTGCAGAACTGGGCTGAGAGGTGGCAAATGGAGTTCAAGGCAGAAAAGTGTGATGTGATTCACTTTAGAAGGAGTAACAGGAATACAGAATACTCAGCTAATGATAAGATTCTCAGTCATGTGGATGAGCAGAGAGATCTCAGTGTCCATATGCATAGATCCCTGAAAGTTGCCACCCAGATTGATAGAGTTGTTAAGAAGGTGTAGAGCATGTTAGTCGAAGAGCGTAGTGCTAGAAAAGCACAGCCAGTCAGGCAACATCCGAGAATCAATGTTTCGGGCATAAGCCCTTCATCAGGAATGAACTTTCTGCTGCCTACAACAGTAGTAGATTCACCAACTTTAAGGGCATTTAAATGGTCATTAGATAAATATATGGATGAAAATGGAATAGTTTAGGTTAAATGGCCTTCAGATTGGTTTCACAGGTCAGCACAACATCAAGGGCCGAAGGGCCTGTACTGCATTGTAATGTTCTATGCTTCATGTTCTATGCATGGGAACACCACCATCTGCAAGTACCCCTCCAAGTAACTCCCCATCCTGAATTGAAAATACATAAATATTCATTCACCGTCTCTGTGTCAATATTCTGGAATTCCCTCCCTAATGGCATTGTAAATCTACACATGGACTGCACTTGTTCAAGAAGGGAACTCACCATCCTCTTTTCAATGGCATCTAGAGATTGGAAATACATTGTGATCAAGACAGAGGTGCTAATAACCTAACAATATATTTTAAAATCAAATGACTGTCATGGTTTACAACAGAAGAGGAGTGGAAAACTGCAGGGTGAAAGCAAAATGTCATATGCATTGTTTACAGTCACTTTTCAGTGTTTACAATTACTGAATAGTAGATACATTTGTAATATTATATTCCATAAACAATTATGGAATAAATGGAAAGTTCAGTTGTAAGTTACTGAGTATGGAATTCATCCTAGCTGTGAATGGATCCAGTCATGCTTACTTAACGTGAAAGGATTTGCATCTATTTTGCAAATTTTGGCAGGGCCTGTCTTCACCATTGTTGCACTCAGTTTTAATCCTTCAAAGCTTCTGGTCAACTGAGTGTTTCAATTTTCCACAAGCTAGTTTTGTTATTTCAAGGCTCAAAGTCTCCACTTTATTGACGTTTATAACTGTATAAGAGTTCAGTTCAAAGATAAATTAAATGCAGTTAAATTTACTGCTAAGTTCGCTAGGCCAAACCTGACCAGTGTTTGTGAACAAGTTAAAGGACCTTACAATATTGTCTGACTGAGGATTGCCAGCTATATTGGAACATTTATTTCTTGAGAGTTATACTGGAAAATCACTGAGAATACTGACCTCCAACTAGGAGGTCATCTTCCTCTGTGTCAAATATGACTTCATCCGGCAAAGAGTATTCTTGTGGTTGCCATTCACTTCAGTTTTGCTAGGGCTCCTTGATACCACACTCAGGCAAATGCAGCGTTTGATGTCAAGTGGTGTCACTCTCACCTCACCTCTGGGATTCTGTTCTTTTGTCCATTTTTGAACAAGGATTGTAATGAGGTCAGGAGTTGGGTGGACCTGATGAAACTCAAACTAAGTGTCAGTGAGTGGGTTTTAGCTGAGCACATCAGTTTGAAAGCACTACTGATGATACCTTCTATCACTTTACTGATGATCAAGACTAGACTATTGGGGAGGAAATTACACGGGTTGGATCTGTCCTGATTTTTGTGCACAGGACATGCGTCGGGGAATTTTCCACATTGCCTTGTCAATGCCATGTTGTAGTGATACCGGGGCAGCTTTGCTAAGAGGGTGGCAAGATTTGGAGCTCAGACCTTCCTATACAATTGCAAGGATGTTGTCTAGATATAGTCTTCACAATATCCTGTCTTTCCAGCCATTTCCTAATGTCACATGGAGTGAATTGAATGGAAACATCTGAAGAAAGCTGTGATATCACTAACTTAGAACTGCTGGCTGAAGGTTGTTACAAACAATCTGCATTATCTATTGCACTTATGAGCAGGGCTCTCCATTATTGAGAATGAGGATATTTGTAGAGCCTCCTCTTCCATTGAGTTGGTTGACTGCAGAACATTGGCTGTGGGATTGCTTAACTCTGTCCATTACCTGCTGCATATGCCATTTGGCATGCAAGTTTTCCTGTTGTTACCTATTGTTTAGATATACCTGGTGTTGCTCCTGATATGTCCTCCAGCACTCTTCCCCTAGTATGATGGTAATGGTTGAGTAGGGGACATGGTAGGCCATGAGGTTGCAGTTTGTGTTGGAGTACAATTTTGCTGTGGCTGATGATTCACAGTGCTTCATGGATGCTCAATCTTGAGTAGTTTGAAGTCTACCACCCACTTAGAACTGTGCCAGTGCCACACAACCCGATGTAAGGTATCATCAAAGTGAACTGTAAAATTCTCTATACTGCAAATAGAAGCTATTCGATCTATAGAGTCTGCACAACCCTCCAAAGACCATCCCACCCAACCCCCAACCCAACTTTATATCTGCAGTCCACATTTCTCATGTCTAATCCATCTAGCCTACACAATCTTGGACACATAGGACAATTTAGCATAGCCAATCCACTTTAGCTGCACCTGTTTGGAGTGTGAGAGGAATCCTGGGCACCCGTTGGAAACCTACACAGACACTGGGAGAACATGCAAATTCCACACAGATAGTGACCAAAGGCTGGAATCTGACTCAGCAATGCTAATCAGTCAGCTATCATGCTACCCCAGTCTCCATGTATGTGTGTGTATGTGTGTATAGGGTAGAGACAATACATGGCAATTACAATGCCAATTACCCTATTTGGCATGATGCCATGCAACATCATGGGATCAAGGACAACTACCTCCTGACTGTATGCCACTCTGCTAGGTATGTCCTGCCAGTGAGATAGGACATATCCAGAGGTAATTACATTTCTTACAGTGTGAAAACAGGCCCATCAGCCCAACAAGTCCACACTGACCCTCTGAAGAGCAACCCACCCAGACCCATTCCCCTACACCTAACATTACACGCAATTTAGCATGGCCAATTCACCTAACCTGCACATTTTTGGACTGTGGGAGGAAACCGGAGCAGATACAGGGAGAACATGCAAACTCCACACAGACAGTTGCCTGAGGTGGGAATTGAACCCAGGTCTCTGGCGCTGTGAGGCAGCAGTGCTAACCACTGTGCCACCGTGCACATGGTGTTGGCTGGATAATTGGAAGTTATGCTTCTGTAAGTACGACAATGTCAGGCTCTTGTTTGACCAGTCTGTAAGAACAGCTCTCCCAATTTTGTCATTAGTCCCACATGTTAGAAAATAAGTCTTTGCAGGGTCGACAGGGCAAGATTTGTCATCTTCAGGAGCTTTACTCAATATCAGGTGGTCTGTCCATCTTCATTTTTTTTAGACTTTCTAGCAAGTGATAACAATGAGTGCTTGCTAGGCCAATACAGGTGACAGTTAAAAATCAAACATATTGCTGTTGGTCTGAAGTCACATAAAGCCAGATCAGGTAATGATGGCTGTTTCCTTACCTACATGTCATTTTCTGCTTGCTTTATTTCAGCCAATATTGGATTCTCCATGTCATTACCTTGGATCCCATTAGTTCTTACTTTCTTGACTAGCTTGTAATGGGGGACCTTATCACAAAGGTGGATAAAGCCAATGTAGATCATATCAAATGCATTATCCTAATCAAAACTCCCGGTTACCTCCCCAAAAATCAAATTTGTTAAACATTATTTTTCTTAATAAATCCACAATAATGATTGATCCACAGCTCTCTATGTGCAGATATATTTCTTTCTGATAGCTTCCACACCACTGAGTTTAAACTGATTGGTCTATAAATTTCATGGTTTATCCTTTACTCCCTCTTTTGAAATGGAACAATGTTAACAATCCTCCAGCACCTCACCTATTGCCTGAAGTCATTTGAAAATAACTGCCAGAGCCCCTAATATCTACTCCCTCACCTCCTTCAGAGCTTAGGATTTATCTTATATGGGCCTGTGGACTTATCCACTTTGAAGACTACTAAACCTTTTAGTCCTTCCTCTCTCTGTGTATTAATTTCTTCTGATGTTTCACAGTCCCTTACCTGATGTTTATACCTGTCTCATCCTTTCCATTGAGAAGACTTATCCACTTATTAGGGACTCTGCCCATGTCTTCTAGATCTATATAGCTTTATTATTTTTACATTTCTCTGAAATTTGATGACATATTATATCCCCTACCTGTCTATTTGTGGCCCATAGTACAAACCCAGCAGCGTATTTGCCCCTTTTCTTGTTTTTAATTTCTATCCACCTGGCCTCATTTGATAATCCTTCAAATAAATCATCATTCTAAACTGCTTTACCTGATTCCTTGATGAATATTACAAACTCACCTCCTCTCCACGCCCCTCACTACCTCATCTGAATATCTAAGAAGCAGAAATGTTGAACTTCCAGTCCTGTCCAACTTCCAGCCAATTCTCAGCCATAGCTATAATATCATACTCCTCCCTGCCTATCTGTTCCCTCAGATCTTCTACTTGATTCCTCAGGATCCTTGTATTAACACATATTCTTTTTAGTCTTGCTAACCTCATTTCTTTCTTACCTAGTCTATGTTTCCTCTGCTTTCCAGATTCACTCGAATTTTTACTTCTAATTCCATCTCAGCTTCTCTCCTCTCTGAATTATTTGCTCAGGATCCAACTTCCCCGCCAATCCAGTTTTATCCATTCTAACAGCATTAGCAAATTTTGCTGTTCCTGTTCAGATGCAATTAATCCACCTTGAATCGATCCCAATTGAGCCAGTAATGGTCACAATGCCTCAGGAATCTAAATCCCTCCCTCCTGCACTCTCTCTCCGGTCACACATTCCACTGTGCTTTCCCTCTGTTCCTAACACTCAATAAAGTATGGCACCAGGAGATATTTACTATCTTTGAAATCCTGCTTTTCAATTTCCTACAAAATACTCTAAGGTCTTTTTGCAGGATTTCATTCCTCTTTCTTATCCTGTCATTGTTCCCAAACTCTATTTATCTTTATCCTCCTGAATGTCGTGTAGTCAGTCCATGGTGTCTTTAACCCTGGCACCCAGGAGGAAACTTTCTTCTAGCAGTTACATCTATGACTGTAAAAGCACCTGTCTACTCCCCTCCCTCATGAATCCCGTACTGTTATTGCACTTCCATATTCTTCCTCTTCCCATGAGCAGCTGCACGACCCATCCCCTATTACAGGGTCCACAGCTCGCCCTCTTTTCTCTGGGATGTTGACTGCTTGTCACACAATCCTCAGCTTCGTGATTGCTCTCCTCTTAAGCAGATATCTTCTAAAAACTATTCCAGCTTTTAGTTCCAACATGGTTTATTATGATGAGTTTAAATTCCTAACAACTCTTCGCATAGAAGAAATCAAAAATAATTTACACATGGGAACTCAAGAATGCTACAGTGCCCCACTTTTTGAAGTTGGTCACTGCCAATATCTCTAAGAATATAATCGTTTTGTACTGCCCCCTCCCTTCTTTGTCACATTCAAATGGTTTGAACAACATGCTGCATTGGATAATTCATTAAATTTGCCACTATGGTTCATCAACTGAAGGAACACGAAAGCTGAACCATAATAAAACCAGTGCAGTCAAGCTAATTGTTCATTTTTGCTGACACTTATGCTTGAAAAATTGTAAATGAAGCCATGATAGTAATTGGCTAATTATCCACACTTCATTGAATGCCAGCCTTAATTTTTGAAAAGCTTCCATGCATTACTGAGCTAAAAGAGCCTGGCACCAGTTGGTAAATAAACCTACACTCCCTTTAAATCTCACAGTCTCCTAAATATGAACAATCGTGACACATACTGTTAATCAGATGTTCAGAGAAAATATCAGACAATTTTCTTCATGTGAGCTGAATAACTTGATTAGCACAAATTATCCTCTCGTCAGTCTGTAGTGTTATGTGTGATTCGATCAGCCAAAAATTATTCCTCATCTCAAATCGATACACAGAATAGAACCATAAAAGCAGTCGAATTCCTGAAATTTGTTGTCATGCAGTACTGAACAGAGCAGATGGCCAGGTACAGTATACTGATGAAAATCTCAGGAAACCTTTTTTTAAATCCCGTTTTAATAAAATTATATCCAATGAGTAACACTAAACCTAAAAGAATGAGCAACAGAATTGGCTGACTCAAGGAAAATCATCTGTATTAACAACCCTGTAACAATGGTAACCAGTATAAGAATTCTCATTAGCAAATGCTTCAACTGAAATAGCTCAGAAATGTTCCATCACAATACATTCATCATCCTGTTCCATTAGCTTACAGTTTTTACGTAGAATTACACACAGAGGATTGATTTTAATTGTTTCCATATTGCAGAAAATGAATGGATGTGGATTAACCACTGACTAGACACCACGCAATCTATCTTTCCTTTGGCTTCTATTTCCTTGTTAGTGAAAACATTTAAAATCAATCCCATACGTTCTACTGCACAGAAACTGACATTTATCTGTTGTTTCTTATTGACATGAGTCTGGACTCATTCTACTTACCTATTCCCATTTTGTTCCAGATCTTCTGTTCCTATTGCTGTATTAGACTCTGGGTGCCAACCACTAGTAACTTATGTTTGAGGGAGCAGATATCACCAATCCTCCATTTTACTCTTAAAATGACAATCTTTAGCAGGTAAAAATGACCCCTTCTCCCCATGGGGCACTCTTTCCAAAGCAACAAATGGTTAATTGACATTTATAGAAACAAAACTAACCAAATCAAATAATGATTTTCAGGGAGAGATGCACCTGTGGTGCTCACTGGACTCCAAAGGCCTCTGTATGGGCCTCAGGACCCATCTAATTATCAGTGGCAGAGGATAAGCCATCTAAATACTTTGTGAAAAAGATGGAACGCATGCACATAACTATAGGTTTGCATTTAATTGGCGCTCTGTCAGAACTTCAGTTCTTTGAAGAATAAATCAGTCTTCATTTTATGGATCAGCAAATAAACAACAAAGAACAATAGGCAGTCAAGCCACTTTTCCCTTTTGACACTGGAGGTTTAAGAAGAATAAAAGCTTCCAAAATTTCAGATGGTAACCATAAATCATAGAATTCCTACAGTATAGAAACAGGCCCTTTGGCCAAGCAAGTCCACACCGACCCTCCAAAGAGTATCCCACCCAGACACATTCCCCTACATTTACCCCTGACTAATGCACCTAACCTACACATCCCTGAACACTATGGGCAATTTAGCATTGGCAATTCACCTAACCTGCACATCTTTGGACTGTGGGAGGAAACCGGAGTACCCAGAGGAAACCCAGCCAGGCTTAGGGAGCATGCGCAAACTCCACACAGACAGTCGCCCAAGGCTAGAATTGAACCTGAATTCCCAGTGCTGTATGGCAGCAATGCTAACCAGTGAGCCACCATGTTTCCCTCCTGACAAGAATATTCAAATCTTACAAGATTAATTTAATACGGTCTCGAGTTCATGTCATACTACTAACAACCAGGAGAAGTAATTGACCAATTCACAGGCAGATATCAACAGAAAGGTACAGGACATGGCACCTTAGCAGAAAGAATTATGGAGCCAGTCAATTCCCCAAACACCCATCAAATCTGTCTGAAAGACACATCTGGACAAATCCAAAGAATATCATTGATGCTCAAGTTCAAAGCAATTTAAGCAGGCCAACAGCATCTGAGCAATCAACAGATTCATTGGAGCATCTAAATCATGTATGAGAAGTAACTTGTCACACTTACCAAGAAAATGTCCAGCATTCAGGACATATGTAAACTGTATTCCACAAGAGGACATTGGGCTAAAATGTGAAAGAAGTCTAATCACCCTATGCTAACCAGGAGCAGCATACAAGGCAGGGTCAACCAAGGAACAATGCAACAGAAGCTTGCAAAATGTTATTCTTGGTGCACAAGAATACGTCAATGAAGTCCAAGAGATAACCACAATGTTACAGTTAACAAACCCCAGTCAAATAGAACTTGACATCCCACATGGACATTGCAAAAACACCTATTCCCCTCCAAGTAACATATCCCAAAAGGAATAGATAAGTTATATTATATGTCAAGATTAACACTGGTTTCAGGGATAACATCATCCCTTATTGCATCTTTAAGAGATGTACTCAAGAAACTATCACTATGCCGTGTTGTCCACAAGCAATCAGCTAAATTCTTACAATGGATCTAACATCCCATGTACTAGTATTATTTGCCTAAAATGCCAATATGGATCCTTAGATTGATACCTGAAACCTTTTACATTGTGGAATGAACAGATGAACCTTTTTCAGTAATTTGCCAGTGCGTACAGACCTATAGGTTATTATGATTTGCAAGGTAACAAACCTGCCAGTTGCAACAAAAAAGGTTCCACACTCCAACTTCAAACTCATTTTGGTCACAGCTGGACAGATCAGATCCAGCAAGTTATATCAAAGGATGACCAGCTGTAAATAGCTCAAAAAGATTGTAACCACTCAGATGGCTTGAACTCATGCAATAGGTTTGTGAGCTGATGCAGTCATGAGATGAACTAAGACTCTCCAAGAATGTAATCTTTAAGGGCAAACTAGTCATAAATATTGCAACAGATATTTTCCATGTCCAAGGACACTATTACATTCTGGTGATTGACTATTTCACAAAGTTCCCTTTTGTACATCAAAAAAAAACCACTAGTGCAATGGTTGTTGACACATTGACAGCTATATTAAGTACGTTCAGTCCATTTCAATAAATTGTGTTTGACAATAGTCTGCATTTTTTCCCAGTATATATTATATACTACTTCTCCTCATTACCCTCAGCCAAATAGTCTCACTGAATGCACAGCTCATTCTGGAAAATCTATATTTATTAACTGTAAAGTGACTGGTCAAGATTTTCAGATAGCCATGTTAAATCGCTAAGTTATTCCTATAAGCAGTGATTTACCTTGACTGGCTGTTTTAGTGTTTGGGAGACAAATCCACACAGTTCTTTCCTCCCATGCTGTCAACTAACAACTACAAGAATATTGTTGGGAAGAAGGGAGAAGGGAAGTTGGGAAGAATAGTGCAGAAACATGATCAATGATCATGTAGAACATTATCTATCTTGAACCAGGTAGAAGCATGGGAGTTAGAGATTTTCACACAAACATGTGTTCATGTAAAGATTTTGTAATGTTATGTCCAGCCTAAGCCTTATGATTTTGTAAAGTGCAATGGTCAGGTCCTACAAATAAATGGACAATGTAACTAAACTGCAGATCATCCACAAGTGAAGAGTGACACTGAAGACATCATACCAGGTAATAACCAAACAGCTATCACAAATGATACATATTTTTCCACAGTGACAAATAGAACAATTTAGAGTGAAGCTTCACCACTCAAAGTCACTATAATTATATAAGGACCCAGTCTGGTCATGTCATGCATCCAGCAGGGCCTTAACTGAATGCATTGAAAGAATCATACATATGTATCCTTGTGCATGTTATCTAAACAGGATTTACACTTTTTTAAAAACAGGGCTTCCCAAGTGAAGTCAAGACCCCAAAAGGAATCCAACATTTACTCACTGAAATTCATTACCTTACATAGCATATACAATTCCCAGTTTGTTATCTCAATGTTTTATTATTTTCAAAATGTTCTCTATCAATTGCAATCTACCCAATGCAAGAGAAAAAGTGCCAAAAGCCAAAGGAATCAAATTCATAGGAAGCTTTAGCAAGGAAATATGCCATTAAAAATATTGGCATCTTCAAAAGCCTAAAAGTGCCCAAAGAATTTGTGCTTTCACCAATGTTTCAAGTTATCTATATCCTTTATTGCAATTGTATGATATTTGCATTTGATTCTATGATTGTAGAGAGATTGTGGTAACTAAAATCAAAGCAGAATGAAGTCTATGAAATCCATATCAAATGTGTTAATCTTCAAATTTCAGCACTAGTAATTTCAGTTTTGGTTTATGTTTATAAACTATTCCAAGGCTTTTGACATTGCCCAGCATTATGGTCTCTGAAAGAATTTGATGTACCCAAACATCATTTGTGACAAACATAGTTGCTATTAAGAAATTATGGTTACTGTCTTTACCAAGATGGAATATGCTAACCAGGACATGATGAAAGAGAAGGAAATTCAGTTGTTCAAATGATTTCAAATTGATAAGGAGGCATTGACTAGTGCTGTCTGTACTTAAAGTTGACAAGGCACTGGGACTGGACTTGATACATCCAAGGATACTGAGGCAACTACGATTGGAAATTGCAGATGCTCTGACCATAATGTTTTAGAACTTCTTAGATTTAGGTGTGGTATCAAAGGACATGAGAATAGCAAATATTCCCTGTCGTAAGGATAAGCCCAGCAATTATGGACCAATCAATGTACCTTCAGTAATGGGAAAAGTTGTAAAAACAATAATTCAGGACAAAATCAATACTCACCTGATCAAATGTAGGTTAATTAAGAGAGCATGCTTCTGGGAATATCATATTTAATTAACTTGATTCAGTTGTGGCACGGTGGTTAGCACTGCTGCCTCACAGTGCTAGAGACCCAGGTTCAATTCCTGCCTCAGGCAACTGTCTGTGTGGCGTTTGCATATTCTCCCTGTGTCTGTTTGGGTTTCCTCCTGCAGTCCAAAAATGTCCAGGTTAGGTGAATTAGCCATGCTAAATTGCCTGTAGTGTTAGATGAAGGGGTAAATGTAGCAGAATGGGTCTGGGTGGGTTGCTCTTTGGCGGGTCGGTGTGGACTTGTTGGGCCAAAGGGCCTGTTTCTATACTGTAAGTAATCTAATCTAAAAACAAATATGGAGATAGCAATGTAAAGCAAAGGGCACTGTTATTAAGGGATTGTAGAGCAGAGGAGTTTGGATGTAAATGTGCGTAAGTCCTTAAAGATAGCAAGTCAGGTTGAAAGAGGAGTTAATTTCATACAATAATATGGACTTCATTAATAAAGGTAGAGAGTACAAAAGAATTTGTTGAAAACATATACTGCACTAGAGTATTCTGTAGCACCAAATTTTAGTATAAGCATGAAGGCATTGGAGAAAATGCAGAAGAGGTTTCTGAGAATGATTCCAGGGATAAGAAGTTTCAGTTCTGAAGACAGATTGGAGAAGATGAGATTATTATCGTTGGAGAAAAGAAGGCTGAGAGGAAATCTGATTGATACATTCAAAATCATGAGAGGTTTGGACAGAGAAAAAGGAGAAAATGCACCCACTCAGGAAAGGATTGAGAACAAAAGACTTCAAATTTAAAGCAATTAGTAAAAGAAGTAAAAGCAATACAGGAGAAATATCTTCGCACTGTGACTGGTCAGGATCAGGAATAAACTTCTTGAGTGTGCAGAGTTGACAGGTTCAAGCAAGGCTTTCTAAGACTATTAGATGATTATTTGAGAGGAAACAATATGCAGGGCTATAGGGAAGAAAGCAGAGGTATAGCACAAAGTGACAGAGGAGTTGAAGAGTCAGTAAAGTCACGATAGGCTGAATGGCCTTCTTCTGCACTGCAACAATTCCATGATACCGTGAAATCCTTCAGGAGTTGTCAGAGTTTGTGATGAGTATAAAAAACAGTTTTAGTTTGAGAATGGAGTTAGGCAGGGATCTCTTCTGCCATAAATTCTGTTTAATTCTGCAGGAGAGAAGATAATGGGGATGGTGCAGGAGGGAAAGGTGGCTAAATCATTGCTAATGCAATCTCAAATATTTAGAGGATAATATCACAACTTGTTATAGCAACTGCTGTGCCCAAGATTGCAATAAATTACAGAGAGTTGTGAATGCAGCCAGTCAATCATAAAAGCCAGCCATCCTTCCTTCTCTCTACACATGCCGTTGGCTCGGGAAAGCACACAATATAATCAAAGATCCTTCTCACTCCTGTTATACTCTCTTCCATTCACTTCGATTGGGCAGAAGATGCAAAAGTTTGAAAACATTATAGGATGTTGAGCAGATTTAAGAACAGCTTCTTTTCTGTTGTTATCAGACTTATCAAGCCTTTCACATATTAGAGTTGATCTTTCTCTGCACCTTCTCTGTAGCTGTGTAACAGTATATTTTGTATTCTGTTCTATTACTCAAGAGTACTTATGTAAGGTATAATTTGTCTGGTTGGTACACAAAACAATAAAGCAAATCCAGCCATAACTCAAAGGAGATAGCTGGATACAGATCAGTTGCAGATATGGGCTTGGGAAATGGCAGATGGAGTTTAGATTAGATTCCCTACAATGTGGAAACAGGCCTTTCAGCTCAATAAGCTCACACCAACTCTCTGAAGAGTAACCCAGACCTATTTCTCTCTGATTAATCCACCTTGGGATAACATAATAGCTCAGTAGTTAGTACTGCTGCCTCACAGTGGCAGGTACCTGGGTTTGATTCCAGCCTTGGGTGACTGTCTGTGTGGAGGTTACGTGTATTGACGTTTTAAGTTTTCCCACTTAAAAAGGGACCTACCTTGGGAGTTGGGCCTCCATTTTTGAAAGAGCAGCAAGGAGAGAAGGTGGAATGAAGCAAGGGCTGCCGGGAAGGGTCAGGATTTGGGCAGCAGCTAAACCCGAGATACTACACGTGTAGTATTACCCTCCTGCCGGAAAAAAAGGACTCTGTAAAGTAAGCCTTTTGTTCTTTCTTTATGTTTCTTTTTCATATATTTAAGTGCATTGTTTGGTTTTAGTTAGTTGATATAAAGCTAACCTTACAATGGCAAGGGAACCTCAGACCCGTTGCATGTGCCTCTTGCTTGTTGTGGGAGCTCAGGAATGTGGCTGACGTTCCTGACTCTTACACTTGCAAGAAGTGTGTCCAGCTGCAGCTGTGGTTTGACCGTATGACGGCTCTGGAGCTGCGGACGGACTCACTGTGGAGCACCTGTGATGCTGAGGAGATTGTGGATAGCATGTTCACTGGTCACACCGCAGGTTAGAATTGCTGAGGGAGACAGTGAATGGGTGACTAAAAGACAGAAAAAGAGTAGGAAGGCAGTGCAGGTGTCCCCTGCTGTCACCTCCCTCCAACAGGTACACTGTTCAGTGGCGGGCACTGCGGTTCAGAAGGGCAGGAAAAAGACTTGTAGGGCCATAGTCATAGGGGATTCTATTGTGAGGGGAGTAGATAGGCGGTTCTGTGGCCGAAAACGGGACTCCCGGATGGTATGTTGCCTCCCAGGTGCTCGACTCAGGGATGTCACTGATCGGCTGCAGAGCATTCTAAAAGGGGAGGGTGAACAGCCAGTTGTCTTGATGCATATATACACCAACGATATAAGTAAAAAATGAGATGAGGTCCTGAAAGAAGAATTCAGGGAGCTAGGAGAGAAGTTAAAGAGGAGGACCTCAAAGGTAGTGATCTCAGGATTACTACCAGTGCCACTTGCTAGCCAGGGTAGAAATGAAAAAATAGGCAGGATGAACACGTGGCTTGAAAGATGGTGTAGGAGGGGTTCAGATTTGTTGGACATAGGGACCAGTTCTGGGGAAGATGAGACTATTACAAAATGGATGGTCTACATCTGAACCAGACTGGGAACCAACGCCCTTGAGGGAGGTTTTGCTACTGCTGTTGGGGAGGTTTTAAACTAATGTGGCAGGGGACTGGGAACCAGAAGAGAATACAAGTAGGCAGCGAGGTGGAGACTGGAGACTGTAAGAATTATGAAGATAGCATTAATAACGGGAAGAATAGGCAGAGAGCAGATGAACACAAAAGAAGTGGTGGCCTGAAATGCATCTACTTTAATGTAAGGAGGATAGTGTGTAAGGCAGATGAACTTAGGGTTTGGATTGGTGCCGGGGAGTATGATGTTATTGCAATCACAGAGACTTGGTTGAAGGAAGGGCATAATGGACAATTAAATGTTCTAGGATATAGATGCTTCAGACAGGACAGGGAGGGAAGTAAGGTGTTAGTGGGGGTGGGGGGGAGCGGAGGTGGGGGTGGTTAGAGCTGCATTGCTGGTCAGGGATGATATCATGACTGTGCTAAAGGAGGACACTATGGAGGTCTTTGGTAGTGAGACATTATGAGTGGAGCTGAGGAATAAGAAGGGTGCAGTTACATTGTTGGGGCTGTATTACAGACCTCCCAACAGTGAGCGTAAGGTAGAAGAACAAATAGGTAAACAGATTATGGAAAGATGTAGAGGCGATAGGAGAGTGGTGATGGGAGATTTTAATTTTCCCAAAATTGATGAGGATACACTTAGCGTTAGAGGTCTGGATGGGGTAAAATTTGTAAGAAGCGTCCAGGAGAGTTTTCTAGAGCAGTATGTCAATAGACCTGGTATTGGGGAATAAGCGAGGACAGGTGGTAGAAGTTGCGGTGGGGATTTATTTGCGAACAGTGACCACAATTCTGTAAGTTTTAGAACACTGGTAGACAAATATGAGAGTGGTCCTAAGGGAAGAGTACTAAACTGGGCCAAGGCCAATTATATCAAAATTAGGCAGGAGCTGGGAAATGTGAATTGGACACAGCTATTTGAAGGGAAGTCCACATTTGAGATGTGGGAGGCTTTCAAAGATAGATTGAAAATAGTGCAGGATAGGCATGTCCCGTTGAAGGCAAAGGATAGGAAAGGCAAGATTTGTGAACCGTGGATGACAGGAGAAATTGTACGACGAGCCAAGAGGAAAAGGGAAGCATACATAAGGTCTAGGCAGCTAAGAACTGAATGGACCCTGAAGGAATATCGGAAGAGTAGGACAAGTCTTAAACAAGGAATCAAGCGGGCTAAAAGGGGTCATGAAATAGCTTTAGTTAGCAGAATTACGGAGAAAATCAAAGCATTTTATTCTTATATAAGAAGCAAGCAGGTAACTAGAGAAAGGATTAGTCCACTAAAGGATAATGAAGAAAGGCTGTGTGACAAACCTGAGAGAATGGGTGAGATTCTGAATGATTACTTTGCATCAGTGTTCACTGAAGAGAGGAACATGATGATTGTTGAAACTAGAGATAGAAGTTTGATTAGTCTGGATCACGTTGACATAAGTAGGGAAGATGTGTTGGGTAGGCTAGAAGTTATTAAGGTGGACAAATCCCCAGGACCAGATGGGATCTATCCCAGGTTGCTGAGGGAGACGAGAGAGGAAATAGCTAGGGCCCTGACAGATATCTTTGTGGCACACGTGAGGTGCAGGAGTACTGGAAGGTTGCTAATGTTGTCCCATGTACAAGAAGGGTATCCAGGTAATCTCAGACCGATGAGTCTGACGTCAGTGGTGGAAAATTTGCTGGAGAAGGTACTGAGGGATAGGATCTATTTATATTTAGAAAATAATGGGCTTATCAGTGATAGGCAACATGGCTTTGTGCAAGGGAGATTGTGCCTTACCAACTTAATAGAGTTCTTTGAGCAAGTGACCAGGTTGATAGATGAAGGAAGGGCTGTTGATATCATATACATGGACTTTAGTCAAGTGCTTGATAAGGTTCCCCATGGTAAACTTATAGAGAAAGTGAAGTCACATAGTGTGCAGGGTGTTCTAGCTAGGTAGATAAAGAACTGGTTGAGTAACAGGAGACAGAGTAGTAGTTGAAGGGAGTTTCTCGAAATGGAGAAAGGTGACCAGTGGTGTTCCACAGGGATCAGTGTTGGGGCCACTGTGGTTTGTGATATGTATAAATGATCTGGAAGAGGGCACTGTTGGTATGATCAGCAATTTTGCAGATGATAAAAGTTTGGTGGAGTAGCAGAAAGCATAAGGGACTGTCAAAGACTACAGGAGGATATAGATAGACTGGAGAGTTGAGTGGAAAAGTGGCAGATGGAGTTCAACCCAGACAAATGTGAGGTGATGCATTTAGGCAAGTTTAATTCTACAGCGATTTACACAATGAACGGAAAAGCCTTAGGAAAGTTGATGGGCAGAGAGATCTGGGAGTGTAGGTCCATTGTTACCTGAAGGTTGTTGCACAGGTGGATAGAGTGGTGAAGAAGGCATATAGTATGCTTGCCTTCATTGGACGGGGTATTGAATACAAGAGCTGTACAAGACATTGGTTTGGCCACATTTAGAACACTGTGTACAGTTCTGGTCCCCAGATTACCAAAAGGATGTGGACGCTTTGGAGAGGATGCAGAGAAGGTTTGGAGAGGATGCCTGATATGGAAGGTGCTAGCTATAAAGAGAGGTTGAATAGGTTAGGTTTGTTTTCATTAGCTAAAAGGAGATTGAAGAGGGACCTGATTGAGGTTTACAAAATCTTGAAGGATATAGACAGGGTGGATAGAGATAAGCTTTTTCCAAGGGCAAAGGATTAAATAACGAGAGGTCACGCTTTCAAGGTGAGAGGTGAAGAGTTTAAGGGGGATACAGGCGGCAAATACTTCATGCAGAGGGTGGTGGGTGTCTGGAACGCACTGCCAGCAGAGGTGGTAGACGCAGGCACGGTAGAATCATTTAAGATGCGTCTGGACAGACACATGAGTAGGTGGGGACCAGAGGGATACGGATGCTTAGGAATTGAGCGACAGGTTTAGACAGTAGATTTGGATTGGCTCAGGCTTGGAGGGCCGTAGTGGCTGTTCCTGGGCTGTAAATCTTCTTTGTTCTTTCTTCTATTCTCCCCGTGTCTGCGTGGGTTTCCTCCCATGATCTAAGGATGTGCAAGCCAGGTGAATTAGGCATAGGTGAGGACTGCAGATGTTGGAAACCAGAGTTTAGATTAGAGTGGTGCTGGAAAGGCACAGCAGGTCAGGCTGCATCTGAAAATTTTCCTGCTCCTCGGATGCTGCCTGACCTGCTGTGCTTTTCCAGCACCATTCTAATCTAAACATAAGTCAGGTGAATTAGCCATGCTAAATTGCGCATTGTGTTAGGTGCATTAGTCAGAGATAAATATAAGAAAGGGGAATGGGTCTGGGTGGGCTGCCCTTCAGAGGGTCAGTATGGACTTGTTGGACCAAAGAGCCTGTTTCCATACTGTAGAGTATCTAATTTAATCTAACACTATGGACAATTCACCTGACCTGCATAATCATCAAACTGTGGGAGGAAACTGGAGCACCCAGAGAAAACCCACACAGATACAGGGAGAATGTGCAAACTCCAGACAGACAGTCGCCCAAGGCCAGGATCGAACCTTGATCCCTGGCTCTGTGAAGCAGCATTGCTAACCACTGAGCCACCATGCCACCCCAAACCTATTGATAGGTTTAATCCAGGTAAGTGTGTGGTGCTGCACTTTGGGAGATCAAGTTTTAAGGAAAGGTATGAGGTAAATGGCAGGACACTGAACAGCATTGATATACAGAGGGATCTTGGGGTTCAAGTCCATAGCTCCTTGAAAGTGGCAACGCAAGTAGATAGGATGGTGAAGATAGCATATAGCATGCTTGCCTTTATTAGTTGGCGAACTGAGTACAAGAGTCAAGATGTCATGTTGCATCTTTATAACACTTTATTTAGGCCACACTCAGACAACTGTGCTCAATTCTGGTTACATTACAGGTAGGATGTGGAAGCTTTGGAAAAGGTGCAGAAGAGGTTTACCATTACCCTTCCTGGATTAGAGGGTATGAACTATAAAGAGAGGCTAGAAAAACTCGAGTTGTTTTCTCTGACATGGCAGAGGGAGACTTGATAGAAGTCTATACAGCTATGAGATGCAAAGATAGGTTTGATGGTCAGAATCATTTTCCCAGAGTTGAAATGTCTAAAATTAGAGGGTATGGACTTAAAGTGAGGGGGGGAGGTTTGAAGGACTGTGAGGGACAAAGTTTTTACACAAAGAGTGGTAGGAGTGAGGAATGCGCTACAAAGGGTGGAGATGGAGGCAGACAAGATCAGGGTTTTTACAAAACCTTTAGATAAGCTCATGAATATGCAAGGTTGGAGGGATATGAACGAAGGGCAGGCAGCAGGGATTAGTTTAATTTGGCATCATGTTCAGCACGACTTCATGGACTGAAGAATCCATTCCTGTGCTGTGCAGTTATATGTTCTAACCATGATTTTGAAGCTATTGCAAAGATTTGGTTTTGGGAGGGACAAGACTGGCACTAATGGTCACAGATATACATGGTTCAAATGACATAGAGAAGGATGTAAAAGAGATGGGAGAGTTGTGTTCCCAATAAGGGAGAATATAACAGGGAGGACTCCTTGGATGGTTCAGCTAGTGAGACCCTATGGATACAGCTCAAGAATAGGAAGGCTGCAATCATTTTGATGGGAATGTACCATAGATGTCCCAACAGCCAGCACGTGATAGAGGAGCAAATATATGGCAAATTTTGGAAAAATGTAAAAACAACAGAGTCGGTATGGTGAGTAGTTTTAACTTCCCCATGGAGTTATTTAGTGCCAGGATGGGGGACTGTGGAATTTGTTTGGTATATCCAAGAATTTTGTTCTGAAACTATATGCAAATAGTCCAACTTGGGAAAGGGCCATACCAGACCTGATATTGCAGAATAAGCCAAGCTAAATATTCAAATTTTCAGTGGTGCACCATTTTGGGAATGGTAACCATAACTGTATAAGTTTTAATTTATAGGTAAGGACAAGAGTAGTCCTCAGGTAAAAGTATTAAATTGGGGAAGGCTAACTGATACAATATTAAGCAGGAACAGGAGAATGTAGATTAGGGGAGGCTGCTTGAGGATAAACCCACATCTGCATGTGGGATTCTCGCAAGTTGATTAGAGTTTAGGACCAGCTTGTAACTATAAACATGAAGCATAAGGATAGCAAGATTTGGGAACCTTGGAAGGCAAGGCAAATTTATTGTTTAGCCAAAAAGAAAAAGGAAACATATGTAAGGTTTAGGAAAGTGAAGACAGAGAGAGCTCTCGAAGAATAAAAAGAGATCAGGAAAGAACTCAAACAAAGAATTAGCAGGGCTAAAAAAGGCCATGAATTCCCTTTGGCAAACAGGATTAAGGAAAATCCCAAGTTCTTCTCTGCATATATAAAGAGCAAGAGGGTATTTAGGGAAAGGGTAGGTCTACTCAAAGACAAAGAAGGGAATTCATGCGTGGAGCTAAATGAAGTGGGTTAGGTCCTTAATAAATACTTTGCTTTGGTATTCATAAAGAAGAAGGACATAGTGGATGGACATGCTGAAATTGTGGGACATGATACAAAAAAGGAGGAGGGGTTGAGTATTTTAAAAAGCATTAAGGTATATAAGTCCCAGGATCGCATGGGATCTATCCCAGAATGTTGAAGGAGGCAGGTGAGGAAATTACTGGGGCCTCGTTCTCGAACTTTACATCCTCTTTAGACCTTTTGGAGAGGTCCCAGAGGGCTGGTGAACAGCCAACATTGATCCTTTGTAGTGATGTCCAAATTATTCTTATAATCAGTCAAGTTGCAGAGATGCATTAAACCACCAAGACTCTACTCGATAGACCAGAGGCAACTACCCTCATGCACACAAGACCACATAAGTCTCTAAAGAATCAGTATGTTGTCTTTATAGACTTTAACAAAGCCTTTGACAAGGTTCCTCATGGCAGGCTGATGCAAAAGGTAAAGTCACATGGGATCCGTGGTGAGCTAGTAAGATGGATTCAGAACTGGCTTAGTCATAATGGACAAAGAATAATGGTGAAAGGTGTTTTTCACATTGGAGACCTGTGACTATTGATCTTTCACAAGATCTGTTTTGGGATTCCTGTTATTGGTAATGAATATAAATGATTTGGAAGAGAACGTAGATGGCTTGATTAGTATGTTTTGCAGACAACACAAAGATTGTGGGGAAGCTGCTGGTAGTGAGGATTACCTATGCATAGAGCAGGATCTCAAAATGCTAGAGACTTGGGCAGAGAAATGGCAGAAGGAATTTAAGCTGGACAAATGTGAGGTGATGCATGTTGGAAAATCTAGTGCTGGAGCAAAGTATACCATAAATGGTAGAATGTCTAATTGCATTAACAGACAACAGGATCTAAGCGTGCAGATCCACAGTTCCCTGAAAGTTGAAACATAAGTGAATAAGGTAGTTAAGAAGCATATGGCATGTTTGCCTTCATCGATTGGGACATAGAATATAAAAATTGCCAAAGCATGTTACAACTATATAGACTATTACTTAGGCCACATTTGGAATTTTGGGTACAGTCCTGGTCGTCACGCCAAAAGGATGTGAAGGCTTTGAAGTGGATACAGAAATAGTTTATCAGGCTGTTGCCTGATTTGGAGGATTTTAACTATGAGGACAAGCATGTTTCTTTTCTCACTTGAACATTCAAAGATGAGGGGTGACCTGATAAAAGTTTACAAAATTATGAGAGGCATAGATAGAATAGATAGTCACACTTTTCCCAAAGTAGAAATATTAATTACTAGGGGACATAAGTTTAAGGTAAAAAGAAGCAATTTTAAAGGGGATATGAGAGGCAGGTTTGTTACACAGAGTATGGTAAGTACCTGGAATGCACTGCTAGAGGAGGATAGAAGTAAATACAACAGCAATGTTTAAGAGGCATCTTGACAGATATATGTATAAATAGGGAATATAGAGATACGGGCAGGGTAGAGGCAAAAGGTTTTCACTTTAGAAAGACATCGTGATGCAATCCTGGTGGATTGAAGGGCTTCTTCCTCTGCTGGACTGTTCCTTGTTTTTTTTATATGGTTTTGGAAGGGTCTGAATGGGGTTAATATCTGCTTGATTGTTATATACACCACACACAATGTAATTATTCCATGTGGACTTGGGGTGAAAGTAAAGTCAGATCTTGTGGGAGACAGACCAAGTCAAGGTCATCCCAATAACCTTTGTAGTGATGTCCAAATTATTCTTATAATCAGTCAAGTTGCAGAGATGCAATAAATCACCAAGACTCTACTTGATAGACCAGAGGCAACTACCCTCATGCACACAAGACCACAGAAGTCTCCAAAGAATCTACATACTCAGAAGATAAAGGTTGCAGCCCACACAATACTTTGCTCAGTGCGTTGGTTCTTTCAGGTGTGGAGGTCAGTATTCAAATTCATCACATTTCCAACTTGCTAGCTGTCAAATGAAATAACTAGAGTGAATGATCCCTCTTCCTGCCCTCTATGATTAGTCATCTGATCCACTTTCAGATTGAACAAGGCTCTGCAATAACAGCACTACTCACATTATTTATCTACATGCACGAGAGGTCATAGAAATTAGAGTTTTTTTATTTGTTCATGGGATGTGGGTGTCACTGGCTGGGTGAGCATTAATTCTTGAGCCTAGTTACCCTTGGTGAGCTGCTTTACTGCAATTTTCATAGGAAATAAATGTCAGCATTCAGACAGGTCCTCATGCAATCTCAGATTGTCAACTTTAAACCCCCACTGGATATTCCACTATAATTGCTGTCAGAATGATTTCTGAAGTTGCATACATATATTTATTTCTATTTTCTATCCAGAATTGTAAAGCCATCTCTGAGGACCAATATAAATTTTGATGCAAGTGGTGTGAATTATAAAGAGGTTAGTATAAATGTTCCCAATTTGTCAAGGAGGAACAAACAAGCACAAATCTAGTCAGAAAGATTGTCTCATTATCAGTGTTTGAATTACATTAAAATGAATGGCTCTAGTGAAAGAATTTAGCAAAGATTAGAAAACAAGTGTTTAACACCATAGAGAAGGATTAAAGTGTCTCTCCTCAGTCTTAAGGGATAATCATTATTATAGACCAAATACATGAACCTTTTCAAATGCTAACTGTTTCAAAAGATCAGCTTTCTGATTCACTGGACTGGCAAATTCATAAGTTGCTAATTGTGTTTAATAATGCATCATTTGCAGACATCAGGGCAATCAGACTTTTAAATGACCCAAAGAAACTCAAAAGAAAAAAAAAGACTTCAGATTTTGTTAAGTGCTGCGAGCAGTCCATTACATGTCTTAAAAATCAACTTTTTTTTTGTTCCATACACTATTTCATGCCATTGATATAGAATCATAGAGATATACAGCATGGAAACAGACCCTTTGGTCCAACCCGTCCATGCCAACCAGATATTCCAACCCAATCTAGTCCCACCTGCCAGCACCCGGCCCATATCCGTCCAAACCCTTCTTGTTCATAGACCCATCCAAATGCCTCTTAAATGTTGCAATTGTACCAGCCTGCAACACTCCTTTTGGCAGTTCAATCCATACACGTACCACCCTCTGCATGAAAAAGTTGCCCCTTAGGTCTCTTTTATATCTTTTCCCACTCACCATAAACCTATGCCCTCTAGTTCTGGACTCCCCCACCCCAAAGAAAAAACTTTGTCTATTTATCCTATCCATGCACCTCATGATTTTATAAACCTCTATATGATCACCTCTCAGCCTCCGATGCTCCAGGGAAAACAGCCCCAGCCTGTTCAGCGTCTCCCTATAGCTCAAATCCTTCAACCCAAGCAACATCCTTGTACATCTTTTCTGAACCCTTTCAAGTTTCACAACATGCTTCCAATAGGAAGGAGACCAGAATTTCATGCAATATTCCAAAAGTGGCCTAACCAATGTCCTGTACAGCAGCAATATGACCTCCCAACTCCTGTACTCAATACTCTGACCAATAAAGGAAAGCATACCAAACGCCTTCTTCACTACCCTATCTACCTGCGAGTCCACTTTCATGGAGGAACAAACCTGCACTCCAAGGTCTCTTTGTTCAGCAACACTCCCTAGGACCTTACCATTAAGTGTATCAGTCTTGCTAAGTTTGTTTTCCCAAAATGCAACACCTCACATGTATCTAAATTAAACTTCATCTGCCACTTCTCAGCCCATTGGCCCATCTAATCAAGATCCTGTTGTAATCTGAGTTGACATTCTTTGCTTTCCACGACACCTCCAATTTTGGTGTCAGCTGCAATCTTACTAACTATACCTCTTATGCTCACATCCAAATCTTTTATATAAATGATGAAAAGTAGTGGACCCAACACCAATCCTTGTGGCACTCCACTGGTCACAGGCCTCTAGTCTGAAGAACAAACCTCCATCACCACCTTCTGTCTTCTATCTTTGAGCCAGTTCTGTATCCAAATGGTTAGTTCTCCCTGCATTCCATGAGATCTAATCTTGCTAATGGTCTCCCAATGGGAACCTTGTTGAATGCCTTACTGAAGTCCATATAGATCACGTCTACCACTCTGCCTTCATCAATCCTCTTTGTTACTTCTTCAAAAACACACAATCAAGCTTGTGAGACATGATTTCCCATGCACTAAGCCATCCCGAATCAGCCCTTAAATTTCCAAATACATGTACATCCTGTCCCTCAGCATTGCCTCCAAAACCTTGCCCACCACCAACGTCAGGCTCAGCGGTCCATAGTTCCCTGGCTTGTCCTTACCACCTTTCTTATACAGTGACACCATTTTAGCCAAGCTCCAGTCTTCCGGCACCTCACCTGGGACTATCGATGATACAAATATCTTGGCAAGGGGCCCAGCAGTCGCTTCCCTAGCTTCCCACAGAATTCTAGGTTACAGCTGATCAGGTCCTGGGGATTTATCCACCTTTATGTGTTTCAAGACATCTAGCACTTCCTCGTCTGTCATATGGTCATTTTTCAAGATTTAGATTAGATTCCCTGCAGTATGGAAACAATCCCAACAAGTCCACACCGACCCTCCGAAGAGTAACCCACCCAGACCCATTCCCTACATTTACCCCTGACTAATTCACCTAACACTATAGGCAATTTAGCATGGCCAATTCACCTGACTGCATGGGATTGTGGGAGGAAACCGGAGTGCCCGGAGGAAACCCACGCAGACACATGAAGAATGTGCAAACCCGAGGCTGGAATCAAACCTGGGTCTCTGGTGCTGTGAGGCAGCAGCGATAATCACTGAGCCACTGTGCCGCACCATGCCACCCGGTGTCACTATCTATTTCATTATATTCTATATCTTCCATGCCCTTTTCCACAATAAACCCTGATGCAAAATACTCATTTAATATCTCCCCTATCTCCCGCGGCTCCACACAAAGGCCACCTCACTGATCTTTGAGCAGCCCTATTCTGTCCTTAGTTACCCTTTTGTCCTTAATGTATTTGTAAAAACCCTTTGTATTCCCCTCAACTCTATTTACCAAAACTATCTCATGTCCCCTTTTTGCCCTCCTGATTTCCCTCTTAAGTATACTCCTACTTCCTTTATACTCGAAAGATTTACTCGATCTATCCTGTCTATACCTGACATATGTTTCCTTCTTTTTCTGAAACCAAACCCTCCATTTCTCTCAGTCATTCAGCATTCCCTATACCTACCAGCCTTTCCTTTCACCCTGACAGGAATATATTGTCTCTGGACTCTCATTATCTCATTTCTGTCGGCTTCGGGTGTCCCAGAGGTGTTCTCTGAAACATTCCACAAGTAGGTGGCCTGTCTCCCCAATATAGAGGAGGTCACATTGGGTGCAACGGATGCAGTAAATGATGTGTGTGGAGGTGCAGGTGAATTTGTGGCGGATATGGAAGGATCCCTTGGGGCCTTGGAGGGAAGTAAGGGGGGAGGTTATTTTCCAAGACTTGGTCAAGTTTTGCAACTTCTCTAGTGGGTACATCCACATACTGAATCAGAAAATTTTCTTGTACACACTGAACATTTCCTCTCCATCTAAACCCTTAACACTATGGCAGTCCCAGTCTATGTTTGGAAAGTTAAAATCCCCTGCCATAACCACCCTATTATTCTTACAGATAACTGAAATCTCCTTACAAAGTTGTTTCTCAATTTCTCACTGATTAGATTAGATTACTTACAATGTGGAAACAGGCCCTTCAGCCTAGCAAGTCCACACTGACCCGCTGAAGCGCAACCCACCCAGACCCATTCCCCTACACCTAACACTACAGGCAATTTTGCATGGCCAATTCACCTAACCTGCACATTTTTGGACTGTGGGAGGAAACCCATGCAGACATAGGGAGAATGTGCAAGCTCCATACAGTCACCTGAGTGGGAATTGAACCCGGGTCTCTCGTGCTGTGAGGCAGCAGTGCTAACCACTGTGCCACCGTGCCGCCCATTGTGCCACTGACTATTAGGGGATCCATAATACAATCCCAATAAGGTGCTCACCCCTTTCTTATTTCTCAGTTCCACCCAAATAATTTCCCTGGCTGTAATTGCGGGAATAAGTCCTCCCTAAGTACAGCTGTAATATTATCCCTTATCAAAAATGCCACTCCCCATCCCCTCTTGCCTCCCTTTCTGTCCGTCCTGTAGCATTTGTATCCTGGAACATTAAGCTGCCAGTCCTGTCCATCCCTGAGCTACATCTCTGTACTTGCTATGATATCCCAGTCCCATGCTTCCAATCATGCCCTGAGTTCATCTGCCTTCCCTGTCAGGCCTCTTGCACTGAAATAAATGCAGTTTAATTTATCAGTCCTACCTTGTTCTCTGCTTTGTCCATGCATGCCCTGCCTTTTTGACTGCCTTTTTGTCTTTTCTCAGATTGATCTCTTTCCTCACTATCTCCCTCAGTCCCACCACCACCCCCCTCCACCTTACTAGTTCAAATTCACCCCCCTCCCCTCCCCGAGCAGCTCTAGCAAATCTCCCTGCCAGTACATTAGTTCCCTTCCAATTCAGGTGCAATCCGTCCTTCTTGTCCAGGTCACCTCTGCCCCAGAAGAGATTCCAATGATCCAAAAATTGAATCCTTCTCCCATACACCAGCTCCTCAGCCATGCATTCATCTGCTGTATCCTCCTATTCCTACCCTAACTAGCTCATAGCACCGGGAGTAATCCAGAAATTACTACTCTTGAGGACCTCCTTTTTTAAATTCTTGCCTAACTCTCTATATTTTTCCTTCAGAATCTCATCATTTTCCCTTCCTATGTCATTGGTTCCAATGTGCACAATGAGCTCCTGCAGGGCCCTCTCCCCTTTGAGAACATTCTGCACCCTCTCTGAGACATCTTTTGTCCTGGTACCAGGGAGGCAACACATCATTCTGATTTTTCACTGCTGCCCACAGAAATGTCTGTCTGTGCCTCGGACTAGGAAATCCCCTAACACAAGCAATCTCTTGGAACTCGATGTACCCCTCATTGCATTAGAGCCAGTCTCAATACCAGAAACTTGACTGTTTATGTACATTCTCCTGAGAATTCATCAACCTTACATTTTTCAAAACAGCATACTTGTTTGAAATAGGGATAGCCACAGAAGAATCTTCCACTAATTGCCTACCTCTCTTACCTTTTCTGGAGTCAACCCATCTATGTGACTGTATCTGTGACTTTTCTCCCTTCCTATAACTGCCATTCATCACACCCCCTTGCTCTTGTAAATTCCTCTTTGCATCTAACTGTTGCTCCAACCAATCCATTTGATTTGATAGGATTCAGAAAAAATGGCATTTATTGAAGATATAATCCTCGGTAACACGTAAACTCCCACAAGAGCATATCATTCTACTAAGGGCCATTTTTGCCTCATCCAATCTGCAGACTCAGAAAATAGCACCATCTTATTCTGTTCCACTGCTCCAGGCTAAACACTGCTCCAGGCTAACTTAATAATTATGGCTTATATTTTTCAGTTTAATCAAAAGACATATCCCAATAAAACATACAATCAAGAAAGAACCCACTCTACTCACTACTGCAGACTTACAGTAAGGCCACACTTTAAATTTTTCACTTATCTGTTTCTGTGCTGTGACCTCATGTGGTAACTCTCAGGTTAGATCTCCACTAAGCCGTTTCCCTTTAATGGGAGAGCCCTCTGGAACTATGGTAACTTTACCTATCATTACATGAAGCTCCTCTATTCGCTATTTTAACAAAATTAAACCCCAGATATTAATCCCTATCTCAGTGCAAATTCTACTACATGCTATATGCATAATCACACTGTCAATTTTTGCAATCTCTTACTCTCCAGCCATAACCCCAGCTTATGATTGAAAGTACGGGCCTTGTTCCCAATACTGTTTTGTCCATCGTTTTTGTGAAAATGTCAAATACATTCCTGTGTTTATTCATTTTCTGCGCAGGGCTTTCATTTTCTCATGGGAAATAAACGTTAGCATTCAGGCAGGGAATCACAAATCAGGAATCAAAATGCATGTATGGCAGTGTGAATGTGATTCCTGTAGTTAAAAATGTTCAGGACAATAGGAATTAGGTTGTTGTATATCCTGTCCCATAATTTCTAGGATATGTGGAAAATCAGAAAGACTACTAAGGGTGCCAAATATTCATTTGCAATCATATGCTTCACATTAAGTCCACAAACCATGGCAGCTACATCAAAGAACACTGATTTGAGTTGGAACTTCAGAAATATAAGCAGGAGTAGGTTATTCAGCCCATCAAGCCTGCTCCACTAATTACATCAAGGCTGATCATTGACATCATCATCATCACCTTCCCATCAGATCTTCATATCCCCTAATCCCATTAGTCTCCCGAAACATGTCAACTTCTGGCTTGAACGTGTTCAATGATGGAACTCTGGGGCAGAGAAATCTAAAGATTCACTACTCTCTAAGTAAAGAAATTTCTTTTTATCTCTAACTGTAAGTTGCCTGTTGCTTTTTCTGAGCTACATTCCCTAATTTGAGATTTTTCAGCAGGTAAAGCATGTTTTCTGCAGCTACACTGTCATGCCCTGGAAGAATGTTGTAAGCTTCAATTAAACCACTTTGGATTGTTTGAAATTAAAGGAAAAACAAACCAGTTTCCTCAGTCTGTATCATAAAACAGTCCCACAGGGATTAGCCTGATGAACATTCATCATTCTCTAGCTTTGGCATGTAGAAGATGAGACCAAAATGGTGCACTCTACTCCAGGTGAAGGATCAAGAATATTCTGCACAACTGCAACAAGATAGCTTTATTTCTGAATACAAAACCATTGTTTCCAGTTTAACAAGGGATTTTTTAAAGAGCTGTGCAACTACTTCAAGAAAGCTATACAGGAATGACTTTCATGATCTGAAGATATACCAAAGGACATTCGAGCCATGAGATACTCTTAAAGTGCAACTCTAATGTAGAAAACGGAACAGCCAATCTGCACACAGTACTCACAAAAAGCAATTAGATAAATAACCAATGATCTTTTTTCTTTGGTTGAGGGGTAGAAATTGACCAAAACACCAAGAGAATGCACAGATGAAGAATCCACTGAATCTTGTGAATAAACTATATTGATTCAGCTCATCTTGTATACCACATAATGGAGCTCCAGTGCACTATGTTCATTCATTTCCAAGCCTTCCTCTGGGATTCTGTCTCTATTCTTCAAATACAGTCCTGGGATCTTTTACAACAGCCTGAGAGATTGAATAGGGCTATGTTTAAATTTCTCGTCTAAAAGACAGCATTCAAATTATCTGTACCAGCCTGTAAAATTTGACTCAAACTCAGAAACTTCTGAGTCTGAGGTGAGGGAGCAGAAAGCTGCTTCGTAATGGAGCGCATTGAGAAAGTTGACTGCCAACATGAGCTTGGAGGAGAAATTGAAGAGGGAGATTATCTTGGAGAATGAGGATGAACATATTGCATTGACCTGCTTTAGTTATGTGAGATGGAGATTGAGGGCAGCAGGAAAATCCAAAAATACAGGGAGTGCCAAATACCCAGATGCAGGTTTAGATTTAAATATTTTTTCTTTGTTTCTTGGCCAGTGGTTAACTGAATTGACAGACATGTTGCACATCAGTTTGGGAGGTCAGAGTGGAGGAGGTTAGGGTTGGAAATCATGGTGACTGTGGACAGCAATACCATGGTTGCAAGAAGATCATGAAGGCTAGCTGTGTGTAGGTTGGGGAAATGGTTTGAGAAACTGGGAAGATTATATACGATTGATGGGAGATTTTTGCTGCTGGGTCAGGAAAAGAGGGGTCAGAGGGTGAGAAACAGAATTTGGAAGTGGGAGTGAAGATCAAACGTTGGTGGTAGGCATTATATTGTTTTCCTTAACGTAAATATAATAATCAAATGGCAAGAATTGATGAAACAATAAGATGGCTCCTTTGTAAGACTAAATATGTGGAAAATTAACTAGGAAGTTAAGTATATATGGATGACCTCTATAAGGGCTCTAGTGGTAGTACCTCTGTCTTGGAAGGTCCAGGTTCAAGTCTACCTGCTCTAGCGGTGCAGCTTAACATGTCTGACAGGTTAATTAAAAACAAATCTATATGTCTGACCTTGGCTGCAGCTACTTATAAATTGACTCCAAGACATAGAACTACTGGATTACATCCTATGGAGGTGTTGGCATTTGGTGTCAGCTTAAGATACACTACCTTGAAGGTATATGTGCCTCATATCGCAACAGGAGTTGTTAAAGGTGAGAAGAAGTTGATCTGATTTTGCAAGGTGGTGGGATTTATCAGGTAACCAGGTAAGTTGTTGAAGAGATTCACAAGGGACAGGATTTACATGTATTTGGAAAGACAAGGACTAATTAGGGATAGTCAACATGGCTTTGTGTGTGGGAAATCATGTCTCACTATCTTAGTTAGGTTTTTTGAAAAAGTAACAAAGAGGATTGATGAGAGCAGAGTGATTGACATGATCTATATAGACTGGTGTTTGACAAGGTTCCTCATGATCAGCTGGTTAGCAAGATTAGATCACATGGAATACAGGGAGAACTATCTATTTGGATGCAGAACTGGCTCAAAGGTAAGTGATGATGGAGGGTTGCTTTTCAGACTGGAGACCTGTGACCAGCAATGTGTCCCAAATATCAGTGATGGGTCCACTGCTTTTTGTAATTTATATAAATGATGTGAACATAGAAGGTATGGTTAGTAAGTTTTCAGATGACACCAAAATTGGAGATGTAATGGACAGCAAAGTACAACAGGACCTTGATCAGATGGGCCAATAGTCCAATGAGCATATGGTGTTTAACTTAGTCGTGCCGCATTTTTTAAAGGCAAATCAGGGCAGGACTTATGCACTTAATGCTAAAATCCTAAGGTGAACAAAGAGACCTTGGAGTGCAGGACTTGAAAATGGAATCACAGGTAGATAGGCAGGTGAAGAAATTGTTTGGTATGCTGGCCTTTATTCATCAGTGCACTGCGTATAGGAGTTGGGAGGTTATGTTGCGGCTCTATGGAATATTGGTGAGGACATTTTTGGAATACAATGTGCAATTCTGGTCCCCTTGTTATAGGAAGGATGGTGTGAAACTTGAAAGGGTTCAGAAAAGATTTATAAGGATGTTGCCAGGGTTGGAGGGTTGGAGCTATAGGGAGAGGTTAAACAAACTAGGGCTATTTTCCCTGGAGCATCAGAGGCTGAGAGATGACCTTATAGAGGTTTATAAAATCATGAGGGGCAAGGATAGGTTAAATAGACAAGGTCTTTTCCCCGGGGTGGGTGAATCCAAAACGAGAGGGCATAGGTTTAAGGTGAGAGGGGAAAGATTTGAAAGAGACCTAAGGGGCATGTTTTTCACACAGAGGGAGGTGCGTTTATGGAATGAGCTGCCAGAAGGAAGTGGTGGAGGCTGGTACAATTATAACATTTAAGAGGCATCACAATGAATTTATGAATAGGAAGGGTTTAGAGGGATATACACAAAACACTGGCAGATGGGACTACATTTATTTATTTAACTCAGCGTGGAGTTGGTTTGAAGGGTCTGTTTCCATGCTGTATATCTCTGTGACTCGATGACTCTCAGAAAGCAATTTTTTTCACAAACTGTGGAGGAAATATCCCACCCCCCCGATCTAAAAGTATTGCTGGAAAGGTCCTGATCAGCTGGGCCAGATCTTCCTCATCTCCCTTAGGCTGCCAGGTCTCCTGAAATTAGTGATACCTAGCCTAGAAGAAGTAAAAGTAAATGTCTGTAATAATTTGAGCCAAGTAACCTTACGAGCAGATATAAATGACTGACCAACCTCTTCAGAACTGTTCTCCATCATTCACACTATGTCAAAAATCAATGTTGGACATGGATCAGTTTAGATTTCTCATTTTTTAAAAAATATTTGCCTCTCCACTCCTGTCTACACTCAAGAGTTACACCAGTAATTCCCTCGCCCATCAATTATCACATTTTAATGAAAGGGAAAAGGAAAAGAAAGAGGAAGGTAAAAAGTCTGTTCTGTTCACTCACAGAATATGGTTGCCAATGGCTGGACTAACATATATTTTTGGTCTCTCTTTCCTTTGAGAAGGTGGTGGTGAGCTATCTTTACAAACTGCTGCAATCCATTTATGGCAGGTAGACCCACAATGCTGTTAGGGAGGAAGCACCAGAAATTTGACCCAGTGAGTTTGAAGGAACGGCAACATATTTCCAAGTCAGGATGTGAATGGTTTGGAGGGAAACTTGCAGGTCATGGTGTTCCTACATATTTGCTGTCCTTACTTTTCTACAGAGGCTTCACATCAAATAAAGTTTCTCTCTGACAGCCAGCTGAAAATCCCTTTGACCTTCCCCATTGCTCCGACAACCAGCTGAACATCAAACACCCAAATCCCTTCAACAGTTGATTGAATGCTTAAGTTCATCCAGCACTCAATGGAACTGCTTTCCAACCATACTGGGTGAGCAACATGGAGATAAGACCTCATACTGCCTATTGATGGGTGTATTTGGAGTTCACCTGAACCCATGCTTGCTTGACACCTGCACTTAGTTAAAGTTCCATTTTATTTTCAGTCTGAGCATCACCATGAACATTAAATTCAACCAGCTGGATTCTTTCAGAGCTTTGTTACTATGGCTTAGAACAATTATTTTCAGATTCTGTATTGATTTGCTGCTGCACTCATGGCAGTTCACACATAAAATTTGTCATTAATTCCAATGATTGAAGAGAGTGCTAGGAAGCATCCAGTTTGATTAATAGGAGTGTGGCGATTTAATATCACTTTTGTGAACATAAGTTTATCCTTGTGTATTAGAAATGAGAAAATTAATGAGTACTCTTTTTCATTTTGGGGAACTGAAATATGAGCCAAGCGGAGGAATCATACTTTAACAGCTTTGAACTAATGGAGTAGCTTCAGAGAAATTGACAAATCTGATTGCTGAATGAGGTGTGTAAAAAGGCTACTGCCCAAAGGTCTTTATTTACCAGGATACATATCATGACATAAGCTGTCACATGAAAATGAAAAGTCATATTACCAGAACATCCGCTTTCTTAAGAAAAACAAAAAGGTTTTCACCATTGTTTTTACTTATTCCTTATATATAATTCTTTAAAAAATTATCATGCATCAACAAACAAAGTACTTTCATGACTGTCCCAATTCTGCCTGTTCTGACAGTCATTGTACGCATAGGGCAATATTTAATGAAGACTTCTGCAATCCTGCTACCTACTGCAGAAGCCATGTTGTCTGTTCAAAGGATTTCCACCGAATGAACTGGTGCTCAGGCATGTAACTGAACAGCAATGGATCTTCCCTGGGATTGAGGATCCAACTCTAGAAAAGGGAGGTGAGATGTTCACCTGTCAGGAAATGTCAACCAATCAGTTAACAACTGGGTCACTGAAGAGAAGGTGGCTACTGATGGACAGCAGCCTCCCAAGGATGAATGATTAGATTAGATTCCCTACAGTGTGGAAACAGGCTCTTCAGCCCAACAAGTCCACACTGACCCTCCGAAAAGTAACCCACCCAGACCCATTTCCCTCTGATTAATGAACCTAACACTATGGGCAATTTAGCATGGCCAATTCACCTGACCTGCACATCTTTGGACTGTGGGAGGAAACCAGAGCACCCAGAGGAAACCCATGCAGACACGGGGAGAATATGCAACCTCCACACAGACAGTCACCCAAGGCTGGAATCAAATCTGGGACCCTGGTGTTGTGAGGCAACAGTGCAAACCACTGAACCACCGTGCCGCCCCTCCCACTGTGCTGCCCCTCAATGTCCTTGGACCCCAGGTCACGGATGACTGATGACTTCAGGGAGTTTCCAGTGAAAAGGGTGGTGTTTGGCAACAAGAGCAAGGGATGTGGCTCAAAATTTGAACTCCCTCTTTCTGATATTGATCGCTCAATTATACTCCAAGTGCCTTCTAATAAAGGGTCCCATCTGGGACCATGCAAGTAACCCATGGGGTTTTTTTTCTCATGAATTTTGGTGGTGGTGCAGGGAGGTGACCCATGGGTGTATTTGCCACAGATGTAATTTGGATGGTGGCAAGAATGTAGCATGGTCCCGATTCACCACCCTCTTGCATGATAAAATTTGCTATAACTGTCCGTGGTGGGCATTCAGATTTTTTTATGGTAAGCATGCAAGATTCTGTTAACTGTTCATCTGTTTGGGATGGTATGAATAGCTCTTTGGTTGCTTTCCTTGTACTAGCTGATATATACCTTATTCTCACTGCTGATGTTTGACCAGTAGAGCACTTCTTTTACCTTCATCAGACTAGGTTAAATTCCTTGGTGATTTGTGTGGATGCACGTTTGTATCTCTTTTGTCACCTCTTTAGTGGTGATGACCCTATTTACTTCATATTGTAAGATAACTTATTTTCTATTTAGTCAAAACATTCTCACATCAGCAGATATCGTTGGTAGCTTCAGACCATCTTTTCATCATCACTTTATCTCATCCTTGTTTCCCATTTCATGCTTTGATTGATCTAAGCAAGTCACTTGACTGTCATAGTCAATAGTTCTGATAGAGTTTCAGAGTTGTAGCTTCTTATTTAATCTCTACCAGTATGATGTGGAGGTGCCAGTGTTGAACTGGGGACGACAAAGTTAAAAATCACACAACACCAGGTTATAGTCCAAAAGGTTTATTGGAAATACAAGCTTTTGAAGCACTGCTCCTTTGTCAGGTAGCCAGCTGTAACCTGGTGTTGTGTGACTTTTAACTCTACTGGCATGCTCAACCTCTTTCAAATGCAGCCCTCCATCCCCCTGCCAGCATTGCAAAGTGACCATTCTGTCTGTGACCCTTTGGTCCATATCACTTCAACTCCTTTTCCCTTCCCATTGCAACTTCCCATACATTGCAGAGGTGTAACAGCTCCCAGTTTATCTCACCTGTCCTTACTGTCCAATGCCCTAAACACGTCTTTCACAGGAAGCACTAATTCATGTGCACTTCTTTCAGTTTCATCAAGCTTACAATGTAATTCCATCTCCCCTGGGGACACCAAAAATAGACTGGATGACTATTTTGCGGATCATCTTTGCTCAGTTCTCAAATGTTAAGGAGCTTTCTGTCACTTTCCTGTCACCACTTTGTTGTCATGTAATCCTGTGAAGTCCAACACAGCTGAAGGAACAGTTTCTTATTTTCTAATTAGACACATTACAACCTTCTGAACTCAACACTGAGTTCAAAACTTCAAACCTTGAATTCTGTCCTTCATTTTGAACTTTCTCCCCATGTTGATGCCACTAACATATTATCATGTTGTGCTTTCAGGCAGACTTGTCCTTTATTCTGCTATTAACAATTATATGGGCCAATACTTTGTCCCTTTTATATGAGCACTGACACTTCTTTTGCCACTCCGTGACATCTTTCTCATTTAATCTCCCATATAATTGACCTTTCTTTTCACTTTACCACAGCAATCTCCTCCTCTCCTCTTTGTCAACAACATAAAATTCATTACCTATGTCCATTTTTCCAATGAAGAGTCATATTCAACATAAAGATGTTAACTTTATTGCTTTCTCCAGAGATGCTGTCAGATCCTTTGAGTTTCTCTGCAGTGCTTTCTTGTTTAATGTCAAATCTCCAGCAGCCACAGTATTTTGCTTTTACATAGAGTCGACATCTTCTGCTAACATATTGGAACATATGAAAGCAGTTTGAGAAAGAGGCTTTGATGTGACTTGTAGTCAGGTTCCATGATCACTTCCTGGCTCTGAAACAGGTATTGATTAAAATGCTCACAAATAAGGACAACAGGCCAGAAGCCTTTCTCAATCTGTGTGTTGTGTTGTTCCATTTGCTTTAATGCCCTGGATGCAAAGGCAACTGCTTGTGGCAAGTCCAGTTTTACTAACATCACACAGCAGAATGACTTCATCATTGACATTGTAGCACCACAGCACTGACGCTAGTTTCTTGATGTGAGTGAAATCTGCTTCTTGTTCTGTGCCCCATTGAACATCCTCAGCAGTAAGATTGCATAGAGGTTCACATGATGATGACAAATTGGGCAAGAATATAGAGTCACAGAGTTAGATTAGATTACTTACAGTGTGGAAACAGGCCCTTCGGCCCAACAAGTCCACACCACCCCGCCAAAGCGCAACCCACCCATACCTTTACATCTACCCCTTACCTACACTACGGGTAATTTAGGATGGCCAATTCACCTGACCTGCACATCTTTGGACTGTGGGAGGAAACCCGAGCACCCAGAGGAAACCCACGCAGACATGGGGAGAATGTGCAAACTCCACACAATCAGTCGCCTGAGGCGGGAATTGAACCCGGGTCTCTGGCGCTGTGAGGCAGCAGTGCTAACCACTGTGCCACCGTGCCACCCACCGTGCCGTTCTACAGCATGGAAACAGGTCTTTCGGCCCAACTTGCCCATTCCACCCAGTTTTCACAATTAAACTAGTCTCATTTGCAAGCATATCAATCCCATCCATGAACCTGTCTGAGTGTTTCTTAAATGACGAAATTATGCTTGCTTCCACCATTACCTCTGGTAGCCTGTTCCAAACACTCACCACCCTCTGTGTGAAACAAATAGCCCCTCCGGACCTTTTTGTATCGCTCCCCTCTCACCTTAAATCTACATCCTCTAATTTTAGGTTCCCCTATCATGAGGAAAAGCTATTGGTTATCTACCTTATCTATACCTGTCATGGTTCTACAGACCTCTATAAGGTCACCCCTCATCTCCTACATTTCAGGGAAAGAAAGTCCCAGCCTATCCATCCTCTCCTTGTAACTCAAGCCTTCCAGTCCCAGTAGCATCATAGTAAGTATTTTCTGCACTGTTTTGAGTTTAATGATGTCCTTTCTACCATGGGGTAACTAAAACTGCATGCAGTACTCCAAATGTGACCTCACCAATGTCTTGTACAGCTGCAACAAGACGTCCCAACTTCTGTCCTCAGTGCTCTGACCAATGAAAGTAAGCATGCCGAACTTGACCAGACATTCACAACTCAAACAAGTTGTTGAGCTAGTTCACAGCTGTTTATTGCTGTAGCTCTGCGACAACTCAACCTATCAGGAGGACGGTGAAGTGATTTCACTGTCAATACATGACCTACGTATTTGATTTCAATCGCCTTCAGTTTCATCTTTTTCTTGTTAGCTTCAACTTCTCCCTTTTTTATTAGATTAAAAGGAAAGGAAAGGAAATATAGTTGCCAGAAATAGTAATAAATCTGAGGATTGGGAGGTTTTGTTTCAGAATACAACAAAGAAGGACCAAGAAACTGGTGAAGTGAGGGAAAATAGAATTAAAATGCATTCCAGAAAAAAAATTAACAAAATGCTGAAAAAGCTTCTTTAGCTTTGTAAAAAGAAATGACTGAACATAACAAATGTGAAACCATTAGGGTTAAAATGGGGAATAGAGCAATGACAAATAAGGTAAATGATTACTTTGTGATCATTTTCCGAAGAGAATATAAGAAATCTCCTTAAATTAGAGATTCAAGTGTTTAGGGAGAATGAGAAATCAAAGGGAATTGGTATTAGTAAGAGTGTTGTACCAGAAAAATTAATAGGACTGAAAGTTGATAAGTACCCAGGTCTACATCCCAGAGTATTAAAAGAGGTGGCTATAGAGGTAACTGATGCAGTGACAATTATCCCTCAAAATTTTAAATATTCAGGGATGATTCCTGCAGACAGGAAACAAGCAAATGTTAGCATGGATTTGCAAATGGAAGATTGAGTTTTATGAACATTTTGAATTTTATTGAGGATGTTACTAATGAAGTTGATAAAAGAGAACATTTGGATTTTCAGAAGGCTTGTGGTAAGGACCCCCACAAAAGTTTGTTTAGAACAATTAAAGTGTATGGAGTAGGAGATAAGGTACTAGCATGGATTAATGATTTACAAGCAGGTAGAAAACAGAGAGTAGGATCAAATGGGCCATTCTCATATTGGCAGGCTGTGGCTAGTGGGGTGCCACAAGGATCAGTACTTGAGCCTCAGCTGTTCACAAGAGATACTAATGATTTGAGGTGAGGACCAAATGTAATACAGTAAACTTTGTTTTAACTGGCATTTTATGAAACAGAATTCTTGGTAAGCCAATAAAAAAGATATGACTCAGATATCACATTATACTGTATTATTCTGTGCCTTCATTATAGTTTTTTAATTTATTTACCTCAATGTAAATATACTTGTTGTTCAACAGAATGGCCACATGAAATATCAACAGTTGATTCAATTTGGAATCAATTTTTCCTCAGATACACAATCTACTGAGACGTTTGAATAGTCTGTTCAGGGTGAGAGTAAGCACACTCTCTGCAAAGTTGCATCATTATTTAAGTGATTTAAACTGTAAATGAAGTATAACAGTGATGTATATACCTCCTGCATTATGTTGCTATTACTTAGTGTATATTTTTATATTGCTTATGCAGACCTCTTGTTTATCAAGGATATTTGATCTATCGACACTCCTTGTCCCATAGAATCCGGATAATAAACATTTTACAGTATTTAGAGTCATAAAGATGTACAGCATAGGAACAGACCCTTCGGTCCAACCCATCCATGCCAACCAAGTATCCCAACCCAATCTAGTCCCACCTGCCAGCACCGGGCCAATATCCCTCCAAATCCTTCCTATTCATATACCCATCCAAATACTTCTTAAATGTTGCAATTGTACCAGCCTCCATCACTTCCTCTGGCAACTCATTCCATACATGTACCACCCTCTGTATGAAAAATTTGCCCCTTAGGTGTCTTTTATATCTTTCGCCTCTCACCCTAAACCTATGCCCTCTAGTTCTGGACTCCCCAACCGCAAGGAAAAGACTTTGTCTATTTATCCTATCCATGCCCCTCATAATTTTGTAGACATCTATAAGGTCACCCCTCAGCCTCCGAGGCTCCAGGGAAAAAAGTCCCAGCCTGTTAAGCCTCTCCCCATAGCTCAAATCTTCAAACCCTGGCAACATCCTTGTAAATCTTTTCTGAACCCTTTCAAGTTTCACAACATCTTTGCAGTAATAAGGAGACCAGAATTGCATGCAATATTCCAACAGTGGCCTAACCAATGTCCTGTACAGCCGCAACATGACGTCCCAAACCCTGTACTCAATACTCTGACCAATAAAAGAAAGCATACCAAATGCCTTCTTCACTATCCTATCTACTTGCGACTCCACTTTCAAGTAGATTTAAACATGCACTCCAAGGTTTCTTTGTTCAGCAACACTCCCTAGGAACTTACCATTACGTGTTTAAGTCCTAATAAAATCTGCTTTCGCAAAATGCAGCAACTTGCATTTATCTGAATTAAACTCCATCTGCCATCAGGTCAAGATCCTGTTGTAATCTGAGGTAACCTTCTTCACTGCCCACTACCTCCAATTTTGGTGTCATCTGCAAACTTACTAACTATATGTGTTATGCTCGCATCCAAATCATTTATGTAAAGACAAAAAGTGGAGGACCCAGCACTGATCCTTGTGGCACTCCACTGGTTGCAGGCCTCCAGTCTGAAAAACAACCCTCTACTACTTCCCTCTGTCTTCTACTTTTGAGCCAGTTCTGTATCCAAATCCCTGTTTTCTGTGAGATCTAACCTTGCTAACCAGTCTCCCATGGGAAACCTTGTTAAACGCTTTACTGAAGTCCATACAGATCACATCTACCACTCTGCCCTCATCAATCCTCTTTGTTACTTCTTCAAAAAACTCAATCAAGTTTGTGAGACATGATTTCCCACTCACAAAGCCATGTTGACTATCCCTAATCAGTCCTTGCCTTTCCAAATACATGTAAATCCTGTCCCTCAGGATTCCCTCCAACAACTTGCCCACCACTGATGTCAGGCTCACTGGTCTATAGTTCCCTGGCTTGTCCTTACCACCTTTCATAAACAATGGCACCATGTTAGCCAGCCTCTAGTTTTCCAGCACCTCACCTGTGACCATCGATGATACAAATATCTCAGCAAGAGGCCCAGCAGTCACTTTTGTAACTTCCACAGAATTCTAGGATACATCTGATCAGGTCCTGGGGATTTATCCACCTTTACCCATTTCAAGACATGCAGCACTTCCTCCTCTGGAATAGGGACATTTTGCAAGGTGTTACCATTTATTTCCCTACATTCTATATCTTCCATATCCTTTTCCACAGTAAATACTGGCGCAAAATGCTCATTTAGTATCTCCCCCATCTCCTGCGGCTCCACACAAAGGCTGCCCTGTTGATCTTTGAGGGGCCCTATTCTCTCCCTGGTTACCCTTTGTCTCTACTATTTTTGTAAAAATCTTGAGGGTTCTCCTTAATTCTATCTCATGTCCACTTTTTGCCCTCCTGCTTTATCTCTTAAGTATACTCCTACTGCCTTTATACTCTTCTAAGGATTCACTCGATCTATTCTGTCTATACCTGGCATATGCTTCCTTCTTTTTCTTAACCAAACCCTCCATTTCTTTAGTCATTCCCTATACTGACCAGTCTTTCCTTTCACCCTAACAGGAATATACTTTTTCTGGATTCTCATAATCTCATTTCTGAAGGCTTCCCATTTTCCAGATGTCCCTTTACCTGCAAACATCTGCCCCCAATTAGCTTTTGCCTAATACCTAATACAAAATTGACCTTTCTCCAATTTAGAACTTTAACTTTTAGATCTGGTCTAACCTTTTCCATCACTATTTTAAATCTAATAGAATTATGGTCACTAGCCTCAAAGTGCTCCCCCACTGACACCTCAGTCACTTGCCCTGCCTTAAGGCTAAGGGTGAATGCCATAAAGAAACAGTAAAGTGACTTCAGGAGGGTTTGTACAGGGTTTATGAATGAGCAAGAACATAGATCGAATATGATGTGAAAAAAATGTGAGTTTATCCAGTTTGGTAGGAGAAATAGATGTGCAGAGTATTTCTTAAATGACAAGAGATTGCAAAGTGTTGATGTACAAAAGATGTTAATAAGTCACTGAAGGCTAAAATGCAGCTGCAGCTGGCTATTAGGAAAGCTAATGGAATGTCAACTTTTATCACAAGTGTTTGAGTATAGCAGTAGTAAAGTACAAAATTCTTTCCAAGCTGTGCAGTCACATGGGCATGCAGCTGCTCAGACGTTCTATGCACACCAATTTGTATGCAAACACATTGACTTCTAGTTCCAGAAACTACTGTTGCACAGAAAGCACATAGGTCCAAACAGCAACAGGAAAAATTACAGAGAAGGTAGGTGAAATGTTTACTTCATTTGAACAGAATTTTAATTAGTTAACACCCATAGTCCTGTGCATAGTTTTGGTCTCCTTATCTCAAGAAAGATATTACTGCCATAGAGGGAATGCAACAAAGTTTCACCAGATTTGTTCCTGGGATGAAGATAGATTGGGCAAACTGGACTGATATTCTTAAGAGTTTCAAAGAATGAGAGGTATTCTTATTGAAACCCATAGAATCTTTAAAGGTATAAGACCATAACAGACAATATAAGAGCAGAACTAGGATATTCCCCCCATTGAGTCTACTTTGCCATTTAAACATCGCTGATATGTTTCTCAAACCCATTCTCCTATCTTCTCTCATAATCTTTGATCCTCATACTAATCAAGTGGTTATTATCTCTATCATAAATCCACTCAATGACTTGGCCTATGGACCTTTATTCAGCAATGAGTTCCACAGATTGATCACATTCTGGCTGAAGAAATTCCTCCTCATCTCAGTTCTAATGGGTTGACCTTTCACTCTGAGTCTGTTACTTTGGATTCTAATCTCTGTTACTAATGGAAACATCTCCGTGTCCATTCTATCCAGGTCTCTGAGTATTCGGTAAGTTTCAATGAGATCATTTCTGATCTTCCTAAACTGTATCAAGTGCTGATCCAGAGTTATCACTTGCTTCTCATATGACAAGTCCTACATTCCTGGGATCATTCTTGTGAACCTCCTCTGAACCCCATCCAAGGCTAGCACATACATTCTCAGATACAATGTGGTTCACAAGAGTCTTATACTGCCTCAACAGTACATCTCTCCTCTTTTATGCTAGCCCTCTCAAAATGAATGCTAACATTGCATTTGCCTTCCTAACTGCAAACTGAAGCTGCTTGTTAACTTTGTGAAAATCCTGAATTAGGACTGCCAAGTCCATTTGTGCTTCAAAGTTTTGAAGACTTTCCCCATTTAGAATACAGTCTATGCCTTTATTCTTCCTACCAAAGTCCATAACCTCACACTTTCCCACATTTTATTCCATCTGCCACTTCTTTGCCCACTTTCCTAGTCTGTCCAAGTCCTTTGCAGCCTGATGGCTTCCTCAACATGACCTACCCCTCCATCTCTCTTTGTGCCATCTGCAAACTTAGCAACAATGCATCAGGTTCTTCATCCAGATCATTAATTATAACATGAATTTATGGTCTCAACACTTACCTCTAGGGTCACTGGCTGCCATCCTGGAAAAGACCCCTTTATCCTTACTCTCTGCCTTTAGATAGTCAGACAATCCTAGTTTTCCCCATAGGCTCTTACTTTATTTAGCAGCCTCCTGTGCAGCTACTTGTCAAGGGCTTTCAGGAATTTAAATAGATCATGTCCACTGGCTCTCCTTTATCTAACTTGCTTGTTCCCTCCTCAAATAATTCTAACACATTTGTCAGGCATGACTTCCCTTTGATCATGTCGTACTGACTCAGTTCTATTTTATCATGCACTTCCAAGTACTCTACAATCTCATTTATATTAATGAACTCTAAAATCTTATCAACAACCAAGGTCAGGCTAATTGGCCTATAACTTCCCATTTTCTGCCTCATTCCCTTCTTAAAGAGGGATGTTATATTAGCTATTTTACAGACAGGTTTCCCTTGTTTGGGCAGTATAGAACCAGGGGGACACCACTTAGGTCGAAGGTGAAATCAAGAAGGACAGATGATCAGTAGGGCGGTGTTGGCTTGCCTTTCCTTAAAACAATTTACACAACTCCGATCAGAATGGTATGAATGAATTTTCCCAGATGTCCCACAATACCAAAGTGGTCAAATCAATTCAAACTCAAGCCAGTACCAATGCAAAACAGTCCCACTTTGTTAGGAACAAAATTACAATAATCTTGAACACCAATCGAACTATTTCTAATCCTATTTGACCCCTTAATGTCACAATACTTCCCAAGTACGTTGTAAATTTAGGCAGTTGCATTCTCCATGGCTGTGTCTTTGGGTCTGCGAAGCTGCTTTCTTCCTCTTTCTCTGGATGGTCAGCTGGTCTCCGTCTCTTGCCAACATATTCTCCTCGGAGAGACTCAGACAATTCCACGAGATTCCAAGATTGAGGTCTGTAAGTGAACCTTTTTTTTTAATTTACCTCTTAGATGGCTTTCTGGAACTTTCTATAGTTCTGGCCAATCAGGGAGATACGTGTAATAATTAGAAACAAGCGTCAATTGTTTAGATGCCATTGCTATTATTCGTTTCTTTGTGTAGCAGGAATCTTTCTGTCTGGCCTCATGGATAAGTTGTTGGGATATGTCTGACCAGGAGAACTGTTGCCTTTTACATTATGCTAATGTCATTAACACCTGGATGTTGTGTTTATACTGTGCCTGATGTGTGGATTTTGTGATTTCAGATTTCTACTTGACCAAAGTACCCAATGTCTTTTGCTGTTAGGCCACGGTAGCAATCTAACTGTGCTTTAGCAGCCAGTATCCTGTTACAGCAGGAAACTCACAGCTGAGGGTATTCCAAAGAGGAGAGACTGTGTTGGCCCCAAATGATATAGTTGCGAAATGGATACAGCAGTGATGATGGTTCAAACAGCGCTATTGTCATATACAATGCAGAGGAGAGGTGAACTGATCTGAAGGAGACATGTGGACCAGCTGGTCACCACACCTGATCAATAGGGGGACAGTTCCTCTGAATAATGAGCCAGTCCAAATGGAACCAGTGATGCTGATCAAGTCATGTCTCTCCGAGCTAGGGTTAGCCATACACAAGGAGGAGACAACAGCAGTGTCACAGGACAACAACAGCCAATCAGAGAGGAATATACCTGTGGAACAACAGGAGCTTTGGGAAATCCAGGTGACTACATTTGAAAAGTTCCTGAGACAAAGAGATAGTCTTCAAGAAATAACCATCCCCCTAAGAGACAAATCATATCAATGTAAACTATGGAAATGCTGTTTTCTTTTTCCATGTTTTGTTTTGTGCCTATTCCTAATGTGATTTATGTATGTATATATATATATATATATATGTACTTCAATAATAATTTAATTGTTGCATATGTGCTTATTAATGGAAGTTTTAAAATAAGCAAGGAGGAGTGTTTTGTATGTGGTTGAGGATGTGGACCTGTTTAGAGAGTTGGTCAGGTGACCCAAAGGGGCCGAGTTTGAGTCCCATCTAGAACTGACTGTGGAAGTGTGAACATCATCAATAAAGTGCTCCTGTTTGTATTTACCATTCATCTTCATAGTTTCTGTTCTCAAAGGACCCATCAATGTAAAAATTTTCAGTTTGGCAAAATAGAGTGCCACAGGATTTGTGTTCAGCATTAATTTACAATCTATATCAAAGACTTGAATGAAAGGCCAAAACATATGCTACCAAATTTACTGACAACACTCAAATTTTCAGAAAGGCAGGCTGTGAAGAGGACACTGGAGTTTGCAAACCAATATAAATAGTTTTAGTGAGAAAGATTGTTCTGATGTGATAAAACGAGAACAGGTTCCCTTTGGCAGGAAGAATAGAGAAGCAGTATATTATTTAAATGGGGGAAACTGCAGGACATGAAGCTACAGAAGAATTTCGGTGTTCTATTACATAAAACACATAAGTTAGTTTATGGTATAGTAAGTGAGTAGGAAGGCAAGTGGAATGCCACGATTTATTATAAGGGAATTGGATATAAAAGTAAAAATATCTTGCTGCAGTTGTACAAGACATTTGTGAGACCATATCTAAAGCATTATAGATTTAAGAAAGGATATAATTATATCAAAAATAGTTCAGAAAGGTCCAGGGAACACATTGGTTGAAGGGCTTATGACAAGTGAAAAATTTGGATAAGTTGTCCCTGTGTCATTCGAGGTTTAGAAGAACAAAAGTGAAACGTATAAGATTTGGGGGGTTTGACAGGATGGATATTGAAAAGTTAGTTCCTCTAGTGGGATAAGGTAGATCTGGGGGGATCTCAATATTGGAGATATGGAGGAATGTAGAGTTGAGGCTATTATCAGATCAGTCATGATCTTATTGAAAAGTAAATTTAACTTGATGGGTTGAATGGCCTACTCTTGTTTATAATTCATATTTTCTAATGTTTATATGGCACCTCTCAGTTGTTACCATCTTTTTCTCAGTAATTCTGCCATTCTCCCAGTGAAGTTATAGTAAGAGAATCAGAAACTGATTTCAAGCCCTTTGTGTCTTTCATGTTAAAATGTTCAATGCCCGCCCAAATAATACATAAAAGGGTTAGACGATAACACCTAAAGACATATGAGCAAAAGTAAGCCATTCAGCACATCGAGTCTGCGCCACCATTCAGCCATCAATACACAAAACAACACAGCTTTGGCAGCACACTGTGGTAAAAAATTCTATTAATTCTACTCTCTGAGAGAAGAAAATCCTCCTCATCTCAGTCCTAAATGTGTGATCTCTTATTCTGAGACTATGCCTTTCTGGACCTAGGCTCTCCTGTAAGTGAAACAGCATACCTGCATCTTCCTGGGAGAAAGTGCAGAGTGCAGATGCTGGAGATCAGAGTCAAGAGTGTGGTGCTGGAAAAGCACAGCCAGTCAGGCAGCATCTGAGGAGCAGGAGAATCAAGAAGGGCTGATGAAGGGCTTATGCTGCCTGGCTTGCTGTGCTTTTCCAGCACCACACTCTCGACTACCTGCATCTTCCTGTCAATCTTGCATGTCTCAATAGGCTGCCTTTCATCCATATGAACTCCAATTAGTACAGGCCTAACCTATATAACCTCTCCATTTCTGGTACCATCCCTAGTATCAGCCTAGTGAACCCGTCTCCAATGCCAGTACAGCTTTCCTGAGGGACCGAAAACTGTCTATATTATTCCATTATGGTCTCATGTGTGCCTTGTACAGCTTTAGCAAGACCTCCTGGGTGACACAGTGGTTAGCACTACTACCTCACAGTACAAGAGACCCGAGTTCAATTCCCACCTCAGGCGACTGTCTGTGTGGAGTTTACACATTCTCCCCATGTCTGTGTGGGGGTGCTCTGATTTCCTCCCACAGTCCAAAAATGTGCAGGTTAGGTGAATTGGCCATGTAGTGTTAGGTGTATGGGAATGGGTCTGGGTGGATTGCGCTTCGGTGGGTTGATGTGGACTTGTTGGGTTGAAGGCCTGTTTCCACACTGTAAGTAATCTAATCCTACTTTTATACTCCATTTCCTTTGAAATAACGCCCAAAATTCAATTTGCCTTCCCTGTAACCAACTGAACTTGGATGCAATATTAATTCAACATAAAAGGGAAGATTTTCACTATTGAATCAGGATTATCCTTAAATTAGGATCTCTAAATAATGGGAAGGAAATTAAAGTTTCTTCCTGTATTGAAATGATTTAAATCTGCAACTGCTATCGACTCTTCCAGTTTGCAAATTATCTGTGGTTTGAGTAACAGTCAAGTTGGCAATGTTTAAGCAGATGGTTTGGAGAATTTAAAGCATTCTGTGCCTTTGTTTAATATCAGTGTAGGAGGTGCCTGTCTTAACCCATAAACAATATCCCTCTGTCAAATTTAAATAATTCAAAATTCAGTGAGTCATATTGATATTTGGCAGCAACACAGGCAGGCAATATCTTCTGTCAGGTACCCAATCATACACATGCCATTTCTTTCTGTCAGCCCTGCCAGTAGTAATACATCACCAGCATCATATTGTTAAAGAGAGAGAATGTGCTGTAAATAAATGTCGGCAGCATAGTATGGACTTATACATTATATTTGTACAAACTGAGTCCAACTTAATTTGTTCCTTGCCAACCAACACGGTAAGGAACTGACGGTTTGTTATCACATGCCAGAATACAACTGGGTGCATGATTCACAAGACAGAATTCGAGGCTAGCCAGTTCTCAGTAGAAGACATGATTGATTAATGCAAGGAAGGTCTGCTTTCGAGCATGGTTTAAACCTTACTAAATGCTGACTGATGTTTCCAGTGAATTGACAGTTCCTTGTTTCAAATGAAGAGCTACATTCATTTAAAGCAATGACAGCTGTCCAATATTTTATGTGAAACTGTTGTTTGTTGTACATTCAAGAGCGTTAGCTGTCTGAAGCAATGCCACAAAATAGTTTTTCATCTATTCAACTCTTCTGTAGTGAGTTGATTTCCAGCTGTCTTGGGAATTATGTGTTTAAAAAATATAATTTTGTACCAACCTATCTGCACATATTATGACACACCTTCACGGTGGGTGGAAAATCAATACCTCTGTGGATCAGAAGTAGAAACGTTACCACTGTGCCACAGACCTCTAAGATGTGTGTGAATGAAGGGCTTTTAACTCTGAGATTTGTGAATGTGGGGAAGTTCTGAACACTGTTAACTTATTTTGAAATTATTCTGTTCAGTCATGTTATGATATTCTTCCAGCACAATAAAACTTGAACCTAAACCTTTATGAACTGCTGAACATTAAATCGCAAGTAGTTAAGTAGATGATTATGGTTAATTGATGAAGTCATTGACTGAATAGATATAATGGCAGACAGGAAGGACTTCTATGTGAAAATACTTCCAAGACTGAGAAGTTAATGAACTCTATCTACAAAATATTTTGTTGTTTTTTTTGTTTGGTTGCTAAGGGAAAGGGCATTATCACAGGCAAATTGCAGTGCTCACGTTTTGAAGGGGGGCAAGCAGGGTGGGAGTACAGGGGTCAGCCACCTCTGTAGTGGTCTTGAGAGGAGACTTGTAAGGGGGCTGTGCATGGTTCTTCCCCCAGCTGGGTGCCTCCTTGCACTGTTCTGACTCCTTTGAGGAAGGGGCACTTGGAGTGAGAGGTAAGTTCTCATCCCTCTTTCACCATGCCTTTGGTCGTGATAACTGATGGCTGAGGCAATGGAATGCAAATCTGTGTACAGCGGACCCTAAGAATGCTGGGCCTGGCTCTCCATCAGAGTTGTCAACCTGTCCATAGGTGCAGACAGTCATGCTTGGGAAAACTAGGTCCCCACAGCATAACTGTACTCCTGAAACTTCTGGGCAGTGATAGCCATTGCCTTCCACATACCAGTCTGCTGTTCCTATTCCTCCTTGTGAATGTGCATAACGTCCATGATTTCTGACCCAATGGGATTCTCTTCTGTCTGGTGCTAAACAGGTGCCTGCTGTCTGGCTGTCCTCTGAGAGCCAGTGACCTGGGGTATTTCTCCTTGATCAGCTGTGGAGCAGTCGCAGTGAGGTGCTCACAGATTTGTGCTCCAACATGTTATAGACCTATGATTCCGTCTGAGGAGTCGATATCTGAGCTGTAGAGGGGTACAAGAGGCATACTTGCCAAAATGTCCTCTGAGGCCTCGGTACTCTCATCTTCAGAGGTTGAGGAGGTGGCTTCTAGGGGTGCTGGTTATTTCACTGCAGTGATGATGTTGTAGATGCTAGCAGGACCTGCAAGACAGAAGACAGAAGGTGTCACAACCAATGCTTAGAAGTAGTGTGCAATGAATAAGACTGAGCTTGGAGTTCAGGTTCATAGCTCCTTGAAAGTGGAGTTGCAGGTAAATAGGATAGTGAAGAAGGCTTTTGGTATGCTTTCCTTTATTGGTCAGAGTATTGAGTACAGAAGTTGGGAGGTCATGTTGTGGCTGTACAGGACATTGGTTAGGCCACTTTTGGAATATTGCATGCAAATCTGATCTCCTTCCTATCAGAAGGATGTTGTGAAACTTGAAAGGGTTCAGAAAAGATTTACAAGGATGTTGCCAGGGTTGGAGGATTTGAGCTATGAGGAGAGGCTGAACAGGCTGGGGCTCTTTTCCCTGGAGCATCGGAGGCTGAGGGGTAACCTCATAGAGGTTTACAATATTATGAGGAGCATGGATAGGGTAAATAGGCAAAGTCTTTTCCCTGGCGTGGGAGAATCCAGAACTAGAGGGCATAGGTTTAGGGTGAGAGGGGAAAGATGTAAAAGAGACCTACGGGGCAATTTCTTCACACAGAGGGTGGTACGTGTATGGAATGAGCTGCCAAAGGAAGTGGTGGAGGCTGGTACAATTGCAACATTTAAAAGGCATTTGGATGGGTATATGAATAGGAAGGGTTTGGAGGGATATGGGCCGGGTGCTGGCAGGTGGGACTAGATTGGGTTGGGATATCTGGTCGGCATGGACAAGTTGGACCGAAGGGTCTGTTTCCATGCTGTATATCTCTATGACAGTGGAGTTAGTCTAATAGTTGCAGTGGAATGAGGAGTGGTACTTACATAGTTAGAATCATAGAATCCCTACAGTGTGAAAACAGGCTTTTCGGTCCAGCAAGTCCACACCAACCCTCCGAAGATTATCCCACCCAGACCCATTCCACTATTACTCTACATTTACCTCTGACTAATGCACCTAACCTACACATCCCTGAACACTATGAGCAATTTAGCATGGCCAATTCACTTAATATGCTCATCTTTGGATTGTGGGAGAAAACTGGAGCAAACTTACGCAGACACGGGGAGAACATGCAAACTCCCTACAGACAGTTGCTCAAGGCTGGATTCGAACCTTGTCCCTAGCACTGTGAGGCAGCAGTGCTATCCACTGAGTCACCATGCTATCCCATTGATGGGATGTTTCAACATGACCATAGGAGTGGTCCTGGTCTTCTCCAGTGAGGGCAGAATTTTCTCCTTTGTGACCTATTTTGGGCTGTTCTTACCTGGAATGAGAGAAAGGGAGGCATTGAGTGAGGCAAAAGTGGATGGCACAGCTCTGAGTGACAATGCAAATCAAAGGTATGTTGGGTGAGCGAGTATGCATTGCAAGAACATGCAAGGTTAGTTTTCTGGGAAGGGGAAATGAGAATAAGTGGGGAACGATGTTGTAGGCAATAGTGAGAGGAGAAGAGCAGGAATCTTGGTGGGAGGTGGGTGCAGTAACAGAGATAGAGTAAGTATAAGATAACAGAAAGAAGATGGTGGCATTTGCCAGGGGAGCAGATATGGTCATTGACCTACATGGAACAAGGTGGACATCTGTCCGGATTGTTGAGATGGCATTGACCTGGATGATAATTTTGAACTGGCTGTCAGTGACTGGTTAATGATGTCCTCTACCTTTCCTCTAGGAAGAAGATGCCCCTCATTTGCAGCATCCCTTCACCAGTAGCTATAGGTCCCTATAGGAGAATCATGGTCCCATCTTCCCTGCTCCGATATGTTTAAATTCTATCCTTGACAAAGCAAGGCATATTTGGAATGCCAAACTACATCCAGGTGCACAGTAGCCTTTCAAAGATGGCATGGGCACAAGGGGATCCCAGTCTTTCAGCAGATTTCCATTGAATTGGAAGTTGTTCCAATGTTATAATGGGGTTAGGATCAGAAGTGACGGATGCTTTAAGGAAGGATAGGTAGTTGATGAGGTGATTTTGGTAAGTTAGAGCAAACAAATTTGGTAGGCCTCATGACTCAACCCAGCTCACACATCCAAAAAAAATCACAAGGTTTAGCTGAATGTCTCTGTCAGAGTTGAGAGTATTTGAAGTTGTCAGATTTTTCTTTAAGTAAGTGTAAAGGAAAGAACAAAACAACAGACCTCTAGAGTGGAATAAAGGAGACATTAGATGAGAAGAATGTATGAACAAGGAACAAAGTTAGACCACTCAGCCCTTCGTGCCTGCTCCCCCATTCAGTAAGATCATGGTTTTAGATTAGATTACTTACAGTGTGGAAACAGGCCCTTTGGCCCAACAAGTCCACACCGCCCCGCCGAAGCGCAACCCACCCATATCCATTCCCCTACATCTACCCCTTACCTAACACTACGGGCAACTTAGCATGGCCAATTCACCTGACCTGCACATCTTTGGAGTGTGGGAGGAAACCGGACCACCCGGAGGAAACCCACGCAGACACGGGGAGAATGTGCAAACTCCACACAGTCAGTTGTCTGAGGCGGTAATTGAACCCAGGTCTCTGGCGCTGTGAGGCAGCAGTGCTAACCACTGTGCCACTGTGCCATCTGCTTTTAAGCCCAACTTTAACTTCCTGCATATTCCCATAATCTTTTATGTTCTTAGTTATCAAGAATCTACCTACTTTTGCCCTAAAAATATTTAAAGATGCTACACTTACTGCCTTTTGAACAAAGGAATTTTAAAGACTCACAAATTCCTAAGAGAAAAAAGTTTCCTCATCTCTCTCTAAAATGGGTGACGCCTTGTTTTTAAACAATGATCTCTAATTCTAGGTTTTCTCAGAGGAGGAAACATCCTTTAAACTTCTGCCCACTCAAGTCCCCTCAGGATCATAAATGCTTCAACTAAGTCACTTCTGACTCTTGTAAACACCGAAGGATACCAGCCTAGCCTGTCTAGCTTTTCCTCATAGGGCAATCTGCTCATTCCAGATGTTAGTCTAGTAAACTTTCTCTGAGCCACTTCCAGCATCTTAACATCTTTCCATTAGTAAGGTGACCAGTGCAGTACACAGTACTCCAGATGAAATCTCACCAATGCATGGATAAATGAATTGAATGCTCTTGTATTCAATTCCCTTCATAATAAACCATACTATTCAGTTAGCCTTCCTGTTATTTGCTGTACCTGCAATTCACACACTTGGACACCCAGATCTTTCTGTATCTCAGAGTTCAACAAGTTCTCACCATTTGGATAAATGCTTCCTACTTATTCTTTGTGCCAAAATAGACAATTTCACACTTTTCCACATTGTACATCATTTGTCAGATTTTGTCCACTCACTTAACTGATCAATATCTTTTTATATTCTGTTCATAACTCACTTCTCTACTTATCTTTTTGTCATCAGCAAATTTAGCTTCAGCTTCATCCAAACCATTTATATGAAATCCCCAGTTCTAAACCTGGGGTGTTTCACTCCTAACATCCTTCCAGCCTGAGAATAATCTCACCTAGCCCTAGTGTCCCAGGGACAGTTGCAAAAGATTGGAAAATGGCTAATATAACACCTGTTAAGCAAGAAGGGAAAGAGAAGATGGACAAGTGTAGGCCAGTTGGCCTGACCTCGGCCGTTGGTAAGATTTTAGGGTCTATTATTAAGGATGAGATTGAAGGGCACTTGGAAGTGCATGGTAAAATAGGGCTAAGTCAGCAAGGCTTTGTCAAGGGGAGGTCATGTCTGACAAATCTTTTAGAATTCATTGAGGAGGCAATAAACAAGTAAGACAAAGGAAAGCTAATGGATATGATCCATTTGGATTTCTGAAAGGTGTTTGTACAAGGTGCTGCACAAGAGGCTGCTAAACAGATAAGAGCCCATGGTATTAGGGGTTGGGACTGGATAGAGTATCAGTTGACTGGCAGAAGGCAGAGGGTAGGGTTGAAAGGGTCTTTTTCAGGATGGAGGCTGTGACTAGTGGAGTTCTGCAAGGGGAATGGCTTCAGATATTTGGAGCACAAAAAGACGTAGGTGTCTCAGTTCAGGTTTCTCTTAAGGTTAACATTCAGGTTCAGTTGGCAGCTAGGAAGACAAATGCAATGTTTTTTTTATTTCAAAAATATATTTTATTCATAAAATACTTTGATGGTCTGTACAGTTGGTCATGACATACATACATAAACATTTGCATACAGCGGTCAGAATTTATCATTCATATATACAGGTCTGTAAGTTTATCAATCATATATTCATATATTTAGCTGAGGCATCAGCAGAGCCCAAATGACTCTGTTCTTCTTTAGGCAGGCTGATCTGGCCATCAGGGTGAGGGTGGCATTGGGTGTATTTTTTCCCCCGTTGCACAGATCTTTATACATCGAGTCCCTTCAGACCCGGTCCATCTTTGATCTCAATATAAATTGGAAGATGGCCCGGGTGACTGCAGCGGTACAGGGTCTGGGAATAGGCCAGACCTGTGCCACGTATAACAGCAATGACAGTGCCTCACACCTGATGACCAGGTTTTTTCCCGCGATGGAGAGTGACCGTAGCTTCCATCTACCCAGTTTCAGCCTCACTTTGCTGATATGTTCCTCCCAAGACTTGGCGCACGCACCAGCCCCCCCGAACCAAATACCCAGCACCTTCAGGTGGTCGGTCCTGATGGTGAAGGGGATCAAGGATTGGTCGGCCCAGTTCCCGAAGAGCATGGCCTCGCTCTTGCCTCGGTTTACCTTGGCCCCCGAGGCCCATTTGAACCGGTCACATATGCACAAGAGTCTGCGCACGGACAGTGGATCTGAGCAGAAAATGGCAACGTCATCCATGTACAGGGAGACCTTAACCTGCAGGCCCCCGCTGCCAGGAATAGTCACCCCTCTCAGGTTCGCATCCTTCCTGATGGACTCAGCAAATGGCTCTATGCAACACACAAACAAGGCGGGTGAGAGGGGGCATCCCTGCCTGACTCCAGATCTGACTGGGAAGCTATCTGATTCCCACCCATTGATTGAGACTGCACTGACAATGTTGGTGTAGAACAGTCTGATCCAATTGCAGATTCCCTCCCCAAAGCCCCCCATTTTGAAGAGAATATCTCTCATATACCTGTGTAATATCCTGTCAAAGGCTTTCTCCTGGTCCAGGCTGATCAGGCAAGTGTCCAACCCTCTGTCCTGCACGTAGCTGATCATATCCCTGAGGAGTGTGAGACTCTCAGCGATCTTCCTGCCTGGTACAGCACAGGTTTGGTCAGGTTGAATCACCGACCCCAGAGCAAACCTTTGACAAAATTTTGTAATCCGCATTCAACAGTGAGATTGGTCTCCAATTTTTGAGTTCCTCCCTCTCCCCCTTCAGCTTGTAGATGAGGGTGATGATGCCTTTCCTCATGGATTCACTCATGGTACCTGCCCGAAGCATACTGACATACACCTCCAGCAGGCCCTGGCCATTCAAGTCCCACAGAGCAGAATAGAGCTCGACCGGTAAGCCGTCACTTCTGGGAGTTTTATTCTTTTCGAAGGACTCGAGGGCCTTGGTCAGCTCATCCAGAGATAGCGGTTGGTCCAGCCTCTCCTGTGTTCTGTCATCTAAGACCTCTGTGATAGAGGACAGGAACGACTTGGAGGCCACGCTGTCGGTCGGCTTTGCATCATACAGACTGGCATAGAAGGATTTGCTGATCCTCATGACGTCAGCCTGAGATGACGTTACCGAGCCATCTTCTTCCTTCAGGCTGCTGAGCACAGAGCTCTCTTTGTGCATCTTCTGGAAGAAGAAACATGAGCACATCTGTCCTGCTCCACCGAGCGGACTCTGGACCGGAAGATTATCTTGGAGGCCTCCGAAGCAAAGAGCAAGGCTTGCTGGCCCTTCACCTCCTTAAGGTCCTCCTTGACATTGACCCCCATCGTCTGCAGCAGGAGCAGGTTCTGCATACTTTCCTGGAGCTGGGACAGTTTTCCCCGCCTCTCTCTCACCTCCTGAACACCTTTGAGGATAAAGAACCTCTTGATGTTCCCTTTTACTGTTTCCCACCAGTCGGCTGGAGACTCAAAGAGGAGCTTCACAGTTCTCCAACCTGCGTAGTCCCTTTTGAGCTCCTCAATGTTTCCTGGGGTCAACAGCTTTTTGTTGAGCTTCCGCGTTCCCTTGGAGCCCACTGCTCGTCCTGTAGGTGACAGTTGGCCAGCAGGAGGCAGTGGTCAGAGAAGAACACCGGCTTGATCTCGGTGGATCTGACCGAGAGCGTTCGGGACACAAACAGGCGTTTTTTTTATTTCAAAACTATACTTTATTCATAAAATACTTTAATGATCTGTACAACTGGACATGCCATACATATGTAAACATTCCATTTGTTTTCATACCGAAAACAGCGTAATCATTCCTAGTTACAGGTCGGTACGATTACATTTTTAGCTGAGGTGTCAGCGGAGCCCAAATGACTGCGTGGGCCCCCTGTTCTTCTTTAGGCAGGCAGATGTTACACGATGGTCTTTCCCCACCGCGCCTTAGTGGCAGCTGCCCCAAGCTTCAGCACGTCCCTCAACACGTAGTCCTGGACCTTGGAATGTTCCCGTCTGCAACACTCAGTCGGGGTCAACTCCTTCAGCTGGAAGATCAACAGGTTTCGGACCACCTAGAGAACATCCTTCACCGAGTTGATGATCCTCCAGGCACAGTTGATGTTTGTCTCGGTGTGCATCCCAGGGAACAGGCTGTACAGCACGGAGTCCCGTGTCACGGCGCTGCTCGGGACGAACCTCGACAAACACCACTGCATTTCTCTCCAGACTTCCTCTGCATAGGCACATTCCAAAAGGAGGTGTGTGACTGTCTCGTTTCCCCCCTGCAGCCGCTTCAAGGGCAGCGTGCGGTGCGGCTGAGAGTCCGGGCGTCCATGAAGGATCTTACAGGCAGAGCCCTTCTCACCACCAGCCAAGCCATGTCTTGATGCATGTTGGAGAGTTCTGGCGATGAAGCATTCTGCCAAATGGCTTTGACAGTCTGCTGAGGGAACCGCTCGATAGGATCCGCCCTCTCCTTTTCCCAAAGGGTCTCAAGGACACTACGTGCTGACCACTTCCTGATGGACTTGTGGTCAAAGGTATTTTTCTCCATAAACTTCTCCACGAAGGACAGGTGATACAGAACGGTCCAACTACTCGGAGCGTTCCGCGGCAGCGAGGCCAGGCCCATCCTTCACAACACCGGGGACAGGTAGAACCTCAGTACATAGTGACACTTGGTGTTTGCGTACCGGGGATCCACGCACAGCTTGATGCAGCCACACACAAAGGTGGCCATCAGGGTGAGGGTGGCATTGGGCGTGTTTGTTCCCCCATTGCACCGGTCTTTGTACATTGTGTCTCTTCGGACCCGATCCATCTTTGATCTCCATATAAATTGGAAGATGGCCCAGGTGACTGCAGCGGTACAGGGTCTGGGAATAGGCCAGACCTGTGCCACATATAACAGCAATGACAGTGCCTCACACCTGATGACCAGGTTTTTTCTCGCGATGGAGAGCGACCGTAGCTTCAATCTACCCAGTTTCTGCTACACTTTGCTGATACGCTCCTCCCAAGACTTGGCTCATGCCCCAGCCCCCCCGAACCAAATACCCAGCACCTTCAGGTGTTCGGTCCTGACGGTGAAGGGGATCGAGGATTGGTCGGCCCAGTTCCCAAAGAGTATGGCCTCACTCTTGCCTCGGTTTACCTTGGCCCCCGAGGCCTGTTCGAACTGGTCACATATACACATGAGTCTGTGCACGGACAGCAGATCCGAGCAGAAAACAGCGACGTCATCCATGTACAGGGAGGCTTTAACCTGCAGGCCCCCGCTGCCAGGAATAGTCACCCCTCTCAGGCTCGCATCCTTCCTGATGGACTCGGCAAATGGCTCTATGCAGCACACAAACAAGGCAGGAGAGAGGGGGCATCCCTGCCTGACTCCAGATCTTACAGGGAAGCTATCTGATTCCCACCCACTGATTGAGACTGCGCTGACAATGTTGGTGTGGAGCAGTCTGATCCAATTGCAGATTCCCTCCCCAAAGCCCATTTTGAAGAGAATATCTCTCATATACCTGTGTGATATCCTGTCAAAGGCTTTCTCCTGGTCCAGGCTGATCAGGCAGGTGTCCAACCCTCTGTCCTGCACGTAGGCGATCGTATCTCTGAGGAGACTCTCAGCGATCTTCCTGCCCGGCACAGCACAGGTTTGGTCGGGATGAATCACCGACCCCAGAGTAGACCTGACCCGGTGGGGGATTACCTTTGACAGAATTTTATAATCCGCATTAAACAGTGAGATTGGTCTCCAATTTTTGAGTTCTTCCCTCTCCCCCTTCAGCTTGTAGATGAGGGTGATAATGCCTTTCCTCATGGATTCACTCATGGTACCTGCCCGAAGCATACTGACATACACCTCCAGCAGGTCCTGGCCATTCAAGTCCCACAGAGCAGAATAGAGCTCAACCGGTAAGCCGTCACTTCCGGGAGTTTTATTCTTTTCGAAGGACTCGAAGGCCTTGGTCACTCATCCAGAGATAGCGGCTGGTCCAGCCTCTCCTGTGTTCTGTCGTCTAAGACCTCCGTGATAGAGGACAGGAATGACTGGGAGGCCATGCTGTCGGTTGGCTTCGCATCATACAGACTGGCATAGAAGGATTTGCTGATCCTCATGATGTCAGCCTGAGACAATGTTATCGAGCCATCTTCTTCCTTCAGGCTGCTGAGCACGGAGCTCTCTTTGTGCACCTTCTGGAAGAAGAAACATGAGCACGTCTCGTCCTGCTCCACCGAGCGGACCCTGGACCGGAAGATTATCCTGGAGGCCTCCAAAGCAAAGAGCGAGGCTTGCTGGCCCTTCACCTCCTAGAGGTCCTCTGTGACATCCACCCCCATCGTCTGCAGCAGGAGCAGGTTCTGCATACTTTCCTGGAGCTGGGACAGTTTTCCCCGCCTCTCTCTCGCCTCCTGAATACCTTTGAGGATGAAGAACCTCTTGATGTTCCCTTTTCCTGTTTCCCACCAGTCCGCTGGAGACTCAAAGAGGGGCTTCAAGGTTCTCCAACCTGCGTAGTCCCTTTTGAGCTCCTCAATGTTTTCCGGTGTCAACAGCTTTGTGTTCAGCTTCCACGTTCCCTTACCAGCCTGCTGCTCGTCCTGTAGGTGACAGTCGGCCAGCAGGAGGCAGTGGTCAGAGAAGAACACCGGCTTAACGTCAGTGGATCTGACCAAGAGTGTTTGGGACACAAACAGGTAATCTATCCTTGAGCGGATAGACCCGTCTGCCCATGACCAGGTGTATCTACGCTGCGCTCTGTCTGCAGGGGTGCTGAAGACGTCGTGCAGCTTGGCATCTTTTACCGTGTCCATCAAGGCTCTGGACATAGCATCCAGTTTACTGTTCCCCCACCCCCCCTCGCCGGATCATCCATCTGCATCAATGATACAGTTGAAGTCTTCGGCCAGAATAACCGGCCTGGACGTAGCCAGCAACAGTGGAAGCTGCTGCAGGACGGCCAACCATTCACTCTTACCCGCTGGGGCGTACACATTAATCAGTCTCAGGGGAGCATTCCAGTACATTACGTCGGTGACGAGGACTCGCCCGCCGACCACCTCCTTAACCTCGGAGATGGTGAAGTTACCTCCTCGCAACAGGATACGCAGGCCGGAGGCGTGGCTATCGTTGCCCCCCGACCAAACTGACGGCCCATGGGCCCACAAGCTCGACATCTCCTGTAACTGCTGAGGTGCGGTATCCCACACTCCTGCAGAAACAGGACGTCGGCTTTAACGTTGGCCAGGAAGGCCATCGTAGAAACACATCGCATAGCCGATTTGATGCTACGCACATTGATACTGGCAATTTTTAACCCCATTTTAACAGTTTATGAGGTTGACACTGTCCATTTGCTGGGGTAGCTGTGTGCATCCCCGTGGTGACAGCAAACTGCTGGACCCTCCCAAGGCTGAGGTAGCTGTCCGGCTCCACGCTTGGGCCATTTCCCCGCTCTGGTGTCTTCGGGTCGGGCCCAGGGTCCGCATAGTCCAGTTCTCCATCTGACAGCAGGGCTGTCACAGGACTGCTGCTCCCAGTTTCCTGGAGCTGTGGGCCGGTGGGTACCTCTTGGTTCTCACCGGGTCGGGGGAGGCCTTTACCCATCCCCTCAGAGGGATCGTCTTTTCCTGTTTGGGCAGTGCTGCCCTCCTTTTTCCACACTGCGCTCTGTCTCCTCCTCTGATGACGACCCTCCTTGCGCCCGTCCTCACCATTGGAAGAACTGCCTATATCCTCGTCATGTAGGTATCACTTCCCCCTTCGCTGGGTGGCATTGGGAGGTTTCCTCTTCCTGCTTTTAACAGTAATCCAATCCGCTGCTTCCTTTGATCCCTCCTCTTCCATTTCCTCCGTCTGTCTTGAAGGAGCTTGGATGGGCTGACAGGCAATGTTAGCATTGATTTCAGGAGGACTAGAATACAAGAGTAGAGATGTAGTGCTGAAGTTGTATAAGGTTCTGGTCAACCTCATTTGGAATATTGTGAGCAGTTTTGGGTCCTGTATCTAATGATGAAAACATTGGAGAGGTTCCAGAGGCGGTTTACAAGAATTTGTCCAGGGCTTGAAGGACTTGTCATATAAGGAGCAGTTCAGCACTCTGGATCTGTACTCAATAGAGTTTAGAATATGGTGGAGGGATCTTATTGAAACTTACAGAATAATGAGAAGTCTGTATAGAGTGGGCGTGGGGAAGACACTTCCACTAGTAGGCGAGACAAGGACCCAAGGCCATAGCCTTAGAGTGAAGCCCTTTAGAACTGAGCTGATGAAGAATTTCTTGAATCAGAGGGTATTGAATCTGTGAAACTCATTGTTGCAGAAGGCTGTAGAGGCCAAGTCATTAAGTACATTTAAATCAGAGTTAGGTAGGCTCTTGATTAGTAAGGGAATCAAGGGTTATGGGGAGAAGATAGGAGAATAAGGTTGAGAAACATATCAGTCATACTGGAATGGCAGAGCAGTCTCAATGGACTGAGTGGCCTAATTCTGCTCCTATATTCTCCTTATAATCTTCGATCAAATGAAGCTCAATGTAAATGAAACGTAAAAGAGAAAATCATGAATCGGCCACGAGAGTTTTAGATATAAGTATGATCGACTTTAATGAGATGAGACAGATACTGTCCACAGTAAACTGGAACAATGTGTTAATGGACAAAACAATAGAAGAACAGTGGCGGCTGCTTACAGAAACATTTAACACATTGCAAAGCCAGTTTATATCCCTGAAAGGGAGAAGCTCCACTTCACTGGAAAGAAACAGCCATGGACAATTAAAGAGATAAAGGACAGCACGAAACTAAAAGTAAGTGCTTACAAAAACAAAAAAAAGCAGAGATCTTGATGAAAGGGAAAGATGCAAAGATTAGCATGGAACAAAAAGCAGCTTATAAGAGTACTACAAGAGATTATGAAAGGAAACTTTCCGGAGACGTCAAAATCGATAAGAAATTTTATAGTTACATAAAAGGAAAGTGGTGGTCAGGACCAATGTTAGCCATTAAATACTGAAACTGTGACATTGTCAATGGCTATAGGGAAATGACAGATATGTTAAATAATTACTTTGCCTCAGTGTTACAGCAGAAAAGAATGCTACCTTGTCGGAAGTCCAGAGGAAATTATTAGTGGCTTGAGAACAGGTTGAATAAAATGAACGTAAGTAAAACATCAATAATGAGGGAATTAGTGGAACTAAAAAATGACAAATCTCTGGGACCTGATCCTTTTCATCTAAGGCTGTAGAAAATAAGAGAGCACATTGTTAAAGCCCGAACTATAATTTTTCAGAGTTCCTCAGGTAAAGAAGTCATCCCTCTGGATTGGAAATTGCGCATTTCACTCCACTTTTTAAGAGGGGCAAAAGAGGAAAAGCAGGAAATTACAGACCAGTTAACCTAACATCCACAATGGGGAAATTATTGGAGTCTGTAATCAAGTTTACAGCTAATCAGAGATTTATATCAGGTAGAAAATCATGATCATCCCCCTGAAAGATGATGTATCTCATCTCTCTTGCCCCTTGCTCCCCTCCTGTCCATGTTAGTATACCTTATTTTGGAGATATCGATTCTATGTCAATTACACGTATTAAACCCCTCTTAGGCAATGGCCATGGGACAACTACTCTTGACGTCAGATGATAATTGTCCCCTGCCCATGTCCAGTTCAAGATTGTTTTTCATTCCTGTAGGACCAAAACATTCTTATTTTCAACATACTAAAATAAATATGAAAAAACTGAAGTGTGGAACGCGAGTTAAGACATTGATGTTTCTTATTACCTCTTCTGTTATTTCAGACAGAGATTTGTTTACATATGCTTCACACAATGACACAGTTAGATGAGTTTTCATATTACACAGGAAATAACAAATATGGAAAGCTGAGTTAACAGAGGCTTAAGGGAATCTTTAACTCTCAAGTCAGTGAAGCTAAAGTACACAAATAAATAAACAGATGACAGAAACATCAGGGTCACTCTTCTAGCTGATTTCTCTTTAATCCAACAACTTTATCATTGCTGAAAGCAGGAGTGTAGTGGATGGGTCACATGTTTCAAAATGCCTGCTCACTCAGGCTTCTAGTACCCTAACATGTTGCATGTTTCTTTAACGGTGAACAAATGGGAAATTGGACAGCTCTGGTCCCACATTAAGGGCAGCTAATGATTGCTCATGATCACAAAAATGTCTTCAAGGCCTGCATTGTGAGTTTTAATATTCCCTAATGTCATATTGGAAGTCCTGACCCAGGAGGTGGACAGCATGGGGGGAGCTCCTGTTCCCTACCAAGAAGCATGAATCCTCTAAGCAAAACCTAAGCTGCTAGTGGGAAATAGTCACAGTGAAGGTCAATGCCAGGAAATTACAGCCTGCAGACAAGTCAGCCCCTAGATCCTAGCTGCCTAAACATGGTCTCCACCTTGGAAAATGTCAATGGCCTGACAGAGTTGTCAATGATCTCAAATACTTGACTAAACTCTGTTACTGATATACAGGACATTTGCGAGGCCGCTTTTGAAGTATTTTGTTCAGTTCTGGTCTTCCTGCTATAGGACAGATGTTGTTAAACTTGAAAGGGTGTAGAAAAGGTTTACAAGGATGTTGCTGGAATTGAGGGTTTGAACTAAAGAGAGAGTCTGAATAGGCTGGGACTACCTTTCTAGAAGTATCTGAGGCTGAGGGATGATCAAATGGAGGTTTATAAAATCCTGAGGCGCATGGATAGGGTGAATAACTAAGATCTTTTTCCAGGGTAGGGGAGCCCAAAAACTACACGGCATAGGTTTAAGATGAGAGGAGAGAGTTAAAGGAAAAATCTAAGGGGCAAGATTTACACACAATGCTGGTGCATGTATAGAATGATCTGTCAGATGAAGTGGTAGAGGATGGTACAAATACAACATTTGAAAGGCTGCTGAATGGATACTTAAATAGGAAGTGTTTAAAGGGATATAGGCCAAATGCTGGCAAATGGAATTCGACCAAATTAGAATACCTTGTTGGCATGGATGAATTAGGCCAAAAGATCTGTTTCCATGCTGTACATCTCTATGATTGTATGACTTCCTCCTCATTACAACTTCACTGCATCAAAGCTTGCTGTTCACTGTCCTATAAGCACTAACCCATAGTTCAGATAATCTCTTTCTCCAGATATTCAGACTTTCTACTCTCACCAGCATTGCAACTAACTTCCACACACCTCACATCTTATACATGAGGCATACGCTCTGACATTTTGTATACTTTTGGATTCTAGCATGCTTTAATGGTTAGGCTAAGAAGTCATGTGTAGATTCCTTGTCACCAATCATTCTTACTGGTGTTTGGCTCAGATACTGATACCATTTGTACAAAGGGGTCCACACAAAGTCTTTGGCTGAAGCCACACCTATTCTTAAAAAAGAGAAAAGATTCATTAATGCTAGTTATTTTACATTTGAGGTAAATCATGGTCCCTTGTAAGATGACCAGGCTTAGTTTAAAAGTTTAAGTACACAGTGCCATTAGTTACATTGACTTACTATTAGTACAACAGCTTAGAGATGGGAACTAAACACATTATAATTAGTTAGAGTTTTGGTTACTTCCTTCCAGAACAGTTCCTTTATCTCCTGAATGACGCGGCTTATCTGATGATGTCAGTTAACCCTCTCAACTACCAAGTCCTATATGCAACAAAATTAATTCTGAAATGCATTGTTAAAATCCTATGTATTTGAATACAACATTTGAACTAAAAACAATTTACATAAAATTTAGGCAAAACTTGACCCAAGGTTGTCAATCATCAAAATCTGAATATTTCAGAGCCAAAGAATATTTCAGGACATGTTCATAACTCAATTCACACTCTCTGTTTAACAACCTACTATCAATGTTTGCCAGACACTTTCTTGTGTGGGCAGGACTGATATATGAAGAGAAACTGAATTGGTTAGGATTGGTTAGGATTACATATGATTACTAGGTTGGCATGATGGCTCATTGGTTAGCACTGCTGCATCACAGTGCCGCGGGAAAGGGTTCTATTCCACCCTTGGTGACTGTCTGTATGGTGCTTGCACATGCTCCCTTTGTCTGTGTGGGTATTCTCCAGGTATTCCGGTTTTCTCCCACAGTCCAAGGATGTGCAGGTTAAGTGGATTAGTCATGCTAAATTGCTCATAGTGTCCAGGGTCTTGCAGCCTAAGAGGATTAGCCATGAGGAATACCGGAGCTGGGATAGGGGCATAGCTCTATTTAAGTATGCTCTTCAGAGGGTTAGTGTAGACTCAATCAGGGGGAGGTGGGGGAGTGGGGGTAATCATAGAAGCCTATAAAAGTTTGACAGGATTAGACATGTTCAACACAGGAAGGATGTTCCTGATGAAGGAAAGATAACATATTAAGGATAAGAGTGTTGACCATTTAGAACTGAGATTAGGAGAAATTTCTTTACCCAGAGAGTGATAAGTTTGTGGAATTCTCTGCCATAGAAAGTGATTGAGGTCAAAACATAGAATGTTTTGAAAAAGGAGATAAGAATTGATCTTAGTACTAAATGGATCAAAGGGTATGAGGCGAAGGTGGGAGCAGCAAACTGCATTGGAAGATCAAGCATGACTATACTGATTAGAGGAGCAAGCTCAAAGGGCTGAATGGTCTACTGTTACCCCTAATTTCTATGTCGCTATATAATAATGAAAGTGTATACAGTGAAATAAATGTTTAAAAATTGATAGATTTAAATTTTATTGTTACTTGCTCAAATTATTAAACATTTCAGATTACAAATGATTAACTATGCGGTGATTATTAATTACTTACATCTAATTGGTACAGTTCATTTGTAATTTTTACAGCTTATTAAGGCCTATTTTTCAAGTTCACTTGGAGACCACATCAAGCATGCTTAACAACCCCTCAAAAACTTTATTCATTTAAAAGTAATTCCCATGACTTTTGGCCTCAAAACTTCTTCTTAAATATTTGACTTTTGCATCAATGCAGTCAGTTCAAAATAGGTGGATGCTGAGTGAAAGAAAGAAATGTTGGAGGGGTGACATGGGCTTTGTTCAGAGAGGTGGGTTCTAGCTTGATTTTTGAAAAGGGATACAATTCTGGAGTATGAATCCTTAGAAGAGTATAAAGACAGTAGGAGAATACCTACGAGGGAAATCAGGAGGGCAAAAAGGGGACATGAGATAGTTTTGGCAAAAAGGGTTAAGGAGGATCTAAAGGATTTTTACAAATACATTAAGAACAAAAGGGTAACTAGGGAGAGAATAGGGCCCCTCAAAGATCAGCAAGGTGGCCTTTGTGTGGAGCTGCAGAAAATGGCTCAGATACTAAACAAGTATTTTGCATCAGTATATACTGTGGAAAAGGACATGGAAGATATAGAATGTAGGGAAATAGATGGTGATATCTTGAAAAATGTCCATATTACAGAGGAGGAAGTACTGGATGTTTTGAAATGCAAAAAAGTGGATAAATACCCCAGGACCTGATCAGGTGTACCCTAGAACTCTGTGAGAGGCTAGGGAAGTGATTGCTAGGCCTCTTACTGAAATATTTGTATCATTGTTGGTCACAGGTGAGGTGCCGGAAGACTGGAGATTGGCTAATGCGGTGCCACTGTATAAGAAAGATGGTAAGGACAAGCCGGGGAACTATAGACCAGTGAGCCTGATGTCGATGGTGTGCAAGTTGTTGGACGGAATCCTGAGGGACAGGATTTGGAAAAGTTACAAATAATTATGGATAGTTAACATGGCTTTGAGAATAGGAGGCCATGTCTCATGAACTTAATTGAGTTTTTTGAAGAAGTAACAAAGAGGATTGATGAGGGCAGAGTGGTAGATGTGATCTATATGGACTTCAGTAATGTGTTCAACAAGGTTCCCCATGGGAGATTGGTTAGCAAGAATAGATCTCATGGAATATAGGGAGAATTAGCCATTTGGATTCAGAACTGGCTCAAAGGTAGAAGGCAAAGGGTGGTGGTGGAGGGTTGTTTTCAGACTGGAGGCCTGTGACCAGTGGAGTGCTACAACAATCGGTGCTGGATCCACTTCTTTTCATCATTTCTGAAAATGATTTGGATATGAGTTTAAGAGGTATAGTTAGTAAGTCTGCAGATCACCCCGAATTTTGAGGTGTAGTGGACAACGAACAATGTTAACTCAGATTACAACAGGATCTTGATCATATGGGCCAATGGGCTGAGAAGTGGCAGATAGTTTAATTTAGATAAATGTGAGGTGCTGCATTTTGGGAAACCAAACTTAGCAGGACCTATACACTTACTGGTAAGGTCGTAGGGAACATTGCTGAACAAAGAGACCTTGGAGTACAGGTTCATTTCTCCTTGAAAGTAGAGTCGCAGGTAGATAGGATAGTGAAGAAGGCGTTTGGTATGCTTTCTTTTATTGGTCAACATACTTAGTACAAGAATTGGGAGGTCATATTGCAGCTGTGCAGGGTATTGGTTATGCCACTGTTGGAATATTGCTTGCAATTCTGGTCTCCTTCATATTGGAAAGATGTTGTGAAACTTGAAAGGGTTTGGAAAAGATTTACAAGGATGTTGATACTAGTGATGATTAGGAGATGCCGGTGTTGGACTGGGGTGTACAAAGTTAAAAATCACACAACACAAGGTTATAGTCCAACAGGTTTAATTGGAAGCACACTAGCTTTTAGAGTGACGCTCCTTCATCAGGTGGTAATGGAGGGCTCAATCCTAACACACAGAATTTATAGCAAAAATTTACAGTGTGATGTAACTGAAATTATACATTGAAAACTTGATTGTCTATTAAGCCTTTCATCTGTTAGAATACCGTGATAGTTTCACTTCTTTCATGTGCAAATCACAAAATCTTTTTTTTTAAAATCAACAGACAAGAGTGTTGGGGAACACTTCAGCGGTCCAGGACATTCAGCCTCGGACCTTCGGATGACCATCCTCCAAGGCGGACTTCGGGACAGGCAGCAGAGAAAAGTGGCCGAGCAGAGGCTGATAGCTAAGTTCGGTACACATAGGGAGGGCCTCAACCGGGACCTTGGGTTCATGTCGCACTACAGGTGACCACCATTGTACTATACACACACACACTCTCTCACACACACACACGCAGGCACTCCTATACACACGTACATACTGACACACATATACATAAATGCGCACATGGACACCCACATACACATCCTTACAGACACACACAATCCCACACTCACACGTGCGTCCCATCACAGACTTAAGACACTCTGCACTCACTACACACACACACACATACACTTTCTCACACTCACAACCCCCAACCCAAACAGACAGACACACACACACACACACACAGACAAAGACCCACATGCACACATATATTTTGTGGGGTGAATTTGTACTTTCAGGGTTACATTGTACTTTGCTGAAAAACTGCATGAATTCATGTAGAACTCCATTATCTCACTTTTTAGATTAGAATCAATCTAAACATCATGGCATAGTCAGAGAACACAGGGGGCTAACACCTTCAACATACTGTCTAGCTATCACCTTTGTTAACAGCTAACCCGAGAATGCAACTTTTTAAAAAAGGGTTTTGTGATTTGCACATGAAAGAAGTGAAACTATCTTGGTATTCAAACAGATGAAAGGCTGAACAGACAATCAATTTTTCAATGTATAATTTCAGTTACGTCACACTGTAAATTTTAGCTTTAAATTCTGTGTGTTAGAATTGAGCCCTCCACTACAACCTGATGAAGGAGAGACGCTCCAAAAGCTAGTGTGCTTCCAATTAAACCTGTTGGACTATAACCTTGTGTTGTGTGATTTTTAACTTTGTACAAGGATGTTGCCGGGGTTGGAGGATTTCATCTATGGGGCTGAACAGCATGGGCTGTTTTCCTTGGAGCGTCGGAGGCTGAGGGGTGACCTTATCAAGGTTTACAAAATCATGAGGGGCATGGATAGGATAAATAGACAAAGTCATTTCCCTGGGGTGGCAGAGTCCAGAACTGGAGATCATAGATTTAGGGTGAGAGGGGGAAGATATAAAAGAGACTTAAGGGGCAACATTTTCATGCAAAGTGTGGTTACTGCCAGCATGTAGATCTTTGAACAATAATAGCTTATTAAAAATGAAGAAATAAGATATGAAATTCTGTTTCATTTTATAGTACACTGAGACTTAAATTACGAGTCAGGCTCAGTCCACGTGTTGCTTTCAATTGTGGAAAATAGAACTTCAAGAAACGGTGATCTTGATTAATAAAATTCTCACCAATGAGTAGGGCTATGCATATCTGTGGAAAAGAATATACAATTTACATATTTCTCACTGAAATTTATTTGCCTAATTGATGAAATAGCATTTTTACACTTGCATAATATTTTCTTTTCTCCTCCACTCTATTCAAGTCCTTCAATTACATTGAATATTCAAAGCAAAAATGGAATTGCATTTCAAAACAGAAGTTAATACAAAATTCAAAGTCTATGAGGATAACAAGATATAAAGGAACACTTGGAATGAGCTCCTTATGGTGTTTCATTTTACAAATATTATAAAAAGGCATGAAGGGGATATGGGCATTTTGAATTAGAGCAATGACCCATCATATCTAGTACATAGGGGAACTTCCACCTCTGCAGAAAGTCACAGGAACAGAATCCACTTTCTCTATACACAGCTAGAATGGGGATGCTATGAGAAAATACAGTACTAGGCTTCTTCCAGTCAAAGCAAGCTACATAAGAGGAGGCAAGAGGGGAATACTTAACTGGAAGCTGGGTTTGATTTCTTAGCTCCATATTGTGGTTTCCCCTTGCTCATCTGATTAACATTGGAAGTTGCAAGATGATGGCTCATTCAAGAAAAAGAATCAATTTATTCTTTGAAAATAAGTAAATGGTTGTGGTTGTACCTACAAAATTGTTTCTGTGCTTTGAAGCAAAAATGAATTGGAGTTTTGTTTCAAAGGCAAAGGGTCACAACATAAAAATCAAAACTCTATAGATGTAACTCTCAAATATTTTGAAACATTTTGCCAACTGCTGTCACCTTCTCTTATTGGTCCTCAGTTTGTTACTTTTAGTAACTTACTCAGATATAAGTTGGCTTGTATTTGTCACTTCAAAGCGTAAATGTATTTTCATTGCATAAATATCATAAATGTAAACTCATTTTGGAATCACAGACAACATTGTAGAAATAAAACACAATTCAGAGGGATTTGCATTACATACAGGCCAAAAAGTCATATTGCTAAAAGTCTTTAGTTCTGCTTCATGATACAACTTTGTGTATGAGAGGAATATAAAAGTAATACTAAGCATTGACTAAACATGAAATAAATTTATTCCAGCACATGTCTGTTAGATTGTTTGACACAGTTAATCAAGGAAAATTGGACAGAAAGGACCTAATTCCTGTCAGGGAGCCCATCCTATTTTTCCTGTTCTCTATAATCTATGTGGTGAACTCAAGTGTTCCAATAGAGCCTAGGCACAGGTACAGGAAAGGTAGCCCCCACTGTACTGGCAACGTTAAAGTATGGTCAAAGTGACTACACTATGTCAAATTAATGCAAGATAATCTGTGATCTCAGAAGTTGGTGCCTTCATTAATTCACCTCAATTGGCCGAACTGCAGAGGTTATAAGGACATTAATGTATCAGCAATCCTTCACATTGACAATTTGATTACTTAGACGATCAAATTCTTTTCAGCCCCTGAATCCAGTTCACTGACGATGGGATTATCCATTGCAATATAGCATGTTAGCATTACTTGTCCTAAAAGTCTGTCATCTAGTAATCCAGGCTAACGATTTGACACACAACTTTGTCTTGGTTATTAAGCACCAATTCAGAGTGAACATACAAATTTATAAATGCTCACCTTCCAGATAACATGTTTTAAAGACTTATTTTCATTCATTCATGGGACATGGACATTGTTGGCTGGGTCAGCATTTATTACTGTTCCAAATGTATTGGGGAAGGAGGTGGTGAGATGTCATCTTGAATCACTGCGGTCCACGTGGTGTCAGGACACTCAAATTTTGTTATGAAATGAGCTACAGGATTTTAACCCAGCAACACTGAAGGAATGTCAATATAATTCCAAGTCATGATGATGTGAGTCTGAGAGGGGAATTTGTAAATGGTGGTGTTCCCATGCATTTGAAGTCATACATCCATTAGACTCCACCCTGCACTAGCATTGAATCTGCAACTGTCTACATTTTATCTCACAAAATGGTCCTTCATTTCCTTGTTGCAACCTTCATAGAAACTGTCAACATTTAAATCAGATATTCACACTGCCAATTACTGGCTGAAATATAGATCTAGCAAGATTTCACATTTAATATTTTTTATTACACAAATGACTAAAAGATTATTGACTAAACACTTTTCTTTTTGTAGGTGAGAAATACTTTAAACAACAGAAAAGACAATTTTTCTTTTACTGTCATCACATACACCCCCAACCCTCACTCCCCCACACCCACCCCCTCCCCTGTTTTAAATTGTAATCATTAAGGCAAGTAGTTTCTAATTGTTCACAACTTCCAATGGGTTCATTTTTCTGCGCTTCACTCAGTATTAACTCCAAGAGATCATCTCAAAGTACAGCAAACTTGGTTTCAATCGGCACCATATGAATTGAAGCTCTTGGTAAACTGGCAAACATTATATGAAATACTGGACGTTTGCTGTATTATCAGGATCTCTGCGATATCTGCGGTAGTCAGTTGAGCATGTGAATGAGAAGGCACTCTGCCAATAAGTCTAACTTAAGGCAAAGTTGCATTAATGAAGTATTAATGTTCTATAACAGTAATGTGTATACATCTTGCATTACATTTTTAGAGTCATAGAGCTGCACAGCATAGAAACAGAAGTTTGGTCCAACATGTCCATGATAACCAAATAGCCTAATAAATCTAGTCGCATTTTCCAGCATTTGGCCCATATTCCTTGCTTGCTGTTTACAAACAATTTGGAGACTGATTCAATTAACTATTTTTTATTTAAGATTTATGTTTTAACTCTGCTCTATTTCCCATCTTTGTAATTGTGTTTCGTGTTAATATTTCTTTTTGTGGGCAGTAATTAATAAATTTACTTTTTTTGTTTATGTAAAATCCTGGTTAAATTCTCTCCTATTTAAACCACAAATATATATGTTTTGGGAGAAAGGAATCAACAAGGGATGGAATGCTCTGAAAGCTAACTTTCCGGCAACCAACTAAGGGTGAGGGTATATAGAAGGGAATCTTCCCATCTGGGAATTTAATAGCTTGGAGCATCCTATCTGGAATAGGAACAAATTGGGAAATGTCACCTATGGTTTGGGATACATGTATCCCTGGATATTGGAGTGTACCTAGAAAACCTTAGCAACAGAGAAATTCAGAGCTGACTTTGGTGGAACCAACACAGGTACAGATAAGTGCATAGTTTTTAACATGTAACTCTGCTGAAAGTCTGCAATACTGAATAGCGTGGGTTCTTTCTTGATTATATGTTTTATTGAAATCTGTCTCTTGATTAAATTTTTAAAAATATAAATCATCAGTACTACGTTAGCCTGGAGCATTTTTTTTAGAGCAAAAGTGGTGTGATTTTCTGGGGCTGTATATTGTGAAGGAGCAAAGATGGCCTTTAGTAGAGCGATATGCTCTCCTTGTTGGAAGTGGGAGTTCAGGGAGAGTTTCCATGTTACTGATTATTATATCAGCAGTAAATGTGTTTGGTTGCGAATCCTACCATATTGCATGGATTGGTTGAAGCGACAGTTAGAGGCAATGAGGAACTGACAAGAGTTGGGAGTGTGATGAATGGCAGTTATAGGAAGGGAGAAAAGCCACAGATACAGTCAGGTAGATGGGTTAACTCCAGGAAAGGTAGGAGAGGTAGTAAGTAGTACAGGAGTCTTCTGTGGCTATCCCCATTTCAAACATGTATGCTATTTTGGAAAATGTAAGCGTGATGGACTCTCAGGGGAATGGAGCATGAACAGCCAGGTGTCTGGTATTGAGACAGACCTAATGAAATGAGGGGTGCGTCAGGTTCCAAGTGATCGATTGTGAAAGGGGACTCTCTAGTCCAAGGCACAGACAAATGTGTCTGCAGCCACCAGCAAAACAAAAAATTGGTGTGTTGCCTCCGTAGTGCCAGGATCAAGGATATCTCAGAGAGAGTGCAGGATGCTCTAAAAGGGGTGAGGGCTCTGCAGGAAGTCATTGTGCACATTGGAACTAACGACATAGGAGGGAAAACGATAAGATTCTGAATGGAGAATATAGTAGATTAGGCAGGAATTTAAAAAGGAGCTCCTTAAGGGTAGTAATAGCTGCATTACTCCCAGTGCTAGTGAGGTTAGAAATAGAAAAGATAGAGCAGATAAATGCATGGGTAGAAGTGAATGTAGGGGAGAGGGGCTCAAATTTTTGGATCATTGGAATCTCTTCTAGAGTAGATGTGACCTGTACAAGAAGGACAGATTGCACCAGAACTTGAAGGGGACTAATATACTGGCAAGAACATTGGATAGAACTAATTGGGAGGATTTAGTACTGTGTGTGCGTGTGTGTGTGTGTTGGGGGGCTGGGGGTGGGGGGAGAGGTGGGGGGGGGGAGGGGGTTGTTGATATGGAACCCAGGGAAATAATGAGAAAAGACATCATTCTGAGACTGGTACAAATAGGAAAGGGAGTGAGTCAAACAGTCAGGGCAGTCAGGAACATAGCAAAGAACAAGGTAGGGATGATAAATTAAAATGCAAAAGGAAGAACAAGGAAAGTAGATGAACTCAGGGCATGATTAGATACATGGGACAGGATACCATAGCAATTACAGAGATGTGGCTCAGGGATGGACAGGACTGACAGCTTAATGTTGCAGGATACAAATGCTGTGGAAGGATAGAAAGGGGGGGGGGGAGGTGGAGGAGGGACTAGAGAGAAAGGAGAGTGGCATTTTTGATAAGAGATAGTATTAGTGCTGTATGTAGGGACGATATTCCCAGAAAAATATCCAGGGAAGTTATTTGGGTGGAACTGAGAAATAAGAAAGGGATGATTGCTTTATTGGGATCGTATTATGGACCCCCTAATAGTATTGGAGAGTGGGGGGGGTGAGGAATTGAGAAACAAATTTGTAAGGAGATTACAGTTTTCTGTAAGAATAGTAGGATGGTTATGATACAGGATTTTAACTTTCCAACCATAGACTGAGACTGCCATTGAGTTAAGGGTTTAGATGAAGAGGAAATTGTTAGGTGTGTATAATAAAATTTTCTTATTCAGTATGTGGATGCACCTACGAGAGAAGGTGCAAAACATGACCTACTCTTGGAAATAAAACAGAGCAGGTGACTGAGGTGTCAGTAGGAGAGCACTTCGGGACCAGCAATGATAATGCTATTAGTTTTAAAATAGTAACAGAAAAGGATAGATCTAAAAGTAGAAGTTCTAAATTAGAGGAAGGCTAATTTTTGATGGTCATAGAGTCACAGAGATGTACAGCACAGAAACAGACCCTTCGGTCAAACCCCTCCATTCCAACCAGATATCCCAACCCAATCTAGTCCCACCTGCCAGCACCCAGCCCATATGCTTCCAAAACCTTCCAATTCATATACCCATCCAAATGCCTTTTAAATGTTGCAATTGTACCAAGCTCCACTATTTCCTCTGGCAGCTCATTCCATACACGCACTACCCTCTGCGTGAAAAAGAAAGCTAAAATCCTCCAACCCTGGAAACATCCTTGTAATTCTTTTCTGAACCCTTTCAAGTTTCACAACATCTTTACGATAGGAAGGAGACCAGAATTTCATGCAATGTTCCAACAGTGGTCTAACTACTGCCCTGTACAGGTGCAACATGACCTCCCAACTCCTGTACTCAATACTCTGACCAACAAAGGAAAGCATACCAAATGTATTCTTCGCTATCCTGCGACTCCACTTTCAAGGAACTTTCAAGTCTCTTTGTTCAGCAACACTCCCGAAGACCTTACCATTAAGTGTATAAGTCCTGCTAAGATTTGCTTTCCCAAAATGCAGCACCTCGCATTTCTCTGAATTCAATGCCATCTGCCACTTCTCAGCCCATTGCCCCATCTGATCAAGATTCTGTTGTAATCTGAGGGAACTTTCTTCACTGTACACCTCCAATTTTGGTGTCATCTGCAAACTTACCAACTATACCTCTTATGCTCACATCCAAATCATTTATATAAATGACAAAACGCAGAGGACCCAGCACCGATCCTTGTGGCACTCCACTGGTCACAGGCCTCCAGTCTGAAAAGCAACCCTCCACCACCACCTTCTGCCTTTTACTGAGCCAGTTCTATACCAAATGTCACCATCTATTTCCCTACATAGGAGGAGGAAGTGTTGGATGGTACCAGGCAAGTTCTTTCAAAAGCTGGTTGTGGGCAGGTAAAGGGGTGGCTGGAAAATGGGAAGCCTTCAAAAATGAGATAACAAGAGCCCGGAATGAAAGGAAAGGTTGGAAGGTATAGGGAATGCTGGATGGCCAGAGAAATTGAAGTATTAGTGAAGAAAAAGAAGAAAGCATATGACAAGTATAGACAGCAGAGATCGAATGAATCCTTAGAAGAATATAAAGACAGTAGGAGTGTACTTCAGAGGAAGATTTGGAGGACAAAAAGGGGACATGAGATAGCTTTAGCAAGTAGAGTTAAGGAGAATTCAAAGAGTTTTTACAAATACATTATGAACAAAAGCGTAACTAGGGAGAGAATAGGGCCCGAGCTGAAAATGTGTTGCTGGAAAAGAGCAGCAGGTCAGGCAGTATCCAAGGAGCAGGAGAATCGACATTTCAGGCATGAGCCCCTCTCCTGCTCCTTGGATGCTGCCTGACCTGCTGCGCTTTTCCAGCAACACATTTTCAGCTCTGATCTCCAGCATCTGCAGTCCTCACTTTCTCCTCAGAGAATAGGGCCCCTCAAAGATCAGCAAGGTGGCCTTTGTGGGGAGCTGCAAGAGATAGGGCAGACACTAAACAAGTATTTTGCATCAGTATTTACTGTGGAAAAGGACATGGAAGATATAGAATGTAGAGAAATAGATCGTGATATCTTGAAAAAAGTCCATATTACAGAGGAGGAAGTGCTAGATGTCTTGAAAAGCATTAAGGTGGATAAATCCCCAGGACCTGATCAGGTGTACCCTAGAACTCTGTGGGAAGCTAGGGAAGTGATTGCTGGGCCTCTTACTGAGATATTTGTATCATCGATAGTCATAGGTGAGATACCGGAAGACTGGAGGTTGGCTAATGTGTTGCCACTGTTTAAGAAAGGTGGAAAGGACAAGCCAGGGAACTGTCAACCAGTTAGCCTGACATCGGTGGTGGACAAGTTGTTGGAGGGAATCCTGACGGACAGGATGAACATGTGTTTGGAAAGGTTACAAATAATTGGGGATAGTCAACATGGCTTTGTGCATAGGAGGTCATGTCTCCTGAACTTGATTGAGTTCTTTGAAGAAGTAACAAAGAGGATTGATGAGGGCAGGGCAGTAGAAGCAATCTATATGGTCTTCAGTAAGGTATTTGACAAGGTTCCTCATCAGAGACTGTTTAGCAAGGTTAGATATCATGGGAATACAGGGAGAACTAGCCATTTGGATACAAAACTGGCTCGAAGTTAGAAGACAGAAGGTGGTGGTGGAGGGTTGTTTTTCAGACTGGAGGCCTGTGTCCACTGGTGTGCCACAAGGATCAGTACTGGGTCCACTGCTTTTCATCATTTATATAAATGACTTGGATGTTAGCATAGGAGGTATAATTACTAAAGTTTGCAGATTACACCAAAATTGGAGATGTTGTGGGCAGTGAAGAAGGTTACCTCGGATTACAACAGGATCTTGATCAGATGGGTTAATGGGATGAGGAGTGGCAGATGGAGTTTAAGTTAGATAAATGTAAAGTGCTGCATTTTGATAAAGCAAATCTTAGCAGGACTTATACACTTAATGGTAAGGTCCTGGGGAGTGTTGCTGAATAAAGAGACCTTGGCGTGCAGGTACATAGTTCCTTGAAAATAGAAGCAGGTAGATAGGATTGTGAAAAAGGTGTTTGGTATGCTTTCCACTATTGGTCAGAGCATTGATTACAGGAGTTGAGAGGTCATGTTGTGTCTGCACAGCCCATTAGCTAGGATACTTGTAGAATATTGCGTACAATTCTGGTCTCCTTCTTTTTGGAAGGATCTTGTGAAAGTCGAAAGGGTTCAGAAAAGATTAACAAGGATACTGCCAGGGTTGGAGGATTTGAGTTATAGGGAGAGGCTGAATAGATTGGGGCTGTTTTCCCTGGAGCGTCAGAGGTTGAGAGGTAACCTTATAGAGGTTTACAAAATCATGAGGGCCATGGATAGGAAAAACAAACAAGGTCTTTTCCCTGGGGTGTGGGAGTCCAGAACTGGAGGGCATAGGTTCAGGGTGAGTGTGTTGATGTATATTTTGTTCGACAAATCCAGACGACACAAGTTTCTGTACAATGGTAGCTGCTTTATTATCAGACAGCTGGCTCGAGATTCAAATTTCCCCAAAGCAGCCGTCTGTCTACTTGTGGTACCACTTCTCCACGAATCTCTGCCCTATGCACAAAGACATTATTTTTCATAGGGATTAAACAAAAGGTTTATCAGTCACGTGGGTTGATTGTCATTACATAGTTTAAAATAGTTAGTTTTGAATTTACAAAACCTGATGAATGTCGATATCCTGTGATAACTTATGAATGGATTACAGGGACTGATGATTGTATTCTTCATGATCATGTGTTGATGGGAAGAGATTAAAACAGAAGAGTTTTGCCTGTTCTCAATGGGGGATTCACATACCTATGATAAAATGGAGGGGAAGTGAGGCAATGGGAGCAGGAGGTAGTTAAACAAGGTTGTGGCCAAAGCTATCAGTCTTGTCTAGGAAGGGCAAATACCACAATCTGAGGCTACAGGGGAATCCACATGTGTGGCTTCACCAGGCTCCATTTCTGAGAGACAGTCAGTGTCTTCCCGACTAAATGTTCTGTCTGTATTGTATGAGTACAGGCTTTCAGTTGATGCTGCAGTAAGTCCTTTGGCAGTGGAATGTTTAATCCTTGTGTCCCCAGTGTGTCCTGAAAGAGAAGTAAAGCATGGAATGGACTCCTCTATGGCATTTTAACTTCCTCATTCCCTCCTTTAGATATTTGATGGTCTACCAGGTCCCCTCAGAGCCTATTGTGAAAACATTCAGACAACAGTGGCCATAAGCACTGGAGCACTAGAATGCAGGAGATCACAATTAGTATTGTAATTCCGATATGTATGAGCAGGCCTCCCAATCTTCCAAGAATGCCCCCTGGTGACCACCCTCCTATGCCATCGCTGAACCCCTTTTCAATAGTTTAGAGAGCCTGGATTTCCCGCATCATGTGTTTAAAGAGGTCAGTGATGTTAGAGGACTCATCAAGGATGTAGGTGCAGCACTCTGCCCCAACAATAGCACAGGTACTACCCTCCTTGGCTAGCAGGAAGTCCAGTGTCAAATGATTCTGGAGGGCCCCAGGTCTAATTGCAAGTAGTTCTGCATTAATTTCAGTTAGGGCACTAGCTGGATCATTGGCAACCCTTTCCCATCCTGTCCTAAGCTGGCTAAGTTCTTAGGAATGTAAATAGATTCCTGTCGGGGGGAGAGAACATTCCCACCCAGGTGAGGAAGCTGGCGAGGGACCTTCTGGATCTTGGGGTGAGGGCAGGTTGCCCAAAACTAGAATGTGAGGTACAATATACCCCTTGTAGCATGACCCCTCCCAATCTGAGGGAAGCCAGGGGTAGGCTTTCAACCTGCAAATAAAGTATGTGCTGTTGTAAGCTGCCAGGGTGGAAACAGCACCCACCTCCCTCCCATCAGCCTGGGAGCCGGATTTTTCCAGAGATGGCCTGAGGCTCTGTTGGGGATGGTGGACCAATCAAATATAAAGTACACATATTCTGTTAAGTTCTGAATAGGTTTGACTCAGGGGATGGGGGTAGAGGAGCATTCATTCATTCCCATATATGCCTTTGGTGGGCTTCCCTTCCCACCTGAAACAAATGGTGTAGTTTATGGTGTTGTTGAGAACTACGGGGTAGGGGGGGGCCTATGCAACTGGTTGTAATTAGGGTGATACCAGCCCTTGAAGGATGTCAGGCCTTACCCTGCTATCTGCCACTCTCGTGTGTCACCAATGTTAGCAGGATCACTGGAAAGGCTTTGACGCAGTAGCCATTTGGCCAATTCGTGCAAGTGAAAAGGTACGGGCCACAACGGGATTCCACCCACCAAGTGGGGTGGCATGTGGGCACATACCCAGCAGTGGGTATCTCTCCCTGTTATTCAGGCTGACTGATAGGCTGGGTGCAAAAAGGTATCATGCTGAGGGGTGTCATTTTGTAATCCATCTATTCTCAAGGCCGCCTCTACGGAAGTCACCAAGGTCACAAGTATGGAAAACATCCCTGTCCTTAGTTGTTGTCTGCCTCCACGCTGACACTTTTGCAGTCGGTTTTGTATCCACCGGGGAAAGTCTTGTACATTCATAGCCATGGGAGTGGTTAGCAGCACCTGGAACAGTCCTTTCCATCACGGTCCCAGCTTCTTTCGTTCCCAGTCCTTTATCCGAATAAAGTCCCCTGGCTGGGCAGATTGTCACTCTCTCGGTAAGCCTGGTGTACCTGCGAATGCAAACTTTGGAGAGTTTTAGTTAGCCCCTGTAGGTACATCTCCACCTCCTCTCCCAGGGTGTTCATATCTAGTCTCTCAGGGAGGGGTGTCGGACTATCCCAGGTCCCCATGGGGTCCTCGTTTCCCAGAAATTGTTTTGGGAATCAGGGTGCCACCAGGTTTGTAGCAAATTGCTGACCATTCCCACCTTGCCTAGGTATGTATAGTTATGTACATAATCCAGCAAGATTGGTAAAAGCAAAGAAGGAACACAGACCTGGCCCACAGCTTGGTATGAACATCAAGGGTGCACCCCATCTGTGACCCACAGTCTGCACTCCTCTGCACTCCCCTGTACGTGATGTATCTCACCCAGGTCTGCCATACCCTGTCATACTTTTTGTAATGAGATGTTGCTGTGAGCCCAATGGAACCAGGAAAGTTGGGTGTAAGGCTGCCTGCTTGGAAGCGGCATCAACTTGCATGTTGCCCTTGGAGATCCTGTCAGTGGCACTAGTGTGAGCTGAACATTTGATCACCCCTAGGCTGGATGGTAACTGACAGTAACTGTGAGGCCTGCAAAAGATTATACACGAAAACAGCGTTACTAATGGGTTGTTCCGTGGAGGTTAAAAATCTCCTATGCTCCCATAAAGTGCCGTGGTCTTGGGCAATGTTGAAACATAGCGAGAGTCTGTATAAATATTGGCCGAACGCCCTTCCGTCAGGATGCAAGCCCCGAGTGAGAGCAAACAATTCAGCCTTCTGTGCTGACAGTGGCGTCTCAAAGCCTGCACATTCAACCACGTCAGAATCCATAGCATCGCTGACCTGTGGGTTAAATAAAGGAGCTGCCAACCACATAAAAAGTGAAGTTTGCATGTTCAAGTGGCAGGTCTGTGGCATTCCAGTCGCAATGAAATTCATCAGTACTGGCTAAAGGTGTATTGTGATCATGGGGCAGCTGAACGAACTCCGTTTTTGTATGACCTTTAGAGCACAACTTGGGGTCATTCTGGCCATCCCAGTACTACTTAAGGGCTCTCCTCATCTGTGTCCTAGTGTTGTCAGACCAATCCATGTTATCTGGGCAAACCATGTCCACAACACTCGAGGTGTACTCTTTGAAACTATCGCTGAAATCATCATAAGTGTGGCCTGGTCCCTTTCCATCACCCTCATCCATTTGTTCCTGCCACTTAGTAACTTCTTCTGGTGACAGGATCATACAACAGAGGGCAAACAGATCCCGGGGTGTTGCATTGTCCATTGAATTGTGCACCGGACATATTGGGCGAATTGGGCAAGTATTTCTTTAGCGATCTGGAGCCTGATTCAGTATCATGATCATCTCTTGGTGTTTCAGGGGACATAAACCCTGACAATTGGTGGCTCATTTTCTTCATCTGCCTTGGGATTCCGTTACTGTCTTATGGGGAGCATAGATTTGGGGGGGGAATGACAAGGAGATGGTGAACTCCAGTGCAAAAGTAATAGGGTGCTGCTGTTTTCCTAGAGTGCAGCTTAACCCGATCAGCTATACAGGGACTCGGGTACATCGGCGGGGAAGGAGTCATAGGTGGCTCAATAGGAGGCACCGTTTCACTAGGTAAAATCCCCATTCCCCCCTCTACCTTGATAAATTACCTCCCTCCTCAAACAAGGTTGGTATGCCCGACCTGAGCTTGGTCCCAAGAAGTGGTGAGGTTCTTTCTACAGCTTTGCTGCTTTAGCCCCTCTTGTTTATCTTATTCAGCTTTAACTTTGTTATGCTGTTTCTCATATTCCTTTTTTTATTAAACATATTATTAATACATCCAATTTCAACATCTCAGAGAAGTGTTGCCTCCATATTGTTCAGAGATAGTAGAATCCCATCAATTTGATTTGTCCTACTCCTAGTCAAGCTTATCGAGTAAATATAAAGGTAGCTACCGCAAAGAAGGTTCTTTAACCGCTTGTTTCAGTGCCAGTGCTTTGCGTAAGGAACATAATGTCTCATATTTCCTTAACGGTTCCTCACTTGCTATGCTACCTACATGTTTCCTCATATTGCCATAACTTCTGTCACCAATTGAAACATTAATCAATCCAGCCATGCTTTAAAGTAACCATGAGGCAATGACACAGATCATTGACAATGTGGAAAGGTATAAAGCCTTGCCAATTAATTAATTAACTAACTGAGATAATGCAGTTCAGGATATTGAGTAATAAGCAAATTTAATGAGAGTTGGAAACTGAACAAGCGACTAGATATCGCACTGTGAAATAATAAGAACAAACAAACAGGTTTTAAAGTCACAGAAATTATTCAGATCTGTTTAGTGTTGTATGTATGAAATTGTAGCAGGATTGTTCAATTACATGCATATCCCACCCAGCTGACCAAGTAACAAGTTTTTACCTAGCGAGTAGAAGTTTTGTTCAGAGTCTTCAATATAAACTGGAAATTCATTTAATCAAAATCCAGTGCTATAATGTAGAATGTGTAGAGTTTACAACTCTGAGCTCCATAATAATTACCTGGTCTAGGCTTTCAATTTAAATCCCCAATTTGAGTTTTTCTCAAGCAGTTCTGATCAGTCATTGCTCATTTATAATGTCATGAGTTGTGAAATGACTGCGGTAGCATGAATAAAAGTCTTGTCAAGATGCCTCATATGCACAAATAATGACTAACCCAAGACACAGATATTTACAACAGTATCCTAAATTTTGTTACATGATTTTTTTTTGCAAGGTAATGTTGAACTGACACTTCAGTTCTCAGTGAGGAAGGGTAATTGACATAGAGTAAAGCTACAAGTGGCACTCCATACTGACAAAGAAGATGCAGCAGTCTTAAAATTAAGTGGAGGCAAACGAGTCCGAAACAAAGATTCAATTCAACCAGTATCATTTTTTGAAAGCAATATTGTTGGTTTGGTATATCCAGATTCACCTTTACACTCTGTTTTACAATTTTTAAATTAAACTATATAAAGTTCACTGTAATTCCTCCACTTAATGTTAAAGTCTGAGGTGATTTTCCTCATTATTAGGTTTAGATTTGTTTGTTAAGGAATGAACAGATAAGCTTCACAAATCACCATCACATTCCCTGGCTGTTCTCTGTTTGGCTTGTCCTATAATAGTAATGTTGTCCCAGTCGAATTCATGTTGCTTGTCATCTGCGTGTCTGGCTACTAAGGATAGCTGGTCGTGTCGTTTCGTGGCTAGTTGATGATCATGGATGCGGATCGTTACCTGTCTTCCTGTTTGTCCTATGTAGTGTTTTGTGCACTCCTTGCATGGGATTTTGTACTCTACATTGGTTTTGCTCATGTTGGGTATCAGGTCCTTCGTTTGGTGAGTTGTCTGAGAGTGGCTGTTGGTTTGTGTGCTGTTATGAGTCCTCGTGGTCGCAGTAGTCTGGCTGTCAGTTCGGAAATGCTCTTGATGTATGGTAGTGTGGCTAGTCCTTTGGGTGGTGGCATGTCCTCGTTCCGTTGTCTTTCCCTTAGGCAGCATCTGTTGATGAAATTGCGCGGGTATCCGTTTTTGGCGGATACAGTGTATAGGTGTTCTTCTTCCTCTTTTTGCAGTTCTGGTGTACTGCAGTGTGTTGTGGCCCTTTTGAATAGTGTCTTGATGCAACTTCTTTTGTGTGTGTTGGGATGGTTGCTTTCATAGTTCAGGACTTGGTCTGTGTGTTTGCTTTCCTGTATACCTTTGTGGTGAATTCTCCGTTCGGTGTTCTCTGTACCATCACGTCTAGGAATGGGAGTTGGTTGTCCCTTTCTTCCTCTCTAGTGAATCAGATTCCTGTGAGTCTACGAAACTACGAAAGCAACCACCCCAACACACACAAAAGAAGTTGCATCAAGACACTATTCAAAAGAGCCACAACACACTGCAGTACACCAGAACTGCAAAAAGAGGAAGAAGAACACTTATACACTGTATTCGTCAAAATAGGATACCCGCGCAATTTCATCAACAGATGCCTAAGGAAAAGTCAATGGAACGAGGACATGCCGCCACCCAAAGGACTAGCCACACTACCATACATCAAGAGCATTTCCGAACTGACAGCCAGACTACTGCGACCACGAGGACTCATAACAGCACACAAACCAACAGCCACGCTCAGACAACTCACCAAACGAAGGACCTGATACCCAACATGAGCAAAACCAATGTAGAGTACAAAATCCCATGCAAGGACTGCACAAAACACTACATAGGACAAACAGGAAGACAGCTAACGATCCGCATCCATGATCACCAACTAGCCACGAAACGACACGACTAGCTATCCTTAGTAGCCACACATACAGATGACAAGCCACATGAATTCGACTGGGACAACACTACTATTATAGGACAAGCCAAACAGAGAACAGCCAGGGAATTCCTAGAGGCATGGCACTCATCCACAGATTCAATCAATAAGCACATCGACCTGGACCCAATATACCGGCCACTGCAGCAGACAGCTGGAACTGACAACTGGAAGCTGCAGATTCAAACCACTGCAAATGGTGGAGGAAAGATCACAGAAGCGCTTCACAGGAGGCTCCCAAGCACTGAGGATGTCACCTAGACAGGGGACAAAATGTCTGCAACACAAATTCCCAGCTCGATGAACAGTCCCATTTTACTTTATAACTCCCTGCTCCGCTGTAAAAAATTTCCACCAGCCAAATCAATACTACAGGGAGAGAAATTCACTGAGCCTGCCCCCTTTCCTAATTATATATTAATTTCCACTGGCCATATCTGAAAGAGGCAGCTCCCTAAACCAAATCCATCAGGTAGTGATGGACACTTCCCTGACTAGGATCCCCAGTCCAGACCTTTTTCCTACAGGAACAATACAGAGTAGCCAATGTCACCCTGCAGCATTTCAGAGCAATCTGACAAAATTTCCCTACCTTACAAGCTGGGTCTAGGTGGTTCATTCGACCTCTTCAAGGTGCCAGTTCCACAATCTGCAGGGGCAGATTGTCTGGCTGAACACAAGGAGCAGTCTGGAGTAAAATACCCCTGGGCACCCTTATCACTCTGTTCAGTTCAATTCAGGCTTTCGTGTCACTTACCCAGCCCAGTGAGACATTCCCTAGGTTGAGATCCGAGTCACGGCACCAAATGTTAGTGTATATTTTGTTCCACAAATCCGGATGACACAAGTTTCTGTACAATAGTACATGTATGGCTCCAGTAGGCTCCATTTCTGAGAGACAGTCAGCCTCCCTTCTACTGTATTATAAGAGTAAAGGCTTTCAGTTGATAATGCAGTAAGTCTTTTGGTCGTGGATTGCTTAACCCTTTATTCCCCAGTGTGCCCTGAAAGAGAAGTGAAGCATGGAACTGACCCCTCTGTGGCATTTTAACTTCCTCAAGAATGGAAAGATATAAAAGGGCCTAAGATGAACTTTTTCACACAGAGCGGGGTGCATAAATGGAATGAGCTGCCAGAGGAAATGGTGGACGTTGGTATAATCATAGCATTTAAAAGGCATCTTTTGGGTAAATGAATGGGAAGAGTTTAGATGGATATGGACCAAGTATTGGTAAATGGTACTAGATTAGGTAAGGATATCTGGTCGCCATAGAAGAGATGGTCCGAAGGATCTGTTTCATTTCTGTACATCTCTATGATTCCATATGTTAGCTCATAAAGTTAAGCAGGCTTAACCTTGCTAATCTGTCTGCTAATCATCAAAAACTTCTCTTTATGATATTTATTGATTTGTAGGGAAGTCTGTAACCTGATAGCAAAATTAGATTGCCTCCAGATAAAAAATATTAATCAGCTATCTTTGTTCCCAGCTCACTTTCATTTTGTGTCTGAGGACTCAATAAAATTCTGGTAATGTATGATTGCACACAATTCCCTTTTTTATGACAAGTTAAATATACCATTTGTAGGAGTGAGATTCCCCTGACGAGGGACAAAGACTCAGGAGGCAGTCAGGATTCAGGCATGTAGTGGACTTTTATTCAAGCAAAAACTGGTTAGTGCTGCAAGAGCCATAGAGTCCGACAGCATGGAGAAAGGCCATTTGGCTCAAACTGGTCCATGCCAACCAAAATGTCCATCCATGCTAACCATATGTCTCTGCACTTTGTCCATAACCTTTTAAGCCCTTTCCTATCCATGTATTTGTCCAAATGCATTTTAAATGTCATTAATGTACCTGCCTCAACCACTTCTGCTGGTGGCTCATTCCATATATATAACACCCTCTGCGTAAAACAGTTGGTCCTCATGTTCCCATTTATATTTTCCTCTCTAACCTTAAACTGATGCCCTCTTGCCCTCGATTCCCCAGCCCTGGGAAAAAGACAGAGTCCATTCACCTTATCCATGCCTCTTATGATCTTATACACTTCCATAAGAACCCCCCCCCCCCCCCCCGCCCCCCCCCCTCAGTCTCCTACATTCTAAAGGAAAAAGGCTTAGTTTGTCCAACCTCTCCCTATAACTCAGATCATTGAGTCCTGGTAACATCCTTGTAAATTTCTTCTGTACTCTTTCCAATTTAACAACATCCTTCTTATAGCAACATAACCAAAGGATCCACCCCGAGTCCGGCTTTGATGTGACAACACAATCATTTACTTAATCTTCAGCTCAGACTGGAAGAGAAATCATTAACGCACTGTCATTTTGCAGTAAAAAACAGTATTTTGATATATTTTCTTTTACACTGATCAGACACAATGTGGACTGTACCTTCCCTTTCAATTCTGTAAGACCATTCTTGTAAAATGCCTGATCAATGATGGACACTCCTATGGATGGCCCTAGGTTCTTAGATTTTATGATGTTTAACAATTATTGGAATCGCTATCCCTTTGGATCTTTCGATGTTGTATTCCAAAGTTACTGGTCATCCTCTTTTCAATCATGCTCCTCATTGTTTATCTCTAAGGACTGCTTGAATTCTATTATTCTTTGTGCTTGCTATCTCTGATCAAATTCCATTACCTCTTGTTATATTAAAAGGTTTACTCTGTTATAAAAATTCATAATATTAATAATAATTAGAACAGAGAACATAGAACATTATTTTTGCACAGGAAATGCCCTTCATTCCTTGATGTTGCGCCGCGCTGTGAAACCAATCTGAAGCCCGTCTAACCTACAAGATTCCATTCTCGTCCATATGCCTATCTAATGACCATTTAAATGCCCGTAAAGTTGGTGAGTCTACAACTGTTGCAGGCAGGCCATTCCACACCTCTACTACTCTCGGAGTAAAGAAACTACCTCTGACATCTGTCCTATATCTATCACCCCTCAATTTGAAGCAATATCCCTTCATACTAGCCATTACCAGCCGAGGAAAAAGGCTCTCACCGTCCACCCGATCAAACCCTCTGATTATCTTTTATGTCTCAATTAAGTCACCTCTCAACCTTCTTCTCTCTAATGAAAACAGCCTCAAGTCCCTAAACCTTACCTTATAAGACCTTCCCTCCATACCAGGCACCATCTTAGTAAATCTCCTCTGAACCCTTTCCAAAGCTTCCACATCCTTCTAATACTGCGGTGACCAGAACTGCACGCGTTACCCCAAGTATGGTGCAGCAGAGTTTTGTACAGCTGCAGCATGACCTCATGGCTCTAAAGCTCGATCGTTCTACTAATAAAAGCTAACACACCGTATGCCTTCTTAACAGCCTGGGTGGCAACGTTGAGGGATTTATGTTCATGGACACTGAGATCTCTCTATTCACTACCAAGAATCTTTCCGTTCGCCCAGCACTCTGCATTCCTGTTCCCCCTTCCAAAGTGAATCACCTCACACTTTTCTGCATTAAACTCCATTTGCCAACCCTCAGCCCAGCTCTACAGCTTATCCATGTCCCTCTGTAACCTATAATATCCTTTGGCACAATCCACAACTGTACCAACCTTAGTGTCATCCACACATTTACTAACCCATCCTTCTATGCTCTCATTCAGGTGATTTATAAAAATGACAATCAGCACTGGACCCAAAACAGAATCTTGCAGAACACCAGTGGTAACTGAACTCCAGCATGAACATTTCCCATCAACCACCACCCTCTGTCTCCTTACAGCTAGGCAATTTCTGTCCAAACCGATAAATCACCCTCTATTCCATGTCTCCATACTTTGTGCAGCAGCCGACCATGGGGAACCTTATCAAAAGTCTTACTGAAATCTATATATATCATACCAACAGGTTTACCCTCATCTGCCTGTTTTGTTACCTTCTCAAAGGACACAATAGGGTTTGTGAGGCATAACCCACCCTTCACAAAATCATATTGACTATCCCGAATCAACATATTCATTTCTAGATGATTATAAATCCTATCTCTTATAAACTTTTCCAACACTTTACCCACAACCAAAGTAAGGCTCACCGATCTATAATTACCAGAGTTGTCTCTAGTCCCCTTCTTCAACAAGGGAACAACATTTGCTATCCTTCAGTCTTCTGGTACTATTCCAGTAGACAATGATGACATAAAAATCAAAGCCAAAGGCTCGGCAATCTCCTCCCTGGCTTCCCAGAGAATCCTACAATAGATCCCATCTGGCCCAGGAGATGTATCTATTTTCACACTTTCCAGAATTTCTAACACCTTGTGAACCTCAATCCTGTTTAGTCTGGTAGCCTGTTTCTCAGTATTCTCCTCAACAACGTTATATTTTTCCAGTGTGAATACTGACGAAAAATATTAATTTAGCACTTTCCCTATCTCCTCTGACTCCACACACAGCTTCCCACTACTGTCCTTGATTGGCCCTAATCTTACACTAGTCATTCTTTAATTCCTTATATACCTATAGAAAGCTTTAGGGTTTTCCCTGATTCTATCCACCTACAACTTCTCACATCCCCTCCTCACTTATCTTAGCTCTCTCTATAGGTCTTTCCTGGCTACCTTGTAACTCAATCGCCCTAACTGAGCCTTCACATTTCATCCTAACATAAGTCTTCTTCTTTCTCTTGACAAGGCTGAGACAAAAATTATTATTTTTATAATTATTTCTATTGTTAACATCTTTTAGCTTATCAGACAAGATATGCCAGGCATCTCTTTAATATTTTGTAGTTATATTGAAATCTATCTCTGATTATTTTTAAAATCTTGAACTAGAACTTATTAATATTGTAAATAGTTTCAAAGAGACAGCTAATTTCTGCAAGATAATTTGAGCTGCTGTCTTTATGGCTCTTAATGAGACTAGAATTGTTGTTGTGATTGTTCAAAGTTTTCAAGTTACAATTTCACTTTGTTACAAATCTTCCAAATGTAATTTTTTAATCATCTTTATTGCTGTGTTTTCATTCTTGGAATCTTGCCATTCAGATAATGTTTTTTTTTGCCTTGGAATAATTCCCTTCTCAAAGGCCCTTTTTTCACTTATGCTGAAACAAGCTTTTTTGAAAGTCCAGTCATTTTTGTGTCATTAAAAGAAAGGCAATTGAAGCATGTTTTTAAATTCTGGCCATTTTATGTCTCTTAAAAACAGGCAGTTCCAACAATTCTTCCCTTCGGCCCTAGGCCAGATTATGGCCATAGGGGCATTGTTAATGAAGGGTCCACAACAAATTCCTGAAAGTCTAAATAAAATAATTAGGTTTTAAGTAGTGTTCTGACAGTGTGAAACCCATGATCCTCTTCTCGTCATTTAATGAGCTGGTCATTTTCTTTTTGATGTTCCATTAGTAATTTGTTCCTCTGGTAAAATGTATCAGGGCCATCTTCTTGGTCCATGGTTATTCTCTAGTCATTTCCTTCATTATTGTGGCTTTCATACACTTAAAAAGCTAAATATAAAACAACACAGACAAACTATGACAATGAAAATCACTATTCCCTGGGCAATGGATGTTCCCAGGGATCCCAGCCATTCTGTTGCCCATCTCTGTAGGGTCAAAATTTGAGTTTGACTATTTCATTTATGAATGTGATCAGCCAAATCTGTAATTTCCTCAGATCATTTGCTACCTTTTCTAGGATAGCTGCCGTAGAACACCAGAAGTAATTAAAGGTTCTGGCTGGTGTGATGTTAGTAAAAGTAAACTTAGGTATCGGCAAAGTGGCATTTAAAATACTGAGTGCAGCTACTCTGAGCTCCAGACCACCCTCTTTTCTTGGGACTAACAAAACAATAGACGCAACAGTAGTGGTAATAAATGGTGGTGTATGTGAGGTATCAAATCAGAAGATTCAGCAATGCTATCTGAAAATGGGGTGGCTCAGCGGTTAGCACTGCTGCCTCACAGCACCAGGGACCCAGGTTCGATTCCAGTCTTGGGCAACTGTCTGTGTGGAGTTTGCACATTCTCCCCGTGTCTGCATGGGTTTCCTCCCACAGTCACAAAGATGTGCAGATCAGGTGAATTGGCCATGCTAAATTGCCCATAGTGTTAGATGCATTACTTAGGGGCAAATATGGGGAATGGGTCTGAGTGAGTTACTCTTCAAAGAATTGGAGTGGATTTGTTGGGCTGAAGGGCCTGTTTCCACACTGTAGGGAATCTAATCTAATATACTTAATTACAGTTGCCACGCAACCACATAGCATGTTTACATACAACTTAATCTATTCTGGCTGCTGACCTGGGATTGAGGATTCTGTTCCTATTATTTGTAGGTCCTATTCATTGTAGGCACATTAAAAGCTGCAAGAGGGAGAAGTAAGAGCGAGAGAGAGAGAGAGAGAAAACATACCAGACAAGTAGGCTGGACTGTTATACTATTAATATAATACTATTAATATACTAAGCTGGGTAGAATGTCTTCATTTAGCAATACCATTTTCATTAATAAATGTACTCCTGTTACCTGTCAATATTACCTCATAGGTCCATCCCATTGGACAACAAAGCTCCCTTGCAAGGGATTATTTTCACTGGGACCTTTGATCCTGGGGCTGGCATTTCTGTTTGTCCTGAGCATCCCTCAGACACCCAGTCCTTGACAAGCTGCTGGTCTCGCACCTGTCTGTGAAGTTAGTGTAAATGCTTTCAGAGGGATTTCATATTTCCCAGACTTGTCCTTTGATGTTAGTCAGCCCTGGTCCTCCAGTGATTAGGTCTTTGGGGAGGGTCATAGCTCACCCCGTCATTGCGTGAAAAGGTGTTAGTCTAGTGATCCTTGAGGGTGTTGCTCTCTAGGCCATCAGAATGGCTGGTAGGGAAAAAGTCCATTTAACACCTTCTCCTTTCATTGCTTTGGTCAGTGCATTTTTTAGCATTCTATTCATTCGTCCTACCATACCTGAGTTCTGTCAGTGGTAGGGGATATGACACTTTTCTGTTATACCCAAGAATTTACATGCTTCCTTCAGGTACTTTCCTGTGAAGTGGATTCCATGGTTTGAGTCTAATTGTAAGGGAACACCCACCACCCCCGCCGCGCCCCCCTCCCCCTCCACCTCCACCTCCCCCCCCCCCCCCCCGCCTCCACCACCCCCCCCACCCCTGCTCCCCTCCCCACCTGGTATTACTTCAGTTGTTAATAGTTTTGCCACCAAGATTGCATTACAGTCCTTTTGGGAAAGCTTCCACCCATCTAGTAAACTGATTGACTATTACCAGAGAGAATCTCTTATTCTGACTTTGTGGAAATGAACCTATAAAGTCCATTTGGATATGTTCCCATGGTTCCCATGGATGGGGCTAATGGCTCAGTTTGATTTTAATTCCCTGTCCTGGTTCTGTCTACGCATATGCAGTACACCTCTTGCAAAACTTAGCTATATCTCTTCCCATTCCTTTCCTCCACCAACAATTAAATATTAGTTGAATCATTTATCCCTTCCTTTGTGTGCCAATCCATGGTAAATATTGCATACCTTCCTTTCTCCAAATGTAATCTGTTCCTAACATTGTCCCCTCTTTAATCCATTCTGCTCTCTCCTCTGGGCTAGCTGCTGCTTGGTAACTTAAAAGTATTCCATTCACCGTCTTTGGCTTCTTGCTGTCTGCTGCTGTTTTCGTTATGACTCACTTTTCTAACATTGTTTTTGCTGCACTGTCTGTATAGTTTTTCCTTCTCTGCTCTGGGGTCTGAATCTTTCAGTGTGCTTTTATTTTAATTACTGCTGCTTCTTTTGGTTTAATTGCAATGGACATTAGGCTCTTGATTAGGGTCGCACGTTAAATTACACTACCATTCGAGGTAACATAACCTTGTCTTGTCCCTGCCCTCATATAGTCCTGGACTACAGCAAAGGCATATCTACTGTCTGTGTAGATGTTAACCTTCTGTCCTTCATCTAACTGCAGGACAGCAGTAAGTGCTTTTCGTTTGGCTACCTGTGCAGAATGACATTCTTCTATCCTTCCTCTTACTAAAAGTTCCCCTTTCAAATTAACTATGACGTATCATCATAACACTTCCATATTCCATTGACAAACATGGATTTCACATCTGGCCCCTCTTATAGCTCTTCTTTAACTCAACTATGTCTCTCCTCTTCCTGTTCCATGAGGGGGATACAATTATGTGTTTCTCCTTCCTGATTCACATAACTTGCTGGGTTCTCTTTATTATCTTTAATCACTTCCATGTGCTTGTCCCCTGGCAACAGCCTCAGTGCCCAAATAGCACATTGGATGACTTGAATGCAAATGTTGTCCCATCATGACCAGATCCATTTTACCTGAATAGTATTCCTCAGGCTGGATCTCCATAACACTACTGCAGATTGACGGCAATTGCTTTTACTGCAAAAAGGGAAAAGACTTTTTCAGGTCAGGAAGCCCTAGTGCTGATGCAGAGGTGAGTGTTGACAAAAGCTGTCTCCTGCTTAGGTTCCCATTCAATCTTCTCTGAGCTAGCTTAACTCCTCTTTGGTCAAGTTTTGTAAAGGCCTGGCTAGTTCACTGTAACTTTATGTGAAGTTCCTGCAGTAATTAAATAGTCCTAAAATTTGTCTTATCCCTTTAACAGTAACTGTTTTGTTTTTCATCTCCAATATTGCAGTTTTCCTTTCCAATGGAATGTTATAGCTGTCTTGCATTATTTTGGCAACCAGCTGGGGATTACTCTGTGTCTATTTAAATCTTTGTCCCTGCATGCTTTCATGTGGAAACCAAAAGTTCTCACATTTCTTTTTTGGGACAGTTCTTGGTGAAGTGCCCCTCTTTATTGCATGTGAAATACACACCTCTTTTCTTTGACCCATTCCCTTAGGTAATTTCTACACATAGCTCAATTACATTTTTTTAAATTTGTGTTTTTATTATCTTCCAGTTCAATCCACATATTGCTTCAACCAGTAGTAGCAAAATAACATTACATATGGATTCAAAATTTTGCAGTAAGTGTCCATCCATTCCACATCGAGCAAAATAGGTTAATTAGTACTTGACTGCAGAAACAGAGGAGAGAGGCATAACTCCTACACATAATTACATCATCCGTCATCCTCCTCATTCAAAAAAATGTTATACTTTAGGAGAAAACCCATCTCCTTCGTTAAACTTGCCTTTCCTAATTCCTTTGTCAGCTTTCTCAGATTTTAGAACATACCATCAGAATTTTGTTCAAAGAGAATTCCATTTACAAGATTCCAAATTTCCTTTTCTCTTTTGCATTGTCTCACACCAACGTAGCTTTACAATGAGCAAATCTGATTCAGAATTAAAGATTCACTCATAAGTTAGAACAGGATTTGGAAGTTCACTCTGGTCAGAAAGTGAAATTCCAAAAATAGTAATTCCTGGAATTAAAATTTACCCAAATCCATACACAGCATGAAGCCAATTCTAAAAGGTGAATTTTTAATCAAACTTAATGAACTAAACTTTTAAATCAACATTTAGTCACAGATTTCTGCTATGCAAAATCACTGATAGTTTTTTTTAACGGAAATTACATTAACCATGCATGTTACCTACTGGCTTACACGCAGCACATATCACACTTTTAAATCACCACACGTTCCCAAAATGCAAACTAGCTTCAAGGCATCCTCAGATTTTCGTATTCAGGAAACACAAACATAAAAATTGCATAGGATGACATTTACCAGGCAACAAAGGTGCATTCAAACCAGACCACAGAGAGTTAACCTCTCTAAAATGTTCAATGAAATAACATTGCGCAGAAATTCAGTCTTTCACTTTTTTTTCTGAACATTGTAGCTATTTCAACTCGTTTCTGTGCCTTCTCAGCATTCTGCTTAAACACAAAGATGATCAACCCTTTGGTTCCTTTCCCTTTCTTTGACCCAGACACCAAGCTTTCTGTTCTGATTCAGTTCCCTCATTATTCCAACAGCCCTGTATTATATCTTTAATTAAGGGTTTTCGTTTTCTCAAATACAGTCAGCAGAATAGTTTTTTTTTCACAGTCCTTTCCTGTCATTGTCCCAGACTCTATCATGTTTGCTGTGTCTACTTCTTTGTTTGGGGTTTTTCTCCCTCTTATTAAGCTCTTTCATGCCGAGGTCTCTGCCTTACCTTTGTTAGGTAGTTTCGCCCCCGAGGCACACTGCCTCACCCCTGTTTACTCACTTCCATGCCAGGCGCCCCCTACCGCCACACCTATAATTCTGTCTCCTCCTGCTCTCTCCAAGTACAAGAGGTATTTTCTTGGCCTTTACTGATAGAAGCCTCTGACACATTGAATGTTATGCTACATAAATGGGTGGCCCAAGGTACACCAGCTGCAAGCAGAGCTCTTGGCTGGCTCAACAATCTGTAGGAGTGAGTTACCTTGATGGGGACAAAATCTCAGGAGGCAAATAGGATACAGGCAGGTAGTAGACGTTTATTCAAGCAAAAACTGATTAGTGCAGGGAGAGGGCCGAAGGATCTTCCCTGAATCTGGCTTTAACATGAAAACACAATAATTTTCTTAAACATCAGATCAGATCATTTTACGTTACAATGATCAGGCACAACATTGTTACTGTACGCTTCCCTTCGCTTCTATAGGACCAATTTTGTAAAACACCCAATCAATGAAGGACACTCCCATGGACAGCCCTAGGTTCTTAGTTTCTTTTATGGTGTTTAACAATTATTGTAATCTCGAGCCCTTTGGATCTTTCTATGTTGTATTCCAAAGTTACTGGTCATCCTTTTTTCAGTCATGCTCCTCATTGTTTATCTCTAAGGACTGCTTGAATTTTATTGTCCTTTGTACTTACTATCTCCTCTCCTATCAAATATAATTATCTCTTTTTATATAAGATGTTTATTCTGTTATAAAAACTTGTAACATTAATAATAATTTTATTTTAATATTCATTTCTATTGTTAACATTTTTAGCTAATCAGACAAGATATGCCAGGCCACTCTTTAATGTTTTTTGAATGTATTGAAATCTATCTCTGTGATTATTTAAGGAATCTTTAACTAGAACTTATTAATATTGTAAATAGTTTCCAAGAGATAGCTAATTTATGCAAGATAACTTTAGCTGCTCTTTTTATGGCTAAACACACCCTTAATGGGACTAGAATTGATTACTTATTGTAGTGATTGTTCAAAGTGTTTGAGTTACAATTTCATTTTGTTATAAATCTTCCACATGTTGTTTTTACATTTGCTTTATTGCTGTGTTTGCAATCTTTGGAATCTTGCCATTCAGATAATGCTTTCTTCTGCCTTAGAATAATTCCCTTTTCAAAGGCCCTTTTCTTTTAAACTTATGCTGAAGCAAGCATTTTTTTAAAGTCTGGCCATTTTTGTATTTCTTAAAAACAGGCAATTGAAGTGGGCTTTTAGTTTCCAACCACTTGACGTCTCTTAAAAACAGGCAGCTCCAACTTTGTTCGTCCTACAATTGTTGATACATTGACTGTCATATTCCTTTTGTTCAGTGTTCCTTAACAAATTGGGTCAGACAATAGAATGCAAGACATTATTCAACCATTCACAACATGTGCAGAAATGGATGTTTGAATATGTTACTTCTTCTCTTCATCATCCTCAATTAACTAGTCTAACAGTGGCACGGTGACTCAGAGGTTAACATTGCTGCCTCACAGCACCGAGGACCCAACCTCAGGTGACTGTCTGTGTGGAGGTTGTACATTCTCCCTACGTCTGCATGGGTTTCCTCCCACAGTCCAAGGATGTGCAGGTTAACTGAATAGGCCATGCTAAATTGCCCATAGTGTTCAGGGATATGTAGGCTAGGAGAAATTTGTCAGGAGAAATGTAGAGTAATTGAGGTAGGGGAATGGGACTGGGTAGGATACTCTTTGGACAGTCAGTGTGGACTTGTTGGGCCAAATAGCTGCTTTCCACACTGTAAGGATTCTATGATTCTATGAGAACACACTATATGTACTATAAACTCCATCAACATTAAATGTAAACCTACTTGACAAGATTTTCAGATAGATAAATCACTGTGCTACTCCTCTGGGCAACACATTATCATCACTGGCACTTCTCATGTTTAGAAAATAGATCCAAAAATTCTTCCCTCCCAAATCTCACCACAAAATCATATGTGTATAACACATTGTTGCAAAAAAAGAAAGGAAATGGTACAGGAGCATGATCAATGAGCATACAGACAATTATCCCAACATGATCTCGGAATAGGATTTGGAGATTTTGCAAATGTACTATGTCCAGCCTAGATCATAATTGTAGTAATGAGCAATAGTCACATACTGTGAAGGAACAGATGGCGGTATCTCAATTACATTTCATCAACCACCACGCGATCATGCTCCAGGTGCTAAAGATATAAAGCAAGATAATAACTACATATCTACAATAAATGGTTCACAACCATCTGTAATAACAGATAACACCCCATAGAGTGACACTTCACTGCCAAGTCATGATAACTGTACAAGGACTAGATCACCAAGACTTTATCTAATAAACTACCTCCTCAACTGAGCCAGGCCAAGAGGACGAAAATCTGTCTGCCAGACCAAGCACACCCACATGAAACTCAGAGAAGGCTAGCAGCAGCTGGGGTGGGATGGTTTGTTGAGGGAACTGCTGTCCCTGAAGCTAGGCTCAGTTCCAAATGAGGTAAAAGCACTCATGTTGAGTGATCAGCATAAAGCTTTCCTCAGGGGTTTATATGGTGGGAGACATGGATAGAGCAGGGACAGGAATAGCTGTTGCAGGTTCCGGGATTCAGATGTTTCAGTAAGAACAGAGAAGATGGTAAAAGAGGGGTATGTGTGGCATTGTTGATCAGGGACAATATTACAGTTGTAGAAAGGATGTTTGGGGACTCGTTAACTGAGGTAGTATGGGCTGAGGTTAGAAACAGGAAAGGAAAAGTCACCATGCTGGGAGTTTTCTATAGGCCTCTGAATAGTCCCAGAGATGTAGAGGAAAGGATAGCAAAGATGATTTTTGATAGGAATGAGAGAGGCAGGGTAGTTGTCATGGGGGACTTCAACTATCCAAATATTGACTGGGAACACTACAGTACGAGTACTATAGATGGGTCAGTTTTTGTCCAGTGTGTGCAGGAGGGTTTCCACAACAGTATGTAGATAGGCCTACAAGGGGCGAAGCCACTTTAGATTTAGTACTGGGTAATGAGCCTGGCCATGTGTTAGATTTGGAAGTAGGTGAGCACTTTGGAGACAGTGATCACAATTCTGTCAGGTTCACTTTAGTGATGGAAAGGGATAGGTGTATTCCACTGAGCAAGAGTTACAGCTGGGGGATGGGAAATTACGATGCAATTAGGAAAGATTTAGGAAGCGTAGAATGGGGAAGGAAACTGCAGGAGATGAGCACATTAAAAATGTGGAGCTTTTTCAAGGAAAAGCTCCTGTGTGTCCTAGATAAGTATGTACCTGTCAGGCAGGGAGGAAGATATAGAACGCGTGAGCCGTGGTTTTCTAAGGAAGTGGAATCCCTGGTCAAGCAGAAGAAGAAGGCTTATGTTAAGACAAAATGTGAAAACTCAGGGCGCTTGAGGGTTACAAGGAAGTCAGGAAAGACCTAAAAAGAGAGCTCAGAAGAGCCAGGAGGGGACATGAGAAGTTGTTGGCGGATAGGATCGGGGTTAACCCTAAGGCTTTCCATAGGTATGTCAGGAATAAAAGAATGACAAGAGTTAAATTAGGGTCAATCAAGGATAATAGTGGGAAGTTGTGTGTGGAGTCAGAGGAGATTGGGGAAGCACTAAATAAATATTTTTCGACAGTGTTCACGATAGAAAATGAAAATATTGGCGAGGAAGATACAGAGATACTTACATCTAGACTAGAAGAAATTGCGGTTCACAAGGAAGAGGTATTAGAAATACTGCAGAGTGTGAAAATAGACAAGTCCCAGATGGGATCTATCCTAGCATCCTCTGGGAAGCCAAGGGAAGAGATTCCCGAGCCTTTGGCATTGATCTTCAAATCATCATTGCCTACAGGAATAGTGCCTGAGGACTGGAGGACAGCAAATGTGGTTCCCTTGTTCAAAAAGGGTAGTAGAGACAACTCTGGTAATTACAGACCAGTGAGTCTCACTTCGGTTGTTGGTAAAGTGTTGGAAAAGGTTATAAGAGATAGGATTTATAACCATCTAGAAAAGAATGATCTGATCAGGGACAGTCAGCACGGTTTTGTGAAGGGTAGGTCGTGCCTAACGAATCTAATTGAGTTTTTTGACAAAGTGACCAAACAGGTAGATGAGAGTAAACCAATTGATGTGGTGTATATAGATTTCAGCAATACCCCACAGTAGGGTATTATACAAAATGCGGAGGACTTAGATTATGGGAGATATAGCAGTTTGGATCAGTAATTGGCTTGCTGAAAGAAAACAGAGGGTTGTAGTTGATGGATCTTGGTGTCCAGTTACTAGCGGCGTACCGCAAGGGTCGGTGTTGGGTCCACTGCTTTTTTTTAGATTACATTAGATTAGTTTTTTTTAGATTACATTACAGTGTGGAAACAGGCCCTTTGGCCCAACAAGTCCACACCGACACGCCGAAGCGCAACCCACCCATACCCCTACATTTACACCTTTCCTAACACGATGGGCAATTTAGCATGGCCAATTCACCTAACCTGCACATCTTTAGACTGTGTGAGGAAACCGGAGCACCTGAAGGAAACCCATGCAGACACGGGGAGAACATGCAAACTCCACACAGTCAGTCGCCTAAGGCGGGAATTGAACCCGGGTCTCTGGTGTTGTGAGGCAGCAGTACTAACCACTGTGCCACCATGCCGCCCACCATTTTTATGCCGTTCGCCATTTTTATAAATGACCTGGATGAGGGCTTAGAAGCGTAGATTAGTAAATTTGCGGATGACACTAAGGCCGGTGGAGTTGTAGATAGTGACAAAGGATGTAGTAGGTTGCAGAGAGACATAGATAGGATGCAGAGCTGGCAAATGGAGTTTAATGTGGACAAGTGTGAGGTGATACACTTTGGCCAGAGTAATCAGAATGCAAAGTACTAGGCTAATGGTAGGATTCTTGGGAGTGCAGATGAGCAGAGAGATCTCGGTGTCCATGTACACAGATCCCTGAAAGTTGCCACCCAGATTGACATGGTTGTTAAGAAGGCATACAGTGTTTTGGCCTTTATTAATAGAGGGATTGAGTTCCAGAACCAGGAGGTTATGCTGCAGCTGTACAAAGCTCTGGTATGGCCACACTTGGAGTATTGTGTATAGTTCTGGTCACCACATTATAAGAAGGATGTGGAAGCTTTGGAAAGGGTGCAGAGGAGATTTACTAGGATGTTACCTGGTATGGAAGAAATGTCTTATGAGGAAAGGCTGAGGACCTTGAGGCTGTTCTCGTTGGAGGGAAGAAGGTTGAGAGGTGACTTAATAAAGACATACAAGATAATCAGAGGGTTAGATAGGGTGGACAGGGAGAGCCTTTTTCCAAGTATGGGGATGGCAAACACGAGGAGACACAACTTTAAAGTGAGGGGAGATAGGTATAAGACAGATGTCAGAGGTAGTTTCTTTACTCAGAGAGTAGTAAGGGTATGGAATGCTTTGCCTACATCGGTAGTAGATTCGCCAAGTTTAAGTGCATTTAAGTCATCATTGGTCAGGCAAATGGATGTACATGGAATAGTGTAGGTGGGATGGGCTTCAGATTAGTATGACAAGGAGGTGCAACATCTAGGGCTGAAGGGCCTGTACTGCACTGTAATGTTTTATGTTCTATGTTCTATGTGGCTACATGTGGAGGTGATGCTTGTCTATGGCAATGGAGTCAGACAGTAACATTACCTGATATAGCCATCTTGGTGAATGTCATCAGTTCATCAGAGGAGACTCCTGTTCTGCCATGTCTGATTGGTTGCATGCAAAAAGCATTACTTTGGTATCATTATGGACAGTCAGCATAGATGTTGCATTTCTCTTTGTTATGAACAGCCAGTAGGAAAAAAAGCCAACCTAATAAATTTAGCAACCAAAAGAACTGCAGGCACTGTAAATTAGAAATAAAAACATAAAGAAAAGCTCAGCAGGTCTGGCAACATTTGTGGAGAGAAATCAGAACTGAGGAAGGGTCACTCAACCTGAAACATTAACACTGATTTCTCTCCACAGTTGCCGCCAGACCTGCTGCATTTTTCCAGCAATTTCTGTTTTTGTTTCTCATAGATTAATCACTGCCTTGTATTATAATTGAAGTGAAGCAACAGTCATAAGAAGCTTCTAAGAGTCTGGCATCACAACAGAGGACAGCATTCTATTCATTACTACCCTATCAGCACAAACCGACACGAACAGACACCAAATATCTTTTCATTTAAATAATATGGGTGCTGCTGTGGCCAGCATTTATTGCCTATTCCAATTGCCCTTGAGATGGTTAGCTGCATTCTTGAACTACTGCAGTCCATGTAGAACAGGGACATCCACAATGCCATTAGGAAGGGTATTCCAGGATTTTACACCAGTGAAAGTCAAGCAATGGTGGTATATTTTGAAACAAAGATGGTGTTTGGAACTTTGAGTGGTGCTCTCTCACTCCTTTTAGATTAGATTCCCCACAGAGTGGAAATAGGCCCTTTGGCCCAACCAGTCCACACCAACCCTCCAAAGAGTAACCCACCCAGACCCATTTCCTTCTGATTAATGCACCTAATACTATGGGCAATTTAGCATGGCCAATTCACCTGACCTGCACATCTTTGGAGTGTGGGAGGAAACCAGAGCACCCGGAGGAAACCCACGCAGACACGGGGAGAATGTGTGTGCAAACTCCACCTGAGGCTGGAATCGAACCTGGGACCCTGGTGCTATGAGGCAGCAGTGCTAACCACTGAGCCACCGTGCCACCCCACTTTTGCCCTTGTAGAATATTCTGTCACATTCCTGACTTGTGAATTGTACATGATAGAGAGGCTATGGAGAGTCACAAGAGGGAGGAACTTTCTTCCTATGGTGTTGTGATTAGAACTTCACACAGTAATTCAGCTGTGGCCTAACCAATGTCTCATACAGTTCTATAATAACCTCCCAACTCTTGTATTCAGCTCATTGCTCCAGAACATGCCCAAAACATTGATTCTCCTGCTCCTTGGGTGCTGCCTGACCTACTGTGCGCTTCCAGCACCACATTTTTTTGATAGAGAATCTTCAGGCAAGATGAGGAATAAGGAGAGGGTGGGTATTTAAAAGAGGAAGAGGTCATGCAATATTGATCAAGGACTCAATTACTGCAATAAGGAGGGATAATTTCTAAGAAGAGGTTTTATGGGTAGAGCTTAAAAAAAGGAATCAATCATATTACTGAGAGTATTGTCGATCCCTGAACAGTCAGGGAGAGAAAAGGGTAGATATGTAAGCAAATTTCAGAGATATGCAGAAATATTTGGGTAACAGTAAGGGATTTCAACTTCCCCAATATTAACTGGGATAGACAAAGTGTGAAAACCTTACAGAGTTTAGAATTCCTGAAATATGTCCAGGATAGCTTTGTAAGCCAGCATGTAGAAATCTTTACAAGAGAAGGTGCTAGATTTAATTTTAGGAAATGAAGCCAGTCAGAGACTTAAGGGGCAACTTCTTCACACATAGGGTGGTACGGGTATGGAATGAGGTGCCAGAGGAAGTGGTGGAGGCTGGTAGAATTGCAATACTTAAGAGGCATTTGGATGGGTATATGAATAGAAAGGGTTTAGGCCGGGTGCTAGCAGGTGGGACTAGATTGGGTTGGGATATCTGGTTGGCATGGATGGGTTGGACTGAAGGGTCTGTTTCCATGCTGTACATCTCTATGACTACAACTCTATGACAAAGACAGGACATGAAATAACTAGTAGGTTAAGTATGGAAAATGGTGTTTTATAAGTTTATTAGGGACCATGGGATAACCAAAGAAAGAATCGGGCCATTAAGGACTCTGGGTGGAGCTGGAAGATATAGCTAAGGTTTTACATGAGCACTTTAGGTCTGTACTCATGATAGAGATAAATGATGTCAGTACAGAAATTGGGGAAGAGGACTCATATTCTTGAACAAATTATAATTGAGAGCAAGATGGCATTAGCGGGCTTAAAATTGAATAAATCATCAAGCCCAAATGAGATCTCTCTTAGGCTGTTATGGGAGGCATTTGAGACTATTGTAGGAACAATGCCATTCATTTTCAAATCCTCTTTGTACACAGGAGAGGTGTCAGAGCACGGAGAACAGCTAATGCGGTTGATTATTCAAGACAGCTGGTAGAGATAAACCAGGAAACTATAGGCAAATAAATCTAACATCAGTGGTAGGGAATTTTTTGGAGCAAACATTGAGGAATAGAACTAATCTCCACTTGGAGAGGCAAGCATTAATCAAGCATAGTCAGCATGGTTTTCTCAGGAAAAGATCAAGTCTGACATGTTTAATGAGTTTTTTGAGGAGATGACGAGATGTATCGATGAAGGTAGAGCAGTTTATATAGTCTACATGGATTTTAGCAAGGCTTTTGACAACACTTTTCAAGAGTTAATGAGATCCAGGAGAATTTGACAAATTGGATCCAAAACTGGCTTAGTAGCTGGAGGCAGAGTGTGATCGTCATTTTTTTGGAGGCTAGCAGCTTGTGTCCCTTGCTGCTTGTAGTGTATTTTAATGTCTAAACATGTATGTAGGCGGTACAATCTGTAAGTTGGCAAATGACACAAATATTGGAACTGTAGCAAATAGCAAGGAGGAAACCCTTTGACTACAGAATGATATGGAGGGACTGGTCAGATGGGCTGAACACTGGCAAATGAAATTCAACCAGAAACTGTGAGATGGTACATTTTGAGCGGACTAACAAGGCAAAGAGCACATGAAGAATGGTAGGACCCTAGGAAATACAGAGGATAAGAGGGACCTTGGTATGCATTCCATTACAATCTTGAAGGCAGGAGGACAGACAGATAAGGTAATTAAGAAGGCATTTGGAATACTTGCTTTTATTAGTCAAGGGATTTAATATAAATGCAAGGAGGCTATGATAGAGCTGTATCTAACTGTAAGCTCAGGAGATATCAAAGGAGAAATTCCAGAGACCAAAGCTGACTGGGGTGGGTAAGAATGAGTAGAACTTGTTGCATTCTTCACAAGACATCTCATGAGATTATCCCAGTTCAGACATTACTGCAAGATCGCATGCTCACCTTCATCATCAACTTTGTGAAAATGGAAGGATAACTCCAATACTGGGAACAAACCATTTTTAAATTGAAAATGTAAATAAAACAATCTCATAAGATTCATATTCTTATTGTGGTCTGCTCATATTTCCTTAGCACCCATTGGGGACACTGCCATTGTTTCTTCTTCCTACATGTAGCCAATAATCTGGAATTTGGACAAAATTATTCCATTATTTTGGCATAAATGAGAACACAAGAACTTTGGATTTATATATTTTTCTTAGCTTTCCAATAAGATTGGCTAAAGCTTATTCAAAGTCTTACATCACTAACAGAGCAAATTCAAACGACAATTAATCATAATGAAAGCAGGAGAATGGAGCAGGGAGAGCTAACTAATATTTATGTTCAATGCTTGCAGTACTGAGAACACAGAAACTTCTGTTTTACAGAGTCACTTCCTATATCGTTTTCTCCCACTTCTGAAACTTGCTCCTTTGGCATCACCCATTTGCCATCTCCCTTTCCATTTCCTCCACCAAGGCTAAGACATGGCTTTGGGTATAGTGTGCACTATCAAAGCAGTTTTCGTTGCATAAAATATCTCACCAAATTGTTGAAATGTTCTAAAAATATGCCCAACTTTTGTAATCTGGCAAATGGTGTCATGCACCCAAAACATATGGGAAGTATATTTAATTGATGAAGAATACCACAAAGGACTGCAAAATATTACAACACATTCTCTTTGTCTTGTGTTATTTAGAGACGCTAATATATAGTTCTGACTCGAGTTTCATATTTGTCATACTCCAAAAAGCAAAATAATCACAATTGGTGGTTTCAGCTGCTGGTAGCAATTTGCAGCTCAATTAATGCTGTTTAATGTTCATTTTTGCCTTTCATTCAATCTTCAAAGTGAAAGCAAGAGAAATGAGCAAGCTCTGAAGAAATGACAATGATGCACATCAAGAATTCAGATAACAGCGACAGATGGCAAATGATGCTACAATCATTTTCAAGCCATGATCGCTTAGCTCCAAAAATGAGATCTGAAATGTTGAGGAGGGAACCTCTTGTAGTCTCAGCTCAGTTAAGGTCAGCTCAGTTAAGGTCAAAAATATGTTTGATGTGAGGGTCACTAACTCCCACAACTCTGGCAGTAGTGATAGTCTTCACACAAACCACAGGATCAAGAGTTTCATCAAGCAGTTTAATTTCCTCTTTATATATTTAGAATACTTTGGATTCTGGACAATGGCATCTGAAGAAGAGTCATTGGACTCAAAATATTAATTCTCTTCGTCTCTGCACAGATCCTGCCAAAGTTGCTAAGTTTCTCCAACATTATTTTGGTTTTATTTTCATTCCTTTCTTGTCACAGAACATTATATTAATAGCATTATATGTGGTCTTTATTTACGGTTGATTATAGGTGAAAGTAGATACGCATTTGACACAATCAATTTTAATTTATTTGAGCATGTTTTTAAGTTTTAATTTTAACCCTGAAATTGTATGTGCGCGGAGTGAGAATATATTGATGTGCTTTTGTTACTCATTTGCTATGTTTTCTCTGGAAACTTAACAACACAAGTTTCCTGGATGCCCATGTACAATGAGAAAGCTTTAACTTCCTTTTGATGTTGGAGCCTGTGAATGACATTTTCAATGTCTGCAGTGAACATGCACTTGTGTAAGGACAGAGAGACTATCCTGCTGTGGCACTGGAGGTCCAAAGAACTCAAGCCACTCAGAGTCCAACCAAATCTCACTGTTATCCAAATGCTGACAAATATTTCAGTGCAGATCAGTGAAGTGCTGTAATTTGTTTATTTATGTAATGTGGGTGTCACTGGCTGGTCAGCATTTATTGCCTATCTCTAAATGCCCTTGAGAAGGTGGTGGCAAGCTGTCTTCTTGAACCACTGCACCTAGCTGCCATGGGTTGACCCACAATGCCATCAGGGAGGATATTGTAATGCCAAAGCTAAAGTTTATACTGTCTTATTGAAGGTAACAAACAAGTTGACATTCAGTTTCTGCATAATCATGATCACAGCGTATTGACTCATTTGCTTGGACTACTTAATGCACTAAGACTCAAACTAATTTATCCATTGAAAGGGACATACTCATCCTGCAAAATGAACACGAACATGCAGGAGCAACTGTTTCCATTCTTTCTGCAATAATGGTGACTGGGATGAATTAGAATATGCCTGAGAATGCAGTGTACAGTTTCTGCTGTTCAATGAGTGTCCTTTTCATCAAGCTACCCCAGGGTAGAACATCCAGCTGAGCACATACCCTCTCACATGGGCTTTCAATTGAGTCCTAGTCCCTACTACATAAATGCGCTCACTTGTACAGCTGGATTAATTGGGCAAAAAGATAATGAGCTTTCTCTACACTCCTTTCAGAACTGAGAAAAATGAACTGGAACAATAAGCATATGAATTCCGTGATAGTGCACCTCCCAGAGGGATTCAGTTCCTCTAAGCAGTCACCATCCATAGCTTCTAACTCTTGTAGCAAATATGAAGTGCCTGTCAGAGTTTGAAGATATGAATTACTATCAGAAAGGTCATAGAGTCATAGAGATTTACAGCATGGAAACAAACCCTTCAGTCCAACTTTGTCTATTTACCCTATCCATGCCTCTCATAATTTTGTAAACCTCTATAAGGTCATCCTTCAGCCTCCGACCCTCCAGGGAAAATGGCCCCAGCCTGTTCAGCCTCTCCTTATAGCTCAAATCCTCCAATCCTGGCAACATCCTTGTAAATCTTTTCTGAACCCTTTCAAGTTTCATAATGTGATGGTTCAAGTTATTACTACGAAAGTAATCAACATTTTACTTTCAACTTTAAATCAAGTCTACTTGACTAAGTGCTTTATGATACGTAGGTCACTGATATTTAATTAAATCACTAGCTAGTTTGGAGATCCTATCTCCAATGGTCGAAGATACTGAATCTCTACTGATATCCTGCATCTACTCCTCTGCTGTAATGAATAGACAGAGGGATAGATGATCACCTCTGTTTGACATCCCCACCCTGTTTTTCTCTGCTCTTTCCTCTAGCAATGAGAGAAAGGAAATACCCATAAGTGTGTGTATTGGTGGATATTGAGCCAATGATTGAAATATATTTAGGGAGGGAGTGCATCAGAGCAAGACATAACCTTGAAAAACATGAGGGTGTGTGAGATTAGTAACCAGCTAGATATACATGGGGAAACATATATAAAGAAATGAATGGGTGCACCTGCAACGTGAGTGGGTGTGAGGGATAATTGGGGTGACTGTCCTCATCACACCTAAGACACCAAACCATTTCCACTTCACTCCTCCATCACTCCCCCCATCCCCCCAACCCTGCTCTTTACTCCCTCGGGAGAGATTCACTCTTGCCAGTCCTAGCCCTGCGTGCAAAGTTCTTCTCTTCCTTGTCATAGGAAAATCGTTGACTGTACTATACCACCTCCTGTAATGCTAACTTGAAATCAACTGAACTAGGTGCTATGGGGAATTTTGTATTTTGCTGAATTTAAAAAGAGAGAATGAATTTGACTAAATGTTCTTTGCTGATGTATGTTATTGCATAGAAAGTTTTACAAATGTGAACCCACCATAGGCTCGTGCAAATCCAATATGCCTCAGAAACCCTGCTGATTTTGTTCATTTTATGTCTGCATCTCATCCTTCCATTGAGAAAACAAATTTTGCATCCTGCTCAGTTAAGTTACATCCTGATCTTGTTGGATCCAGATTTTGTCTGGCTGGGGTGTTGCCTCTCATTATAGAAGTAGGGCAATTCTCTTTCAATGTCCATATCCAACCATGTTAAGACCAGAAAATGGCCATAATTTCAAAGATGAATAAATCTGGATTAATTCCTCTGGTTGGGCAGACAGTAATAAGGAGCCATTAATGTGTACTGCCACTAAGAGAGTGTAGAAGGAGGCTTTTCTTTATATAGAAAGGATTTTTACAATGGGAATGTTTTGCAAGAGGGAATATTTGAGGTGGAGATCATTGCATTTTTAAACAAGAAATGAATAAACATTTGAAGCAGAGGAAGCAGAAGGGCTATGGAGAGAGACTGAACAGTTGGTTTAATTTCACATTGCTGAGCAAAGACACCATTGCAGAAATGATAGAACAGATGGCCTGTTTCTGAAAACTTTTATCATTCTAAAGTTCTTGATTAATTAGGCACAAGAATGTTTTTCCTAACCTAGTTTCTAAATGTGTCAGTAACAGATACATGTCACATATCAATATTTGTTTATACTAATAACACATGTAAATTTGGGCTGAAATGGGTTGATTATTTAACGTGTTGTTTAAAGCAGCAGTTATATTGGTCAGATTTTCTGATTGCAATAGTGATGATATTGCTCAGAGTAACATCTATTACTCTGTGATACTATCAGTAAAGCTTTGCATTGTGGCGTTAATTCAAGATTTCTGCTAATAATTCTCTAACCATATATCTGATATCTATACACTGATATCATCTTAGATGGAAGTCAAGTAGAAATCAATGCAATGATATGAATTTGCACTTTCCACATTACTATTATTGCAGTGAAAACCTTTGTAAGAGTTATGCTTGTGATTACAGTGCAATTGGGTTATTAGAACATAGAAAACCTACACTGTGGAAACAGGCCGTTTGGCCCAATAAGTCCACACCAACCCTTCAAAGAGGAGCTATCCCAGACCCATCCCCTTAACCTATAGCTCTACATTTCCCATGGATAATGCACCTAACCCATACATGCCTAAACACTATGGATAATTTAGCATGGCCAATTTACATGAGCAGCACATCCTTGGATGGTGGAAGGAAACTGGAGTACCCAGAGGAAAGCCACGCAGACACAGGGAGAATATGCAAATTCCATACAGACAGTCCCCCAAAGCTAGAATTGAACATGGGACCCTGGTGCTTTAAGGCAGCAGTGCTAACTACTGAGCCACCATGCCACTCTTAGCATTGTACATGCTAACTTTGTATGCATTACTTCTCTGGTCCCCAAAAAAAGTTAATTTTACACTAATGGAATATGGATTTCTCCATTATTCCAATATACATTCATATATTATTAAACCACTAAACATTATAAGAGCAGAAGTAAGCCATTCAGCCCATTGAGTTTGTACTGCCATTCAATGAGTTCATAACTGATCAAATAATCCTCAACTCCAATTTCCTGGCTTTTTCCTACAACACTTGGTTTCCTTAACTTCCTTCCAAAAGTTCACCTTCTGCCAATCTACTCAAATCTTCCTCATAAGACACGCATTTCATATCTAGAATCATTACATGAACCTTCTCTGGAGTGCCTCTAATAACAATATATCTATCCTTAGATATTGTTGGCAAGTTTCCAATTGGTCCAACCAGTGCCTTCTATAGTGAAAGCAAGATTTCTCTTTTTATACTTCATTGCCTTTGGAATAAAGGCCAAAATTACATTTACATTTCCTATTAACTGCTGAACTTGTAAGCTACTTTTTGTGATATGTTCACAAGTACTCCCAAATCCTTCTGTACTATAGTTTCCTGAAGTCTTGCTCTATTTAAATAATATTCAGTTCCTCTATTCTTCTTGCCAAAGTGAACAACCTCATAAATTAATGATATTTCAGTTCTAATCTTAGTCCCATGCAAATATCCCAAACTTTATGTAACTTTAAGCAAAATTTTAAATTTAAAAAAAGCGACTTGGCCTCTTTTGCTGTCATCTAAACATAGGAGTTAGCTCCTCAGTCCTTCAAGCCTGCACTGCTATTCAATAAATCATGTCTGATCAAAAGTTCATGTCCCTATCCCCCATGAACAGCAAGGATTTGTACATCTTAATGTATAAAGATAATGTATCAATGTGAATCCTTGTACATATTTATTACAATATATTTTTCATTAGTGCACTGATCTGTTGGTTAGTCAACAAGTCATGCAATTCAATACGTTTATGCATGTAATATAATAGTAATTTAAGTAAGCATATAACCCAAACAATACATGTATGTCTGAGATGCCACATTAATGTGCATGATCATCATAAAAAAAAAATCCAGATACCTGTCACAATAAGAACACAAACCTCTGCAGTCTCTATTATGTGCGGCAACATATAGAACACCACATCAATACACCCTTATACCATAATCTGAAGGCAAGCAAAGGTATATAGGTGGCTCAGTGAGTAGTACTGCTGCCTCACAGTGCCAGGGACCTGTGTTTGATTCCACCCTCGGGTGACTGTATGGAGTTTGCACATTCTCTCCATGGGTTTCCTCTGGGTGCTCTGGTTTCCTCCTGTAATTGAAAGCTTAATAGGTTATGCAGATTGGCCATGGTAAATTGCCTATATGTCCAGGGATGTGCAGACTAGGTGGATTAGAACAAAGAAAATTACAGCACAAGAACAGACTCTTCAGCCCTCCAAGCCTGTGCTGATCAGATCCTCTATCTAAACCTGTCACCTTTCTAAGGATCTGTATCCCTTTGCCCCCTGCCCATTCATTATCTGTCATGCCAGCCTTCACCACTTTTGCTGGCAATGTGCTCCAGATACCCACAAACCTCTGCATAAAGAACTTTGCACACATATTTCCCTTAAACTTTTCTCCTTTCAATTTGAATTCATGACCCCGAGCAAATGAGTCCCCCACTCTGAGTAAAAGTTTCTTGCTATCCACCCTGTCTATACCTCTCATGATTTTGTAGACCTCAACCAGGTTCCCCCTCAACCTCCTTTTTAATGAAAATAATCCTAACCTACTCAATCTCCCTTCATAGCTAGCAGCCTCCCTACCAGGCAACATCCTGGTGAATCTCCTCTGCACCCTCTCCAAAGCATCCACATCCTTCTAGTAATGTGGCGACCAGAACTGTACACAGTATTCCAAATGTGGCCGAACCAAAGTCCTATACAACTATAACATGCCCTGCCAATTCCTGTGTTCAATATCCCATCTGATGAAGAAATGCATACTGTATACTTTCTTGACCACTCTATCAACCTGCGTCATCACCGTCAGGAAACAATGGACCTGAACATCCAGTTCAGTCTCTGATTGATGGTACCAGCATCAAGGCCTGTGATAGCTCAAGAAATATATCTGTGTTCAACTTTCAGCATTAAATGAGCAGGGTTATTGTGAGAGTTGCAGTCAGAGAATCATAGAGTCATAGAGATGTACAGCACGGGAACAGATCCTTCAGTCTAATTCATCCATGCCAACCAGATATCCCAACCCAATGTAGTCCCACCTGCCAGCACCCGGCCCATATCACTCTAAACCCTTCCTGTTCATATATCCATCCAGATGCCTTTTAAATGTTGCAATTGTACGAGCCTCTAACACTTCCTCTGGCAGTCCATTCCACACACATACCACCCTCTGCATGAAAATATTAGCTTTTAAGTATCTTTTATATATTTCCCCTCTCACCCTAAACCTATGCCCTCTACTTCTGAACTCCCACACCCCAAGGAAGAGACTTAGTATATTTATCCTATCCATGACCCTCATGATTTTATAAACCTCTATAAGGTCACCCCTCAACTTCTGACTTTCCAGGGAAAACAGCCCCAGCCTGTTCAGCCTCTCCCTATACCTCAAATCCTCCAATCCTGGCAACATCCTTGTAAATCTTTTCTGAAACCTTTCAAGTTTCGCAACATCTTTCCGATAGGAAGGAGACCAGAATTGCACGCAATATTCCAACAGTGGCCTAACCAATGTCCTGTACAGCCGCAACATGACCTCCCAACACCTGTACTCAATACTCTGACCAATAAAGGAAAGCATACCAAACGCCTTCTTCACTATCCTATCTACTTGCAACTCCACTTTCAAGCAGCTATGAACCTGCACTCCAAGGTCTCTTTTTTCAGAAACACTCCCTAAGACCTCACCATTAAGTGTATAAGCCCTGCTAAAATTTGCTTTACCAAAATGCAGCACCTCACATTTATCTAAATTAAACTCCATCTGCCACTTCTCAGCCCATTGACCCATCTGATCAAGATCCCATTATATTCTGAGGTAACCTTCTTCCCTATCCACTACACTTCCAATTTTGGGTGTCATCTGCAAACCTACCAACTATGCCTCTTATGCTCACATCCAACTCACTTATATAAACGATGAAAAGTAGAGGACCCAGCACCGATCCTTGTGGCACTCCACTGGTCACAGGCCTCCAGTCTGAAAAACAACCCTCCACCACCACCCTCTGTTTTCTACCTTTGAGCCAGTTCTGTATCCATATGGCTAGTTCTCCCTGTATTCCATGAGATCTAACCTTGCTAATCAGTCTCCCATGGGGAACCTTGGCAAATGCCTTACTGAAGTCCATATAGATCACATCTACCGCACTGCCCTCATCAATCCTGTTTGCTACTTCTTAAAAAAACTCAATCAAATTTGTGAGACATGATTTCCCATGCACAAAGCCATGTTGACTATCCCTAATCAGTCCTTGCCTTTCCAAATACATGTACATCCTGTCCCTCAGGATTCCCTCTAGCAACATGCCCACCACCAACATCAGGCTCACTGGTCTATCGTTCCCTGGCTTGCCCTTACCATCCTTCTTAAATAGTGGCACTATATTAGCACCTCATCTGTGATTACTGATGATACAAATATCTCAGCAAGGTGTCCAGAAATCACTTCCCTAGCTTCCCACAGAGTTCTAGGGTATACCTGATCAGGTCCTGGGGATTTATCCATTTTTATGTGTTCCAAGACATCCAGCATTTGCTCCTCCATAATATGGAAATTTTTCGAGATATCAGCATCTATTTCCCTACATTCTTTATCTTCAATGTCCTTTTCCACAGTAAACACTGATTCAAAATTCTCGTTTAGTATCACCCCCATCTCCTGCAGCTCCACCCAAAGGCCACCTTGCTGATCTTAAAGGGGCCCTATTCTGTCCCAGGTACCCTTTTGTCCTTAATGTATTTGTAAAAATCTTTTAGATTTTCCTTAACTCTGGTTACCAAAGCTATCTCATGTCTCCTTTTTTCCCTCCTGATTTCCCTCTTGAGTATACTCCTGCTGCCTTTATACTCTTCTCAGGATTCATTCAATCTATCATATCTATAACTGAAATATGTTTCATTCTTTTTCTTAACCAAACCCTCAAGTCGAATGAGAATTGATACTTTCTCAGTTGTGGGACATGGCTATTGCAGCACCACTTCAGGAATGGTTCCAGTTGCCTCCTGTGAGGATTATCTTCCCTCGGACTGTGAGGACCCTGATGTCAGGCACCCTAACACCCACATTTGCTCTTTCTGTAGGTTGTGTGTGGTTTAGGAGAGGTAGGAAGAATGTGCAATAGCAGACAGAAGAATGTGACAATTAACCTGTTGAAACAGAAAACTTCATTGACCTTCTTATGGCACTGCTGGCTGCTCCCCGTCTGACTAGGGAATAGTACCAACTCATGTGGCAACCTAAGACCATGATGCTAGGGTCTGGTGCTGTGACCTCTTCTGGCAGTCGTCTGCTGCACCACCACCTCAACCTGGACCTCCAAGTCCCTGTCAGAGAATCTTGGTGCCATCTTGCCCTTTACAATATCTTGACCCCATTGCCATCACAGGGCAGCTCCACAATACCAGTACTCATCTGGATACACAGCAGACAACAGGAATGCTGGTAAGTGGTAAGTTGTTTTGGAAAAAGGTGCATGGTAAATTGGCCGTGGAGTTGTGTGAGAGGATACTAGATGTTAGTAGGTGTTAGTAGTTAAAGGGATGGATTTGGTAAGATATGATGAGAAATGTCACTAGGCCGCGTGAAAAGAAACACTCCAAAAACTCATGCAAATCACAGCTACTCAAAAAAATGTGAGATTGAGCACAATGAGTAACTTAGCATCTACACAAAAGAGTATATGTTAATGTTTTGGTGGATCAGAAATCAGGTATGAATGAACAAGGATCCTTCGATGCTGACTATTTGAAATAAATAGGTCAAATTTGGGTGCAATATAGTGAGCAAATCATGATTAATACTTAGTGAAAGGGTAGTTGTTCTGAAATGGAATGACTCCTTAACGTGCAAATCTGCATAAATGCTTTGATTTATCTGACAATGGAATAAGAGATGATATGTGAAGGAGGAGATATTGCAGAGGGGCCAATAAGGACATGCTGATGAAGCAGTATAGGTTCTGAATTGCTTCTCGTTGGTGTGATTTTCTGGTGCAGTATGATAAATAGCATGAGGCTCTAATATCAAAACCAGAGCCATAATTCTTCATGCAATTTCTACCTTTTCAGCAAATCCTTGGTTATTGCATCCCTCTGCAATCTCATTAAAATCAGAATGATCAACTTATTAACCATTAGCTTTTCGTGACTGCCTCCTTCAAAAGCTCAAGAAATTACTGAAGCATTTTCAATCAAACTATTTGTTTTAGGGCCACGCACATTTGGGTCAACAATTGTGTGAAAGCTTACAAAGAAGTCAGCATTTCTTTAGGTTAAATAAATATGGTTCAATCAGGTTAAAAGAATTGTGTTACTATGAAGCAGCAGAACAGAGGAAGTTAAATAATCTCTTCATTTAGCACTACTGCAATAATATGTAATGCCAACTGGCTTCCTAAAGTGCATTACTTTTATTTCATGACAATATAGTAAATCATTAAGTTCCCAAAGGGCAAGAGGCATCCGAGGCAGCAGTTTACACACTGAAAACAATTGAATGCTATTCAAGTCTAGTGACCTTCATGCTGGCTGTCACTAAATAACAGGAAATGATACAGTACACAAGTTAGTCAGGTTTTTATAGCTAGTAATGTTGAACTCAGACCCAAGGGGTGATAATCATTATATTTACACATGCTGGAGTCTTTCCTTCATATTTGCCATAAAAATATAGGTTAAAAACAAGCCAATAAAAATATAGGTTAAAAACAAGCCAACCAGCAACATTTCAACACTGTAAGATGTATAAAGTTTACCAACCATTAAAGGTATGAATCAAGTGATGTCTCAAACATTCTTTGAATGGAAGATATTTGTTTTTCCTCTGAGGAAGCTCTGAGAAATTGCTGCAGGAATAAAAAGGCTCGTTGAACTTTTATTTGAAATTTGAAAAGAACTGTGGGTATTGGATATTTAAATAGAAACAGACAAGACAGGTAACACACAACGGGCAGAGTGTTATCTTGGGAGTGTTTCACAGTATCATTTATGTTTTTGCCAAGCTGTGAGTTTCTCATTAAATTGTCAATTGATGAGGATTAAAGCTTGTTAAACACTTCATCCATCCTGCCACCCACCTCATTAATATTCATGATTCGGAGATGCCCGTGTTGGACTGGGGTGTACAAAGTTAAAAATCACACAACACCAGGTTATAGTCCAACAGGTTTAATTGGAAGCACATGAGCTTTCAGAGCGACACTCCTTCATTAGGTGATTGACAATCACCTGATGAAGGAGCGTCGCTCCAAAAGCTAGTGTGCTTCCAATTAAACCTGTTGGACTCTAACCTGGTGTTGTGTGATTTTTAACATTAATATTCAGCCTTCTACCTTACCAAAGAAACCAAACAAAATAGATGTTAAGAAAATGCAAGTCATATGCACTTGCAGCTGGCTACAACAAGTCTCCATGTTCATCGGCACCAAACATATTCTCTGGGCACAATCCATGGTGGTCAGTTGCACACACTCCTTGTCCATGGGCACGAGGATCTAACATCTGCCAACCCCTCACAATCATCATGGCACCTCTCTGATCCACTTGCAGGCTGTGTAGGAACCGTAGACCATATTGCAGAATGCCCACCCATTAGCATTGAAAGGTTGCAGCATAGTCAACCAGTACACGTGAACAGGTACCCAGCACATTGATTGGGCCAGTGCTCTCTTGATCTATTGCATGCATTATCTCAGCTCCTACCTGTATGCTCAAGACATCTTTGTTTTGCCTTGCTGTGCCAATTTGTGCAGTCACACATAAGGGCATCTAGCCTTGCTGGTCAGCAGGAGGTGGACATCTTGCTGTGCAGCAGTGTATCATATCAATCTCATTCTACACCATGTGCCAAACGTTATGCACCAAACACACAGCACATGCAGTAAGCAGGCAGGCATGTCTCAAATCTTAGGGTGTAATTCTCCTGAAATCCCTGGAGACATCATTAGTCAGGGGGTCTTGAACTGTCAACAGAAGCCTCCCAAAGCAGTCCAGGGGATTAGCCAGTGTTGGTCATGGGTCCGTGCCTCTGCAGTCAAGGGAGTGGTTCATGGTCACTCTCATGGCTCCAAAGTGACCATTTGGTGGGTGGGAATGGTGGTGGTAGTGATAGTGGAGATGGGGTGATGTGAGTTGATATAATGTGATTGGGGCAATCCACAGGCATCAGTCAGGAGCCTGTGCACTTCTCGTCTAGAATAATTAGGAAAGTTATTCAATGTGGTGTGCCACAGTCAATCCATTGAACTTATCCACAGAAACTAAAGGAATTGGGGATGGGGGATACAAAGTAGGGGGTGCTGTTGCTATGGAAGGGCACCTGGGAACCTTTTTATCAGGATTGAGGTCTGCAAGCTCTGGGGAAAGAGGGATGACAGCTGAAATAGGGGCAACTATATTTGGAAGGGGAGATATGTTATAGGTTTGGCATGAAAAGGGTTCATCCAGAAGAAGGAGCACCCTGGCTTGAAAGACAGGGCAGTTTTTGACCAAGCCTGGCATGGTCACCTCACACACCAGGAATTTGGTTAGAAAAATGGGCAGGTGCAGGCTCATGTAGACAAGTGAGATGGGGTCCTGATGAGTTATGAAGCCTATGGCATTTACAGGAAAGGCTATCAGAAAGAGGCTATGAATATGAAAGTACCATGCATAGGTCAGGGAGTAGCTGAAAATGTGTTGCTGGAAAAGCGCAGCAGGTCAGGCAGCATCCAAGGAACAGGAGAATCGACGTTTTGGGCATTAGCCCTTCTTCAGGAATGAGGACAGTGTGTCCAGCAGGCTAAGATAAAAGGTAGGGAGGAGGGACTTGGGGGAGGGACGTTGGGAATGTGATAGGTGGAGGGAGGTCAAAGTGAGGATGATAGGCCGGAGTGGGGTGGGGGCAGAGAAGTCAGGAAGAAGATTGCAGGTTAGGAAGGCAGTGCTGAGTTCGAGGGATTTGACTAAGACAAGGTGGGGGGAGGGGAAATGAGGAAACTGGAGAAATCTGAGTTCATCCCTTGTGGTTGGAGGGTTCCCAGGTGGAAGATGAGGCGCTCTTCCTCCAACCGTCGTGTTGCCATGGTCTGGCGATGGAGGAGTCCAAGGACCTGCATGTCCTTGGTGGAGTGGGAAGGGGAGTTAAGTGTTGGGCTACGGGGTGGTTGGGTTGGTTGGTGCGGGTGTCCCAGAGGTGTTCTCTGAAACGTTCCGCAAGTAGGCGGCCTGTCTCCCCAATATAGAGGAGGCCACATCGGGTGCAGGGGATGCCACTGGCTGAAGAATGTTTCCATCATGTTGGAAGTATTTCAGAAGGATTACACCTGCCAGACTTTGAGATATGTTTGAAGGTTCACTATGTGAAGAACAATATCTGTGACCACACTGGGAGTGGGTAGGGTAAGTGACTCAACTTGTGATGGAGAAGGCTGCAGGATCCACCCATGTGAAATCTTTTAAAGGGTAAGAACATTACATCTAGACCCATGCACTGTACAGGACTCAGACCTGTGGACCCCTAATCCCTGACTATCCTAAGGCATTGACCGCATATTTCTCTACCCTGGATATCACTGGCCTCTTCATTCACACCAATGCCTTTGGACTCAGAGGTAAACGACTGAGTAATGATACTCCACCACAAGGGGTAATGTTGTCCGAGGAACCCAGTACTCAGTCTTATACTATGGTCGAACAAACGTTTTACACAGTTCCAGTATAACCTCAGTGTACTTAAAGTCTATGCCTCAGCTAATAAAGGCAAGTCGACTGTATGCCTTCTTAACCACTTTATCCACCTGTCCTGATATCTTAAGGGACCAGTGTACAAGCATTCCAAGTGTTCTCTGATCCTTTGTGATTCCCAGGGTCCAACCATACATTACTCATCCTACCAAACATCCTGCCTTATTTGACCTTTCAAATGCATTACCTCACATGTATCCAGATTGATTTGCCACTGCTCAGCCCATTTGACCAGCCCATCAAAGTTCTTCTGCCATGCCAATCAAGTGGGCTACATTATCCAAAATGGTGTCAAGCTTCTTTACTGTTACTGCAGCCTCAATCTTGCAGGCAGGTGGAGTGTATTCCCATTGTACTCCTGACCTACAGATGGTGGACAGGTTTTGAGGACATAGATGTATTACACACTACAAAATTGAAGTTTCAGATATAAGGTGATTTATAGACAGTTAACAATTATCGATCATCTTTCTTCAACTGTTTAAAAATGACCGTTTCAAAAGTAGATTAATTTTCGTATCAATGTGTCTGATGAACTTGCAAGTAACTATGGTCACTTGCCTATGCTTAAAATCTATGAAAATAAAATTTAAAAAGCACTTAGTTCATTTGTAAAGATATAATTGCATTTGTTCTTGTCAGTTTGAATGCTAACATTGCACTGGTAAAGTGGCCAAAGTAACCTAATTATAGACAAGAAAAAAATGTTTGTGCATTAGAATTGTTGGCAAAGAACGTTCTTCTGTTGCTGGTACAAACTACAAATGCCTCAATGAATGAATTAATTTAACTGAATTAATTTGCACCACCTGTCAGACTGGACAGAAGTTTACAATGGTGACCCCTGAGGGGTCTTTATGACCACTGTTTCTCTTGCTGTGTATTAATGACTTAGGTGTAGGGGCATTGTTTCAATGCTTTCAAATGACACAAAACTTGACAATGTTGTAAACAATTAGGAGAACAATCGCATACTGCAGGAAAACAATAACAGACTTGTGAATTGGTCAGACACATGTCAAATGAAATTAAATGTGGAACAGTGTGTCATGACGTAGTTTTGAAGGAAAGATGAAGAGAAGTAATAGAATTTAAATGATGTAATTTTAAAAGGGATGTAGGAATGGAGGTGCCTGGAGGTTTTATGTATAGAACCCTTTGAGAAAACATTGATCAGACTGTTACAAAATTACATGGTAGCCATCACATTAAACAAAGCTTTAAACACGACACAAGGTCAAGAAGTTGTGACGAACTATTATGAATAATGCATTAGATCTGAGCTAGATTACCATGCTCGTTTATGTATCCAGTACTTTAGGAATTAGGTCTGTGAAGAAGTTTCCAAGACTGGCACCCAGGATGTGCCACTCCAAATACTCCAGAGAAGCTAGAGAATCTTGACTTGGCACAGAGAAGATTAAGGAATAATCTAATGGTGGTGTCCAAAATTAAAAAGAATTTTAATGCAGTACACTGGGAGAAATAGCTTCCATTCACAGTTATCCGGTAAGAAGAAGACCCAGATTTAAGAAAATTTTCCCAAAACAGATCAAGAATTTGAAAGAAACTAGTTTCACCATGAGTTATTATGTTCTGAACATCTCTCAACTAGTTGATTTTTAAAAAATAACAAGCCGACTAGGCTAAGTGGATAGCTCTTTCAACAAACGTTTTTTTGAGTCTCTGTGATTTTTCTTCAGGGTTACGCACTACAGTCACCTACAGATTAATCTTCAATTCCTGGAGACTCCAAGCCAATCTGAGGTAGTTGGTGGTGACCCAAGCTGACTAGTCAATTAATTGACAAATGGAGGGACCTCTGGAATTATATGAACCCAAGGACTAAGGGTAATGTGCATTAAGGCATCAGAGGGGTCACATTAGGAGGAGGGCAGTGTAAAGCCAGTAAATCTTTGCTGCGGGCAGAGGGTTGACTACCATCCTTGATGGGTGGGTCTTCTTGCATTACTCACCATGACTATTGATTGTACTTCCTGATCTTCATCCACTGGTAATTGGAATTAGCTAGAGTTCACAAAGGATAATTGGCATCACTCTCTCTTTATTACAAAGAGATAGTTGGTCTTATGCAGCTTCAAGGGCATCGCTCTTGCAGTGTAGGCAAGTTGAGGAGGCTGGGTTTAAACGAGTTACCACAGTCATAATGGGGATTGAACTCATAGCGAGTTCTGAGAAGATTTATAACTCAGGTTGAGGTCCTGGATGTACGATTGCTCGCTGAGCTGGAAGGTTCATTTCCAGAGGTTTCTTCACCCGAATAGGTAACATCTTCAGTGGGCCTCTGGGCGAAGCACTGCTGATGAGTGGGTTGAATAGCCTGCTTCTGTATTATATGATTCTTTGGTAGCTTGTGAGAAACATTTGCTATGGTGAATGATTTCAGTGGTACCAGGAACATGGAACAGAGACTGGCTATTCAATCCATAGAATCAGCTTCTTCAAATGAATCGTGTGCAATTTGCATTCTCCTCATTTCTCACTTTAATCTCCTGAGGGAAGCAAATAACCATAAGTAAACCTTTCCAGTAGAGTAAACTCAGAGCATTCTTTTTGACACCCACCTAAAGGCAATCAAGTTAAAATCTCCATGGTATCAAGCAAATATCCTGATATGTATTAGTCAACACTAACATTTGCACAGTCCCCACAAGCCTGCAATCATAATGTTCCATGGAATATTTGATCACCCACATTTAGCCCTATAACTTTCATGCCTTCAGAAGCAAATATTCTAAACCTGTATTTTTAAAGCCAAAGCAATTGAGATTGTTTCTCGGTGTTCTGATGAAGTGGCACATCTAAAATAGTAACCTATCTTTTTTCTCTTTAGAGGCATGAATTTTAAAAGTCTTTTGCCTGCTGTTTTTATTCTTCTGAATTACTAATGCTGTGTTGGTAAGATAAAGCTGACAAAGATTTGCACATCACTCTGATAAGGTTGAAGAGTGATTGCATGATCTTTACTGAAACACTCTTAACCTATTTCAATCCACCTGAAGCATTATCACAAACTTCATTTGGGAATACATCAGGATCAGAACCTGTTCATTTTCTTCAGTCATTCTTTACAACGTATAGCTTATAACACAAAGCATAGGATTGACATATTGGTGAAAGCAGGAGAGTACAGTGTGATCGCTGAGTCGATTGTGCCCATATGCTGGTCTTATGGTTGCCAACTGTGATGCAGTATATTTTTTGAGGCTTTAACCTATTACATACCTCCCTATGCATTAGCCATTAGTTGGTCAATATACCCATCCTTGAGATGCATTGCTTTCCCCCAGTCGTTGGAAAGCAGAAAGATTCAGAACTGAATCATATTGTCAATCAAAAAGTCTTATTTTTCCCCATTTTCAATAGCTTCATATGTTGGTAAAGAGAAATGTTCAAAGGAATTTACAAAAAAACATTTTTTTGAGTCTCTGCAATTTTTCTCTAGGGTTACGCACTACAGTGACCTGCAGATTAATCTTCAATTACTGGAGACTCTTTGCTGTGGGCAGAGGGGTGACTACCATCCTTGATGGGTGGGTCTTCTTGCATTACTCACCATGACTATTGATTGTACTTCCTGATCTTCATCTACTGATAATTGGAATTAGCTAGAGTTCACAAAGGATAATTGGCATCACTCTCTCTTTATTACAAAGAGATAGTTGGTCTTATGCAGCTTCAAGGGCATCGCTCTTGCAGTGTAGGCAAGTTGAGGAGGCTGGGTTTAAATGATTTACCACAGTCATAATGGGGATTGAATTCATAGCAAGTTTTGAGAAGATTTGTAACTCAGGTTGAGGTTCTGGATGTATTATTGCTCACTGAGCTGGAAGGTTCATTTCCAGAGATTTCATCACCCTACCAGGTAACCTCTTCAGTGGGCCTCTGGGCGAAGCACTGCTGATGATTCCTGCTTTCTATTTATATGTTTGGGTTTCTCTGAGTTGGTGATGTCATTGAACTCATGTTGATATCGGCAGGCAATTCTAATGTCATTGATTTTAAAGACAATTATTTTAATTTTTTAGTATTGTTTAAACTGGGTTTTCTATTCTGTTTTTGCGCACACCTTGTAAGCCTCTGTCAGCTTGAAACCTGATCACATGGTAATTAAGATTGTTACTCCGCAAAGGACATAGCTTCTAAAGATTTAAAAAGCCATAGCATTGGTGATAATAGCATGGAGTCAAAAAGTGTGATGATAGAAAAGCACAGCTGGTCAGGCAGCATCCGAGGAGCAGGAAAGTCGATGTTTCAAGCATAAGCTCTTCATCATTCCTGAAACGTCAACTCTCCTGGTCCTCTGATGCTGTCTGACTGCCTGTGCTTTTCCAGTTCTCCAACATCTGCAGTCCTCACTTTCTCCTGATAATAACACAGAGCCAGGAAGATTGTTTGAAGGAATTTTGGCACAGTCGTCTTCTTTGCCTCATCAGTGACTCATTGGAGTTGCATAGCAACCACTTTAGGTTTCAACCGTACAAAGTCTGGCTGAAGACAGTCACTTTGCATGAAAACCTCCTGCTAGAACCCTGAGACAGAGACACATAACCAGGGATGCTGTTTTTGGCCAACAGAGCAAAAAAGAAACAGGTATTCTGCCAAAAGAATTCAGGCAACCTGCAATGGCATAAACATAGAACTAGTGAGGAACAAGTGAGGACTGGACAGACTAGATGCAGGGGATTTTATTTCCTGTTTGTGGAGTCTGGAACCAGGTAACACAGCCTCAGGATACAGGGTAAACCATTTAAAACTGAAATTAGGAAATATTTCTTCACTCAAAGAGCAGTGAATTTATGGAATTCTCTACTGCAGAACGCTGTCAAGTCACTTAATATATTCAAGAAAGAGATAGATAAATATTTGGATTTTAAAGGCATCAAAAAGTATGGGAAGAAAGTGGGAAATTGCCACTGAGATAGAGAATCAACCATGTTCTATTGAATGATGGAATAGGCTCAAAGGGATGAATGGCCTAAAACTGCTTCTAGTTTCCATGTAGCTCGTAACTTTTTCCCTTTCACAAAAGCTGATTACCTATGAGTCCAACGTGCAGGTTAACATTGCATATTTGAATGCAGAAGCCATCACTAACTTCAAGTTTCAACCTCTTCAGTTCAGAAAGAGGCAAGCAGAAACAGACTTGTAGCGATCTTAGAGATCTAGCTTATATATAATTTTATACCTATTTTACCCTACTTTTAATTTTGGGTATTTATTCAGATTTGAAAATTTAGTAAGAAACTTGAGAAGCGCACCAGTAATTTTACAATAAAGTAACTACTATGATTGAGGTTGGAGCAATCACTTTTTTGTTTTCTAGTCCAACTCACACACTGGTCACAAGAAATAAGGAGGTGCAACATTGTTGCAGCCCTGGCCAGTCCCTTTTCTTCAACAAAGAGTTCTTTGTTTAAAAATTCAAAATCTATTCATTTGGGTTTATTTACTCTCTTCCTCTCTCTCACACACACGTGCACGCGCGCACACACACACACCCATTCTTTCCTTGTGCTTTCCACATAATTCTAGCTCATGGTTTATTATCTACCTCAACACTGTTTTTCTGTGCTCTCCCCCTTGATGTCATTAGTATCCAGAAAGTGATCAATGTCTGATGTGAACACACTCATGACTGAGATTCCACAGCCCTCTGGGTTACAAATTCCAAAGATTCACCACTCTCTGACTGAAGAAATTGCTCCTTTGCCTGTTATTTTTAATGTCGTCCACTTTCTTGTCCAGGCTGTTATGCTGTGAGGAGTGCAAGAACAGGACAAATTAACTTCTTTTATTGTGTCAGTTATTTTCAAATAAGTGATTTGGGCCTCACCGGCCTTTCACATTCCTAGGTAGTTGCACAAGTGAAGCCACTTTTTTATGCTAAAGATAAAGTGCAGATCCAAAACTCAAGCAATGACTCCCTCATTATGACAGGTAGTAAACACATGTTAATGCACAGCCTGTTAGACTTTTTAAAAAGAGGATCAAGCAAGTAACTGTCATAAAGTTTGATCAAGCCAAGGATGTTATCCGTTCTACAGTGACCCAAAATGATGTGGATTAAACCTCCTTCATCTATTTTCTTTCTTGGTTTACTAATCTCTTCCAAGTCAATCTGGCAGTGAAGATAACAAGAAGAGTTGATAGCATTGTCAGATGTCTGGTGACATCTGGCACTGGTTTTGACACATAGTAGGTTCAGTGTTGTTCAAAGTTTAAGTCTCTCGAGAGATGGAGTTTTCCAGGATTGCTTCGATATCCAAAGAGAAAATTTTCCACTCATCTCTGACCTAATCTATATCACCTGCCTCGATTAAATTTATTGGAATGTTAATGTAAATTGGTAATAGCAACATCACTGCAGACCTGTAAGTGGTAATATGTAGAATTCCTCTGATCTGGAAATTCTATTTATAAAAATAAATATCATGACCGATGGTGTTGCCTTTATATTGACACAATATGCTCTGAAATGTCACACTTGCCACCTAAGATTCAGCTATCAACAATAAGAAAACAATGGCTCTTATTTGGAGTTTAGTCACAGACAAATGATTCCAAATGTATGTAACTTCCCATTGTGAAGTGAGTCAATTATGTTTGAAAATGCAGGCCACTCATTTGGCAAAATATTATATTTGCTATTCAAAGGACTATTCTTTTTGCTACTATAAAACCAAAGGTCACAGCAACATGATAACTAGCTGCTGTGTTACAGAAGCCAAGCCACAAAGTTAGAAGCCCGCCCACCTTCCTGAAGGGCAATTAAAAGTTGCCTGAAGCAATTAAATTGCCCATTGCCTTTGATTTGTATACTGCCTGTGGTGGTGGTGTAGGTTAAGGGAATCTTGGCAAGGTCTCCTCAGCAGTTGATACAAAGGCAGATGAGAGAAAGGACGCTGAAGAGCTGAATAGTTGCTGATGCATTTCAAACTGTTTGAGAGATAAAGGAAACAAGCACAGAAAGTGCTGGAGAAATTCACCAGGTCTGGCAGCATCTGTGGAGAGAGAAACTGAGATAACATTTTGAATTTAACAGAATTCTGAAGAATTGTCATATTAGACTTGAAACGGAGTTCAGATATCCATCATCTACAATAGCAGGTTTGAGAAGATTTGTAGCCCAGGTTGAGTTTCTGGGTGTAAGTTTACTCACTGAGCTGGAAGGTTTGTTTTCAGACGTTTCATCACCATACTAGGTAACATCATCAGTGACCCTCTGGTGAAGCACTGGTGTTATGACCCGCTTTGTATTTATGTGTTTAGGTTACCTTGGGTTGGTGATGTCATTTCCGGTTCTTTTTCTCAGAAGGTGGTAGATGGTGTCCAAATCAATGTGTTGCTGATAGAGTTCTGGTTGGACTGTCATGCTCCTAGGAATTCTCGTGTGTGTCTCTGTTTGGCTTGTCCTAGGATGGATGTATTGTCCCAGTCAAAATGGTGTCCTTCCTCATCTGTACGTGAGGATACAAGTAAGAGTGGGTCAGGTCATTTTGTGGCTAATTGATGTTTATGTATCCGGGTGGCTAGCTTTCTGCCTGTTTGTCCAATATAATGTTTGTCACAGTTTTTGCAAAGTATTTTGTAGATGACGTTCATTTTGTTTGTTGTCTGTATAGGATCTTTTAACTTCATTAGCTGCTGTTTTAGAGTATTGGTCGGTTTGTGGGCTACCATGATGCCAAGAGGTCTGAGTAGTCTGGCAGTAATTATCCAGATGTCTTTGATGTAGGGGAGAGTGGCTAAGGTTTCGGGGCATGTTTTATATGCTTGTTTGGGTTTGTTGTTGAGAAATTGGTCGATTGTGTTTATTGGGTACCTGTTCTTTTTGAAAACGCTGTATAGGCGGTTTTCCTCTGCTCTTCGGAATTCCTCAACACTGCAGTGTGGTGGCTCATTGGAATAATGTTCTGATGCAGCTTGTTTATGGGTGTTGGGGCAATTGCTTCTGTAGAGTCACAGAGTCATAGAGATGTAGACCACGGTAACACACCCTTCGGTTCAACTTGTCCATGCCGACCAGATATCCTAACCCTATCTAATCCCATCTGCCAGCATCTGGCCCATATTTGTCCAAACCCTTCCTATTCATATACCCATCCAGATGCCTTTTACATGGTACTTCTCTGGCAGCTCATTCCATAAACGTACCACCTTCTATGTGAAAACGTTGCCCCTTAGGTCTCTTTTATATATTTCTCCTCTCACCCTAAAACTATGCCCTCTAGTTCTGGACTCCCCCACCCCAGGGAAAAGACTTTGTCTATGTATCCTATCCCTGTTCCTCATGATTTTATACACCTCTATAAGGTCACCCCTCAGCCTCTGACGCTCCAGGGAAAACAGCCCCAGCCTGTTCAGCTTCTCCCGAAAGCTCAAATCCTCCAACCCTGGCAACATCCTTGTAAATCTTTTCTGAAACCTTTCAAGTTTCGCAAAATCTTTCCGATAGGAAGGAGACCAGAATTGCACGCAATATTCCAACAGTGGCCTAACCAATGTCCTGTACAGCCGCAACATGACCTCCCAACTCCTGTACTCAATACTCTGACCAATAAAGGAAAGCATATCAAATGCCTTCTTCACTATCCTATCTACCTGCGACTCCACTTTCAGGGAGCTATGAACCTGCACTCCAAGGTCTCTTTGTTCAGCAACACTCCCTAGGACCTTACCATTAAGTGTATAAGTCCTGCTAAGATTTGCTTTCCCAAAATGTAGCACTTCCCATTTATCTAAATTAAACTCCATCTGCCAATTCTCAGTCCATTGGTCTATCTGATCAAGAACCCGTTGTAATTTGAGCGAACCTTCTTCGCTGTCAAGTACCTCCAATTTTGATGTAATCAGCAAACTTACTAACTATATCTCTTATGCTCACATTCAAATCATTTATATAAATGATGAAAAGTAGTGGACGCACCTCCGATTATTGTGGCAGTCCACTGGTTACAGGCCTCCTGTCTGAAAAACAACCCTCCATCACTACCATCTGTCTTCTACCTTTGTTTGAGCCAGTTCTGTATCCAAACGGTGAGTTCTCCCTGTATTCCATTACGTTTAACCTTGCTCACCAGTCTCCCATGGGGAACCTTATCGAACACCTTACTAAAGTCCATATAGATCATTCCTGAAGAAGGGCTTATGCCCAAAATGTCGATTCTCCTACTCCTCGGATGCTGCCTGGCCTGCTGTATTTTTCCAGCATCACATTTTTCAACTCTGGTCTCCAGCGTCTGCAGTCCTCATATAGATCACGTCTACCGCTCTGTGCTCGTCAATCATTTTTGTTACTTCTTCAAAAAACTCAATCAAGTTTGTGAGACATGATTTCCCACGCATAAAGCCATGTTGATTATCCCTAATCAGTCCTTGCCTTTCCAAATACATGTACATCCTGTCCCTCAGGATTCCCTCCAACAACTTGCTCACCACCGATGTCTGGCTCACTGGTCTATAGTTCCCTGGCTTGTCCTTACCACCCTTCTTAAACAGTGGCACCACGTTAGCCAACCTCAAGTCTTCCGGCATATCACTTGTGACCATCAATGAAACAAATATCTCAGTAAGAGGCCCAGCAATCACTTCCCTAGCTTCCCACAGAGTTCTAGCATACACCTGATCAGGTCCTGGGGATTTATCCATCTTTAAGCATTTCACGACATCCAGCACTTCCTCCTCTGTAATATGGAGGTTTTTCAAGATGTCACCATTTATTTCCCTACCTTCTATGCTTTCCATGTCCTTTTCCAAAGTAAATACTGATGCAAAATACTCATTTAGTATCTGCCCCATCTCTTGCATCTCCACAGAAAGACCAACTTGCTGATCTTTGAGGGGCCCTATTCTCTCCCCACTTACCCTTTTGTCCTTAATGTATTTGTAAAAACCCTTTGGATTCTCCTGAATTCTATTTGCTAAAGTTATCTCATGTCCCCTTTTTGCTCTCCTGAGTTCTCTTTTAAGTGTATTCCTACTGCCTTTATACTCTTCTAAGAATTCACACAATCTATCCTGTCTATACCTGACATATGCCTCCTTCTTTTTCTTAACCAAACCCTCGATTTCTTTAGTCATCCAGCATTCCCTATACCTATCAGCCTTTCCTTTCACCCTAACAGGAATATATTTTCTCTGGACTCTTGTTATCTTAATTCTGAAGGCTTCCCATTTTTCCAGGCACCCCTTTACCTGCGAATATCTACCCCCAATCAGCTTTCGAAGATTCTTGTCTAACACCGTCAAAATTGGCCTACCTCCAGTTTAGAACTTCAACTTTGAGATCTGGTCTGTCCATTTCCATCACTATTTTAAAACTAATAGAATTATGTTCACTGGCCCCCAAAGTGCTCCCCCACTGACACCTGCCTTATTTCCCAAGAGTAGGTTAGTTTTGCACCTTCTCTAGTAGGTACATCCACATACTGAATCAGAAAATTTTCTTGTACGCATTTAACAAAATTCTCTCCATCTAAACCCTTAACACTATGGCAATCCCAGTTTATGTTTGGAAAGTTAAAATCCCCTACCATAACCACCCTATTATTCTTACAGATAACAGAGATCTCCTTATAAATTTGTTTCTCAATTTCCCTCTGACTATTGGGAGGTCTATAATACAATCCCAATAATGTGATCATCCCTTTCTTACTTCGCAGTTCCACCCAAATAACTTCCCTGGATGTATTTCCAGTAATATCCTCCCTCAGCACAGCTGTAATGCTATCCCTTATCAAAAATGCCACTCCCCCTCCTCTATTGCCTCCCTTTCAGTCCTTCCTGCAGCATTTGTGTCCTGGAACATTAAGGTGCCAGTCCTGCCCCCCCGAGCCATGTTTCTGTAATTGCTATGATATCCCAGTCCCATGTTCCTAACCATGCCCTGAGTTCATCTGCCTTACCTGTTAGGCCTCTTGCATTGAACTAAATGCAGTTTAATTTATTAGTCCTGCCTTGTTCTCTGCTTTGTCCCTGCCTACCCTGACTGTTTGACTCACCTTTTTTCTCAACTGTAGCAGTCTCAGATTGAAATCTTTCCTCACCATCTCCCTGGGTCCCACCCCACCACTTTACAACTTTAAATCCTCCCAAGCAGCTCCAGCAAATTTCCCTGCCAGTATATAAGGCCCCTTCTTGTACACGTCACGTCTACCCCAAAACAGCTTCCAATGATCCAAAAATGTGAATCCTTCTCCCACACACCAGCACCTCAGCCATGAATTCATCTGCTCTATCCTCCTATTCCTGCCCTCACTAGCTCATAGGACCAGGAGTAATCCAGATCTTACTATTCTCGAGGACCTCCTTTTTAAGTTCCTGCCTAACTCTCTGTCATCGTTCTTCAGAATCTCAACCTTTTCCCTTCCTATGTCATTGGTACCAATGTGGACAATGACTTCCTGCTGGTCCCTGTCCCTTTTGAGAACATTCTGCACCCTCTCTGAGACATCCTTAATCCTGACACCAGGGAAGCAACACACCATTCTGATTTTTCGCTGCTGGTTACAGAAACAGCTATCTGTACCTCGGACTAGAGAGTCCCCTGACACAATCGATCACTTGGAACCTAACATACCTCTCATTGCATTAGAGCCAGTCTCAATACCAGAAACTTGGCTGTGGGTGCTACATTTCCCTGAGAATCCATCACCTCCAACATTTTCCAAAACAGCATAATACCTGTTTGAAATGAGGTAGCCACAGAGGACTCCTGCACTACCTGCCTACCTCTCTTACCTTTCCTGGAGTTAACCCATCTATGTGACTGTATCTGAGACTTTTCCCCCTTCCTATAACTGCTATCCATCATACCCCTTTGCTCTTGCAAATTCCTCATTGCTTCTAACTGCCCCTCCAACCGATCCATTCGATCTGATAGGATTCACAACCAACGGGATTTATTGCAGATATAATCCTCAGTAACACATAAACTCTCCCTAAACTCCCACATCCAGCAAGAAGAGCAGATCACTCTACTAAGGGCCATATTTGCTTCTTTCAATCTACAGATCCCAGAAAATAGCACTGTCTTATTCCTCTACAAAATACTGCTCCAGGTTAAATCAATACTATGGCATATATTTTAAGTTTAATCAAGAGACGTCGCTCAATAAATCATATAATCAAGAAAGAACTCAGCCTACTCACTACTGTAGACTTATTTTAAGGCCATGCTTAAAATCTACTTATATGCTTCTGTACTGTGACTTCTCCCAGACAGATTCCTCCAAGATCAGTTGTAAACTTTACTGTTTTTTAATTTTCCCAGATGCACTTTGATGTCCAATGATACATGAATTCAACAGCAAAGGCAGTTATTGCTAACTCTGTCAGTTAGCTACATGGTTTCGCTCTCTCTCTCTCTCTTTCTCTCTCCTGCACTGACCTCATCATGTGCTTCCTTTGTCTGTTCTTCTCCCTTTTAAACGTGCTGTTGTTTTGACTTTTTTTTCTCCAAAGTTCCAAAGCAATGCAACAGCGTATAAAAATATAATTGCTGCTCCTGGAATTTGAGAAAATCACCTCCAACACCTAAAGTACCTCAAAAAGGAACAGCTGTTGTGGCCAGAAATGTTTCCCGTCATCCATCTTGGATTACCCAGAATCCTTTAGTTCAGTATTTGGTCAGTATGTGTTGTTTTCCTGTAGACGCTGGTTTGATGCTCTCCATTGACTATTCATTCTACTGTGACATCCAGGAATGGTAGTTTGTTGTTGTTTTCCTCCTCTTTTGTGAATTTAATGCACTGAGGATATTGTTGCTGGTTTTAAAGTTTGTTCTAGTTGTATCATTTCATGATGGCAAAGGTGTTATCCACGTAGCGGACCCAAAGTTTGGGTTGGATGCTTGGTAGAACAATTTGTTCGGTCTCTGTATTGCTATGTCTCCTAAGAACCCTGATATCGGAGATCTCATAGTGGCCAAAGAAACACTGGCCACACTATTAGAAGGACCAAAGGCACATTCACCAGACACCACCAACTTCATCAGCAAAGACAACATCATCAAACTTGCCTTATCACCCATTTCACTCAACAACAAAACTTACAGACAAACCAACGGAACACGCATGGGATCTCCAATATCAAGCAAAGTGAATGTCATCAAAAAAATACCTTGCAAAACCTGTCACAAAAACTACATTGGACAAAGCTAGCCATCAGGATACATGAACATCAACTAGTCATTAGTTGCCTACTATCATTAGTGTCCTTCCATACTGATGACAAAGGACATCACTTTGACTGGGACAACACATCCATTCTAGGTCAAGCCAAACAGAGACATGCATAAGAATTCCTAGAAGCATGGCACTCCAACTAGAATGTATCAACAAACACATTGGCTTGGACTTCATCGACCACCTTCTGAGAAAAAGAACCAAAAATGACATCACCAATCCAAGGAAACCTAAACATATAAATAGGAAGTGGGACATAACACCAGCACTTCACCAGAGGCTCACTGATGATCTTACCTAGTATGGTGATGAAACGTCTGAAAATGAACCTTCAGCTGAGCTAGCAAACTTACATCCAGAGCATCTACAATATTTTGCCTTTATTCAAGAGGTGAGGGAATTGATCTGAGTTCAAATTCTGAAGGGGAGCCATTGAAGGATTTAGTTTGGGGGGGCATCACAATTAGGATGAGGCACTACAGCCACTGATGGTCTCCAATCACAGCCCTGAAATAATCATGTTCCTGGTGCAGTGGCTCAGTGATTAGCACAGCTCCCTCACAGCACCAGGGACATGGATTTATTTCCACCCTCAGGCGACTGTTTGTGTGGAGTTTGCACATTCTCCCCGTGCAGGTTAGGTGGTTTGGCCATTCCAAATTGCCCAGAGTGTCAAGGGATGTGTAGGTAAGATGCATTAGGCATGGGAAATGCAGGTTACAGGAAAAGGGTAAGGGGATGGGTCTTCAGAGTGTCAGTATAGGCCCATTGGGCCAAATGGTCTGTTTCCACAATGTAGGGATTCTAGAATGCTGGAAGGAAGAAGTGACAAGGAATTGTACTCTTGGGATGAGGTTACTCTGGTGGAGGATCCTTAAGCAAAATGGAGGGAGAGAGGGGCAGCTGAGCAAGGGTAACATTAACTTACCTGGTCACTAGTTGTAGAACACGGTGATATTATAAGGCCAGAGGAGCACAATGAGGAGCATAGGCAGCTGCATTCCCACCCCCAGAGCTTACCCTGAAGAAATGGTTTACAGGTTGATGCTCAAATTCCCTTAACAAGTTTCAGTGTAAGTGGCTTGGGCAATTGTATCTCTCCAGGGAGGCAGTCACATTTATTCATAGTACAGCTACTGGAGAAATAGCTCTAATAGTGTGGGTAACCCTCTGACACTGAAGTGTATTGAATTTCTATGTCTTGGGATTCTTTCTGGGATCAGCTGGAGATCTCTGCAGCATAACACAACCAGCAGAACATCATTGCATATGTGAGTTGCTGATGGATTGTTCAGGAAAATGAACAGTAACATCAAGCTCACCACAAATAAGGACAGACAGACCAAGAAAACAAAACATTTTACAGACATCCCAAGATTCCCTAAACTACAAAGGAAAATAAATTGTTTGCGTGTGTCTGTGATGGCTCCTGTGGGGTAACCAGGGCCTTTGTAAAGCAGAAAGGCTTTTAATTCCTTAATATACAGATGGATGCGTCTTCCCCCTTGATGATGCTGCAGGTATATGTGTGGTAGCCTGGCAGTTACTATGATATTCATATCCTTCGAATCTTGAAAGTGTAACAGTTCCTTACACCATCTGTGCATCTGGATGGCTGACAACTTGGAGACAATTCCAAGAGTTAAAGAGGTGGCTCTTGACTCCACTGTCTGAGATAAATGAATGACACAAGGTGAGTCACACATCCTTTAGCAAGAACTGGCTTTATACAAATAAGATTCTCATATCTGGACTGAGCTGATAGTGTCCTGTCATATGCAGCAGCTCTGTAATCCCTCATTCTGGTCACTTTGCTGTGGCCTGCTCAGTTTGGGCTTTGCAACCACAAAGAGAAAGGTGGTGGTGGGAGCAGACAAGAACATAGTCAACTGGCAAGCACTTTATATGAAGACTGAAACAGTAACTCAGATGAGGCACATCAGGATCCAGTCCAAGGGTAACCCATCACATTAGGGCCAACAGAGCGTGAGAAACTTTGAATCCCTGAAATGATTAAATACACAAAGAAATCGGGAGGCTTATGCTCATCAGCAGTGATAAAATAGATTTTGTGAATCACCTAACGACGAGCCCCAAAGGGCAGACAGCTGTAGCTCATCCATCATCGCTGGTCCACCTCTACCTCCCTTCTTACCTGAGATGAATAGGAACCTAGTGGAGATTCAAAGTATCTCCCCATTCCTGCTCATATGGGCACCTTCTGCTGGAGCTCAGGGACAACATAATGGCTTTGCAGTTTTGTGCTTAAACCTAGCACCAGCTCTTATTGGCTGGGAGAATCACCAGTTCACCAATGGAGGAAGACGTGTGCAGAAAAAAGGGTGATCACAGCATTCCTAGCCTGGATGGACTCCTTCATTCTTCTTGCCCAGGCACATATACCCTCTAGAAAGTCCATTAGAGCTTCACACACTTCATATTAGGCATCCAATAATTGCCTTACAATCAACTCCAGATACTTGCTGTCTTGCTGGGGCACAGCACCTTCCTGGTCTCCCCACTTCTCTGAGTATCAGGTGACTGGACAGCCACAGCTCCAACATCTCATTCTGTACTTTTGGTGTGATCAATCCAGTGGGTGCCATCAGTTTCATCAACTCGTGAATACCTACCAAGAATCAAAACTCTGAGCTGGTACAAGGTGCAGAGTAAAGATATGACAGGCCCCTCTCTTTCCTCAGAGTTCAACACTGGCTCCTCAGTGTTGCTAGCTGCAAGAGCTGATAACTGGCCTGTTGAAGGAAGTGTAAGGTTGAGCAACACTTAAAAGCACAAATCGTGCTTCTTGCAGAGATCTTCATCTGCAGCCATTACCACATGCAAAACCATCTTCACCCCCATCCCAATCACATTCCCTTGCAACCACCCAGTGCCAAGAGGGGGTATCCTGATGCCTACCACCCTTGGCACAACCTTCGCCTTTGCATTGACTAACTTATTAACCCTGCTGTATATTTCTCTGTCTCTCCTCATGCTCCCATGACTGGCACTCCCCAGTCCTTTTCCATCTACGGTGGCTCAGTGGTTAGCACTGCAGCCTCACAGCACCAGGGTCCCAGGTTTGATTCCAGCCTCGGATGACTGTCTGTGTGGAGTTTTCACGTTCTTCCCCGTGTCTGCGTGGGTTTCCTCCCACAGTCCAAAGATGTGCAGGTTAGGTGAATTGGCCCTGCTAAATTGCCCATAGTGTTAAGTGCATTAGTCAGAGGGAGGTGTGGACTTGTTGGGCCGAAGGGCCTGTTTCCACACTGAAGGGAATCTAATCTTATGCACCCTCTTCTCTTACAATGCAGCAACAGTGAGTATAATCAACCTTCAGTGTGGTTGTCACAAACACTGGCTATTTTTCATTCACTTCTGTGTCATTTATAACCTTTCCCACTCTCACATTCTCAACGCAAGACAGAAGGCTCCTATAGTGGACATTGCAGCCACATGGGGACCTTTCATCCATTCTGATTGTTAACATCTCCCACATACAACACGTCGTCCTTGTGCCCATAGATATTATGTCCAACCTTATCTCAAGTTTGGATCTTTGCTCACTGTAGACTGCAGTGGATGGAGAGGTCATTTACTCCTTTGCAGCACAGTAGCCAGGTCCTATGGAGGCCCCCATAATGACTTGTCTCCTCCATCCAGGCTTGCTTGGTTAGGCAAGAACCCTCTTCTTCCCATCTGGTAAGATGACAATTTCCTGCTGGTCTTTCTCAGCCTGAAGGAGGGAACACAGGAGGTCATCATCAAACCATGGAACTGCTAGTCACCATGCCTGTGCCTTTCTCCAGGTGGATAACTTTTTTCTGAAAGTTTGCAGGGATTAGTCAGTTCAGTTGACTCATACTTAAATGTGATACAGAATGACATTGACACATTGTGCAAAAAGTATTTCTTCAAAGTGGGAAGGTGACAGCATAATAACATTATTACTGGACTGGTAATCTAGAGTCTATGTAATGTTGTGGGAAACGAGGTTCAAATCTCACCAAGGCAAATGGTGGAATTTGAGTTAATAAAACTGTTGACTATGAATTCATTGCTGATTATCAGAATGTCCTTTTGGGGGGAAAACAGCCATCCTTATCTGGCTTGGCCTACACTGGTCTCCAGAACCACAGCAATACTGTTGATCCTTATCAAGGCAACAAATAGCGAGTTTTTAGAAGATTTGCAACTCAGGTTGAGGTTCTGGATGTAGGTTTGCTCACTGAGCTGGAAAGTTCATTTTCAGATGTTTCGTCACCATACTACGTAACACCTTCAGTGAGCCTTCGGACAAAGCTTTGTCTGGAGGCTCACTGACGATGTTACCTGGTATGGTGATGAAACATCTGAAAATGAATGTTCCAGTTCAGTCAGCAAACCTACATTCAGAGGTAATAAATGTTGGTTGTGGCCAACAATTCCCTCATTCCATGAAAGAATTTTTTAAGAAGTGGTCTGTAAATTAATAATGTGCGTGGTTGTGAATGGGCCCATGGTTCTATGGGCATCCCTCATATGGGAACGTGTGTGTGTGTGTGTGTGTGTGTGTGTGTGTGTGTTTGTGTGCATATATCTGTGCATTCATGTGTGTTCTTTTTAAATTTCCAATATGGACATCACTGGATAGGCCAGGATTTATTGCCCATATCTAATTGGCCTTGAAAAGGGAACTGTCTTCTTGACCATGCTATGGATAAGCCCACAATGCCATGAAGGAGGAAATTCCAGGATTTTGATCCAACAACACTGAACGAATGGTGATATATTTCCAATTCAGGGTGGTGTGTGGTTTAGAGGGGTGGGATTCCCCTGTATCTGCTGTCTTTGTCCTTCTGGATGGTCATGGTCATAGGTCTTGAAGGTACTGTCTAAGGACCGTTCTTGGGGAGGTTTTGCAGTGCATCTTGTAGATAATACATGTTGCTGCTACTGATTGTTAGGGTTTGAGAGAGAGCAAATATTTGTGAAAGTAATGCTAATCAAGTGGGCTGTTTTGTTCTGGATGGTGTCAAGTTTCTTGAGTGTTGTCGGAACGCACTCATTAAGGCAACTGGGGACTATCCCATCATACTTCTGACTTGCACCTTGGATGGATTGGTGCGACAGATGGTGAACATTGAAATACCCTATCTACAATACATTCTGCATCCTTGCCATCCTCAGTGCTTCTTCTACGTGGTGTTCAACACAATGGAGTACTACTTCATCAACCATATGGGCTGGGAGGCAGTCACCATCAGATTTATTTTCCCATTCTTGACAAGGCTTGTAAACTCCCACTCAACAATATACCCTGGTGCTGGCACCTCTGGAGGGGTTTGCCTATTAGGTATGACCCAATGTACCAAGAGAAGTTGACAGATGATGCCCAGCTATTGACGAGGTGGTACATTTCAATGAGCATGTCTAGCTCAGACTGTTGCTTAGATAGTCCGTGGGACGGAGCTCACAGTTTTGACACAAGTGTCCGGATATTAGTGAGGAAACATTTGCAGTCTTGACTGAGTAGGGAATGGAAATACCGAGCTTAATGCTAAGTGGTTTGTCAGTTTTTAGCTCCCTTTTGACTTTTATGCAGTGCTTAACTGGATGACTTGGTATGGAATTTCAGAGGGTAGTTCAGAGTTGCTATGCCTCTGGAGACATAGTCAGAATGGATTGTTTCCTTCCCTGAATGACATTACTGAACCAGATAGATTTTTAATGAGTATCTGATAATTTCATCACCACCATTACTGAGACTAGTTTCTAGTTCCAGATTTATTATTAATTGCATTTAAATTCTCCACGTCTATTAGTCCAGTAGCATTACAACTACCACACAGTCTCTTTGAAATCAAAATGAGGCACTTCGGATTTCTAAATTAATTCAAACAAATTCATAGCCAATCATAGCATCATAGGGATTTACAGTGCCAAAGGAGGCCATTCAGCTCATCATGTCAGTACTGGATGACAATAAATACATTAACTACAGAAGGTGATACCGTGTGGCTTTGTTATGAAACCTATAGAGATCAAAAAACTTCTAAAAAGAGAATCACAGTGATCAACAGAAAGATTTTGCACAAGATTTCATGCTTTAAGACTTTTATTGTAAGATATAAATTAATGTCAACGTAACTAAACAATGTTTAGTAGGCAACTGATGCAACAAAGTGCAGAAAAGGAACATTTCCCTGGAACCCCCGTCCATATTTGTATGTCATGCCACACTCTCAGTAGATAAGTAACATTGCAGATAAAGTACGAAGCGAGACTCAGCTTTTCAACAGGATACCTTTGCAACCAGAACTAGTCTTTCAGTGTTCTTTTCCATAAGTCCGTTCACTTAATTTCCTGAGTATTATTGAAATTATTTCCTCTAATAACAAATCTTCTGGTGACTCCTTGATCTTTAAGTTACACTGCCTGTATGTGTCTCATTCAAACACAAGATCCATTGTCCCCAGAATGCTGAATGGTGACTAACACAAAAGTAGTATTTCATTCTGCCTGGCATTTTAGCAGCCACTATGTTCAACTTTACTTTCCAGGATTTGTATCTGAAAGTCTCTATCCAGCAAGGCCAGATCCCCCACTTTTGGATCAAGATATGAAAACTGGTGTTTTGAGTTTCGACCAGTGGTCTCTATCCCCACAACATCCAAGTCAGATGCATCTGTGTCCAAGTATATCACTGTTATGTGATATTGAATCACTTTATTCTTGTAGTGAATAATAGTCAACTGAGCCAGTTTTCTGAATGCTACCTATTTAATGTGGCACTGGGTTTCATCAAGCAAGCAATGTCATGAAACTTTGACAGTCTGCACATGTTGATATGAGATGAAAGTTTATTTTCTCAATAAAAGTGTGTAATTTCCTATGAGGTTCCAATGGTAATTATTTATCATTGATGGCGTGCAAAATTCCATTGCTGCACAGCTGCATCATGATGTGATTATGGAGATGTGTCTGTTGGAAAAGTTGACCACCTGGAAAATTCTGGATCTGGGGAGAGTTTGTGTTTTAAAATTTTAATGGTAAGAATAAATCCCCAAACAGTAGTATTGGTATTGGAGTTTGAAAGGCTGTTGTGTCATCTCCTACTTTCTCCACTCAAACCTTTTTTATGGTGTTCTCAAGGACTCCTTTTGTAACCTGGTTGAAATATTTGCAAAGAGGAATAAATTCATAACATCTGGCAACTATTACAGAATTCAGGCTTAGCCATAGTCTGGACTTCCCCATTCCAAACAGATTGCACTTCAGTCATCTGTTAGTCTGGTTTTCTGGTTAATGAGCACTGCTGATCCTCCCATGGAGCAGTGTGGAAGCTCCAACCTTTAGGAATTCCTGTCTCCGCTCCTTGCTATTTCACTGGGTTTGTGGTTGGAGGAATTTTCCACTTCTTTGAATGCCACACAGAACCCATGACCCAAGTATAAAACCTATTGTAAAGCCTTCTGTTGACCTCTTGTTGAGTTGGTTCTTCAATTCTGTCGCCTTCATTCACATTGGTAATATTCAAATAACTGCAAGTAATTTGTTTGGTTATGTAATATGTGCATAAGTAATGATTGTATTCTCTAGGTTATTAGTGAGGTAATTATTTTATTTCATTATCATTTTTTGTATATAATTTGTTTACATGTTGAATCATGCAAGAAATCTTGCATTTTGCTTATGCCTTGACATATGCAGAGAAAGCTGAGTAAGATTTATATATCTATGTAACTTGAAAATCTCAGGTTTTGTTTGCATATAAAATATTTAAAGTAACACTGAGCTGAACTTTTGATGCATTTGTGTATGCTATGTATCTTTGTCATTTCTCCTATAATCTAAATATCACTAAGTTGATGTTATTTTGATTAGAATTTATTTTGGGATTATTTAATTTTAAGACCATTTTTTTTTGAGATTGTTATTACAAAAAATTGCATTTATATAGCAACTTAACGACATCGGAAATGCTTCATACGGTGACTTATTTTAAGGTGCAGTTCCAGTTTTTGTGTACAAAGAAAACAAATGGTCAGTTAGTGGTTTTGATGCTAGGGGAGGCATTTTGACAGGTGGTCTATATGCTCTTTGGTGCAAACAGATCTTCAACAACCACCTAAACAAGTAGATAGTGCCGGTATCAAATACAGATATAGTGTTTCAGAGAACACCTCTGGGACACCCGGACCAACCAACCCAACCACCCTGTGGCTCAACACTTCAACTCCCTCTCCCACACCACCAAAGGACATGCAGGTCCTTGGACTCCTCCATCACCAGACCATAGCAGCACGACGGTTGGAGGAAGAGTGCCTCATCTTCCACCTAGGAACCCTCCAACCACAAGGGATGAACTCAGATTTCTCCAGTTTCCTCATTTCCCCTCCCCCCACCTTGTCTCAGTCAAACCCCTCAAACTCAGCACCGCCTGCCTAACCTGCAATCTTCTTCCTGACCTCTCCGCCCCCCACCCCCACTCCGGCCTATCACCCTCACCTTGACCTCCTTCCACCTATTGCATTTCCAACACCCCTCCCCCAAGTCCCTCGACCCTACCTTTTATCTTAGCCTGCTGGACACACTTTCCTCATTCCTGAAAAAGGGCTCATGCCCGAAACGAGATTCTCCTGCTCCTTGGATGCTGCCTGACCTCCTGCGCTTTTCCAGCAACACATGTTCAGCACCAGTATCAAATATGTAAGGATAATATTTTCAAAAGCATAATGCTTCCTCAGGGCTGTGGTGAAGTGAGAGATTACCTACTTGAATTGCACAATCTTCAGATGTGACCAACTGAACCAAATTGCTCTTGATGGCAGAATGAGTTGGCAGGGTGGGGAAGTTAGTTTTCCAACTCTTGGGATATTTCTCTGCGAACAAAATTGGTTGCTTAGCTAGCAATAGGTTCTTTATGAGCATACATTTAAAATCAATTCTCTCATTTTGGAGTCCTTTTTGTTATTCTTTCAGATTTGAGGCTAATATAGTGGTCATGTGTGGCTAGGCTTGTGTACTGGGAAAATCAGTTCAAGTCCCAGCATGATAGCTAGCCAATAGAATTTGCATTCAGTTACAAAATCTGCAATTAAAAAGGTCATCTCCACAAAAGTGACAGTTTAAAAAAAATTACCCTTCAGGGAAACAAATCTTGTTGTTACCCAGTCTGACCTATGTGTGATTCAAAATCCACATAGCTGTGATTAAATTTTTTTAAGGCTATGTTTGCTAATAATATCACATGCACCGCTGCTTTAAATGATGTGCACAGGTTTCAGGGGAGGTAGAGATTGGGACTTAGGAAGAAATGGGATGGGGGGGGGGGGGGGGGGGAGAGAAAGATCAGGACCTGTGACTATATTGGAATCTGGAAAAGAATTGAAGAGAGGGTGGGGAGAAGGGAACCATGGCATAGAGAGAGACCTCCCAGAACCCAGCCCCTCCTTGTGTTTGCTGTGGCCCCTCCTTGTCACTCTAGCTCTTCACTCCTTACTAGAAGATTTTTGTCTAGATTGCCCTTTCCACAGCCCTGAGCTTTATTTTAAAATTGCATGCACCTTCCTTCACATTTGCACATGATGTTACTCAAATTCTACGTGATGACATTGTGTTTGGATTCATATTCATCTGTGTTCCCAAATGAGTACACCTATGTAGTAGCCGAGAGTTTCAAGTGTCAGCAAGTGCCGACATATTTTTTAAAATTCCTTCTGAATGGATCGAGCAAACCAGTCAGTTCAGTTAGCTTGGGCAACAAATGCCAGCACCACCCAGCTCCCATGAAAGATTAAAGAAAAAATATGATGGTGAAAATGGGTGTAATTTTAATTGAAGCTAAATTTTGCTTATGCTCGAAACTTGAAATACAAAAGGTGCTAAAATGACACAACCGCCATTGCTTTCCGTGAAAGAGTTCAAATTCTACCATGGTAGCTTTAAAGAAAAAGTGACATTGAAAGCTAGTCTCAGTGATGGTGACCCTGAAACAATGACTGTGGAAACCCATCTGATTTACCAAATGACTTTCAGGGAAGGAAATTTGCCATCCTTACCTGGTCTGGCTTATATATGCCTCTCTAGATCCATAGTAATGTGGCTGACTCTTCACTATCCTCTGCAAAGGTCTTCTAGTGCCACCCACTTTCAATGAAAGAAAGGAGAAAAAAAACACCTCATGGTCCCCCATTGATATTCATAAAGTATGAAGAATAGGTTAGCTCTTACCATCTTCTCTCAGTGAGCTCTTGTTTTTAATCAGCTAACTAATGACCTAACTTTTTGTTGCTGTTCTATTTAATTTTTTAATTTTTATAGCAATAGTTTGGATGCGAGGGTCTGGAAATGGGGAATCATTTTGGAAATTACTGCTTTTGGAGGGCAGTAGGCAACTTTTTTTCAGGTTCAAAGTAAACTGCTTTTATACATACAGTCTTGACGACAAACTCATGACACTTTTTTCTTTCAAAACTATACTTTATTCATGAAAGCATCTATATACATAGTCACTAAAGCAGTTATTTCTGTACAGTAGCATATAATGAAACAAACATTTTCATTTAACTCTATCCAGCAAACAAATCAAAGGCATTTCTTATTTTACAAGTTTATATTTACATATATTTGAGGAATCAGAAGGGTCTGATAACTGAATGGAGCTCCATTTAACTTTGGTAGAAAGACCTTGGATGGTGGTCTTTCCCCACCATGCAATGGTGGCAGCTGTCCCACACTTTAGTGTGTCCCTCAGCACCTTATCCTGGACTTTGGAATGTGTGTGTCTGCATTACCAAGGTCAACTCCCCGCTCTGGAAGAGCAATAAGTTTCAGGCAGACCAAAGTGTGTCCTTCACCGAGTTGATGGTCCTTCAGGGAAGTTGATGTTTGACTCAGTGTGCATCCCTGGAAACAGACTAGAGGGCAGAGTCCTGCATCATGGAACAACTTGGAATGAACCTCAACAAAGATCACTGCACCTTCCTCCAGACTTCCTTTGCAAAGGTTCATTGCAGCAGGTGATGTGTGACGGTCTCAACAACAAGCCCCCCACCCCCAAACCAACCCTGCAGTGACATCCAGGGCAGCAAGATAGCATAGACAGTTCAGACATGAGTGTTCTCACAGGAATTGCCCTTCTCACCACCAGCTAAGCGATGTCTTGGTGCTTGTTGGAAAGTTCTGGTGATAAGGCTTTTTGGCAAATTACTTTAACAGTCTGCTCAGGGACCCCGCCTTTTCCCACAGGGTCTCAAGGATGGTACATAGAGTCATTGAGATGTATAGCACAGAAACAGACTTGGTCCAACTCGTCTACGCCGACCAGATATCCTAACCAAATCTAATCCCATTTGCCAGCACTTGGCCCATATCCCTTTAACACATTCCTATTCATATACCCTTCCAGATGCCTTCATGTTGTAATTGTACCAGCCTCCACCACTTTCTCTGACTGCTCATTCCATATATGCACCACACTCGAAATGAAACAGTTTCCCCTAGGTCTCTTTTATATCTTTCCCCTCTCACCCTAAACTATGCCCTCCAGTTCTGGACTCCACCACCCCAGGGAAGAGACCTTGTCTGTTTATCCTACCCATGCTCCTCATGATTTTATAAACTTCTATACGGTCACCCCTCAGCCACTGAAGCTTTAGGGAAAAAAAGCCCCATCCTATTCAGCTTCTCCATATAGCTCAAAACCTCAAACCCTGGCAAACATCCTTGTAAATCTTTTCTGAATGTTTTCAAGTTGCACAACATCCTTCTGGTAGGAAGGAGACCAGAATTGCACACAATATTCCAAAGATGGCCTAACCAATGTCCTGTACAGCTGCAACATGACCTTGCAAGTCCTATACTTAATGTTTTGACCAATAAAGGAAAGCATACCAAATGCCTTCTTCACTCTGTACTTGCAATTCCACTTTCAAGGAACTATGAATCTGCATTGGCCACTTTGACCAGCAACACTCCCCAGGATCTTAATAGTAAGTGTATAAGTCCTGCTCTAATTTGCTTTACCAAAATGCAGCACCTCACATTTATCTAAATTAAACTTCAACTGCCACTCTTCAGCCCGTTAACTCATCTGATCAAGACACTGTTGTACTCAGAGGTAGCCTTCTTCGTTGTCCACCAGTTCTCATCTGCAAACTTACTAATTATACCTCCTATGTTTATATAAATGACAAAGAGCAGTGGACCCAGCACTGATCCTTGCGATGCACCACTTGTCACAGGCCTCCAGTCTGAAAAGCCACCACCACCCTCTGTCTTCTACCTTCTAGCCAGTTCTGTATCCAAATGGCTAGTTCTCCCTGTATTCCATGAGAACTAACCCTGCTAATCAGTTTCCCATGGGGAACCTTGTCGAACGCCTTACTGAAGTCCACATTGATCACGCCCACTGCTCTGCCCTCATCACTCCTCCTTGTTACTTCTTCAAAAAACTCAATCAAGTTCACGAGTACATGATTTCCAATGCACAAAGCTCTGCTGACTATCCCTGATCAGTCCTTGCCTTTCAAAATACATGTAAATCCTTTCACTCAGGATTCGCTCCAATAACTTGCCAGTCACTAACGTCAGGCTCACCGGTCTATAGTCTGCTGGCTTTTCCTCATCACCTTTCTTCAATAGTATCACCACGTTAGCCAACTCCCAGTCTTCCGGCACCTCACCTGCGAGTATTGATGATACGAACATCTCAGCAAGGGCCCCAGCAGTCACTTCCGTAGCTTCTCACAGAGTTCAAGGTGCACCTTATCCAGTTTTATGCATTTCTAGACATCCAGCTACTCCCCACATTCTATATCTTCCGTGTCTTTCTCCACAGTAAACACTGATGCAAAATACTTGTTTAGTATCTCCTCCATCTCCTGTGGCTTCACATGTAGCATGCCTTGCTGATCTGTGAGGGGCCTTATTCTATCCCTAGTTACCCTCTTGTCCTTAAATGTATTTATAAAATTCCTTTGTATTCTCCTTAATGCTATTTTCCAAAGCTATTTCATGTCCCCATTTTGCCCTCCTGATTTTACTCTTAAGTATACTCTTACTGCCTTTATATTCTTCAAAGATTCACTTGAAATCTGCTGACATATGCTTCCTTTTTCTTAGCCAAAACTTTAATTTCTCTAGTAATTCATCATTTCCTATGCCTACTAGCCTTTTCTTTCACCCTAACAGGTATATACTTTCTCTGGACTCTCTGTCTCATTTTTGATGGCTTCCGACTTTCCTACTGTCCTTTTACCTGCGAACATCTGCCCCCAGTCAAGGATATTTTTGTCCCCTCCAGGAAGTAGTTCAGGCCTTGTTCGAGATGCATCAAACTGAAAAAGATTCCAGCTTGCAAATCAACCTCCATGCAGATGTTCCAAATGATGTGCCAACTCAGGAGGATGATTTGGTACCAGAAATACATAAAGTAACTCAAGGCTTTTAATAATTCTAATCTTTGATAAGCAAGAGAAATCTTTTAAGTTGTGTAGTTAAAAATAAAGCTGTTTTAAGAGAATTTGAGAAGCTTTAACATCAAAACTGTTTTCGTCACATACTCGCTTTTTAATCCAGAAATGAATGTACCAACTAAAATATATTCAAAAGATTAATTTATTGTTGCATTTGCTTAACTTAAAACTTTTATTTTGTTAATCATTCCCAAATGTTAAACCATTAAGCAAAAGCATAATTACACTGTCACACAAGTGACAAACTGGTCTTCTTGAAAACAAAGATATAGTTTTAAACGCATTCTCATTGTTCTATTCAGCACTTTTGGTGAAAAGGAGCTGAAGATTTCTACAGCATTACTGATGCAAAAATCTGCGACTGTCAATATCAATCTGCTTTCAATAAAATAAAGTGAGCTTCCACATTTCTTGAAACTGACATCAATAAATGGCTAAAATAAGGTCACAGATTGTGGCCTGATAAACAGCTTTTGCCATCCATGTGTTATTACTGCAGTTAAAACAAACAGAACAGGAAGCTTGCTATAAAAAGATAGAACACAACAGGACAAAGAATATACTTGAATTCGAAAAATTAACATCTTACTAATTATGCTCTCTTTTCAATTATAAGTTGATAAGAACTGGAAGGCTGCTGGCTTCTAAATATTAAACGGATTTGGACAGTTAGAACAAATAGTTCTTAAAATGGCAATTTTAGCCAGTTGATTAAATAAGTGCACAATGGTCTCTGAAATATTACTGCACTTTTTCTACTTAAAACATTCCAGCTTTTAATGTCAAAATATTCTAAGAAAACTGCCATCAATTTTGAAAATTCTACAAAAATTCAAAGTGACTATGTAGTGAATCCATTTGCTATAATTACCCTTTCAAAGTACGACAGAAAACAGCTGTCCAAAATGGTCTAACATTTAAAAATCAGTTGCATTAAGTTCCAAAAGCCTCACTTCAACTAATTGAACAGTCTCCATCAGCATCCTCAGGCTTAACTAGAAACAGACCTACTGACCAGCTTTTCAACTGCTGGAGTTGATTTAAGCCTTTTGAATCAAAGTAGAACAGAAAAAAAGTGTTGTACACTTCTTTCAAATTAAACGTGTAGAAGTTTCATTGGTAATGCAGGTCTAACTTAAGGAAATATGGTAAAGATTACATATCACAACATAAACCAGAAAATAAAGTTCGAATACAGATTTCCTACACTTCTAACAAAAAGCATCTGAAGTTAGTTTACAACTCACTTAGTTCTCTATGCCCACTTTTTATTTTATTTTTCTTTGATTTGAGGTTTTTTTCCAGAATCTCCAAACCTCAAAGTTGGACGTCTTAAAAGACAAGAGTTAAGCAAAGGTGCAAGCAGGTCGCCCTTTGCAGAATGGGCCTTATGAAAGTCATGCAAATTTTGTCATACCAATTTATCCTAAACATTACAAATGCAACAGGACAGACAGCAATCTCCTGTACCAATTCTGGCTGAAAACATGATTATTATCTAGTGTAACCAGGAAAATATTGGAGAACTTTAGCAAACAATAAGCATCATTTTAAAATAGAAGCAACCAATATCAGAAAGAAAGGAATTTGAGATTGTAATCCAATTGTCTGGGATCCTGACTGTATGAGAAATAATTTTGTAAAGATCAACTCAATTTTGAATCTTGGAAATCCTCACAGAATTCAGCCTAATTACTCACTCAGATTGGAACATTAGTTTATGTGCATGGAACAGATGATTGCTAAAGTTAGCCATAGGGCTTCATATGGACAATTAGTAATTTGTTGCAAACCAGGCATTTATTTTTTTAACAATAAAATAAAGGACAAGGTTGACAATGTAATATTGTTGTTCTTCTTCCAACCACATTAGCTCTATATGAACTTTTCCTTCTGGATCCTCGTAATCAATTGCCTGTCTCTCGCCCAGGTAACTATATCTTATAGTAGATGTACTAACTGAGTGCAGAGCTACTGGTGAGCTTACACTCCAAAATGGTTTTTCTGCTTCATCCAGAACAGTCACATCCATTAAGCAACAGTGCTGAAATTAGAAATTCAAATAGTTTAATGCTTCAGTAATCCCACAAGTTTAATCCAGTAACTAACATCAAAAATTTGGTAATAAAAATAAAGTACTGCAAATACTGGAAATCTGAAAATAAAAAGCTGAAATGAAGACTGCTGAATGGACCTCTAATTCCAAATCGAATGTTGATCTCGCTTTGAGCGCCTCCTGTGCAGCAGTAACCTTGTATGCTTCATTCTGTCTAAGCACCCTATGATCTGTCTGTACTGCTTGCAAAACAGATCTTTTCACTGCACTTAGGTACATGTTACAACAATAAATCAAATCAAAATTCCAATGCAGAAAAAAACTCAGCAGAGACGTAGCAGACTGTGCAATGACAGCACTACCAGATTAGCTGTCAACCTTAGCTCAGTATTGGTCCTATCACTGGGTTAGAATGTCGTGAACTTAACTTCCCTTTCAGAGTAGTGTAGAATCTTGCCATGGACACTTCAGTTCAACACTGAGATAGTGCTGCAGTGTCAATGATGCAGTTTTTGAAGCCCTTCTTGATCTCTTAGGCAAGTGTAAAAGATTCCACTGCATTATTCAAGAATAATCAACTGGATTGCCCCCTTAAGTAACCTCACTAAGAAAGGTTACCTGAGCAAGTAATTTGCTGTTTCCCTATAATACAATTCAAGTTTCCCAACTAATGAAATACGTGAAAGGAAATCCATAAACAATGAAGGGAGATATATAAATGCAACTTCCTTAGTTTAATTTCAGTTTTTAACGCAATGCAACAGAAATTACTGAATGGCAGTCAGTTGTGGGAACTAGTACTGAATGTGCTGATTTATTGGGTAAGAAAGTCGATTTTTCTTTATTTGTGGAGGTGTGCATCACCAGCTAGCCAACATGTATGGGCTATTCCTAGCTGTCCTTAAGGTAATGGTGAGCTGTCTTCATGAACCAATGCAGTCCATCTTATGTAGGTAGATCCACAATGCCCTTACGGGGAGAATTCCAGGACTTTGACCCAGCAACACAGAAGGAATGGTGACAGGTTTGCAAATCAGGATAGTGAGTGGCTTGGTGGGTAAGTTGCAGGTGGTGGTGTTCCCATGTATTTGCTGCACTTGTTGGAAGCGTTCATGATTTTGAAAGGTGCTATCTAAGGACCTTTGCTGAATATCTGCTGTGAATCTTGTAGACAGTACAAACTGCTTCTACTGAATGTCGGTGGTGGAGAGAATGGATGCTTGTGGATGTCATGCCAATCAAGTGGATTGCTTTGTGCTGGATAGTATCCCTCAGCTTCTTCAGTGGTTGTTGGAGCTGCACTCATCCAGGCAAGTGGGGACTCTTGATTTAAGCCTTGCAGAGAGGAGACAGGTTTTCTGTCATTACTCGCCAGAATACTCCTAGCCTCTGTCCTGCTCTTGTAGCCATTGTTTTTTCCTGGCTTGTCCAGTTGCGTTTCTGGTTGATAGTAACCTCCAGGATGTTCAGAGCTGGGTAACATCATTGGAAGACAAGGGATGGTGGTTAAATAGTCTCTTCTTGGAGATGATGTTTGACCAGCATTTGTGTGTTGCAAATTATACTTGCCACTTTTCAGCCCGAGCTTGGTTATTGCCCAGATTTTGTTGCCTTTTGACCATAGTGTGTTCCAGTATCTGAGGAATCACAAATGATGCTGAACATTATGCAATTATCAGCCAACATTCCCACTTCTGACCTTATGATGGAGGGAAGGTCATTAGCACAAATTTAATTTAGCTTCTAGTTGGCATTAAAATGAAACAGATAGATTAAAATGGTGGAATCGTTAGCCTTAAGCCGGACTGTTTTCCTCTCGAGCATTTCAGTCAAACAATAACTTAATTTAAAACCAGCTGAAACTGGATCATCACTAAGTGACTCAGACAGCACTTACATTGGGAGTATTTATAAAGTTGCCATCAGCGGATTGAGTCTTTTTGGAACTCCTTGTCACAGACAGTTGTGGGGGCAGAATCCATGTGCATATTTAAAGTCCAAACAATTTTTTTTACCAGAAGGGGAAATCAAAGGATATGGAAAAAGGGTAAGAAATTGAATGAGAGATGTCAGATCAGTCATGACCCCATTGAATGGCAGAGCAGGCTGCAGGGGCTGAACAGCCTTCTCCTATTCCTATTTCCTATGGTTGAGTGCCTTCTTGCACAGCCTTGTCTCTTTGGACCAGGCTCCCCATCCATCTGTCACCATGCCTCAGGTCCTGAGGACCAACGGCTGGTACAATAAAATGAATAAGGCCAGCTCTTCAGCAAACGTTGAGTATGCTGGATTTCTCTCTCCATGGCAACCGCCAACCTGTCCGTGGAGACAGCGAGACAACTGCATCTGCACTGCTGCAGCTTCTGGACAATGCTTCCCAACATACCTATCTGCCAGTCCTATTCCTTCATGTACATTCTGAAGAAGTCCCTGATTGCTGACAACATAGGGCCCTTTCCAGAAGATATAGGAGAAGCGCTAAATAAATATTTTTTGGCAGTATTCACACTGGAAAAAGACATTTTGGTCGAGGAGAATACTGAGATACAGGCGACTGGACTAGACAGGGTGGAGGTTTACAAAGAGGTGTCAGCAATTCTGGAAAATGTGAAAATATTTAAGTCCCCTGGGCTGGATGGGATTTATCCTAGGATTCTGGGAAGCCAGGGAGGAGATTGAAGAGCCTTTGGCTTTGATCTTCCTATCGTCATTGTCTACAGGAATAGTGCCAAAAGGCTTGAGGATAGCAAATGTTGCCCCCTTGTTCAAGGGGAGTACAGACAACCCTGGAAATTATAGACCAGGAAGCCTTACTTTGGTTGTGGGTAAAGTGTTGGAAAAAGATTTTCAGAGATAGGATTTATAATCATCTAGAAAGGAATAAGTTGATTAGGGATAGTCAACGAGGTTGTGTGAAGGGTAGAGTTGTACATCACAAACCTTACTGAGTTCTTTGAGAAGGTGACCAAACAGGTGGATAAGGGTAAAGCAGGTGATGTGGTGTACATGAATTTCAGTAAGGTGTTTGATAAGGTTCCCCACGGTAGGCTATTGCACAAAATACAGAGGCATGGGATTAAGGGTGATTTGGCAGTTTGGATCAGTAATTGGCTAGCTGAAAGAAGACAGAGGATGGTGATTGATGGGAGATATTCATCCTGGAGTTCAGTTACTAGTGGTGTACCACAAAGATCTATTCTGGGGCCACTGCTGTTTGTCATTTTTATAAATGACTTGGATGAGGGCAGAGAAGGATGGGTTAGTAAATTTGCTGAAGACACGAAGGTCGGTGGAGCTGTGGATAGTACCAAAGGGTGTAGTAGGTTACAGAGGAACATAGATAAACTGCTGGGCTGAGAGATAGCAAATGGAGTTTAATGCGGAGAAGCGTGAGGTGATTCACTTCGGAAGGAGCAACAGGAATACAGACTACTGGGCTAATGGTAACAATCTTGGTGGTGTAGATGCACAGAGAGATGTCCATGTGCAAAGATCCCTCAAAATTGCCACCCAGGTTGATAGGGTTGTGAAGGCGGCAAATGATATCTTGGCTTTTATTGGTAGAAGGATTGAGATTCAGAGCCATGAGGTCATGTTACAGCTATACAAAACACTGGTGGAGCCGCACTTGGAGTATTGCATGCAGTTCCAGTCACCACATTATAGGAAGGAAGGGGAAGCTTTGGAAAGGGTTTAGAGAAGATTTACTAGGATGGTGCCTGATATGGAGGGAAGGTCTTATGAGGAAAGGCTGAGGGACTTGAGGCTGTTTTCATTAGAGAGAAGGTTGAGAGGTGATTTAATTGAGACATACAAGATAATCAGAGGGTTAGCTAGAGTGGACAGCGAGAACCTTTTTCCTCTGATGGTGATGGCCAGTACGAGGGGACGTAGCTTTAAAATGAGGGCTGATAGATATAGGACAGATGTTAGAGCTAGTTTCTTTACTCAGAGTAGTAGGGGTGTGGAATGCCCTGCATGCAACAGTAGTAGACTCACCAACTTTAAGGGCATTTAAATGGTCATCAGATAAACACATGGATGAAAATGGAATAGTTTAGGTTGAATGGGCTTCAGATTGTTTTCACAGGTCGGCACAACGTAAGGGCCAAAGGGCCTGTATTGCACTGTAATGTTCTATGTTCTACTGCCTGAGACTGAGAAGGTGGCTGGTCTCCTCCTGCCTGGGATTAAACAGGTACCTGGCTCTGTCAGTCCTGAGTGTTAGCACTTAGAGACATGTCTTCCTTGATTAGCTGCAGAACTGTTGCAGTGAGGTGCTCACCAGACTGTGCTCCCAACATTCTAATATTAATGCTCCCACCAAGGTGTCAGTATCTGAGCTGTTGGTGGGTGCAGAGGCAGTCTTGCCAATAGTTTCTCTCAGAGGGCAAAGTATCAGCTTCTGGCAGAGCCAGCTGTTTCTCTGCAGAGGCAGACATGCCAGTGGTATCTAGAAGTCAAAAGAGAGAGAGAGAGAGAGAGCGAGAAATGGTCATGGTCAGTGGTTAGAAATGATATATATAAAAATAGACTGCTTTATCAGAGAGTTACAGTAGAATGAAGAGTGGTTCTTACTCCATTGTCAGAACATGGATGGCAGGAAAGGGGCCAGTCTTCTCCTGCGAAGGCCAGGATCCTCTCTTCATTTGGGTCCTTTCTGCTGCATTGTGGGCTGTCTTCTCACAGAATGAAAGGGTGGCTCGGTCAGTACTGATGCAGGTGATTGAGAGATAATGAGATGTCCCAAGGAAGAAAAGTGGGCAGCAAGCAGTCCATGGTTACAAGTGCTTCACAGGGGTGAAACAAGAACAAGTGAGGGAAGAACATGAGCCAAGAAGGGAGATGGGTACAGTAGCACAGATAAAGTGGGCGTGAGATAGCAGAGGGGAGTACAATCCTTACCTGGCATTGTGGTAAATTGTGACACTATCTTCCCTCTCTCTGTCCAGATTTCACCCTTCACTAAGGAGTACATCTTTGGAATGCTAGACCTCATATGGGTGCACAGCAGTCTTTAAAATATGGCATGGGCACCATGCACTATGGTCTTTCGGCAGATATCCACAGTAGTGAGTTGGTTAAGGAGCAGTACACAGTGAGATGGGGATAGAATCAGATATGACAGATTCCATAGCAACAGGGTATGTAGTTAGATATAATAAATGTCGCTATCATGTGCAGCATGCAGTAAGAATCCCTCCAAAAAACTTGACCTAAGTTACAGTTCAGAATTTTGATAAGAGCAGCATTTTCAGAGTGGCAACTCCTTGTAATTCGTGGCATGCCACACGAATCAGTGCTGGAGCCACAATTACTTAAAATGTTTATTAATTACTTAATAAATGACAGAAATAAATAAATGATCACCAAGGTGTGGATAACAAAAGTCGGCAGGAATTCAAGTGGTGAGGATGAGTGTATGCAGAGGGATACAGACAAATTAAATGAGTGGGTAAGAACTTGGCAGATGAAATATAATGTGGCCAGGATTGGATGCAGACATGGTGCATTGGTGGAGCAGTGTCCAGAGTGCCAACAAGACCAAAAGATTACTACCAGCAGTTCCCTTGCATTTGTGGGAATGGCTTGGTTAACCCTGGACTCAGTTACATGTCGACTGTGCAGGACTTTATTGGTCAGAGTATTGAGTACAGGAGTTGGGAGGTCATGTTGTGGCTGTACAGGACATTGGTTAGGCCACTGTTGGAATATTGCGTGCAATTCTGGTCTCCTTCCTATCAGAAAGATGTTGTGAAACTTGAAAGGGTTCAGAAAAGATTTACAAGGATGTTGCCAGGGATGGAGGATTTTAGCTTTCGGGAGAGGCGGGAGAGGCTGAACAGGCTGGGGCTGTTTTCCCTGGAGCATCGGAGGCTGAGGGGTGACCTTATAGAGGTTTACAAAATTATGAGAGGCATGGATAGGATAAATAGACAAAGTCTATTTATCGGGGAGTCCAGAACTAGAGGGCTTAGGTTTAGGGTGAGTTGGGAAAAATATAAAAGAGACCTTTGGGGCAACTTTTTCATGCAGAGGGTGGTACCTGTATGGAATGAGTTGCCAAAGGAAGTGGTGGAGGCTGGTACAATTGCAACATTTAAAAGACATTTGGATGGGTATATGAATAGGAAGAGTTGAGGGACGTGGGCCAGGTGCTGGCAGCTTGGACCGAAGGGTCTGTTCAATGCTGTACATCTCTATGACTCTAAATGTGGGAGAATGGTTGATTATGCACTTTGGAAGAATAGAGCAACTGAATATTAATTAAATAGCGAAATACTGAAGAAAGCCAGAGCACAGAAGCATTTAGGGGTCATTTATGAATCAGAGTACGCTAGCAACCAAGTTCAGTGAATAAAAGGGAATGTATATGGAATATTGCCCTTTATTTCAAAAGGAATGGAGTTTAAAAATAGGGATGTCTTACCAAACTACACAAGGACTAACCAGATCACAACTGGAGTACTAGTTTCGGTCCCCCGTATCAAAGGAAAGATGTATTGTAGAGTTTGGCATTTTAAGAATATTCAATGCTGAGAGGTATACACATTTCATCATGAAGTGGCTTTGAGGTTTTTCAGATTAGCTATGATCTCATTGAATGGTGGACCACAGACTCTTGTGGTGCAATGGTAGTGGTATCTTTGAGCTAGTAGACTAGGTTCAAGTCTCACATATTTGAACAGGTTGATTTTATCTGAGGCAAATGGCCTACTTCTGTCTCCATGTCTCATGTACTAATGGCAACAGGCATCACTTTAAAAAAAAGTGAAAGATATTTCTGCCTCAATTTGTTATGGATTACTGGGGTAGAGTGCTGGAAATCCAGCCATGTCATTGCCAGAGTCATCACAAAAGTTCACGATTTTAAATTGGATGCAGAACTCCCCAACACAGAGCAGGTTCCTATACTTAAAAATTATTTCTTACAAATACATTTATTACATACAAACAATTAAAAAACATCGAAACTTAACTCTACTAGCTGAAACTTAAACCTACTTATAAAACTTCCGCTCTATTCATATAGATAGACAAAAAAAAGGGAAAGACTGAGAAGGCAGTTCAGTGGTCCCTGTCCACTCGATATGCTGAGATGATTCTTATGCTGATCAGAACACTGTTTCTGGAGTTTCCTTCTTCTGCAAGTAAGTGAAAGTACCTGGATTGTAGGGCAACTGGTTCACATTTTTAAAATATTGGACTTGCTGGTTATTAAAACCACAGTTTACAGTAACTGATGAGAGGCTGAACTTGCTTTTTACTGCACAGCAAAAAAACAGCACCTTCCCCTCCAGAGGTCCAATGGCTTCTGCCCAAAAACTCACACCCCTAAGCTATTGAGCTACGTTCAAGCCAATCACAGTTGTTAGCTGGCAGAAGGCCTCTCCACAAGGTTTGTGGAATGGTAACCAGTTTTCTATCAGCTACTTTGTCACCAGCGCATCTGCAACTAGACCTTCCACACTGCTTGAATGAATAGTTGTGTAAGCAGCACAGAGGTTACTTACTTTGAAAAAAGTGCAGCAATCTTTCAATAATCCTTGGCTTTTAAGTAATTTCTTTTCACATTTCAATTCACAATTAAAATGAAAGAAAAATTTAAAAATGCCACCTTTACACTCAGATAAACTGAACACCAAACCAATTATGACATGATGAAAAGAATATTTACTATTATTAAGAAAAAAGTAATAAGATGAATCTCAATCATGTAATATCTCCACAATGCATTAGCGATTGATCACTGAAATATGGCAACTGCTACACTGGCTGTGATAAGTGAAAACATTAATGAGTAAGACTTCAATTCTCAACTCCCATTGTAGAGCACCAAAATGCCAAAAATCTTGGAGCGGAAGAACATATTTTAACATTTTGTTGACTTGTCAGCTTCAGCCATGCTACTGAATGGAAACTAAACATTCTTCCATTGTCTGGTGAGATGCAGAAACACCAGACTGCTATCTCATACCATTAAGCAGCTACCATATATACTCGAGCAATAGTCGATCTCATCTAAAAGTCACCCATCTGTTTCTGATCAAAAAAACCTGGAATTTTCCATATCTTTCATGTAAAAGTCAATCCTAGTTCTTCACCAATAACAGATCAACACTTGAGTCACTGTGTCAGCCATCATGCTCAGCTCTGGCTTTCCAATCGGTCAGTCATCCCGCTCAGCTCCAGCCCTTCAGAATTACCGTAATTTGTTTTATCCCTCTTTATTCACTTAGAGATCAATTGGGTTTCAGCTAATGATATGGTACGAATTTTGACAGGCATGAATTTCAGCCCCTCAAAAGCAGTATTCATGAAATAGTTGACCTCAAATGTAACCTTAAAAGAACAGTCAAAAAAGTTTGACCAATATTCCAGTATATACAGTATAAAGAAATAAATGGATAGAAGCAAATCTCTTTACATTTTAATCAGATAGGTGACCCAATGATGGATGCAGAATGGGAAAACAGCTACAGATTATAGTCTTTTGATTTGCAAATATTTCAATCAGGACAAAAATACAAATTCTCACACCTGTATACTTCCTTTTAGGGATTCTACATTCCAAGGTAAGTAGAGATTTCCACTGATGGTGCTGTGCTGTGATTCTTTATTTGAACTGATAACTGTTATTTGCAAAAAGCCATTCTGGATGAACTCTGAAATTGGGAGAGAGCATTGAATTCAAAATACCAGAATCAACTGATCATACAATTAGAATCAAAGCACAGATTAGGTTTCCAGAATATATCAAAGCAAAGAAAGCCAAACTTTTGATTCTGAAAATGGAGGTTTAAGAAGAAAACATTGGTCGGTCTCAGCAATTATGACCTGATCCTACTCACAAGAACAGAATTACACTGAAGTTTTTTTTTTAATATTCAGGGGTTTATTTTGATACATGGCTGACTGGCTTCACTCAGCGACACAGAAGTACTCCCAGACTCTCCAGTACGTCTGCTGATCCAAAGGTCACACAAAAGTAGCCATGGATTCTCCCGGAGTCATGAAGACTCTGCAGCATAACAAAAAAATAGCATTGGGAATCTGGATTTAGATGTCCTATCTTCAATTACAACCATAGGGGAACCAAGTGATTCACACATGGAGGAAAATCCAAACCCAGCAGGGCTATCTGAATTCAGTACAGAGTTCAAATAGACTCCATTTTTGTTGCAGCTAGAACAGTTTGATTTACATTTTTTAAACAAAAAAAACAGTAAACAGAAGAACTTGGAATGGAAGAATTGGTTGTCCTGGTTCACACAGGAACCAACATAGGCAGGACCTGGAATGATGCTCTTCTGAGAGAGAGTCGTAGGGATTTGACTCTAAATTACAAAGCAAACCTCACAATAGTGATTTTTTTACCTCATCCAAACACAGGTTAGAATAGAATAAACAAATTTGCAGATTTGGATAAACAAATTAGAACAGGTTAGAATAGGATAAACAAATTTCAACTCCAGAAATGATGGTAGGAGCATTCAGAGAAGGCTAAGAGAAACACATAGGCTGTGCAGAATTTGGCTAAAAATTAGCAAAGTGGATAGAAGGGCAAAGAGTTCAAGGAAAATATTTCATTATTGACCAAGGTAACAGAAGAAAGATATATTGTCTGCTATTATATGAACACATGGAAGCATTCTCAAAAGTAAAATTAATAGCGCAGGTGCATTTGATCCAACATCCATGAGTGAAATGTGATTACAAAATAACAGAATTTGAGAATTAAATATTTCAGGTTTATTAACTTTTAGAGGAGATATAAAAGGGGTGCAGGCAGCCCTGAAAATGAAGGCATAACATAACAGCAGCAGAAAGAAAGGGAAGATTTTAGGTTGGATAATCAAGATGTGGAATCAGAAATCCCAAGTTGAATATTTAGAAGTACACTGTAATTAACCACACACCAGAATAAAAAAAGCAAGGGAAATTTACTTGCACTGTTAAGGGGGAAAAACAAGAAGGTGCCACAACTGATACTGCAAATTTCTTTCACACAAAAAAAGCTGCAGTATGAACTAAAATAACAGCCTTCTTACCTTTTCTACTGATGATGTTATGGAAACTACCAGACATGAAACAACTTTTTCCATTATGTAAGGCAATGTGGCAATGGTAGCCATGCAGCCCATATTCTGGATCAATATCATCCAACACTGGCTCATGAGGTGGTGGCGAATATTGGCTTTTATTTTCAAAACATTAAACAGAGAGAAGGTAAATGAATTAGGCAAATGAAGCCTGAAGGTTGTAAAACTTTCAATGTATGATGTAACAGTATCAACATGCTGATGCCTTTTAAACATCAGTACAGTAACACTGAATAATTAGATAAGAAAATTTGATTACAATCTTTCATGTAGCAACATAGAGACTTAACATTTACAATACAGATTACTCCTCAGATAGCACCTTTCAAATCCATGACAACTTCCATTCAGAATGACAAGGGCAGCAGATCACTCACCATCCTGACTTGGAGATTTATCACCTTTCCTTCACTGTCGGTGGGACAAAATCCTGGAATTCCCTCTCCAACAGATTTCTAAGTCTAACTACAACACTTGCACTGCAGTGGTTTAGGAAGGCAGCTCACAACCACCTTCTCAAGGGCAACTAGGGACAGTAAATAATTGCTGGCCTGGCCACTGAAGTCCTCATGTGAATAAAAAAAAGAACTGTACTCAAGTATTTACTTATCGGGATGAAGGACTCTTTCAGGCAATGACAATCAAACACCCCATCAACTCTGGGTAAAGAAATTCTACAGCACTCCTCTAACACTTCCGTTAATTATTTTAAATCAATGCCTTCTGGTTATTGATCTCTCTACAAATGAAAGCTCTTTATTGACATTCGATCAGGGCCCCTCAGTTTTATACACCTTGGTCACTGCCTCTGTTCAACAAGAGATAAATAGTTTGTCTTGAATTTCTCTAGCATTTTTCATGATTGCCATATGCTTCAAAGCAATTTACAAGCAATTAAGTACTTTAGTAGTGACAATGGTTGCATAATGAGCTCTATGGCTTTCTGGGACTAGAGCAACTTTACCTTTTACCTTAGTGGTCTTTTGGTGAGAATCTTATAATTTCTACAGTATGTAAAGAGGCCATTCAGCCCATCAAGCCCACACCCTTTGAAGACCATCCTGTACAGACCCATCTACTCACCCTATCCCTGTAACTCCACAGTTATCATGACCAATCCACCTAACCTGGAGATAGTAAGGACTGCAGATGCTGGAATCCACCTAACCTGAATATCTTTGGACTATGGGAGGAAACCCATACAGACACAGGAAGAACGTGCAAGCTCCAAGCATACAGTGTGCCAAGGTTGGAATCAAACCCAGGTCCCTGGTGCTGCAACGCATCAATGCTAACCACTGGGTTACTGGAAGGGCTCAGTGCACTGCAGATATGGGTTGATAAGAGATTTGATGCAGAACACAGGAACAGGGTAAGCCATTCGTTCTCTTGTGTCTGTTCTGCCATTCAATGAGATCATGGCTGATCAGCAGCATAATTCCACATACCTGCCTTTTCCCCAAATCCCTTAATACATTTGTTTATTAAAGTCTCAGATTTAAAATTAACAACTGATCCAGCGTTCACCACCATTTGTGGAAAGATTTCCAAACACTTAGTATTCTTTGTTTGTAGAAATATTTTCCAATATCGCTCCTCAACAGTGTGGCTCTAATTTTCAGTATTTGCTCCCTAGTTCTAGCATCCCCAAGTGGAAATATTTTATCTTTATCTATTCTATCTTTTCCTGTTAATGTCTTGAAGACTTCAAGCAGATTACATCTTAAACTTCTAAATCCTCTAAATAATGTAACCCCCAAATTCCTGCTATCATTTTTGTAAACCTCAAGGCCAATATATCCTCCCTAATGTGTGTGCCCGGAACTGCTCTCACCACTCCAAGTGGGGTGTAACCAGGGTTTTTTTTTTATAACTGCAGCATTACTTCTGCGTCCTTATACTCCAATCCTCCAGCATTCCATTACTTTCTGCACCTATATGTTGCATTTTAAAGATCTGTGCACCTGAATCCTCTACAAGACTCCTTCCCACAAAGTCTCTTTAGATATCTTCTGTATTTCACACTTCAAAAAAAGATTTGCATGTCATGAGTCAACATATACCACTGGCACAGAAAACAAATGCAGCCTATCCAATCATGTCTCATAGCTAGTTTACAAAGATACTACCATTAAAATGCTGCCATTCTTGACATCTTCATAAAGTCTCCTCTGTATCATTTTTAGAGCAATCACATCTTTACCATGATATGGTGGCTAGAACTGTTTGCAGGACTCTGATGACGTATACCTCCGACTTTTACATAATACTATTAACCATTATTGGCCAAGAGTGGAAGTTAAGTGCACTGTCTGTCCACGTCACCACATTATTTATATATCCTGCTGTCTTCAGGTTTGGCATTCATTCCAAGGTTACGCTATTTCTCTACACTTTTCAGAAACCTACCAATTATTGTGCATTTTCTTGCCTTATCTCACCTCCTCAACTGCATTACTTTCTCTGGACTGAACTTCATTTGCCATTTTCCTGGCCATTGAACCAGATACAAGTTTTCTTTTGCAAAATGTAACTAAAATAATAAAATATTTTTTCATAAATCCAATGCAATTTAGTTGCAATTACCAAGTGATTAAAGGTTATGGTCATATTTATTTTATATACTGTGTAAGTAGAATTCACCTTACCAAGTGACTGATCCGAAAGTACTCTTCTCAATGAGCTGATGGCAGTGAAAACTTGCAATGATAACTGCCAATTCTCCATCTTCCTAAACATTTTTAAAAAAAATTGTGGGGTGTGAAAAAGAGCACAATCTTTATCTTTAAACTCTGTTATCACAGACATCATCCTGCTACCACTGTTATCACACATGTTAATCAAATAAAATTCAAAATCATTTTGACGATCAAGCTTGTTGTTCTAAACTTTATGCTAGCTGCTGAACAGGCAAGGATTTGTAAATTCTTCTCTTGTTGATAAAATACTGCAATCACATTTCCAAGATTTAGGAATGTGGATATACCTCGTTTATGAACGACTTTGTGGAAATGTAAATTATTTTGACTGAGTGGGCTAGCTTGCTTTGTCATTCACGTAAACATCAAAGTGAACTGAATACACTAAAAAAAAAGTGAGCATCATAAACCAAAGTTTTTAAACCAAAGTTTAAAAAGATAAGATTGTGACTTCAAATTTTTCAGGTTATACAATTTAATTTAGTGTGTTAAGTACAACTGAGTTATGAGATTTAATTAAGAAAAAGTGCCTCTTACAATGAGAAGAAAACAATTATTTTTAAAAGCCCATCTGAATTCTCATCATTCTCAAATTTTAAACAATTTGGAAGCCAAATTATTTTCTATTTTAATTTGCAAATACTGTTTTGTTATTTCCAGATCAAGTTATCCTAAAGCTAATATGCTCACTATTCTTAGTTCACATAGTTCTTACTCCGGATCCTCCGCCATATTGGACTCAACCAGGACAACCAGTACCTACAACAAATCCGAAGTCTCCAGCAACAGACCTCCCTCCGGATCCTCCGCTATTCACCTGCACCTCCACACACATCATCTATTGCATCCGCTGCACCCGATTTGGCCTCCTCTATATTGGGGAGACAGGCCGCCTACTTGCGGAACGTTTCAGAGAACACCTCTGGGACACCCGGACCAACCAATCCAACCACCCCATAGCTCAACACTTCAACTCCCCCTCCCATTCCACCAAGGACATGCAGGTCCTTGGACTCCTCCATCGCCAGACCATAGCAACACGACGGTTGGAGGAAGAGCACCTCATCTTCCGCCTAGGAACCCTCCAACCACAAGAGATGAACTCAGATTCCTCCAGTTTCCTCATTTCCCCTCCCCCTACATTGTCTCAGTCAAATCCCTTGAACTAAGCACCGCCTTCCTAACCTGCAATCTTCTTCCTGACCTCTCCGCCCCCACCCCACTCCGGCTTATTACCCTCACCTTGACCTCCTTCCACCTATCGCATTTCTATTGCCCCTCCCCCAAGTCCCTCCTCCCTACCTTTTATCTTAGCCTGCTGGACACACTTTCCTCATTCCTGAAGGGCTCATGCCCAAAACGTTGATTCTCCTGTTCCTTGGATGCTGCCTGACCTGCTGCGCTTTTCTAGCAACACATTTTCAGTTCACATAGTTCTTAGCTTGGATTTCTATAGAAACACGTTGAAAGTAGCAACACAGCTGAATCCCACCAGAACAGAATAAAATTTGAGTTTTTTAAAATAATCTGGAATTAAAAAGCTAATAATGACTAAGAAACCACTGTTCATTGCTGTAAAAATCCCAATGTCCTTTAGGGAAGAAAAACTGCTGTCTTTATCCATTGTGGCCTTCATGTTATTTCAAGCTGGTAACGTGGTTGACTCTACTCCTGACTCCCAGCTACCTTCTCCCCCATCCCCACCCCCTACCACTTATCTCACCACCCCCTCAGCTCTCAGCCTCATTCCTGGAGGGTTTTTGCCCGAAACGTTGACTCTCCTACTCCTCAGATACTTGTTGTGCTTTTCCAGCACCACACTCCCTAGTCTAATCTCCAGCATCTGCAGTCCTCACTTTTGTCTACTTCTGTAATGGCCTTGCAAGCCACCCAGACCACGAGAAAGGAAAAATAAAATATGGAACCAGATGGACAACCTGGCCTCTATCAAAGCACTGAACAGGACAATGGCAAACTCAGTTCTGTCGAACTGTGGAGTCCAATTATTATCTGAAATCACAGAATCCTTACAGTGTGGAAACAGGCTATTTGGCCATCGAGTCCACATCAACCCTCCAAAGAGCATCCCATCCAGACCCACTCCCCCCACCCTATCCCTGTAACTCTGCATTTCCTAAGTCTAATCCACCTAGCCTGCATACTATAGGCAATTTAGCATAGCCAATCCTGCACATCTTTGGATGTGGCCACATGCAGAAAACTATTACAAATGCGAGTAGAATATGCAAACTCCACACAGATAGTTGCCAGAGGGTGGAATCGAATCCAGGTTCCTGGAGGCAGCTGTGTTGATCATGGAGGCTACAGCCAGTATCAGCAGGAGACCACTGCACCAGTCCTTGTATAGAAAACCTTATTGTCACATCGAGGATACACTGTTTGGCATTACTATGATGCTAGCAACTCAAGCCTGGGTATTCATGAGACACTGAGGGCCTAAACTGAGGTCCAAAACAACCTGAAAACTCTTGGCCTGGCATATCCCCTAATATAGGTAAAAACAATGACTGCAGATGCTGGAAACCAGATTCTGGATTAGTGGTGCTGGAAGAGCACAGCAGTTCAGGCAGCATCCAAATAGCTTCGAAATCGACGTTTCGGGCAAAAGCCCTTCATCAGGAATAAAGGCAGTGAGCTTGAAGCGTGGAGAGATAAACTAGAGGAGGGTGGGGGTGGGGAGAAAGTAGCATAGAGTACAATGGGTGAGTGGGGGAGGGGATGAAGGTGATAGGTCAAGGAAGAGAGGGTGGAGTGGATAGGTGGAAAAGAAGATAGGCAGGTAGGACAAGTCTGGGCAAGTCAAGGAAGTTTAGAACTAGGGTGAGGTGGGGGAAGGGGAAATGAGGAAACTGTTGAAGTCTACATTGATGCCCTGGGGTTGAAGTGCTCCGAGGCGGAAGATGAGGCGTTCTTCCTCCAGGCGTCTGGTGGTGAGGGAGCGGCGGTGTTCTCACCCTTAACAGTTTCTCCTTTGAATCCTCCCACTTCCTCCAAACCAAAGGGGTAGCCATGGGCACACGTATGGGCCCCAGCTATGCCTGTCTCTTTGTTGGCTACATAGAGCAGTTGATCTTCCGTAATCACACCGGCACCATTCCCCACCTCTTCCTCTGCTACATTGATGACTGCATTGGCACCACCTCGTGCTCCCGCGAGGAGGTTGAGCAATTCATCAACTTCACCAACACATTCCACCCTGACCTTAAATTTACCAGGACCATCTCCGACACCTCCCTCCCCTTCCTAGACCTCTCCATCTCCATTATGGACGACCGACTTGACACTGACATTTTTTACAAACCAACCGACTCCCACAGCTACCTGGATTACACCTCTTCCCACCCTACCTCTTGCAAAAATGCCATCCTGTATTCCCAATTCCTCCGCCTCCGTTGGATCTGTTCCCAGGAGGACCAGTTCCACCACAGAACACACCAGATGGCCTCCTTCTTTAGAGACCGCAATTTCCCTTCCCACATGGTTAAAGATGCCCTCCAATGCATCTCGTCCACATCCCGCACCTCCACCCTCAGACCCCACCCCTCCAACCGTAACAAGGACAGAATGCCCCTGGTGCTCACCTTCCACCCTACAAACCTTCACATAAACCAAATCATCCGCCGACATTTCCGCCACCTCCAAACAGACCCCACCACCAGGGATATATTTCCCTCCCCACCCCTTTCCGCCTTCCGCAAAGACCGTTCCCTCCGTGACTACCTGGTCAGGTCTACGCCCCCAAACAACCCACCCTCCAATCCTGGCACTTGCCCCTGCCACCGCAGGATCTGTAAAACCTGCGCCCACACCTCCTCCCTCACCTCTATCCAAGGCTCTAAAGGAGCCTTCCACATCCATCAAAGTTTTACCTGCACATCCACTAATATCATTTATTGTATCCGTTGCTCCCGATGCGGTCTCCTCTACATTGGGGAGACTGGGTGCCTCCTAGCAGAGCGCTTTAGGGAACATCTCCGGGACACCTGCACCAAATCAACCAAACCGCCCCGTGGCCCAACATTTCAACTCCCCCTCCCACTCTGCCGAGGACATGGAGGTCGTGGGCCTCCTTCACCACCGCTCCCTCACCACCAGACGCCTGGAGGAAGAACGCCTCATCTTCCGCCTCGGAACACTTCAACCCCAGGGCATCAATGTAGACTTCAACAGTTTCCTCATTTCCCCTTCCCCCACCTCACCCTAGTTCTAAACTTCCAGCTCAGTAACTGCCCCCTTGACCTGCCCAGACTTGTCCTACCTGCCTATCTTTCTTTTCCACCTATCCACTCCACCCTCTCTTCCTTGACCTATCACCTTCATCTCCTCCCCCACTCACCTATTGTACTCTATGCTACTCTCTCCCCACCCCCACCCTCCTCTAGCTTATCTCTCCACGCTTCAGGCTCACTACCTTTATTCCTGATGAAGGGCTTTTGCCCGAAACGTCGATTTCGAAGCTATTTGGATGCTGCCTGAACTGCTGTGCTCTTCCAGCACCACTAATCCAGATATCCCCTAATATACCCTAACTATGAAGACAGAGTATCAGCCCCGGTTCAATGGAGAATGCAAGAGGACATGACAGGATCAGCACCATACATACTGCAAATGAGGTGTCAACTTGGTGAAATTGCAATACAGAGCTTTTTACATGCCAAACAGCATAAGCAGCAAGTGATAGGGGGAAATCAATTCCACTGCCCACAGAAATGATCTAAACTCTGCAGTCCAACCACATTTAGTTGTACACAATGGTTGACCACCAAATACTTCACCGGAGGTGGCATATTCCCAGCTTTACTAATAAGGCAGCCCAGAATATCAGTGCAAAAGATATGGCTGAAGGTCTTACAACAATGATCCATCTCGTCCGCCTCCAGAGGTCCCAGCATCACAGATGGCAGACTTCAACTTATTCAATTCACTCACGTGATATTAAGAAACAGCTGAAGGCACCAGATACTGCAAAGGTTATAGACCTTGACAGCATTCTTGTAAGAGGCATTGAAGACTCATGCTGCAGAACTGCCGCATCCTTCGCTAAGCTGAACCAGTGGAGCTACCATTTGGCACTACATCAGCCAAAAATGTAGAAAATCGCCCACATGTATTCTGTGCAGTAAAAGCAGGAGAGCAGGCCACCCCAACAGGCTTTCTCAACCAGTGAAGAGATGGAAGAGATCACCAACAGTTCTAACTAGCAGCACTTGTTCAGCAATAATTCACTCACAACGCTCAGTTTGTATTCTGCCAGGTTCACTCAGCTCCTGATCTCATTACAGACTTGCTTCAAACAAGGGAAAAACAGATGAAATCAGGAGGCAAGAAGACAGTGACCATCGTCGACACCAAGGTAGTATTAAACTAAATCTGGCATCAGGGATCCCAAACGGAATCAGAGGGAAAACTCTGATACCATGAATTATGTTTGTTGAATATCTGCAGTTCAGATCCACGACATCACTGTAGAAATTCCACAGGATAATGTCCTAAGCCCAACCATAATCAGCTGCTTCATCAATAACCTTCCTCCCTTTAAAATCAAAATTTGGAATGTTCACTGATAATTGCACAATGCTCAGCACCATTCAGATCCATTCACAGTTTCTCAGATACTGAAGCACTCCATGCCCAAACGCAGCAACAGCTGGACAATAAACAAGCTTGGGCCATCAAGAGGCCAGTAACATTTCCACCACGTTGCCAGGCAACAACCGTCTCCAACAAGAGAGAATCTCACCAGCATAAAGGCAATTTTGGAGAATGCTCACCTGTTTGCAATAGCGCGATTTCAGCGGAGATTGGTTTGCACATTTTGTTCTGTGCATGAGCAGATGTGCATGGAGGAATCTCTGTGCCATTCTGCGCATGCTCTGGTGTCCACGCATAAACAATGTCGGTACCAGTCTTTATGCCATTCTGCACATGCACCAATGTCAACTGCCTATAGGGCAGCTTTCTGAGAGAGATACTGTATATAGAACAGCATTCTTACATTTTTTAAATGTATTGTGTTAAATCTCCTTTTGTTTGTTAATAAATATGATTTCAACCTTCATTCAGGCTGTCCTATACTTTGCGTTATACTTCTGGATGATTTTTGAGTGATCATGTGTAATTTTATTTGGTAGTCTGCCCTTAACCCCATTTTTCCCCATAGGCCACATTATTTCTATTAAGCAATTTTCTATTAAGTGAGGTTTCTCTGGAACACAATTCTGGTGTGATAGAGTACTACCTGTACTTTTGATACTCATTGATGTTGACAGCATGCAATTCCTCCATTTTCAACATCTTGGGGATTACCACTGACCAAAAACTGAATTGGATTAACTAAAAACAATTCTGCAGTTGTAAGAGCAGATCTGAGGCAAGGAATCCTGCAGGAACTAACACACCTCATGACTCCCAAGTACATTCACCATTTATATGCTAGGAGTGTGATGTAATATTCCCCATTTGCCTAAATGAGTGCAGCTTCAATAATATTTAAGAAGATTGACACGATCCAAGACAAAACAGCCCACTTCAATAGCACCACATCCACAAACATTCATTCTCTCTATCATTGATGCTCATTAGCATAGGTGTGTACTATCTACAAGACGCACTGCACAAGTTCCTTAGATCTCACCATCTAAACCCACAACCAACCAATGCAGTCTAAAAGGATTAGGGCACCAGATACATGGGAACAGCATGTTCTCCTCTAAGCCACTCGTCATTCAATCATCCATTCTTGAAAGTATATTGCCATTTCCTGAATTGTCATTGGGCCAAAAAACTGGAATTCCCTTCCTAATCAAATTGCAAGTCGACCTGCAGCACATGGATTACAGTAATTTAAGCAGGCAGTTCACCACCACCTTCTCAAGGACAATAGGGATGGGCAATAAAGTGCTAGCCCAAACAGCAACATCCACATCCCACAAATAAACTTTAAAAAATATAAATCAATGCAATATTTACAAACTGAGTTATTACTGTATCTTAAATAACTCAAGGTGAAAGATAGTTCTAAAAAGGTAAAATAAGATTAGTTTTGTTTATTTTTGAAAAGAATTATCCCTTATATAATGTAATATTTCAGAATCACAAAGGTAGGTACATTTCTCCAAAGACAATTTGCACAATATCAAGGTGCTACTTAACTACTCTCATTGGGATATTTCATCAAATGGCTGACACCTAAGGCATTCTAAACTGCCAGTTGGGTTTGATAGCAGAAATGTTTTAATAATTCCTCAAAACACCCCTGAAGTGGTCAAAATATTCATCGACACATAGGAAACCTTGGCTTGTTACTTACCTGATGACTGATGGGAACCTGCAAAGGCAAATTTAAGAATGTATGCAAACCTTGAAATAAATAACTTACATTAACCGTCAAGCACCAAGTCTCTGCTTCTGGCAGAGTGAATAGATCATTCTTCAGACTTACCAGTCATCTTAAAACTCAGAGAATCAGGAGGGACTGCCTAAACGCCAAATGTTTCTATCAGAGTATCGCTCTATTTCTATCATTTTAACCAATTACTCAGACACAAAGCAGAACTTGGTAGTTCTTTCCTTTCGGTGAGTTAAGATCCTAAAATAAATTGAAACTGTATAAACTCACTTGCCAACATCCCAACAACATGCCAGGGTATAAGCACTGCAGCTTGATGAGCTTGTCTCCACCTACATATGTACTCAATTTTTCCAGATTTGTCAGATCATACTCCGCAAATAGAGATCGCCGGCGAGGTCTTAAAAAGGAACTTGAAATTAGTAACAAGACATGAATCAGTTTCAACGATTGTTCAATTTTATTTATGATTTATCTTAGAAAATAAAGATTACGTTTAATTGGTTAAAAGGTCCAATGACTAACCAACAGATTCTCATGGTAATACCAGACTCCTTAGTTTTAAGGGAATTCCTGGCAGAATGTTTACCACATGTTTGAAGTTAAAAGCTAATGCAAATTGGTTGGAAAAAAAACCCCAAATTTTCAGGTTAACGAAAAAGTTTTTGAGGAATGTCATCTCAGAAAGATTTAAAAAACGAAAGCCAGAGCTGAGGACCATTTAGTGGTAGTCTTTATTACACCTTGCATTCTCATCTAGCATTGTATATTCAACAAACTCAGATACAATCACACTCTCAATCCAAGCTTTTAAAAAAGATTGCGAAACGCAAGGTCACAACACTGATCTTTGTTACAGACTGTCACTTGGAAGTGCTCCATTTATACCTATTCTATGCTTCCTGCCCAATAACCAACACTGTATATATTCTAATATATGATCCACGACTCTCAAGCCTTTATCTTGTGTACTAACCTTCTGTGTGAAACATTATGAAATGCCTTTTGGAAATCCAAGTACACTTCTCCTACTGGCTTTCCTTTCCCCATCTACTAGTTATAGCATCAAAAACATTAATACATTTGTCAAACAGGACCTCTATTTCATAAAATCACAGATTTGTTTTGTTTATACAATGCTCTAAGTGCATTGTTAAGTCTTCCTCATAATAGAATCAGACGAGATGTACAGCACGGAAACAGACCCTTCGGTCCAACTTGGCCATGCCAACCAGATATCCCAACCCAATCCACTCCCAGCTGCCAGCACCTGGCCCATATCCCTCCAAACCCTTCCTATTCATATACCCATCCAGATGCCTTTTAAATGTTGCAATGTACCAGCCGCCGCCACTTCCTCTGGCAGCTCATTCCATATAAGTATCAACCTCTGTGTGAAAAAGTTGCTCCTTAGGTTTCTTTTACATCTTTCCCCTCCTGCCCTAAACCTATGCCCTCTAATTCTGGACTCCCCCACCCCAAGGAAAAGACTTTGTCTACTTATCCTATTCATGGCCCTGATGATTTTATAAACCTCAAGAAGGTCATCCCTTCCATGCTCCATGGAAAACAGCCCCAGCCTTTTCAACCTCTCCCTATACCTCCAATTTTGGTGTCATCTGCAAACTTACTACCTGTATCTCTTATGCTCCCATCGAAATTATGTATATACATGAAGAAAAGTAGTGGACCCAGCACCAATCCTTGCAGCACTCCAGTGGTCACAGGCCTCCAGTCTGAAAAACAACCCTCCACCACCATTGTCTGTCTTCAACCTTTGAGCCAATTCTGTATCCAAATGTTGGTTCTCCCTGTATTCTGTGAGATCTAACCTTGCTAACCAGTCTCCCATGGGGAACCTTGTTGAATATCTTATTGAAATCCATATAGACCACATCTACCACTTTGCCCTCATCAATCCTCTTGGTTACTTCTTCAAAAAGCTCAATCAAGTTTGTGAGACATTATTTCCCATGCATAAAGCCATGTTGACTATCCATCATTAGTCCTTGCCTTTCCAAATATATGTACATCCTGTCCCTCAGGATTCCCTCCAACAACTTGCCCACTACCGACACTGATCTATAGTTCCCAGGCTTGTCCTTACCACCTTTATTAAACAGTACCACCATGTTAGTCAACCTCCAGTCTTCCGGCACCTCACCTGTGACTATTGATGACACAAATATCTCAGTAAGAGGTCCAGCAATCACTTCCTTAGTTTCCTACAGAGTTCTCAGAAACACTTGATCAGGTCCTGGGGATGTTTCCACTTTTATGCCTTTCTCCAGCACTTACTCCTCTGTAAAATGGACGTTTTTCAAAGTGTCACTATCTATTTCCCTACATTCTATACCTTCCATGTCCTTTTCCATAGTAAATACTGATGCAAAATACTCGTTTAGTATCTCCCCATCTCCTGCGGCTCCACACAAAGGTCGCCTTGCTGATCTTTGAAGGGCCCTATTATCTCCCTAGTTACTCTTTTGTCCTTAATGTATTTGTAAAATCCCTTTGGATTCTCCTTAACTCTATTTGCCAAAGCTATCTCAGGTCCCCTTTTTGGCTTCCTGGTTTCTCTCTAAAGTATACTCCTACTGCCTTTAAACTCTAAGGATTCACTTGATCTATTGCTGATGACCAATATCAGGTGTCAGCAAAACTTGCCTGTCATTCCACTTTTTAACCTCACTTTCCTTTCTTGAATAGTTATATTACATTTACTAATTTCCAATCTGCAGGGACATCCCAGAATCTAGACAATTTTAGAAAATCATCAATGCATCCACTATCCCTGCAGCTCTACCTTTTAAAGCCTAGGATGTTGGTCATTGATCCTGGGAAGTTGTTGGATTTCAAACAAGAAAATTTCTCCAAAATATTTTCTCTGTTGATACTATTTAACTTAAATTTACTCAGTGTTGTTAGCCCAGATGTTACCCTGTATTTCTGATATGCAACTTGCATTTTTTTCCATGAAGGCAAACACAAAATATTTGCTCAATGTCAATTGATTTTGACCCAGTGACAGTAAAGGAACAATTAAGTAACAAGTCAGAATTCTTGAGACTTGGAGGGGATGATGAGTCCAGTTCATTTGCTAGTCAATAGTAACCCCCAGCATATTATTAGGGATTCAGCAAACCTTTGGGCGGCACGGTGGCACAGTGGTTAGCACTGCTGCCTCACAGCGCCAGAGATCTGGGTTCAATTCCCGCCTCAGGCGACACTCTGTGTGGAGTTTGCACGTTCTCCCCGTGTCTGCGTGGGTTTCCTCCGGGTGGTCCGGTTTCCTCCCACACTCCAAAGATGTGCAGACAGATGAATTGGCCATGCTAAATTGCCCGTAGTGTAAGGTAAGGGGTGATGTAGGGGTATGGGTGGGTTGTGCTTCAGCGGGTGCGGTGTGGATTTGTTGGGCCGAAGGGCCTGTTTCCACACTAAGTAATCTAATCTAATCTAATCTAATGCTATTAAACATCCAAAGGATGTAGTGAGAGCCTTTATTGTTCAAGATGATCATCGAATTTGTTTAACATGAACAGTACTTGTCACTTATCAGCACAGCCTGGGTGGTGTCCAGGTATTGCTGTATACGGACAGAAACCCGTGGAATTTCAAACAGTGCTGAATATCAAGCAATCGTCAGGACACTACCCTGAGGAACTCTTGCAGTAAAGCACTGGGACGGAGATGACTGACCTTCAGCAATCCATTTGTCCATGTGGGTAGATGGGTTACCACTAGGAAAGGTAGAGGTTTAAGGCACGTCATGCAGGAGTCTCCTGTGGCTATTCCAATCTCAAACAATTATGCTCTTTTGTAAAATGCAGGGGGTGGATGGACTGTCAAAGGAATGTAGCACTGATAGCCAAGTTTCTGGTACTGAAATTGGCTCTACTGTAACTGCACATACGTCAGGTTCCAAGCAACTGATTGCGATAAGGGACTCTCTAGTTAGAGGCACAGGCAGACGTGTGTGTGACCGGCAATGAGACATCAGAATTGTGTGCTTTCTCCATGGTACCAGAGTCAAGGATTTCTCAAATAGGGTGCAGAATATTCTCAAATAGAAGAGAGACCAACAGGGACAATATAGGATGAGAAAAAGGATGAGGTTCTAAGGAGAGTATATAGGAAATTAGGCAGGAAGTTAAAGTGTAGGTACTCCTGGATTAGTAATACAGTAATATCTGGTTTATTCTGGATGTCACATGCTAGTTAAGGAGGAATTGGAAGATAGAGCAGATGAATGCATGGCTGACAAGCTGGTGGAGGGAGAAGGATACACATTTTTGGGTCATTGAAATCTCTTCTGGGGTAGAAGTGACCTGAATATGAAGGATGGGTTGCACCTGAATTAGAAGGGGACTGACGGAGAGATTTGCTAGAACTATATCAGAGGGGATTGAAACCTGGTGGTGTGGTGGTGGTAGTGGAGGAGACCCAGGGAGATACTGGGGAGAGGGATCAGTCTGAGGCTTGTGCAGTTGGGAAAAGCAGCAAGTCAAATATTTAAAGCAGGCAGGAGTGAAAAAGAAAACGAAGCAGAACTGATAAATTAAACTGCATTTAATTCAATGGAAGAGGGCTGACAGGTAAGACAGATGAATTCAAGACATGGTTTTGAATATGGAACTGGGATATCACAGCTACTACAGAGTTGTGGCTCAGGGCTGGGCAGGACTGGCAGCTTAATGGACCAGGGTATAGATGTTATAGGAAGGTTAGAAAAGGTGGGTGGGCAAGAGAAGACGGGGAGCGACATCTTTGATGAGAGATAAACAATACTGCTGTACTTAGGGAGGAATTTTCAGGAGTACATCCAGTGAAGATATTTGGTAGGACTGAGAAGTAACAAAGGGTCGATTGGCTTATTGGGATTGTACAATAGGCAGTGGGAAATTGAGAAGCAAATTTGTAAAAACAAAAGTCACAGTTATCTGTAAGATCAATAGGTGACAACGGTAGGGGATCTTAACTTTCCAAACATAGACTGGGACTGCTATAGTGTTAAGGGATCAGATGGAGAGGAATTAGGTGTGTACAAGAAAATGGTCCTTTCAATATGTGGATGTACTACTCAGGAACAGAACTTACCTAAGGCAGGGCAGGTGGCTGAGGTGTTAGTGGGGGAGCACTTTGGAACAAGTGAACATAATTCTGTTGGTTTTAAAATAGTTATGAAAAAGAACCCACCCTCCTCTCACTTATCTCTCCACCTGTATTCGTGATGAAGGGCTTTTGCCCGAAATGTCGATTTTACTGCTCCTCAGATGCTGCCTGAACTGCTGTGCTTTTCCAGTACCACTCTAACCTAGACTCTGGTTTCCAGCATCTGCAGTCATTGTTTTTTACCTACCTGACATAAAAGTTGCAGTTCTAAATTGGAGGAAGGCCAATTTTGACACCATTAAGCAAGAACTTTCAAAAGTTGACAGAGAATGGACAGTCACAGGTTAAGCGATGGCTGGAAAATAGGAATCCTTTGAAAATTAGATAACAAGAGTCTGGAGACAGTATGTCCCTGTTCGGATGAAGGGCAAGGCTGGTAGATGCAAGAAAGGCTAAATGACTAGAGATATTGAGGTTCTGGTCAAGAAAAAGGAGGGTATGTCAGTTAAAGACAACCGAGATCGAGTGAATCCCTACAGCAGTTTAAGGGCAGTAGGAGCATATTTAAGAGGGAAATGAGGAGAGCAATAAGGGGACAGGAGATAGCTTTGGCAAATAGGATTAAAGAGAATTCATGGGGTTTCGACAAATAAACTAAGGAGAGAATAGGTTCCTTCAATTATCAAACAGGCTATCTATGGGTGGAGCTGCAGATGGGGGACATACTAAAAAAGTGTTTTGTATCAGCCTTTACTACGGAGAAGGACATGAAAGTTCGAGACCTTGGGAAAATAAATAGCAATATCTTGAGAAGTGTACATAATAGAAAGAAGGTGGTAAAACTTATAAAAGGTGGATAAATTCCCAGGACCTATCAGGTGTATTTTAGAACTTTGTGGGAAGTCAGGGAAGTGACTGCTGGGCCCTTTGTTGAGATATTTGTATTATCAATAGCCATTATTTAAGAAAGGTGATAAGGAAAAGCTAAGGAACTATAAACCAGTGAGCCTAACATCAGTGGTGGGAAACCTGTTGTATGGGATTCTGAGGGAACAGGATTTACATGTATTTGGAAGGCAAGGACTGATTAGGGATAATAAACATGGTTTTGTGCCTGTATAATCGTCTCTCACTAACTTGATTGAGTTTTCTGAAGAAGTAGCGAAGAAGATTGAAGGCAGAGCGGTAGATGTTGTCTATATGGACATCAGTAAGGGGTTCGACAATGTTCTGTATAGTAAACTTGTTAATAAGTTTAGATCACATGGGATAGAGAGAGAACTAGCCATTTGAACTAACTCGAAGATAGGAGACAGAGGATGATGCTGGAGGGTTGCTTTTCAGATTGGAGGTCTGTGACCAGCGGTGCGCTCCAGAAGATATAAATAATTTGGATGTGAACATGGGAGGTATGGTTAGTAATTTTGCATATGACACCAACACTGGAGGTGTAGTGGATAGCAAAGAAGATTTTGCCTCAGAATGCAGTTTAATTTATCAGTTCTGCTTCGTTTTCTTTTTCGATCCTGCCTGCTTTAAATATTTGACTTGCTGCTTTTCCCAACTGCACAAGCCTCAAGCCTCCTCAGTATCTCCCTGGGTCTCCTCCACTACCACCACCACACCGCCAGGTTTCAATCCCCTCTGACATAGTTCTAGCGAATCTCTCCGTCAGTCCCGTTCTAATTCAGGTGCAACCCATCCTTCATATTCAGGCATGCCAGAAACCCACATATTTCACCTTGCCCATCACATTCACAATTTCCAAGTCAGGTGGCCCAGTACAGCCCACCACCATTTCCCCGCCAGCCCACACCCCCATCCCCACTTAGATTGATACAGCATGAAAACTGATCCCTTAATCCAATTTGGACATGCTGACCAAGTTTCCGAACTAGTCCCGACTTGCCTGCATTTGTCCAAACCCCAGTAAACGTTTCCTATTCATGTACTTATGTACCTAGCCAAATGTACTCAGGTACTATTCATGTACCTGTCCAAATATCAGTGTAATGTTTGTACTGTACCTGGATCTACCACTTCCTCTAGCAGTTCATTCCACATACAAACCAAACTCAGAAAATGTTGCCCGTCAGGTCCCTTTTAAATCTTTCTCCTCTCACTTAAAATTATGCCCCCTAGTTTTGAACTCCTCCACCCTAGGGAAAAGACCTTTGCTATTCATCTTTTCTATGCCCCTCATGATTTTATACACCTTCATAGGGTCATCCCTCAACCTCCTAGACTCCAGCAAAAAAAAAGTCTCAACTTATCCAGGCTCTCCTCATAACTCAAACCCTTCAGTTCCGGTAACATCCTTGTAACTCCTTTTTGCACCCTCGCTAATTTAGCAGTATCCTTCCCATAGCTGGGCAACCAGAACTGTATACAGTACTCCAAAAGTGGCCTCATCAATGTCTTATACAGCTGAAATATGACGTCCCAAGTCCCATATGTAATGATCTGAGCAATGAAGGAAAATATCCCAAACATCATATTTACCACTCTGTCTGTGATGCAATTTTCAATGAACTAAGTACCTGAAACTCGAGATCTCCCTGTTCTAGAACAGTCCTTCAGGGCCCTACCATTAAATGTACAAGTCCGGCCCTTGTTTGTGTTATCCAAATGCAAAACCTTGCATTTATCTAATTTTAAACTCTTCGACACATTGGCACAATTGATCAAGAACCCTTTGTAAACTTAGATATAAAAATATGGTGCATAGGCAACCATTTTTAATGAGTAGGCTCATGGGGACAGAATATTTCTCTATCTCTGCATCAAGGAGCCCGAGCAAAACTGGAATCAATGGGTAACGGGGCAAACACTCCAGTGGTTAGAGTCATACCTGACATCCTGACATAGGAAGATGGTTGTGGTTGTTGAAGGCCAGTTACCTCAGCTCTCGGGCATCTATGCAGGAGTTCCTCAGGATAGTGTCCTAGGCCCAACCATCTTCAGCTGCTTCATCAGGCCTTATCTCCATCTTAAAAGGTCAGAAGTAGATTGTTTGCCGACGATTGCACAATGTTCAGAACCATTCACGACTCCTGTGTGAAGCATCCCTTGTCCAAATGCAACAAAATGTGGACAATATCCAGAGTTGGGATTATAAGTGGCAAGTAACATTCACAATACACAAATGCCAGGCAAGACCATCACCAACAAGAGACAATCTAATCATTGCCCCTTGACATACAATGGTGTTACCATATTGAATTCCTTATTATTGATATCCTGGGAGTTATCATTGATCAGATACTTAACTGGACTCACCACATAAACATAATGGCTACAAGAGCAGGCCAGAGACAAGGAATACTGCAGTGAGTAATTCACCTCCTGACTCTTGAAAACCTGTCCATCATCTACAAGGCACAAGTCAGGAGTATGATGGAATACTCCCTACTTGCCGAGATGAGTACAGCCCCAACAACACTCAGAAGCTTGAAACCATCCAAGACAAAGCAGCCCTTGACTAGCACTGCATCCACAAGCACCACTCCCTCCACAACCTATGTTCAGTTGCAGCAATGTGTGCTACCAACATGCACTGCATAAATTCACCGAAGTTCCTCAGGCAGCACCTTCCAAACCCCATGAGCATTTTCATCTAGAAGGACAATGGCAACAGACATATGGGAACGCCATCATCTTCAAGTTCCCCACCAAGCCACTCACCATCCTGACTTGGAAATATATCGCAGTTCCTTCACTGTCACTGGTTCAAAATCCTGGAATCCCCTCACTAACAGCAGTGTGAGTCAACTCACAGCAGGTGAAATGCAGCGATTCAAGCAGCAGCTCACTATCACCTGTTCAAGGCTAACTAGGAATGGACAATAAATTCTGGCCATCCAGCGATGCTCACATTCTACAAAAATGAACAAATTAAAAAATACTCAACACAGGAACCATGCATTTCAAGAAGTTGGGTAGAAATCAAAAAAGAGACACTCAAAATTGCCTTGGAAATGCACTAATCATAACAACATGCAGATCTTAATGACCCAAATGTCTGAAAGAGAATTGAAGGCACAGATATCAAGGAGCAATTGTGTCAGTTTGTGAAGACAATGCTGCAAAAGTTTTATTCATCAGACTGGCAACTGCAGAAGATTTTTGACTTGCCCAATTAAAATTGGGTCAGCTTTGTCTGAGTGTGTTTCATTTTGTTCATGAGACAACTGCATTTTCACCAGTCAACAAAACACAAAACATGTCCAGTGAGCTCCGAGTAGGAATGGAGTTATGTGCCTATTTTTTGGGCCAAACATAGGCAAATGGGACTAGTTCTGTTAGGATATCTGTTAGGTTGTCATGGAGGAGTTTGACTAAAGGGTCAGTTTTGATGCTGTATGTCTAAGACTCATTGAACAAAAGGGTGGCTTGGAGTAAAATTAGCTTCATCCATACAGGACAAAGGTTATTCAATAAACTGTGATAGAAAATGCAGGAACAGATTCATAATCATGATATCCTTCTCAGAGAAAATGAAGAACGACAAATCATTATTGGCATATTAATTTCTGACCTCATTGCTATGAACTAGATCAAAATTAGGTTGCAAGAGAAGTTGCACACGCATATAATAACTATACTTTTTTTAGCAGGTTGATAGAGAAGGGTGGGGGAAGGATTACAATTAAAATATTAATCTAGCTTTCTTTCAGTTGAAAACTGCTCAATATGACCCTGCTGGTTTAACTAAAAATACATGATACTTTTATACCAACAAAGGGCAAAGCTGTTAGTGTGAACATCTCCCCTCTCCCTTCCTTCAACCTAATCAATTTAACAATACATAAAATGATTAAGTGCAATATTGAAAACAGTGCATTTCTAAATGGTTTTCTGGGCAGAGTATGGCTTTCTCATGGATATTATGTTCTTACCCAATATAAAGAGACTGGATATCATCAAACAAAAAAGCACACATAACCACAAGATACAATCATTTCCTTTTCTGGAAGATTAAGTTATTATACAATTTTTTCACAGAAGACCTGCAGCATAGCATATCCCAACTTTCCAGTGCTCGCCGGATACTGAGAACTAATTCAGAGTCAAAGTCAATATGCAAACAAATTTAAAACTTAGAAGTTTTGCCTTTATGCAGGTGTCTTGGAGCAGGTTTCTGATTAGGGAGCAAATGCAAATCTTAAAAATACACAGGACCAAGTAATGAATATGTTTCTAAAATCCCTTCGGAAATTCAATTATGAGGCAGAGAAAAGTAACTCTTAACTAGATTTGAAAGAGTCCGCCAAGAGCTATTCTACCGATCTTGGCAGGTTTCTTCTCACATTTGTTGAGGATAGATTCATAGTGAGAGAAGCTGTCTGAGATTTTAGCAGTGAAAAGTAAGTGGTGAGGAAGGCTTCTTTGGGTCAGAACTATGTAAGATGGCGAAGCAAGGCTGGCAATCTTAGGACGGAGGTGTGCAGGGAGCAATCCCGGAAGATGAATGGGTGACAGGGGAAGCAACACTTATGCAGGAGCCTGTAATCAGTTTTAAAACATTCAATAAATGCTCAATTAACTGGGATCTATGAAGATTGAAAATCGTTAAGGCAATGAATGCGAAATCTCTAGTTTAAGACTGCAGAAGTTCAGGAATGAGTACAAATGGAAGGATAGAATGGATACTGCCATATTGAACATTCGGATTAAATAACACAGAACAGTTTTACTTTTTTTCAAAATTACTTATACCAGTAATTGTTAAAGTAAACTAAACAATAACAGAATGAATGCATTTTCATTTTGCTTTATCTGACCTTAGATCATTTGAAAGTCTTTTTACAATGAAATTTTTGGAAGTATTGTCACTATTATAATTAATTAAATCTTAGAAGTCAAGTGATCGATTAATTTAAGACAGTTTATGCGGCTTATCCAAAAATTAGAACTCGATCATTATGCAGTGAAATTAGGAAACTCTTAGACACATTGGTGAATAAATGAAATTCTCTCCTGCCAAAAGCAATTCATTCTAGTTCAAAATTAACATTTCATTAAATATCAAATGTGAATTGGAGATTGAAAAAGTGCCTATTTGAAATTTTCAGCATTATGATATGCAATGAAATGGTGGCCTCAATCAGTCAAGGCAAATTTATTCAGCTATTTGTTTTAAAATATTTGTTTTGTGATAAGGTATCCAGGAAATTAATATTCCCCCTGCATTGCTCCATCAAATTGAGAGCACAATGACAATTCAGGATATCATAAATTCTTCCAATTCTGCTTTCTGGCAAGTCTGATTATGGACTGCATTAATTGAGAACAAGAAAAGGAACTCCTGAAAACAAAATTAAAAAGGAACCCTCCAAATACACAATCAAATTATATATATTTGACCTCTAAGAGGGGGAGAATTTATCTTATTCTTTGGTTAGGGACCAATGGTTGCTGGTTTAGAAAGACTGAAGTCAACAATGGAGAATTGCCAAGTGCTATTAGCGCCAATGACCAAAAGAATTCTTATGAGTATAGAAAACACAATAATTTGCACGAAATTTACTCTGATGCACCCTCTGTGTGGCCACACTAGAAAATTTAGAGTAGTGGCAATATCACCTAGAATCAACTGGGAGTAAAGGATCGATATTCATTCCTCTTCTTCATTAAAAGAATTTTATAAAATGCATCAGGAAGGAAGTGGGCTAAAAAACTCTCTCATTAACCATCCGCACTTGCTTAAGAATGAATACAGAGTGATGTCATGGGAAATTAATTTAGTTACATCACATCACATATTCTCTAGTAAACTCACCCATTTATTGCAGGAGTTTTGCTTAGATGAAACAAAGGTGTGACTCCATACACATAGAGTGCTTTCAGACTAGTGAGAGATGGCCAAACTGTACTGTTCCAGCATAAAGTAGCAGACGTGTCATTGAAGTAGGCCTTACTTTGCTCCTTCACATGTTCTTTCCCATTTCTTTCTCGAAGAACTATTATCCAAGTAATTCCAAGAGCTCTGTATACAAACATTTTTAAGGCAGTTAATTGTAGGTTGACACTATGGTCAATTTGATCACAATCCTTAGAGTCAGCAAAAACCTGACAAACCGGATTACCTTAAATTTAATCTCTGTCAGTGCACTGCTAAAGAATACTGCATCAATTTTCAAAAGTTTGAATAACATATGTATTTTAGCACCACTAATTCATCTCTCCTTTAAATTATGAGAAATATTTATGATCACAGAAAATGTTAAAATATCTTGAATATCAAGTTGTCCAGCTGTTCAGATGAAGTAGGTTTGTAGTAGATGTCCATGTTTAGCCGGTCGCCAGAAAAATGGAGAGGTCCAGGAAGGGGAGGGAGGTGTCTGAGATGGTCCAGATGAATTTGAGGTCAGGGTGGAAGGTTTTTGCGAAGTTGATGAACTGTTCAATCTCCTTGTGGGAGGACGAGGTAGTGCCGATACAGTCAGTCATCGATGTAGCAGAGGAACAGGTGGGGAATGATGCTGATGTAGCTGTGGACTGTTCCACATACCCAACGAAGATGCGGGCATAGTTGGGGCCCATATGGGTGCCCATGGGTACCCTTTAGTTCGGAGGAAGTGGGAGGATTGGAAGAAGTTATTAAGGGCGAGGACCAGTTTAGCCAGGTGGATGAGGGTTTCAGTGGAAGGGTACGGGTTAGGTCAGCAAGAGAGGAAGAAACTGAGGGCTTGGAGGCCTTTGTTGTAGAGGATAGGTATGTAGAGGGACTGGATGCCCACAGTGAAGATAAGGTGTGGCGACCAGGGAAACAAAAGTCTTGGGGGAGGTGAAAGACATGGGTGGTGTCCTGAATGTAGCTGGACAAAGGGAGACAGTATGGTGTCAAGGTGTGCAAAGATGAGTTCAGTGGGGCAGGGCAGGCTGAGACAATGGTTCAACCAGGGCAGTCAGGTTTGGTGAATTTTAGGGAGGAGGTAGAATTGGGGGTTGCAGGGTTCTCTGATTATAAGATTGGAGGCTGTGGGTGGGAGATCCTCAGGTGATGAAGTTGTGGATGGTCTGAGAAATTATGGTTTGGTAGTGGGAAGGGAGGTAATTGTTGAGGGGGCATTAGGAGGTGGTGTCTGCGAGTTGGCGCCTGTCTTCAGCAGTGTAGAGTGCACCGAACAAACCCCCCTCGCCCTTGTCTGCTGGTTTAATGGTGATGTTGGGGGTTGGAGCGGAGGGCTGAGCATTGCGAGGATGAGAAGTTGGAGTGGGTGAGGGGTGGACAGGTTGTGGTGGTCTATGCCGCAGTGGCAGTTGGAAATGAAGAGATCAAGGACGGGTAACAGAAACTCCAGTGCCCTTCCAAGCATCTCGGGAAATTTTTTAAGAAGGTAGTGCTGTCTCAAAAGCACTATTATGCTCTTGAAAAAAGAAAAAGAAACATGGGAAAATAAGATCAGGGAAACAGCCTTTGCACTTTGCTAGGATATATGTTTCAATATTGAATTCCCTTCCTTGATAGGAGTTGCTTCATGCGTATTAGTGATTATGCAAATGATTGTGATATTGCATCGGTCAAGATTGTCATGTAAACTGAATAAAACAAGGCAAAATATAGCAGAATAGTTAAGAAGGTATCAGATAATGGATTCAAATGTTTAGATTTTGATTCGTCTGAGACATGCAATTCCATCAACATAGCAGACTTCCTCAGAAACAGTATCTCTGGTATTCACTAAATTTAAGTGAGGGGAATGTGGGATCAACTTGTATTTGTGGAATATGAAAACCCTTGAAACACATGGACCTAAGAATTTTGAAATGACAGACAGCCCTTAGCACAAATATACAGATACCGACTATGTAATAAACAGGTAAAACCAGACATTAAGTAAAACACAGTGGCTCAGCAAAAGGAAAGCAATTTTTTCTGCTATTATGCTCAATGGTAAAGGGAAATGCCATTGCCTCTACTTGATGTAATCAAGAAATTGTCTACCACATTAAATCATGTTGAAAACTTGCCGTTGTTATTATGATGCGTTTCCATTGAAGAGAGAAATGGATATGTCCATTTTGGTTCCAAGTGCTACTGTCCTTGATCTCCATAGGCAGAAGAAATGTTTAAGAGCATTGTGAATTTATCATACTGCTCAGGACCTATTTTTATTGGAAAGGCCTGCATTGTTTCACTGATCATACTGGTTTGGACTGTGGAGAATATACCAGGAACTGTGACCAGTGGAGAACCACAAGGATTGGTGCTAGGTCTTCTACTTTTTGTCATTTACATAAATGATTTGGATGCAAGCAAAAGAGGTACAGTTAGTGAGTTTGCAGATGACACCAAAATTGGAGGTGTAGTGTACAACTAAGAGGGTTACCTCAGATTACAACAGGATCTGGACCAGATGGACGAGTGAGCTGAGAAGTGGCAGATGGAGTTTAATTCAGATAAATGCGAGGTGCTGCATTTTGGGAAAGCAAATCTTAGCAGGACTAATACACTTAATGGTAAAGTCCTAGGGTGTGTTGCTGAACAAAGAGACCTTGGAGTGCAGGTTCATAGCTCCTTGGAAGTAGAGTCATAGTAGATGGGATAGTGAAGGCAGCGTTTGGTATGCTTTCCTTTATTGATCAGAGTATTAAGTACAGGAGTTGGAGGTCATGTTGCGGCTGTACAGGACATTGGTTAGACCACTGTTGGAATATTGCGTGCAATTCTGGTCTCCTTCCTATCGGAAAGATGTTGCGAAACTTGAAAGGGTTCAGAAAAGATTTACAAGGAAATTGCCAGAGTTGGAGGATTTGAGCTATAGGGAGAGGCTGAATGCACTGGGGCTGTTTTCCCTGGAGCGTCGGAGGCTGAGGATTGACCTTATAGAGGTTTATAAAATCATCAGGCGCATAGATAGGATAAATTGACAAAGTCTTTTCCCTGGGGTGGGGGAGTTAGAACTAGAGGGCATAGGTTTAGAGTGAGAGGGGAAAGATATAAAAGGAACCTAAGGGGCAACTTTTTCACAAGAGAGTGGTGTGTGTATGGAATAAGCTGCCAGAGTAAGTGGCGGAGGCTGGTACAATTGCAACATTTAAAAGGCATTTGGATTGGAATATGAATAGGAAGGGTTTGGAGGGATATGGGCCGGGTGCTGGCAGGTGAAACTAGATTGGATTAGGATATCTGGTCGGCATGGACGGGTTGGACCGAAGGGTCTGTCTCCATGCTGTACATCTCTATGACTATAAGTGGATGAACAATAAATATTTATATCTTTTTATGCTAAGAAACAAGGATGATGATAACACCAACAGACATTGGAATAGAAAATACTTGAAGTGGTTCCTTAAAGGGCTGACAAACGAAGTGCAAATGTAAAATAGCTAGTCCTACAAAACTGTTTTTTCATGAAATATAGGTGTCACTGACAAGACCAGCAATTGTAAACCATCCTTAATGATCTTTAAAATATATAACTTGATAAGCTATTTCAAATGGCATTTGAGAGTCAGCTGCTTTACTGATTCTGGAATCACGTGCAGACAAAAATTAGGTAAGGATGGCAGATTTCTTTCCCTAAACAAAGTCAGTGAAGGAGACGAGGTTTTCAAACAACAATCCATGATAGCTTTTGATAAACATCACGGAGGCTGGCTTTATATGCCTGATTTTAATAATTGAATTTTAAATTCCACCAACTGCCATAGTGAAATGTGAACAATTAATATCAGCAAAACTGAGCAAGTCTAGCAGCATCTGTAGTGAAACAGAGTTAACGCTTTGAGTCCAATACAACTCTCCTTCAAAACTGAAGAACAGTCAAAATATTAACTCTTTCTCTCACTGCAAATGCTGCCAGACCTGCTGAGTTTCTCCAATTTTTTTGTTTCTACTCCACTGAATTTTTGTTTGGGACTCTGAATTACTGGTCTAATGATATTACTAGTACACCCTTTGCCCCCTCCAAATCCAAAAGCATTGATGTGGGAGACTAGCCAAAAGTACATTGGGAGGTGGATTCTGAATGCAATCATACTCAGCTCCACAGGGCATTAGTGAGACAGAATTTGGAGTACATGTACGGTATTAGTCACTGAACTTACAGAAGTTCAGAGAAGGTTTAGACAACAAGGCTATGGTAGAAGTGGAATTAGGCCATTCATCGCACTCAGCTCAGCCATGATCAAATGGAAGAGCAGACTATGTTTCTCATTCCCATTCTCCTGCCTTCTCCCTGTAACCCTTGATCCCTTACCAATCAAGAACTTATCTTTATCCTAAATACACTCAATGATTTGGCCTCCACATTTTTCTGTGGCAATGTATTCCACAATGTAACCACTCTCAAGCTGAAGAAATTCCTCATCTCAGTCCTCAAATGTCATCCGTTCCCGTAGGCTGTTCCCTTGGATCATAGTCTCTCCTGTTAGTACAAGCATATTTTCCATGTCCAGTCTATTCAGGCTTCTCGGTATTCTGCAAGTTTCAATCAGATCCCCTTCCATCTTTCTAAACTCTATCAGTTACAGGATCTAAGTCCTCAACTGTTCCTCATATGACAAGCCTTTTATCCTCAGGATCATTCTTGTAAACCTTTTCTGGAGTCCCTCCAACACCAGCACATCTTGCTTAGATAAGGGACACAAAACTGCTCACAACATTCCAAATGCCATTTCACTAGAGCCTTGGACAGCCTCAGCAGTTCATCTCTGGTTTTGTATTCTAGACCTCTTGAAATGAATGCTTACACTGCATTTGCTCTCCTACCTGCCAAATGGGAGACTTAAACTAGGACTCCCAAGTTCCTTCGTGCTTCAGATTGCTGAAGCCTTTCTCCATTTAGAAAATAGTCTGTACCTCTATTCTTCCCAACAAAGTACATACATTCACACATTGTATTCCATCTGTTACTTCTTTAACCACTCTCCTAGCTTAGAACATAGGACACAGAACAATACAGTGCAGAACAGGCCCTTCGGCCCTCAATGTTGCACCGACCTGTGAACCAATTGAAGCCCACCACCTACACTATCCCATCATCATCCACGTGCTTATCCAAGGATTGTTTAAATATCCCTAATGTGGCTGAATTAACTACATTGGTAGGCAGGGCAATCAATGCCCTTACCAATCTTTGAGTAACCAAGCTGCTTCTGACATCTGTCTTAAATCTATCACCCCTCAATTTGTAGCTATGCCCCCTCGTACAAGCTGAAGTCATCATCCGAGGAAAAAGACTCTCACTGTTTACCCTATCTAATCCTCTGACCATCTTGTATGTCTCTATCAAATCCTCTCTTAGCCTTCTTCTCTCCAATGAGAACAAACCCAAGTCGCTCAGCCTTTCCTCATAAGGCCTTCGCTCCAAATCAGACAACATCCTGGTAAATCACCTAGGCACCTTTTCCAGTGCTTCCACATCCTTCCCATAATGGGGCAACCAGACTGTATGCAATATTCCACTAATGTTTTGTACAGTTGAAGCAGGACATTACGGTTACAGAACTCAAACCCTCTACCAATAAAACCTAACCACGTATGCCTTCTTAACAGTACTATTCTTAATAGTTGGGTGGCAACTTTCAGGGATCTATGTACATCTGCACTACCAAGAATCTTTCCACTGACCCAGTTTTCTGCCTTCCTGTTATTCTTCCCAAAGTGAATCACCTCACATTTATCTATATTCAACTCCATTTACCGCCTCTCAGCCCAATTCTGCAGTTTATCCAAGTCCCCCTTCAACCTACAACATTGTTCCACACTGTCCGCCAGTCCACCAACTTTAGTATCATTTGATAGCCTTCGTCCAAGTCATTTATAAAAATAACAAACAGCATTGGCCCTAAAACAGATCCTTGTGGCACATTACTAATAACCAGACTCCAGGCTGAATATTTTCCATCAACCACCACTCTGCCTTCTTACAGAAAGCCAATTTCTAACCCAAACTGCTAAATCACCCTCAATCCCATGTCTCTGCATTTTCTCCAACAGCCTACCATGTGGTACCTTACCAAAGGCTTTACTGAAGTCCATACATATCACATCCACTGCCCTACCTTCATCCACATGCTTGGTCACCTTCGCAAAAAACTCAATGAGGTTTCTGAGACATGATCTGCCCTTGACAAAACAATATTGACTATCTGCAATCAAATTATTGTTTGCTAGATGATTATAAATCCTCTCTCTTATAATCCTTATAATTACCTAGGTCATCTCTACTGTCCTTCTTGAACAATAGTGCATTTGCAGTCCTCTGGTACTAAACCTGCAGACAAAGATCAAGGCAAAAGGCCCTAACACCTCCTCCCAAGCTTCCCAGAGAATCCTTGGATAAATCCCACCAAGCCCAGGAGATTTGTCTATTTTCACTCCTTATAGTATTGGTAACACCTCCTCCTTACTAACCTCGGTCCTTTATAGTCTAATATCCCGTATTTCATTCATCTCCTCTATAATATTCTCCTTTTCCGCAGTGAAAACAGATGAGAAATATTCGTTTAGCACCTCTCTGATCTCCACAGGGTCCACGCACAAACTTCCCACTTGTCTTTGACTGGCCCGATTCCTACCCTAGACACCCATTTATTCCTCACATACCTATAGAAAGCTTTAGGGTTCTCCTTCATTCTACCTGCTAAGACTGTTCATGTCCTCTCCTTGCTCTTCTTAACACTCCTTTAAAAGCTTGTCCAAGTCCTTCTGCAGTTTCTTTGTTTCCTCATCACTATCTGTTCATCCACCTATCTTCGTGTCATCTGCAAACTTAGCAACAATGCCATCAGTTCCTTCATCCAGAACATTAATGTATCAGGTGAATAGTTGCAGTCCAAACGTGGACCCCTATGGGACTCCACTGGTCACCGGATGCCATCTGAAAAAGATTTTATTCCTACTCTCCGCCTTCTGCCGGTCAGCCAATCCTCTACCCATACCAGTGCCTTGTCCCTAACACCATGGGTTCATTACCTTATTTGGCAGTCTCCTGTGTGACACTTTGTCAAAGGCCTTCTGGAAATCCAAATAGATTATATCCACTGGCTCGGCTTATGTTAACTTGCTCATTACCTCCTCAAAAGAATTCTAATAAATTTATCAAGCATGACCTCTCCCTAACAAAGCTATGCTGACTCTGTCCTTTCTTACCATGTACTTCCAAGTACTCCACAATTTCATCCTTCATAATGGACTCTAAGATCTCAACAATGACCATGGTCAGGCTAATCGGCCTATATTTTCCTGTCTTCTGCTTTCCTACCTTCTTAAACAGGAGTGTTATATTAGCCAATTTCCGGTCCTTTGCTTTCCTCTGACTCTAGTGATACGTGAAAGATCACCATTTCCTCTACAACCTCCTCAGCTATTTCCTTCTGGATGTAATCTATCTGATCCAGGTTATTCATCCACCTTCAGACATTTCAGCTTCCCAAAACATTTTCCTTAGTAATGGCCATTATACTAACCACTTCGCCCTGAATTGTTTTGAAGCTCTGGTATGCTGCCTGATGTCTGTCACTGTGAAAACTGATGAAAAGTACCTAATCAGTTCCTCCACCATTTTTGCTCACTATTCCTAGTTCTTCCAGCCTTATGTTCTAGTGATCTAATGTACGCTTCTGCCTCCATCTTACCTTTCCGATATCTAAACAATCTTTTTGCAGTCTTCTTTTATATTACTAGCTAGCTCATTCTCATGTCATCTTCTTTTCTCGTATTGCATTTTTCATTATCCTCTGCTAGTTTTTAAAAGGCTTCCCACTAATCTTCACCACATTGTATGCTTTATACTGTCCCTTGCTTCCCTCGAGAGGCATGGTTGCCTCATCTTCCCATTAATATGTTGTTTCTTCTTTGGGATGAATTTCTTCTATGCTGTCAAATTGTTGAAAGAAACTCCTGCTATTGCTGCTCTACCGTCATCACTGCTAGGCTTCCAATCAACTCTAGCCAGCAACTCCCTAATGTCTTTAAAAGAAACTGACACCAGTGTACCTGCACAATTACTGCCTTTGCTATTTGAATTTATGTATCGCTGGACATCGGAGTGCATCTGGGAAAATTAACAAACAATGAAGTTTACAATTGATCTTGGAGGAACTGTTTGGGTGAAGTTCACAGCACAGAAACAGATAAGTGAATTGTTTTTTTAAGTGTGGCCTACAGAAAGTCTGCAAAAATGAGTAGAGTGTGTTCTTTCTTGATTATATGTTTTTTTGAGACATGTCTCTTGATTAAGCTTAAAATACAAGCCATACCTATTAATTTAACCTGAGGCAGTATTTTGTAGAGGAATAAGACGGTGTTAATTTCTGGGTCTGTAGATTGTGAAGGAGCAAAAATGGCCTTGAGGAGAGTGATATGTGCTTCTTGTCAGATGTGGGGGTTTAAAGAGAGGTTAAGGGTTAGTGTGGATTACATCTGCAACAAATGCTGTTGGTTGTGAATCACATCTGATCGAATGGATCGGTTGGAGAGACAGTTAGAGGCAATGAGGAATTTGCAACAGCAACAGTATGCGATGGATGGCAGTTATAGGGAAGGGGTGAGGGAAGTCTCAGATACACTCACATAGATGGGTTAATTCCAGGAAAGGTAAGAGAGGTAGGCAGCTAATGCAGGAGCCTTTTTTGGCTATCCCCATTTCAAACAAGTACCTTGTTTTGGAAAATATAGGAGTGATCAATTTGCAGGGGAACGTAGCGCAAACAGCCAAGTTTCTGGTATTGCGACTAGCTCTAATGCAATGAGGGGTACGTCAGGTTCCAAGAGATCAATTGTGTTAGGGGACTCTCTAGTCCGAGGTACAGACAGACGTTTCTGCCTGTTCAGCAAAAAATCAGAATGTTGTATTGCTTCCCTAGTGCCAGGATCAAGGATGTCTGAGAGGATGCAGAATGTTCTCACGGGGGAGAGGGGCCAGCAAGAGGTAATTGTACACATTGGAACCAACGACATAGGAAAGGAAAAGGTTGAAATTCTGAAAGGAGATTATGCAGGAATTTTAAAAGGAGGTCCTTGAGTAGTAATATCTGGTTTACTCCCGGAGCTACGAGCTAGTGAGGGCAGGAATAGGAGGATGGAGCAGATGAATGCATGGCTGAGGAGCTGGTTTATGGGAGAAGGATTCACATTGTTGGATCATTGGAATCTCTTTTGGGGTATAAGTGACCTGTACAAGAAGGACGGATTGCACCTAAATTTGAAGGGGACTAACATACTGGCAGGGAGATTTGCTAGAGCTGCTCGGGAGGATTTAGACTAGTAAGGTGGGGGGGGGGTGGGGGGAGAAAGGTGAGTAAAGACATCAATCTGAGACTGGTATAGTAGAGAACAGAAGCAAGTCAAACAGTCAGGACAGGCAGGGACAGGGTAGGACTCATCAATTAAGCTGCACTTATTTCAATGCAAGGGGCCAAACGGGGAAGACGGATGAACTCAGGGCATGGTTAGGAACATGGGACTGGGATATCATAGCAATTACAGAAACATGGCTCAGGATGGGCAGGACTGGCAGCTTAATGTTCCAGGATACAAATGCTACAGGAAGGATAGAAAGGGAAGCGAGAGGAGGGGGAGTGGCTTTTTTTGATAAGGGATAGCATTACAGGTTACTGAGGGAGGATATTTTTAGATTACATTACATTACAGCGTGGAAACAGGCCCTTCGGCCCAACAAGTCCACACCGACCTGCCGAAGCGCAACCCACCCATACCCCTACATTTACCCCTTACCTAACACTACGGGCAATTTAGTATGGCCAATTCACCTGACCTGCACATCTTTGGACTGTGGGAGGAAACCGGAGCACCTGGAGGAAACCCACGCAGACACAGGGAGAACATGCAAACTCCACACACAGTCAGTCGCTGGAGGCGGGAATTGAACCAGGGTCTCTGGCGCTGTGAGGCAGCAGTGCTAACCACTGTGCCACGGTGCTGCACAAATTTCTGGAAATACATCCAGGGAAGTTATTTGGGTGGAACTGAGAAATAAGAAAGGGATGATCACCTTATTGGGATTGTATTATAGACCCCCTAATAGCTAGAGGGAAATTGAGAAACAAACTTGTAAGGAGATCTCAGCTATCAGCAAGGATAATAGGGTGGTTATGGTAGGGGATTTTAACTTCCCAAACATAGACTGGGATTGCCATAGTGTTAAAGGTTTAGATGGAGAGGAATTTCTGATGAAGAAAACTTTCTGATTCAGTATGTGGATGTACCTACTGGAGAAGGTGCAAGGTTTGACCTACTCTTGGGAAATAAGGCAGGGCAGGTGACTGAGGTGTCAGTGGGGCAGCACTTTAGGGCCAGCGACCATAATTCTATTAGATTTAAAATAGTGATGGAAAAGGATAGACCAGATCGAAATTGGGGAAAGGCCAATTTTGACAGTATTAGGCAACAACTTTCAAAAGCTGATTGGGGGCAGATGTTCGCAGGTAAAGGGATGGCTGGAAAATGGGATGCCTTCAGAATTGAGATAACGAGAGTCCAGAAAAAGTATATTCCTGTCAGGGGGAAAGGAAAGGCTGATAGGTATAGGGAATGTTGGATGACTAAAGAAATTGAGGGTTTGGTTAAGAAAAAAAAGGAAGCATATGTCAGGTATAGACAGGATAGATTGCGTGAATTCTTAGAGTATAAAGGTAGTAGGAGTACACTTCAGAGGAAAATCAGGAGGGCAAAAAGGGGACATGAGATAGCATTAGCAATTAGAATTATGGAGAATCCAAAGGGTTTTTACAAATACATTAAGGACAAAAGGGTAACTACAGAAAAAAAAAGGCCCCTCAAAGATCAGCAAGGCGGCCTTTGTGTGGAGCCGCAGAAAATGGAGGAGATACTGAACAAGTATTTTGCATCAGTATTTACTGTGGAAAAGGATATGGAAGATATAGAATGTAGGGAAATAGATGGCGAATGGAGGGAATCCTGAGGGACAGGATGTACACGTATTTGGCAAGGCAAGGACTGATTAGGGATAGTCAACATGGCTTTGTGTGTGGGAAATCAGTCTCACAAACTTGATTGAGTTTTTTGAATAAGTAACCAAGAGGAATGAGGAGGGCAGAATGGTAGATGTGATCTATATGGACTTAAGTAAGGCGTTCGACAAGGTTCCCCATGGGAGACTGATTAGCAAGGTTCGATCTCATGGAATACAGGGAGAACTAGCCATTTGGATACAGAACTGGCTCAAAGGTAGAAGACAGAGGTTGGAGGTGGAGGGATGTTTTTCAGACTGGAGGCCTGTGACCAGTGGAGTGCCACAAGGATCGGTGTTGGGTCCTCTACTTTTTGTCATTTACATAAGTGATTTGGATGAGAGCATAACAGGTATAGTTAGTAAGTTTGCAGATGACACCAAAGTTGTAGGTGTAGTGGACAGCAAAGAACATTACCTCAGATTACAACAGGATCTTGATCAGATGGGCTGAGCTGAGAAGTGGCAGATGGAGGTTAATTCAGATAAATGTGGGTGCTGCATTTTGGGAAAGCAAATCTTAGCAGGACTTATACACTTAATGGTAATATCCTAGGGAGTGTTGCTGAACAAATTGCAGGTTCATAGCTCCTTGAAAGTGCAGTCGCAAGTAGATAGGATAGTGAAGAAAGTATTTGGTTTGCTTTCCCTTATTGGTCAGCGTATTGAGTACGGGAGTTGGGAGGTCATGTTGCGGCTGTACAGAACATTGATTAGGCCACTGTTGCATCCAATTCTGGTCTCCTTCCTATCAGAAGGATGTTGTGAAAGTTGAAAGGGTTCAGAAAAGATTTACAAGGATGCTGCCAGGGTTGGATGATTTGAGCTATACGGAGAGATTGAATAGGTTGGGGCTGTTTTCCCAGCAGCGTCGGAGGTTGAGGGGTGACCTTATAGAGATTTACAAAATTGAGGGGCATGGATAGGATAAATAGACAAAGTATTTTTCCCTGGGGTTGGGGAGTTCAGAACTAGAGGGCATAGGTTTAGGATGAGAGGGGAAAGATATAATAGAGACCCAAGGGGCTACTTTTTCACACAGAGGGTGGTACGTGTATGAAATGAACTGCCAGAGGAAGTGGTGGAGGCTGGTACAATTGCAACATTTAAGAGGCATTTGGATGGGTATATGAATAGAAAGAATTTAGAGGGATATGGGCTGGGTGCTGGCAGGTGTGACTAGATTGGGTTGAGATATCTGGTCAGCATGGACGGGTTGGACCAAAGGATCTGTTTCCATGATGTACATCTGACTCTATAATTGCAATCCTTTACATCTGATCATAACTAGTCCCTCTCAAAGCACAGGACAAATTCTATCATTTTAAGGTCACTGCCCTGAAGGGATTTCTTTATCTTAAGCTTCCTAATCAAGTCTGCCTCATTATGTATCACCAAGCCAAAATTACCTGTTCCCTCAGTTTCTAACACAAGCTGCTCTAAAAAATCTTATAGACATTCCATGAATTAGTTTTCTTGAGATCGACTACCAACCTGATTTCCTTAGTGTACCTGCATTTGAAGACCTCCATGATTATTGTAATGGTGTCTTTCTTACAAGCATACTCTATCTTCTGATTTATATGTTCTTCACCACATCTTGATGACTGCTAGGAGACCTGTACATAACTCCCATCAGGGTCTTTTATCCTTTACAGTTCTTCGACTCTATCCACAGACATTCTATGTCTTCTGACTCTACATCACTTATTGTGATTGATTTAAACTGCATTTCCTACCAACGAGGGAACCCCAACCCCTGCCACTGTGTCTGTCATATCGATAGTGTCCTTGGATATTCAGTTATATAGAGTCCATAAGACCATAAGACATAGGAGTGGAAGTAAGGCCATTCGGCCCATCGAGTCCACTCCGCCATTCAATCATGGCTGATGCGCATTTCAGCTCCACTTACCAGCATTCTCCCCGTAGCCCTTAATTCCTCTAGGCAACAAGAACCTATCAATCTCGGCCTTGAAGACATTTAGCGTCCCGGCTTCCACTGCACTCCGTGGCAATGAATTCCACAGGCCCACCACTGTCTGGCTGAAGAAATGTCTCCGCATTTCTGTTCTGAAATGACCCCCTCTAATTCTAAGGCTGTGTCCACGGGTCCTAGTCTCCTCGCCTAACAGAAACAATTTCCTAGCATCCACCTTTTCAAAGCCATGTATTATTTTGTACATCTCTATTAGATCTCCCCTTAATCTTCTAAACTCCAACGAATACAATCCCAGTATCCTCAGCCGTTCCTCATAGGCTAGACCTGTCATTCCATAGTCATAGTCATAGAGATGTACAGCATGGAAACAGACCCTTCGGTCCAACCTGTCCACGCCGACCAGATATCCCAACCCAATCTAGATCCACCTGCCAGCACTCGGCCCATATCCAGTTCCTAGTCCTTATCCCCTTGCAGCCACGCCTTTGTGATACTCACATCATCATTCCTGCCAATTTACAACTAAGCTACAAACTTATTTAATTTTATTTTGTATACTGCGAACATTTAAGTACAACACCCTCAATCCTGGTTGACTGCCCCCTTCTCTTAATTATGCCCTCACCTACCATGCCTCAAGTTAGATTTGTGACTCTTTCCTGATCCCAACTTTCTCCTATTATTTGTTCTGGAAACTTTAATAACCTCCCTAACTTAAACTTATTCTAGAATTTTCCACATAACTGAATCAAACATCTCAGGGTCAGTTTAAAATAAAGGAGCTCCCATTCAGAAGCAATGAGGAAACATATTTTCTCCAAGGGTTGAGCGTCTTTTAAATTCCCTTCCTCAAACGACAGTGGATACAGACTCTTTAAATATGTTTAAAGCATAGAAGCATAGATTTTTGGTGATCAAGGGATGAAAGGTCAGAGATATGCAGGAATGTAGAGCTGAAATGAAAAGCAGATCAGCTGTGATCTTCTTGAACGGTGGATCAAGGTCTAAATGCCAAGTGATCTATTCTTGATCCTTCATATATAAAAGAAAGGATAAGGGTTTCTGCAGATTACTTAAGGCAGACACTGAATAGCCGACATTACGGGCAGAAGTAGACAGATTTTATGGTAGACAATGAGGTTAGAGACTCAGCAAAACTTCAAATAAGATGTAGATGTTAAAAACAATCTGGTTTAGCCAGGGGCAGCAAGGGAACAGAATCAGTTGCTGTAGAACATGTTGTTTCTGTCCCTGCAACATGTTTGGTATGCACAGTTTCATTGCAGGGAATCTGAGCAATTATCAACAATCAAACTAGAGAAATTGAAGTTATTAAAAGTTGACAAAACCCCAGGATCAAATGACCTTCACTCTAAAATATTAAAAGAGGGGGTTACAGATATAGTAGGTGCACTGGTGAAACAAGTTTTGAAACTTCCATTAATTCTGCAATGATGATTGCAGATTGGAAAGTTATAAATGTAAGCCCAATGTCAAGAAGGAGAAAGAAAACAGACTTGTTGGTCCAATGCCAGTAGAAGAGAAAATATTAGGACTAATATAAATAGCTTGATTATTCTATACTTAGAAAATAATTTAAGAGGAAAGCATGTTTGACAAACCTGATGGGAGTTTGTTGAGGTTGTTACTACTAGAGTTGATGAGGGAAACTAGTGGATGTGGTATATTTGAATTTTCAGAATGCTAATGTTTAAGTCCTACTCATGCATTTGGTAAACAAAGTAAAGCACATAGGCAGGGGATAATATATTAGCATGCACTGACAATTGGTCAACAGGCAGAGAACACAGTACAGGAATAAATGTGCCATTCTAAGATTGGTGACCAGTGAGGTACAGCAAGGATCAGTGTTTGGGACCCAGCAGCTCACAAATTAAAATCAATTATTCGGATGTGGGGATCAACCGTAATATTACTAAGTTTGTAGATGATACAAAACTTGGTTGGAATGCAAGCAGTGAGGATGTAAAAGGCTCCAAGGTGGTTTAGGCAGGCTGAGTATGTGGGCAAAAGCATAGCAGATGAAATATAATGTGAATAAGAGTAAGGTTATCCCCTTTGGCAGGAGGAAGTGATATGCAAGAATATTTCATAAATTACTAGATATTGGAAAATGTTGATGCCAAAAGATCCATATTCATACATCTGTAGAAGCTAGCACGCTGGTGCAGCAAGCAATGTTAGACTTTATCACAACAATATTAGAATATAAGAGCAATAAGCTTCAATTATACAAGATGCTGGTGAAATGGTACCAAGTATATTGAATGTAGTCCTGGTCCCTTTGCCCAAGGAAAGATGTCAGAACTATCCTTTAGTGAGACGGTGAGCAGACTGGCGAGGGCTTGGATTATCTGTCTCTAATTCTTGTCAATTCCAAACTTGCAGAAATTTGCAAAATTCTTTGAAGAACACTCAGGGTAGATGCAGAAAGAATGCTTCCCCTCACTATGAGCTCTGGAATTAGGAAACAGAGTTACAGAATAAAATTTAGGGCTGAGATGAGGAGGAATGTCTTCACTCAAAGGGAGAATCTTTGGAATTCTGAAATTCTATATCCCGAGAGGGCTGTGAAAGCTCAGTTATCAAGTATGTTCTGTAACAAAGTCAGCCAGGTGGACTTCTTAGAATAGGAGTTCTTTGATTGGACCAGATTAGCACTTCTCTCAGGGAACCTCAGCTGATAGACAGGAACAGGAATGTCAGATATTCTGTTCACCCTGAAAGTTAGCTCTGAGGGAGCTGGATCAGTGTCAAAGACTCTCCACATGTAAAACAAAAAAGTGATAAGATACCAGTCTCTGGGGATTTATTTCAATGGGAGGAAAAGAGAAAAGCACGCTTCTGAATAAATTCATTCACAAGAGTCTTCTTTTAGATGGGGTAAACATTTTTGACACCATGCTGTTATTTGGGAAATATATGGAAAGAATGAATTATTTTTTCTGGGAAAATTACATTGGGGCAGATGAAAAGCAACAAATAATTCTCCATGCAGCTTTTTTGATTGTCAGGATCCTGCTTTCTGAGGCACCAGATACTAAAACTTTTCAAGAGTTGGACTCAGTTAAGGAATATTATGGCCCCAAGCAAACTCTAAATCTGAGATGCTATTGGTTTCACTCAGCAATTCAAGAACCAGGGCAATCCATAATCGGGATTTTCAATTAGGGCAAGATGACAGGGAGAAGCGGGTGACTTTGATTTAACCCTTAATGAGATGCTGAGATACCGTTTAGTATGTGGGATTAATGATGAAACCATTAAAAAGTGGCTAATTTAGTAAGAGGCTCAGACCCAAGCTCAGTGGGTCGAAATTGGTTGAAAGATTCAGCTCGAATGGCTCAAATCTTTTTAATTAGAAAGACAGTAAAGTTCTAATTAAATACCCATAAATTCTTCAGGAAGGTCTAGGGACTATCAAAGGAGTCAAGGTCACCTTGTTAAGCAGGAAGCAATTCCACGATTCTGCAAAGGCCAACCAGTGCCATTTGCCTAACGGGCAAAAGTATAGGCAGAAATCAGAAGGTTGGAGAACAAAGGAATCACCCATCCAGTCCAGTTTGCAGTTTAAGCAGTACCAGATGTAATGATTGTAAAGCCCGACAGGTCAGTTCACCTCTACTGAAAGAGGTAAGTGCCACCCACAGTAAGTGCCACAAGGCAGTCAAATTCAGCGGTGGGCTTTAGTACCAAGTGCCTATAATTACAAGTTGGAATACCATCCAGGAAACCATGTAGCAAATGTGGTTGTGTTGATCTGCCTCCGGCTGGCAGATACACCATTGATGGTACCACAACTGGAAGTGTCTGTAAGTGTTGTAAATTTTCTGGACACCTTTCCAGTCACAGCTGACAATATCTGCTTTTGAAGGCAGAAAGATCCGGTCTTGGCAAAACTGAAACAGCTGGTGGCGATGGAGAAAAACTAAAGGGCCATCACAACCAGAACTGAAACGTTCCTGGACCCGGAGAAACCAACTAATTCCACCAGGGTCATCCAGGCGTTTCCAAAATGAATATGTTGGCAAAATTGTCTGGTAGCCAGGATTGGATGCAGACATAGCTGCATTAGTAGGGCAGTGCCCAGAGAGCCAAACAAAAATTACTTCCTGCAGCTCCCCCACATTCGTGGCAATGACTGGTTAAACCATGGACTTGGTTGCACATTGAACTAATGAAAGGACCTGCATAGCCAATGTTCTTAGTCACTATGGACCCCCACTGCAAATGGTTGAATGTGCATAGAGTTCACTTGCAAACCACAGGGACAATGATAGAAAAACTGCATTCATCTTTTGCAATACACGGGCTTCTGAAAATGTTGATCACAAATAACAGGTCAGCAGGGAATTTGAGTAGTTCATCAAGTCAAATGATATTCAACATACAAGGACAGCTCCCTACCATCAATCATGTAATGATCCGGCAGAAAGAGCAGTCCAAACATTGAAGGCAGGCTTACACAGCAGCCTACAGCTTTACTGTCCCGGTTCCTATTTAATCATTTGACCACTCCTTATGCAACTACAGGATAGCTCCAACAGAATTGCTAATGGGGAAAAGACTCCACAGCAGGTTAAATCTGATGGAAATGGCAGATGTTGCCACCTCATTATCTTTGCTGCCTGAAGATAATTAATTTCTTTTGAGGTACTCACAGCACAAGAGGTGAGCTGATGTGCGTTACACACCATGCATATCAGAGGCAGAATTTCAGCAACATGACTGAGCTGAGGTGCCCCAGAAGAACCTCCAAAACAAAATGAACTGGCTTGTGTCCTTTTACTGTGTCTCACACCTGCACACACACAACATGGGAGCTGGGGCAAAAATAAGCACTACTGCAGTTAGGTGGTAGTGTGGGGGTATAAAAAATAAGGAGTGCCAGAGGTTCTGTAAAAAATAAGGAATGTCAAGCATCCTTTACACGCTGAGAGCTGGCTCTAAAGAAAAAGAAGAGTGTTTGATCACGCAGAATTGCCCTCTGAGAAAGGCACTGCTTGTCAGTGGCCACTTGGGTGTTTCTGTTCTTCCTGGTAGTGGAAATTGAATAAAGATTTGTATACCTGTTGTCTTTCACTGTGTCTCACACCTACACACACACACACACACACACACACACACACACGAAAAAGAAAGAAAAAACCAAGATTAAAAAAAGAAGAATAGGAATGTCAGCCAAACTGGCTATAAACAGGTCCAGGCAGCCAGCCACAGAGAGGGGGTCATTTCAGCTGACTTGGCTGCCTATCCTCCGTGGATATGTCGAGCCTGGGTGTCCTTGGAGAGGGAGCATGCAATACCCACCAACAGTCTCCATGCCTTTAGGGATTAATCAGCACCACGAGAAGTGGAGTGCTTTATTTCCCCCTCCAATTCTATTTTGCTTTGATCCCTACCCTCCCCCTTTACTTTGTTTTTCACATAAGCATTGCCATTACCAAGCTTTCCTTGTTACTGGTTCCCTGGCCACGGGAATGTTGAATAAAATTGTTTTGCACGGTGTTCTTACTGAGTCCCTGCACTTACACACATGCTTTGGGGAAAATAAGCACTACTGCTGTCTCGTGGGGCTTTAAAGAACAAAAAATAAACAGGAGAATATAAGAACAGGAGTGTCAAGGCTCCTGTTCAGTCTGAGGGCTGGCTATGATGGAGCTGAATCAGTGTCAAGGTCTCTCTTCATTTCAACAAAAGGGTGACTTGGTGACAGCTTCTATGGAGTTATTTCAGTTCAAGATAGATTTGTAGATTTCTAGTCACTAATGACATCAAGCAATATGGGGATAATGCCCTATTTGCACGTTGAAGTAGATATTAAGCATCATCTAGATGAGTGGAGCAGGCTTAAGGGACCGAATGGTCTACTCCTGTTTCTATTCATAAATCAGCATCAGATAAGTTTGACAACACAGGATTTGTGAAGCTGTTGAGAAGGCCTGAATGACTTACTCCTGTTAAGAGAGCTGATAACAAACAGCAGACAAGAAAATCCTTATGTTATATATTTAGATTAAACAAAAATAGAAAATAACAGAAACACTCCTCAGCAGGTCTGGCTCTGTGTTGACCGAAACAGAAAGTCTTAAAGTTCACCGACCTGAAATATAAACGTAGCTTTGCTCCACAGATGCTACCAGACCTGTTGAATATTTTATTGTTTAATATTTCTCAGACTCCACAACAATTTTGTTCGTGTTAAATATTTTCAGATGTTGCAAGATATAGAAGCTTGTAGAATAATCACCACTTTAGCCATCAACTCTTAAACCCGATTTTGTGCATCAAGATGTAAAAAGCACATTGAATTGGCTCAACAACTTACAACATTACACACTTCTACAAAAGCTTTTGTTTGAAAAAAAAACTGTTTCTGGAAAAAGAAATGTTACAAAAACATGATCTCTTCCACAGTACCAGTTAAGGAAAAAAAACTAAAATTACCTCCAAGTCTTTCCTTTGTTTATATTAAAACTAAAACAAAAATTCCACAAGTCAATATTTCCAGTAACAGGAAGCTTATAGTATCCTAAAAGTGCTACAAATATTTGAGGCTAGACACCTATCACTCTTGTAATTATTACTCCAGGTCCAAATAAAATTCTGAAAAGAAAATCTAAAAAATCATCCACAGGGTGACACTAGGTTTATAATTTGCTTTAAATGTTTAAATGGTTTTCAATGGCTCTGCAAATTTGGGCACGAGTGAATGAGCCATATAGACAAGAGAAGTCACAAATACAAATCACTTAACTAGTAATCTAGTGAATTTTCTCTGAATTGCTTCTAAAGCATTCACATCTTTAAATAAGGGGACAAATATTACATACAGTAGCAACCAATACAGTAGTACTGCAGAGACACTGTTACTTGTCAGTAATGTTGAAAGCATGTTGCTATGAACACCAAGGAAACACTCATAGTACATTGCTTTATCAGTTAAAATGACTGCAATACTATATGTTTCATCATGTAATCTAACGTTACATGGTAACTTCAACAAATACCCAATGCATTCTGACAGTAGCAAATCTAATGCAAAATAGTACATAGAAACATAGGAAATAGGAGCAGGAATAAGCCATTCAAGCCTGCTCTACCATTCATGATGATTATGGCTGATCATCCAACACAATGTACAACAGTATGGATTTTGAGTCTTTCTCTAGCTGGAATGTCTATAAGCAATTCAAATTTGATTCTAAAATTAAACATTGTATATCTGAGTGGGAATTCACATATTAAGAAAAATGTCTTTAACGTTTGTAATACTCAAGGGATCAATACGGAATTAATTCACATCACATCCATAAAATTGCTTTTTATTCAAAAAAATCTGCAAACAAAGACCATTGGAGGAAATGATAATTGCTAAACTCAACATTTTCAAGATCAAATATTAAATTCATTATCTCCCTTTTGCAGGTATTTCTAAGTTTCCTATTTCAAAATGGTACTGAAAGTGTTTGCTTACTTCACAGCTTCTTTGTACTTGGATGGCAATCCTGTATAACAGTTGATGGATTTCAACAACTGGCCCACTCTTCTTGTGCCCAGACCTGCACATTTGGATATGTACTCTTTTTTCCAGAATCCTGTTGGGCAGTCCTGGATTGTAATTCTGCTTAGTTTCTCAGTAGCTATGGCTACACCCCTGGGCTTCCAGGCATTTCGCTTACATGCAAAATACCTGCAGTAGATTCTATGCCAAATTAAACTAGAAAATGATACAAACATAAAATAACATATACTTATTATTCCTCTATCACATTTTAAAAAGTAGGTTTTACACACTAATATAAATGTCAACTTAATTTTACTAATATTTGGAAATGAATATGGCAAAATAAGGCATAACAGCCTCAAAATTACACTGAGCTATTCACACACAAAAGCTTGAACAATTTTGATAAAACTCCTCTTTCTGCTGCTTCAGAGACATTGATCTATTTACATTAAGTAGCAAAGAGAATTTACAATGAAAATATCAAGCTTCTTAGTGCCCAGTGGTGCAATTTCAGGTCTCAAGTGACTATGATAAATAATGAATACAATCCAAAATGATACAAAACAAAAACACTTTGCCACTTAGCAAAGATTAATAAAAATCAAACATACTTCTATAATACAAATCACTAAATTATAAAAAATAGAAGGCAGATTGCAACATTACAATAATGCCTGCATGACAGAGGCTGAATTATTTTTGGGCACTGCTTAATTTTAATTATTTCTAATACAATAAGTGTCCCTTCAGATATCTGTGCCAGCTAAGAAATCAAACACTTTAACAAATAGGCCAAGTTCTTCCTTTTTAAAACAAACTCAAGTCGTCAAATATAAAACATGAAAATTAAAGAATGAAAAGTTAAGACTGTGAAAATAATTTAATGCCTCGTCAACCAATACAATTTTTAAATCATAATGCTTCTAGGTACTTTTCCCAAATCCCTTGTTATTCTAGATCCTTTCCTTTGCTCTAAATTTTCTGCCTCCACTTTCAGTTGTCCCTCCACCCCTCAAATCTTGTTTATCTGTGTGCAGTCAAAACCAAAGAAAATCATGCAAGTCGTGCCCTTGATTTCCCATGAACATCTAAATAGCGATAACTCCACCATACAAAGTAAACTATATTTCAGATTTCATTTAAAATAAATTGCTGAACTTCAGTACCGCAGTGTGCTTAAAATGTACGATATATGATTTTGTATTTCGATGTTTGCTCACTTTTTAGTTCACTTACTTGTCATTAGCTACCTGATAGAAGGACTTGCTCACACAGCCTGCACACAATAAGGATGATATATCCAAGTAGGAAAAGATTTGCTGTAGAACTTCCCATGGTAAGCTAGAAGTAATTTTCATATTGTTATGTTGTAGAATGATTTAAGACAATCCAATACAAAGCCTCATTTGGATGAAAAAGAATATATTAAACAGTACTCAAAGGCAAAGTAAACAAAAGCCCTCATTAGTTAGGAGAAAGTGAGGACTGCAGATGCTGGAGATCAGAGTTGAAGAGTGTGGTGTTGGAAAAGCACAGCCGGTCAAGCAGCATCTGAAGTGCAGGAGAATTAATGTTTCAAGCATAAGTTCTTCATCAGGAATGAGGCTTGTGGCCTAAGTGGGCTGAGAGATAAATGAGAGTGTGCGTGTGTGTCTGTGTGTGTGGGGGTGGGGGGGAAAAGAGGAGGGAGAGAGAGGAGAGGCAGCTGGGAATGCGATAGGGAAATGAAGGTGATAGGTTGGAAAGGAGGATGGAGCGGATAGGTGGGAAGGAAGATGGACAGTTAGGACAGTTCAAGAGGTAGGTGCTGAAGGAGATGTGGCTGTAGTAGTGGGTCTGCTTCAGGACGTGATGGAACTCTTGAACTGTCCTACCTGTCCATCTTCCCGCCCACCTATCCTGTCTGACCTATCACCCTTCACCCTCACCTTCACCTTCAGCTACCTATCGCATTCCCAACTACCTTCCCCCAGCCCATTTATCTCTCAGCCCCCTTGGGCCACAAGACACATTCCTGATGAAGGGCTGATGCTTGAAGTGTTGGTTCTCCTGCTCCTTGGATGCTGCCTGACCCTCAATTAATTAGCATTGTAAAGAGAGATAACCAAAGTTTCTAAGGAGAATTAGGTAATAAACAAAAATATTGGAGACACAGTCATAAATTTAATTTTTTACCATATTGGAAATTGCATTTCAAATGCTTTAACTGTTTTTTTTAAAAAGATAGACACCGTAATTCCAGAACTGCAAAATGAAAAGCTTTGACTTTGTGTCTCTTTTAGCAATATTTAAGCTTTATACAACCAAATAATCATTTGCAAGATGCTATGAAACAAGTCTGATCTTGCTAAAATAGACAAAGCTCTTGCAACACAAGCTCTGACGATTAAGAAGATTATGGCTGAATCTATGCATCAACTCCACTTACTCACCTAATTCCATAGGCTATGATAACTTCAGTGTCCAAAACGTTATCAGGTGAAAACAGATTAAGTACCCATAGCCCTCTAAGGTAGAGGAATCTAAAGATTCACAGATCTTTCAATCATAACATTTCACCTTATCTCTGCTCTAAAAGTGATCAGGCAGACAAGTTAAGGTTAAAAATAAATCAGCACAATCTGATTAAATGGCAAAGGAGGTTTGAGGGATCAGATGGCCTAATCTTGCTTCTACTTTTAATGTTCTTGAACCCATTATTGTGGATGACGACTCTTCAGCCAGAGCTTTATATTTCAAAAGCAAGTAGAGAAATATGCAAGCAGGTGAACAGGTGAAGCATCACTGACATTAAGGAAAATAGGAAAAGAAATCTATAAATAAAGCATAGTTGCATGTGTGAAGTATTCATAACAAAATTGTGTCATTCACATTACAGAAGGAGGTCATTCAGCTCATTGAATCCATGCCAGCACTATATGGAGCAAGCCTGACAGCTCCATTCCACCAATCTACCTCCAAGTCCTACAAGTCTAACTTCTTCATGATCATCCTAGCTTCCTTTTAAAATCATTCATCATCCATGATTCCATTACCTTGTAAACAGGAGATTCCAGGCCATTATCACTCATTGCCTTCTCACATTTTCCCCTGAATCTCTTGCACAAAACCCTAAATCCATGTTCCCTAGTCCTTGCAACATCAGTTAATCAGGACACCTTTTCTTCCTCTACCTTATCCAAACCTGCCATTACCTCGTGCATGGTAAAAACAATGACTGCAGATGCTGGAAACCAGATTCCGGATTAGTGGTGCCGGAAGAGCACAGCAGTTCAGGCAGTATCCAAGTAGCTTCAAAATCGACGTTTCGGGCAAAAGCCCTTCATCAGGAATAAAGGCAGTGAGCCTGAAGCGTGGAGAGATAAGCTAGAGGAGGGTGGGGGTGGGGAGAAAGTAGCATAGAGTACAATGGGTGAGTGGGGGAGGGGATGAAGGTGATAGGTCAAGGAGGAGAGGGTGAAGTGGATAGGTGGAAAAGAAGATAGGCGGAAAAGAAGATAGGCAGGTAGGACAAGTCATGGGGACAGTTACTGAGCTGGAAGTTTAGAACTAGGGTGAGGTGGGGGAAGGGGAAATTAGGAAACTGTTGAAGTCCACATTGATGCCTTGAGGTTGAAGTGTTCCAAGGCGGAAGATGAGGCATTCTTCCTCCAGGCGTCTGGTGGTGAGGGAGCGGCGGTGAAGGAAGCCCAGGACCTCCATGTCCTCAGCAGAGTGGGAGGGGGAGTTGAAATGTTGGGCCACGGGGCAGTGTGGTTGATTGGTGCAGGTGTCCCGGAGCTGTTCCCTAAAGCGCTCTGCTAGGAGGCGCCCAGTCTCCCCAATGTAGAGGAGACCGCATCGGGAGCAACGGATACAATAAATGATATTAGCCGATGTGCAAGTAAAACTTTGATGGATGTAGAAGGCTCCTTTAGGGCCTTGGATAGAGGTGAGGGAGGAGGTGTGGGCGCAGGTTTTGCAGTTCCTGCGGTGGCAGGGGAAAGTGCCAGGATTGGAGGGTGGGTTGTTTGGGGGCGTGGACCTGACCAGGTAGTCACGGAGGGAACGGTCTTTGCGGAAGGCGGAAAGGGGTGGGGAGGGAAATATATCCCTGGTAGTGGGGTCTGTTTGGAGGTGGTGGAAATGTCGGCGGATGATTTGGTTTATGCGAAGGTTTGTAGGGTTGAAGGTGAGCACCAGGGGCGTTCTGTCCTTGTTACGGTTTGAGGGGTGGGGTCTGAGGGCGGAGGTGCGGGATGTGGACGAGATGCGTTGGAGGGCATCTTTAATCACGTGGGAAGGGAAATTGCGGTCTCTAAAGAAGGAGGTCATCTGGTGTGTTCTGTGGTCGAACTGGTCCTCCTGGGAGCAGATCCGGCGGAGGCAGAGGAATTGGGAATACGGGATGGCATTTTTGCAAGAGGTAGGGTGGGAAGAGGTGTAATCCAGGTAGCTGTGGGAGTCGGTGGGTTTGTAAAAAATGTCAGTGTCAAGTCAGTTGATCTTCCGTAATTACACCAGCACCACTCCCCACCTCTTCCTCCACTACATTGATGACTGCATTGGCGCCACCTCGTGCTCCCGCGAGGTGGTTGAGCAATTCATCAACTTCACCAACACATTCCATCCTGACCTTAAATTTACCTGGACCATCTCTGACACCTCCCTCCCCTTCCTGGACCTCTCCATCTCCATTAATGACAACCAACTTGACACTGACATTTTTTACAAACCCACCGACTCCCACAGCTACCTGGATTACACCTTCATCCCCTCCCCCACTCACCCATTGTACTCTATGCTACTTTCTCCCCACCCCCACCCTCCTCTAGCTTATCTCTCCATGCTTCAGGCTCACTGCCTTTATTCCTGAAGGGCTTTTGCCCAAAATGTCGATTTCGAAGCTACTTGGATGCTGCCTGAACTGCTGTGTTCTTCCAGCACCACTAATCCATTACCTCGTACATTGCTATCAAATCTCCCTCAAACCTTTGTTCAAAAGAGAATGACCCTGACTACCTCAACCCAGACTTATTGGTACGAATACTTGAGGAAGGGCCTCAACCAGGACCTTGGGACGTACGCACACACACTACACACACACACAGACACACACACAGACACACACACACACAGACACACACACACACAGACACACACACACACAGACACACACACACACAGACACACACACACACAGACACACACACACACAGACACACACACACACAGACACACACACAGACACACACACAGACACACACACAGACACACACAGACACACACAGACACACACAGACACACACAGACACACACAGACACACACATTTTGTGGGGTGAATTTGTACTTGCAGGGTTATATCGTACTTTGCTCAAGAACTGCATGCATTCATGTAGAACTCTGAGCTCAAAAACTGCATGAATTTACGTAAAACTCCATTATTTCACTTTTTACATTAGAATCAACCTAAACATCATGGCATAGACAGAGAACACAGGGGGCCAACACCTTCAACATATTGTCTAGCTATGACTATTGTTAACAGCTAACCAGAGAATGCAACTTTGCAAAAAAAAGTTTTGTGATTTACACATGAAAGAAGTGAAACTATTACTGTATTCTAACAGATGAAAGGCTTAACAGACAGACAATCAATTTTTTAATGTATAATTTCAGTGACATCACACTGTAAATTTTTGCTATAAATTCTGTGTGTTAGGATTGAGCCCTCCCCTACCACCTGATGAAGGAGCGTCGCTCCGAAAGCTAGTGTGCTTCCAATTAAACCTGTTGGACTATAACCTGGTGTTGTGTGATTTTTAACTTTGTACACCCCAGTCCAACACCGGCATCTCCAAATCATGGCTTTTCTCAACAGTGTAGTCCGAAATATAAAATGTTAATAGAATTGTATTGTTTTCTACATGCATGAATACTTGCGGATTTTCTCTTCATTTGTTCTTGGGACGTAGCCATAAAAATTGCCCTGAAAAAAGTGGTGATCTGCCTTCTTGAACAGCTGCAATCTTTGGACGTATGAACACCTACAGTGCATTTAAGGAGGGAGCTCCCAGAGTTTGATCCAGCAACAATGAGGGAACAGTGCACGACTTGGAGAGGAACTTGCAAGTGGTGGTATTTTCACTGCACTTTACTTTATAAGTGATAGAATTAACAGGTTTGGAAGAAGCCTTAATGAGGTGCTTGCAGTACATGGGCATAGATGGCACACGGTTAAGAAGAGCCATGGAGAAAGGGTGTGCAGGGGCACATGTTGACATGGATGGAACATAGAATATAGTTGTAACAGGGTGCAAGCAGGACTGAGGTCTTATGTTTTGATTTTTAAAATTTGAACACAGTCACAGAATCCCAGGTAGGTTATCTATCCACGCTACCTTGGAAACAGGTCAGCTTCTTAAGGTTCTTCCCATCTTGCCTGACACAGCTTCTAAATCCAGCATACCTCCCCTGACCAAAAATCCAAAGTGGAAGTGGCTTGACAGGTAAGGCAGATGAACCTAGGGCATGAATTGAAATGAAAGACTGGGATATCATAGCTATTACAGAAACATGGCTGAGGGAGGGACAGGATTGGCAGCTCAATGTTCAGTGGTATAGATGCCATAGGAAGGATAGAAGGGGAGATGAGATGGAGGAGTGGCATTTTTGATTAAGGAAAATATCACAGCAATACACAGTTAGGATGTCCCTGGGGGAGTCATCCAATGAAGCTATTTGGGTGAAACAGAAATAAATGATGGAATTGTACTCTTGGCCCCTAATAGTCAACAGGAAATTGAGCAGCAAATATCAGCTGCCTGTCAGAATAAAATCTGTCGTAGTACCAGATTTTAACTTTCCAAACATAGACGGGAACTGCCCAAGTATTAATGGATGGGGAGGAATTTGTTAAGCAGGCTCAAGAAAACTTTCAATCAATATCAGAGAAGCAGCAAAACTCAACCTCCTCGTGGGAAATAAGGCAGGGCGAGTGGTTGAGGTGTTACTGGGGGAGCACTTTGTGACTAGTGACTAGGGGCGGCACGGTTGCTCAGTGGTTAGCACTGCTGCCTCACAGCACCAGGGACCTGGGTTCAATTCCCGTCTCAGGCAACTGTCTGTGTGGAGTTTGCACAGTCTCCCAGTGTCTGCATGGGTTTCCTCCAGGTGATCGAGTTTCCTCCCACAGTCCAAAGATGTCCCACAGTCAAGTGAATTGGCCATGCTAAATTGTCCGTAGTGTTAGGTGCATTAGTCAGGGTTAAATGTAGGGGAATGGGTCTGGGTGGGCTGCTCTTCAGAGGGTCGGTGTGGACTTGTTGGGCTGAAGGGCCTGTTTCCACACTGTAATCGAATCTAATCTAGTGACCATAACTCTATTAGTTTGAAAATAGTTATAGAAAGGAATAAGTCTGGTTCACAAGTTAAAGTTTTAAAATGGATCAAGGCCAATTTTAATGGTTTTCAACAGGAACTTTCAAAAGCTGGTTGAAGGAGGCTGCTCGCAAGCAAAGGGACATGGGCAAATGAAAAGCCAGGGAACTATAGACCAGTGAGCCTGATGTCAGTGGTGGGTTAATTGTTGGGAGGCGATTGAGAGACAGGATCCTCATGCATTTGGAAAGGCAAGGACTAATTAGGGATAATCAGCATGGTTTTATACGCGGAAAATCACGTTTGATAAACCTGAATTTTTTGAAGAGACGACCAAGAAGATAATCAAGGCAGAGTGGTAAACATTGTCTACATAGACCTTAGCAAGGCCTTTGACAAGGTTCCGCATAATAGACTGGTAAGGTTAGAAGGGAGAAAGTGAGAACTGCAAGTGCTGGAGATCAGAGTTGAGAGTGTGGTGCTGGAAAAGCACAGCCAGTCAGGCAACATCCGAGGAGCAGGAGAATTCCTGATGAAGAGCTTACGTTTGAAACATCAATTCTCCTGCTCCTCAAATGCTGCCTAACTGGCTGTGCTTTTCCAGCACTACATTCTCGACTCTGGTAATGTTAGATTACATGGGATCTAGAAACAGCTAGTCAATCGAATACAAAATTGGCTTGACAGTAGGAGACAGAATGGTAGTAGAGAGTTGTTGTTTAGATTGGAGGCCAATGAACAGAGGTGTGCCGCAAGGATCAGTGCTGAGTCCGCTGCTTTTTTTGATTTATATAAATGATTTCGATGAGAATACAGGAGGCATAGTTAGTAAGTTTGTGGATGACACCAAAATTGGAGGTATAGCAGACAGCGAAGAAGTTTAACTAAGAATATAATGCTAGCTTGATAACTGGGCCAGTGGGCCAAGGAATAGCAAATAGAGTTTAATTTAAATAAATGTGAGGTGTTGCATTTTGGTAAACTACAGCAGGATTTCAACAGTTAATGGTAGAGCCGGGGGTAGTGTTGTTGAACAGAGACACTTAGGGATGTAGGTACATAGTTCCTTGAAAGTGCGGTCACAGGTAGATAGGGTGGTAAAGAAGGTATTTTGTAGGCTTGCCTTCAGCAAGTCAGAGCACAGAGTACAGGTTTTGGGGCATCTGTTATGGCTGTGCAAGACATTGGTAAGGACACATTTGAAGTACTGCATACGATTCTGGTTGCCCTACTATAGAAAGGATGTTCTTAAACTGAAATGGTGCAAAAACGATTTACAACAATGTTACCAAGACTGGAGGGCTCGGGTTCTAAGGAGTGTCTGGGACTTTTTTCCCCCCAGAGAGCATAGCAGACTGAGGGATGACCTTAAAGAGGTTTATAAAATCAAGAGAGGCATAGATAAAGTAAATAGCCAAAGCCATGGGCTGAAGGGTCTGTTTCCGTGCTGTATGACACTATGATTCTATTTTGAAATCTCACTGAAACATACAAATAGGCTTAACAAAATAGATGTAGGGCAAATATTTCTGCTGGCTGGTTCGAATAGAACTAGGGGTCAAAATCCCAGAAAAGAAAGTCAGTTATTTAGGTCTGAGATGAGAACAGCTTCTTCATTTCGATAATTGCAAAGCTTTGGAACTCACTATGGCAAATATTGATAGATGCTTAGTCACTGAGCATATTCAAGTCATGACAGCTAGATTTTTGAATACAAATACACATACTGATGTAGAATAGCCACTATCTCCCTGAAACGTGGAGCAGATCTAGAACTCAAATGGCTTATTCCTGCTTCTACTTCTCATATGGTCTTGTATACAATCTAGAATTGACAGGAAGATAATACAAGGTGCAATCACAAAAACAGATCTCAATTGTAAGCAATAAATCTGCATTGACAGAACAGAGCCATCAAGTCAACAAATGAAAGCAAGAAATCCATTGTATTGTCATGAGTCCTAGAATATTTTTGCCTTAAGTTTGTAATTTCATTACAAAGTACACCTTTTCTGAATGCCAATCATTTAATAGATTGCAATAATCTGTAGTGTCTTTAAGTTTAAACAGGTATGCTGTGTGAAACTTTGAATATGGACAAGCAGTTAAATTCACAATTTCTACTGTGTACATAAAGGTGAGCTTGACAAAATTCTCAGGCTGCCTCTAGCTAGCAGTATCCAAGTACAAATGATAACAAGGGAGATACTTCACACATTTTGTAATTATAAATGAGACAATGCAGATACAAATGGACACCTTTACATTATCTAAATTCCTAATCAGTTAGAAAAGAAAAGCAATGTACACTAGTAAAAGCAAAAGTTTTTAGGCCATCTACTTGTATTGCCTTTTATTTTTCTTTTTTTTCCTTTTTTTAAAATTTTTTTTCTTTTTTTTCCTTCCCACACTACTGCCTAACTGCGGTAGTGCTTATTTTTTCCCCATGTACTGCCTTTTATTAGGCCACATATAATAAGTTAGTCTGGACAATCCTCAAAACTTCAATCAATTGTAGGGGGGAAAAAAACCTGCCAATTTCATCTAAAGTGGATGAAAGCATTATTGAAAACCAATACATTTTAGAACTCTAACATACTGGAGTGAAAGGAGAAACTTTGCAAGAGCTTATTGCTGCTATTGGTCTTACTAACCTCTCAATTGTAATTATGTTTGCAGATCTCAATTTACCACCTTTAGTTCGACTTAAATGGAAGGTCCTTGAGGGCAGACTCAAATTCCAGTCATATCCAAATCTAAAACATGCAGCATTAAGTAATTGAACAAAATGTGGAATAGAATTCTTCCCTCAAAAATATCATCCTTAACAGTTTGAACATGCAACAAGACTTAGGTCAAGCAACTGCAATCAAGAAATACACATACTATTTTGTCTACTTTAAATACTTTACTAATACAAGAAACGTTTTAAAAACTATGAAACTGTGAACATCTTTTTCAGCAAATTAAATTGCACCACGATAGTGCTTTTAAAAACACTTTAGTGAATAGTTAAGAAGCTAAGGGGCATCACAGCTTGAACACAACTTGTAAAGGAACCACTACAAAACGTTGAAAATCCAATGCATCAGCAAATGTTGGAAATGCACAATAACCGAAAAGTTGAAATAAAATTTCGTGGAGTCTTTAACGTAATTGTTTTTATCTGCTAATAATATAGCTTAGATAATAACAGACCAGCAACATTGCAATTAATAGTGCAAAAGTCACTAATTGATACAATTGAGGCACCAATGGGAGCTCTGTTCATGTACATGGGATGGGTATAACAATTGGAGTTGTGCATGAACAGCACTGTTACAGCCGGACTGTGAACCATGGGTTAAACAGTATCGCTGTACTCTTCATTGTACAACATGTCATTGGTGCAGTTCCCCTTCTCCGGGGACCTTACCTGATGGCCATGCGCTGCCCAGGCCGTTGGCCCCAACCACCACCTGTTGCCATGGAAACCGGCCAGACGCGTGGTCAGCTACGGGGATTACAGTGGCCTTTGAACAAGACAAAGAAATAAAATCAACCAATTTCGGTGCCAGTAAACAAAAAAATGTTTGAAAAGGATGAGACGCCCCGAAATTCCCCCAGAAATGGGACGGAGAAGGAACATCTACAACCGTCCCCTCGCTACCGAGGGAGAGCGCGACCAATGATTGACAGTCACACCTACCAATGAAAGCTCGGCAGTCACCCAATAGCCAATAGGAGACGGGGGCGGGATTTACCACGGCAGGGCTTCCGGAAGTTTGCCCAATTACCTTCCAGAGCCTATTTAAAAGAGGCGTTTCACAAACTAAATTCTCCCCCATGTTGACCTCTCAGTGTTTTCGACTTGTGGACTGCATTCAGTGGGAGGAATATCAATAGGACCCTGAACGCGTGGAGAAAAACCAAAAAGAATCTCGTGAGAAATCAGACCTGTCCTTTTCTCGACGTGGAGAGTAACTTTTGGGCATTTTGCAACAGGCGTTGAGATGAGATCCTCGCGATTGACCGACAAGGTGCCTACCCATGGAAAATGCTGCTTGCGATCACCTTCATAAATGTTCAGATTCTAATCTGCCACCCATCGCGACGACAATTCCTGACCTGAAAATCAGAATGTACCCTAGCAACTCCAGCTAGCTGCCAGCTTAGACATAATGTGGAGGTGCCGGTGTTAAACTGGGGTGGACAAAGTTAAAAATCACACAACACTAAGTAATAGGCCAACAGGTTTATTTGGAAGCACTAGTTTTCAGAGTGCTGCCTCCTTCGTCAGGTAACTAGTGACCTGATGATGAAGAAGCAGCACTCTGAAAGCTAGTATCCCCAAATAAACCTAAAGTTAAAAATCACACAAGATCAGATTATTATCCAACCAGCTCATGCCAAATAAACCTGTTGAACTATAACCTGTTCTTGTGTGATTTTAAATCTTAGATGTACTCCTGTGCAAGTAGCTGCAAGCATCCTATGTTAATGGACAGTGGGCATCCCCAACCTTTCAGGACTCTGATACATGATGGTGAGCTGCCTTCTTGTGAATGCACATTTGTGGCGTCATCTACATTTCGGGCAAATAAAGTCTCCTGTTTGTTAAATCATGCTGAGAATTCCACTATATCTGTTTATTCATATCTTTGTAACTCCTACTGTAAGTGTCACTCTGTGAGGTCAGACATATGTTCACATGCATGATGATCTATGGGACAATGCCTGTCTTAACAAGTTGCTGAACCATGGGTAGGTAATATAAATATTGGATTTGGAGGCAACCCTGCAACAAAGCACCATTTGTGCATGCACATAAATGTTGGTTTGATATCATTGGCTTCAATGGTCAGTGGTGTGTTTGCATGAAATGATCAGCAACATTTGGGCCTACGAGAGGTATAGGACACAGTGAAACAATAGATAAGGATCGCCTGGTCACCTCTGCATGTGATTTATCCCTGGATTCACTGTCTTCTAGCATATGACGAAGGGATGCCTTGATTGAGGTTAAGGTCCCTGGTCATCTTACCAGATTGCTGCTGAAGACCTATGGTTAGGGTAATGTGTGCAGGATTGTTCACAACGAGCAGACCCTGAGACTGCTGGACCTAGGTCTAGGTAACAGTCCCCATTCCCTGTCCATGAATGCAGCCAGATAATGGTATGCCGTAGCAGCAGACCTGCAGCCTCTGGGCTATGAGGACCAGTGCTGCTTCTGTTCCACCCTATGCAATGCTCAAAGTTCATGATGGCTGACACCAGTGTCATGATCTCCATAGATCTGCATAGATGCCTGGTATCCTGCAGTCCTCTGAATGCCAGCAGCTTGGGATGTTTCCTCCTTCGGCCAGCTGTGGAAACCTGATATGCTCGCACAGCACATGCTCCCAACTCTAATATACCTAACATTCACAACGAGGTCACGATCAGTACATAAGCTACTGGGGCCGCAAAAGGCATCCTTGGCGATGTGTCCTCTAAGGCTTCTGAACTCTCGTCATCAGAAGTGCTGAAGGGTCATAGTTGGGCTGCAGACAACTTTTATGTTAATCTGCTGCTGTGAGGGTCATGGATAGGGTGCCATTAGGGAAGGAGTTCCAGGATTTTGATCCACCGACACTATGGCCATTACACTTGTACTTTTGAGACATGAAAGAAAGAAGCAATCACGACTAAGGTTTATAGGATAAATGCAAAGAAAGGTGCTGACTGCACCTGCACAGTGCAGACCTGCACTGTGATAAAGATTTGTTCTTATACATGGACATCTTGGCCCCTCTGCAGAGCGGTCGCAAACTTTGTCGCCAACAACTAGGATTCTTTCCTTCAGGGTGAGCAGTCTAAAATTGGATGCCCCATCCGAGCCTTTTCTACCCTATAATTGTCCATTTTCTCATGTAGTGAGACAAAGGAGAATTTGAATGAGTTTCGTTATACAGCACAGAAACAAATAGTGCAGTCCAAACAGCCCCAGACTATCCAGCATCTCCCACTAGCTCAAACCCACCAATACCAACAACATCATTGTAAATCTTTTCTGAACCTTTTCAAGTTTAACAACATCCTTTCTATAGCAGGGGGACAAGAATTGAATGCAGTATTCTAAAAGTAGCCTCACAAATGTCCAGTACAGCTGCAACATAATATCCTGACTCATATTCTTGATCCACTAACCAATGAAGGCAAGAGCGCCAAACATCATCTTCCCAACCCTGTCTACCTTTAACTCCACTTTCAAAGAACTATGTACCTGCACCCCAAGGTCTCTTTGTTCAGAAACATTCCCAAGGGCCTTACCATTAACTGTATAAGTCCTACTGTGGTTTGCCTGACCGAAATACAACACCTCACATTTATCAGTTACTAGTGGTGTACCGCAAGGATATGTTTTGGGTCCACTACTGTTTGTCATTTTTATAAACGACCTGGATGAAGGCGTAGAAGGATTAGTAAATTTGCGGAAGACACTAAGGTTGGTACAGTTGTGGATAGTGCCAAAGAATGTTATAGGTTACAGTGGGACATGGATAAGCTGCAGAGCTGGGCTGAGAGGTAGCAAATGGAGTTTAATGCAAAAAAATGACAGGTGATTCACTTTGGAAGGAGTAATGGGAATGCAGAGTACTGAGCCAATGGTAAGATTCTTGGTAGTGTAGATGAGCAGAGAGATCTTGATGTCCATGTACATAGATCCCTCAAAGTTGCCACCCAGGATGATAGGGCTGTAAAGAAGACATACGGTGTGTTAGCTTTTACTGTTAGGGGGAATTGAGTTTCAGAACCATGAGGTCATGCTGCAGCTGTACAAAACTCTGGTGCGGCCACACTTGGAGTATTACATATAGTTATGGTCACCGCATTATAGGAAGGATGTGGAACCTTTGGAAAGGGTTCAGAGGAGATTTACTAGCATGTTGCCTGGTATGGAGGAAAGGTCTTACTAAGAAAGGTTGAGGGACTTGAGGCTGTTTTCATTAGTGAGAAGAAGGTTGAGAGGTGACTTAATTGAGACGTATAGGATAATCAGAGGGCTAGATTGGGTGGACAGTGATAGCCATTTTCCTCAGATGGTGATGGCTAGCACAAGGGGACATAGCTTTAAGTTGAGGGCTGATAGATACTGGACAAATGTCATATGTAGTTTCTTCACTCAGAGAGTGAAAGGAGCATGGAACAGTTGTAGACTCGCCAACTTTACGAGCATTTAAATGGTGATTGGATAGGCATATGGACAAAAATGGAATAGTGTAGGTTAGATGGGTTTCACAGGGTGGTGCAACAGCAAAGGCCAAAGGGTCTGTACTGCGCTGTAATGTTCTATGTTCTATAGATTAAACTCTATCTGCTATTCCTTAGCCCATTGGCCCACCTAATCAAGTCCATCGTACTCTGAGGTAGCCTTCTTCACTGTCCACTACATCACCAATTTTAGTGTCATCTGAACATGGACTAAGTATGCCTTCTATATTCACATCCAAAATCATTTATATAAATGACAAAAGCAATAGACCCAGCATCGATCCTTTCAGCACATCTCTCGTCCAATAAACAACCCTTTACCATCACCCTCCATCTCCTAACTTGAAATCAATTTTCTATCCAAATGTCTAGTTCCACCAGATTCCATATGATCTAACTTTGCTAGTCAGTCTATCATACAGAACCTTGTTGAATGCCTTGCTGAAGTCCATATAGACAACATCTACCACTCTGCCTTCATTAGCGTTCTTTGTCACCTCTTCAAGTTTGTGAGAGACAGTTTGCCATGCACAAAACCAAACCCTAAGCAGTCTTTACCTTGCAAATGCATGTAAATCCTGTCCCTCAGAATCCCCTGCAACAACTTAGCCACTACTGATGTCAGGCTCACTCCCTGGCTTTTCCTTACCACCTTTCTTAAATAATGGCACCACATTAGCCACCCTCCAGTCTTCCAGCACTTCAGTCATGACTGTCGATGATACAAATATATAGCAGTCTTTTACCTAGATTCCTACAAAGCTCTGAGAAATACCTGATCAGATCCTGGGGATTTATCTCCCTTTATATGTTTTAAGACCTCCAGCAGCTCCTGTTCTGCAATATGGGCACTTTTCAAGATGTCACTATTTATTTCCCCAAGTTCCCTAGATTAAAATGGATAGCACAACATTTGGTGCTGGTGCTGGTGCTGGTACAGGTAGGGTGAAAAGTGATGATGAGCTCCAATCAAATGAGTAGGCAGTGCAGAGACCATGCAGGCTTCATGTGTGTTCAGGTGGCTGAGAGAAAATAAGGGTAGGTGCTGCATTCAGTTATGAGAGTGGTAGAGCATGAGTCTTGCAGGGAGGTGTTGCAGTAACAGGGGTAGAATGAGTGTTAACTATCATATAGAAAATGATGGGCATTTACCCTCGTGGAGCAGAGAAGGTCATTGACCTTATTTCTGAATTTGTCTTCCCCATTGTAGGGACCACACTACTATTAATTGTGTCTTTGGCACTAACTGGAACAGTCTGATGTCAGGGTGTCACAAGTAGTCAGGTGAGGTAAGGATGGCTGATTTCCTTCTTTTTGAACATCGTTTGTCTTCTGAATTAACATTTGCAATCCCTTTACTATTTGAAGGGGCTACTTCCCAATTTCTGGCTGCACTTCTTTGCCATGCTTCTAACCTTTGGCTGCCTGGTGTGGAGGGAGAAGGGCAAATCAAATGATCATCTGAGATCCGGTCATCAAAAGTCCAAGCAGCACACTGACAAGAGGGTTATTAGCACAAATACATGTTTCCATCTAGAGACAAATATCTTCCATGGTGAAATGACATCAAGTCATATACTGTATTCCTATTTCTATTTACTTTTTTTTAAACTGCCACCAAGTCCACACCAGATGTGTCAACCAGTACATCTGAGGTCTTTCACACCCACTGGAAGGTAACAATATATGGTCAACACTCGAAATTTCACGATGTTGCTACCTTCTATTTCTGTGCTCCTCTTAATGGGAGCATTTTTGCGAATTTGGTTTTATGTGAGTAGGAGAAAGTGAGGACTGCAGATTCTGGAGATCAGAGACGAGTGTGTGGTGCTGGAAAAGCACAGGTCAGGCAGCCTCTGAAGAGCAGGAGAATCGACGTTTCGGGCATAAGCCCTTCATCAGGAATGAGGTTAGTGGGATAAGAGGGGTAGAGAGTTCAATGGGGGTGGTTGGGGTTGGGGGAAAGGCAGTTGAGTATGTGATAGGTAGATGAAGGTGGTTAGAGAGGAGGGTCGATTGGATAGCTGGGAAGGAAGATGGGACAGGTAGGACAGGTCATGAGGGCAGTGCCGAATTAGAAGGTAGGATCTGGGATAAGGTAAAGGGAGGGGAAATGAGGAAACTGGTAAGTCCACATTAATCCTGTGTTGGAGGGTCCCAAGGTGGAAGATGAGGCGTTCCACTTCCGGGCGTCAGGTGGTTGGAGTTTGGCGATGGAGGAGGCCCAGCACTTGCACATCCTTGGTGGAGTGGGAGGGGGGAGTTAAAATGTTTGGCCACGAGGCGGTGGGGTTGCTTTGTGCGTGTCCCGAGTTGTTCTCTGAAGCGTTCTGCAAGTAGGCGTCCTGTCTCCCCAAAGTAGAGGAGACCGCATCAGGAGCAATGGGTACAATAAATGACGTGTGTAAGTGCAGGCAAATCTATGATGGGTGAGGAAGGCTCCTTAGGGGCCTTGGGCGGAGGTATGGACGCAGGCTTTGCAATTCTTGCGGTTGCAGAGGAAGGTGCCGGGAGGGGAGGTTGGGTTGGTGGGGGGTTGTGGACTTAATAAGAAAGTCATGGACGGAATGGTCTTTATGGAATGCAGATCGAAGCGGGGAGGGAAATATATTTCTAGTGGTGGGGTCTGTTTGTAGATAGTGGGAATGGCAGAGGATGTTAGATGTAATTGGAGGTTGGTGGGGTGGAAGGTGAGGATGGTTGGGGAGAGTTCTGACCTTGTTGAGGTTGGAGAGGAGGGGCTTGAGAGCAGAGGTGCATGAAGTGCATGAGAGGCGCTGGAGGGTATCATTGGCACTGGGAGGGGAATTTGCAGTCTTTGAAGAAAGAAGCCATCTGGTGTTTTCTGTGGTGGAACTGGTCATCCTGGGAGCAGATGCGGCGGAGACGGAGGAACTGGGAATTTTGACGTGTATTATAATGAGTTGAGATTGTACTGTGTTTAAGAAATTGGTCTGTGCCTTTAAACGGTTGAGGACTTGAAACAGACGTCCTAACACTATTTTAATAGGAGATACGTGTCCTGCTGCAACGAGCTTTAACAACCAATGAAGAAGGTAGGCGGAAATTGGGGAAAAGCAACATGGACTTTGTAGTTTTTGACTAATCGTATTCTTACAACCGATAAGTAGGCGGAACTACATATCCCACCGATCTACTCAAACGCGGATTCAGTGGAAGAATGACAGCGAGGAAAATATAGTTTCTCCAATTGCAAAAAACGAACAAATGGCCAATGTTTACTTTTTGCGAGCGATGTGCACACACAGAGGAAGGCTGGTGTCTCAATACAAAACCCAACTCCGGTTGCCTTGTTCCGCACTACCTCAAATCTGTAACTCTCTTCGTGTAAGGCCCGGAATTGCAGGAGTCACCACTTCCCTGCTGCAAAAGCTGCACTCGTTTTACTTTGTTAGCACAGTTCCCAGTCGGTGCATTTTCACAGAGACGAAATTGAGAAATCCAGCTCCAGAGAAGAAGCAAGACAACAAAGTATCATTGAGAAGCAGTACCCCGCCCGCATCAACAACTCAGAAAGGTAATTGTTCCAAAGGAATCCCTTCGAACTAACAACCTTCAATCTGAGTATTTAACACTGCTGTCCAAGATCAAGGTCAGTACAAAACTTTTAAGTTATTCCACTTCCTTCCTTCAGCCTTCACGTTAGCTCAACATTCAAAGTTAAAGCATAATAGAAGCGGAGAGCCAACATTGGTCATGAGTGATCCCAGAAAATAAAGTCTGATATAAATGTACGAAAACTCAAAGAACTTGAATTTATTTAGCACCTTTTTATTGTCAACCGTCCTAAAATGTTTCATATGTTTCTTTGGAATTTATCTGACAAAGTCAGAAGTTGCCCAGTTATACCATGCTTGTAGAAACAGCCAGACAAATCCAACCTGATCAATTATCTTTCTCATCAGCCTCCTCTCAGCCATCAGGTTAATGTGTGATCTTGTCAATGGTGTTGTTAAGTGGTACTTATACAGCATAACATACTAGTTTTGAGTTCCATCAGGGCCGGATTTCATTTGCAGCCTCAGCCCAAACATGGACAAAAGACTGAATTCTAGGGTTGATGGTCGAAGTGACTATTTTTGACATGGGTACAGCTGAAGGTGTGACACTGAGTGAAAATGATGTCAGTGGTGGATCAGGGAGAAAATTCCTGTTATAGAGGTAGGAGCTCTTCAGGTCAGTGAACAAGGTCCAACTATCTTCAGCTCTTCCATCCATTGTAAGGTCAGAATATTTGACGATTACGTAGTTTTCTGGTCCTCTTGCAGTTATTCAGATAACTAAACCATCTGTGCTTTCATGCATCTACTGTCAGATAACAACCAATGTTGGACTGAAATACCAGGAAATGACCATCTGCAAAAAGTGAATCTAATCATATCCACTTTGCATTCATTGGTATTTCTGTCATCATATCCCTCATGATCAACATCATGGTAGGAGGATTACCACTGAAAATATAATTACACCATCATAATAAATTTCCTAATAATGATACTAATTGAAGGTATCATTAGTGATTAACACGTTTTCTAATTTGTCAAAGTCTGTCCACCATCTACAAGATCCAAGTCAGAATCTGATACAACGCAATCACTTTACTTTGTTAATATGGTTCCCAATTGGTACATTTTTACAGTGACTAAATTGAGAAATCCAGCTCCAAAAAAGGACCAAGACAACAAAGTATCATTAAGAAGGTGTGTCATTCTGCATCATGCTCGAGTGCAATTCCAACTACACTCGAGACTCAACAGTATCCAGGACAAGGAAGTTCAATTGATCGATTGCCCAGCCTTCACTTTAAATGGTAGTCATACCTGCATGGCTGCAGTAAGTAGCATCCACAAGGTGATATTCAGAAACACACTAACATGTCTTCAACAACACTTTCAAAGTCTACAACCTCTACCACCTAGCAGAACAAAGGCAACTGGCAGACAAGAACGCCACCAACTTGCAAATTCCCCTTCTACGTCATACAGCACCCTGACCTATAAGTCTATCCATCATTGTCACTGGGTTAAAAAATTTGAACTCCTTACCTACCAATGTTTTGAGCATACCAGTGCCACGTGACCTGCAGCAACTCAACACCAGTAAGGATAGTTAGGGAATGGACATAAATGCTGGCCTTGCTAGTGATGTCAACAACCTGTGAATTTTTATTTGAAGTGTGCATGAAAGATTTTCAAGAACGGCAGTAGTAGATCAATGTGAGAACCTAGTTTTAAACAGCAAAGTGCTATTTACTACAATGTGCTGATTAACTAATTATTCTGGGTGAATCTACCTAACCCATGAACAACATGGGCCATCGTGAGAAAGTTGGAAAGATCGTGAGAGATGGCCCACAAGGAGAGGAAGAAGTTCCATTTTCCAACTAAGCGTTGAATGATGAGGCAAGAATCTTGCAGGTGAATAATGAGGGGCATATCTGCATGTACGATCATGTGTTTCATCTTGCTAATAATTAATCTATCCACAGTATTGTGAAATTAGCCATTCTCCCACCCAATGGATAGAAGCTGATGGTGACAAGATTCCTAATGTAGAAGTAAAAGTTGTTCTATGGTGAATCCAGCTTGTCGCTTGCTGAACATTCATCTTGGGGCACCCTCCATAGGCAATGGCCACACTCTCACCCTGACTACAGATATCAAGATCTGACATTTACCAGTATCAGCATATCATCTGATCCACAGCATATTTCTGCACTTCAAGGCTGCATTTTTGGAGTGCACTGCAGAAAGGCCTGTTGGCCTTAAAATTACAATCAGGCAACCCTGGAGCATTTGTGACAAGAGGATCCACGCTTGCTGAGAGTTTCCTGCCCAGAGGTAGATTACAGAATTATAGAATTGTACTATATAGAAGAGGTACTTAGGCACATCAAATCTGTACTACCAAGTTGGCGGTGATCTAGATGGATCATTTTGCTGGGCCCTGCACCACAACATAGGCAAGGTGGAGCTGAAACCCACCCTAGTCAAGTTATTTTTACTTATTAAGACTGAAAGAATTGTAAAATTCCAAAAGTTTTCTTGCCTTTGTTTTCATTGTGAGGAAATGCTGAAAAAAGGGGCGAGCTCCCCCAATGTCGGGGCCGCAGCCCGACGCAGTAGACCTGATTACACACCAAGCCTTGGTCACAGCTGGCAAAGTCTCGTGAGGTGCTGGAAAAGCAGATTGAGGAAAAGCTGCCTCCAATCTCTCCTATGCTTCAGAAGCATGAGCAGCAGCTGGGAGACTTCAGGAAAAGGTTGGACGAGGTTGAACGCCGAGTCACAGTGGTGGAAGCTGAGATCAACTAATCTAAGAATTGCATCCGAGCCCTGCAAACGCAGGTCCATAGTTTCCTTGATCAGGCTGACAATCTTGAGAACAGGGACAGGAGGGAAAATCTTGGTATTGTCGGTCTGCCAGAAGGGAAGGAAGGTGAGCAGCTAGTAGAATTTTTCGAGAAATGGCTGCTGGAATTCCTTAGCTTGGAGGCTGAAATGGGAAGAATGAAGATTGAAAGAGCTCACCTTGGCGCAAGGTCAGGTCTGCACTAATGCTTTCACCGTATCCTGGTGCAGTTTCCACAATTAAAGAGCCAAACAAAGAATCATGGGAGCTTCCAGGAGGAGTTAAGAAGGTAGTTGGGATGGTTAGATGCCTAGCTACAGGCAGTTTAAGCCTGGTTTTGGTATTTAACTACCCTGGTTGCCATATTGGCAACAGGACAGGAAACAGGGTCTTGAGGTGTAGGTACCACTCTGAGTCAAAAAGTGTGATCTGGGATAAGGTGGGGGGAGTGAAGTTGAGGAAATTCGTGAAATCAACATAAACCCTGTGTGTTTGGACGGTCCCAAGGCAGAAGATGGGGTGTTTTTTGTTCCAGGATTCAGTTGTCTAGAATCTGGCAGTGAAGGAGGCCCAGGACTTGTATGTCCTTGGCGGAGTGGGAGGGGGAGTTGAAGTCTTCGGCCTTAGTTTTATGGGGTTGTTTCATGCTAGATGTTAGATCCCACCCTCCAACCCGGCATCACCCTCTTGAACTGTCCTACCTGTCCATCTTCTTTCCTACCTGTCTGCTCCACCCTCCACTCTGACCTATCACCATCAGCCCCCCCACCTTCATCTACCTATCTCATTCCCAGCTACCTTCCCCCATCCCCACCCTCCTACCTTCATCTACCTATCACATTCCCAACTATCTTCCCCCAGCACCATCCCCTCTCATTTATCTCTCAGCCTCCTGGGGCCTCTCCCACATTCCTGATGAAATGACAAAACGTCAACCCTCCTGCTCATTGGATGCTGCCTGACCGGCTGTGCTTTTCCAGCACCACACTTTTTGGCTCCTATATTTCACCGTAAAGGGAGCATGTTTGGCCCATTTAAACATCTCCCACTGTTCTGCTGTATATTTACCTTCAAGTAGCTGTTTGTAGTCTACTTTAGCCAGATCCTAGTTTATTTTAATAAAATCTGTCTTACCCCAGTGCAAAATCCTTTTGCTTTCCAGACCATCTTTCTGCTTTTCCATTACAAACTTACAATGTTTGGTGCTGTTATAACTATCATTAGAATATGATTAAGTTTTATTGTCACATATACTCAAGTAAAGGAGTACAAGGGTACAGTGAAAATTCACCATTGCTGGCACCAGCTTGGGTACAAATTAATGCTCTTCCACTGTCATCTCAAGCCTGTATGGTTTCATTTGCCAGAATTAAGTCCACAACTGCATCTTTTCTTGTAGAACAATCTAAATTTTGACATTAAAGCTTTTTCAAGAAGCTTGCCTCCTCCACCCATTTTAAAGTATGATTATCTTAATAATTTGAAATTATCTCATAATTTGACCCATATTCCTTTTAGATGTTTGAGTGAATTGACTACATATCTGCATCTTAATTGCTTGCAGGCTATTTGCAGCCTATAATACTCCTAATAGTGTGGCTACCCAATGTTTATTCCTAAGTTCTACCCACAATGCCTCATTTGACAATTCTCATTCCAATATATCATTCTTCCTTACTGCAATAACTGCCTCCCAAACTAATAATGCAAACACTATTTTTCCACTTCTGCATCTTCCTATCTCCTACCTAAAGATCCTACACTCTGGATTGTTCAGTTACCAGTCTTGTCACTCTGTCAACTACATCTCCTATGATGTTAACAACATTACAGTTCAATCCATGTGTCAATCCATACCCTTAACTAGTTGGTCTTACTTGTAATACTCCTGGTAGTAAAGTAGAGGCCTTCCATCCTTGCCTTACTCCCTTGATACACCACATGGCTGAACTACATAAATATGTTATTTCTTTCATACAAAAAAAGCATTTCATTAAATGTAATGTAATTACTTTTTAAAATTCATATTTTTTTCCAATAACCAAAGGATCATTTGTAACGACATTTATCCTTGAATGTTTTAATAATTGGTGGACAGCTTTTAAGAATATATGAATTATGGTTGGCTAATCAATAAAATCATGCAAATACTGGTAATTTGTATCCTTTCAAATTGCATGGTATGCTGTTAAATAACTATTTCAAATTCTTGTGGCCTTCAGTAAAAGAAGCTGGAAAAGATTTTACCTATCTTCTCGTTGTCTTGGTTGGGATTGGCATAACTGGTAAGAGACCCTTATATAAGTTTGTATAATTTCTGATCATTGCAGCTTTTGTTTGCATTAGATTGAAAGGATTAATGAGGTAGTAAAGAGTTCTTAGGAATCAATAATGATGTACAAATATATGAATAAGTGTAAGTCCTCACACATAGCAAACCTTTTATTAGCCGGCACTGATGGGACTAGGAGTTTGCCGGTTGATCAATTATTCCAAATAGTCAAGTGGTCCACATAAAAGGTCATGGAATTCCCTCCCTAATGTCATTGTGGGTCAACCCACAGCAGGTAGACTGTAGCGGTTCAAGAATGCAGCTCACTACCACTTCTGAAGGGCAACTAGTGCCTACATGCCACTAAAAAATGAATTTAATAAAAAGTAAAAACACACACTAAGTTCTAGAAATGTAATGCAGAGGGTACACACCTCATTGTTCTACTTTATTTACAGCACTTGAATACTATTGCAACTTTGCCTTACATAAAACGTACTGGCAGGGAGCCTCCTTGCTCACATGTCCAAATGACTACTTGGACATCATGGAGATTGCAATAAACTGGTATTCCAAGCATATCATTTTTGCTGGTTTATCGAGAATGCTGGTTCATTAGGTGCCACTTTAAATAAAGTTTGCTGTATAAAGCATAACAAGTTAGTGCGCAGATGCAGCAGATGATTAAAATGCAAGTGCCATAATGACAGAAATTGCTATTAAAACTCAGCAAGCCTAGCAGCATCTGTTAGAAGAAAGCAGAGTCAATGCTTTATGTCTGGTAACTGTTCATCAGAACCATTAACAGCTAAGAAAATATGGTATTTATGAAGGTGAGGTTGGGACAGGTGGAGATGAGAGATCAGTGGGTACATAGGGATGAAGCCAGAGAGAAACAGATAAAAGGGGTAGGAAAACAAGGGGATTATGGATATCAGGCCAAGATGTAAGATAGGTAAACAGGCAGGAGACTGGAAGAACACAGCAGGGCAGGCAGCATCAGAGGTGGAGAAGTCAATGTTTTGGGTGTAAACCTTCTTCAGAACTGGGGGGTGGGTCTAAGGGGAGTTGCAGATAAAGGAGGTTGGGGAGAGGCAGGGTGGTGTGGTGAGGTGGGGATCAGTGAACATAGGTAGGTTGGTCGATGGGAAGAATGAATCCGGTTGGTGGCGAGAAGGAAGGGCCGATGAGCGGAATGGAAGGGGGGGTGGGGGGGGGTAGGGATGAGAAAGGGAGTCAGGTGATGGGAAGGGAGGTTCTTTGAATGTTGAGTCCTCTGGACTGTAGGCTGCCCAGATGGAAGATGAGGTGTGGTTCCTGTAGTCCAATTCGTCGTGGCAGTGGAGGAGGCCAAGGATGGTCATGTTGGAAAGGGAGTGGGGAAGGGGAATTAAAATGGGCGGTGACTTGGAGGTCAGATCATCCCCTGCGGACCTGACTGAGATGCTCGACGAAACATTCCTTTAGTTATGTTTGGTTTCCCCAATGTAGAGAACCCCACATCGGGAGCACTGGTTAAAGTGAACTACGTAGAGGAGAGGCAAGTGAACCTCTCCAGGAACGACTGTTTGAGGCCCTGAATGGATGTGAGGGGTGTGCCAGCAGATTTTGCATCTCTTCCAGCTGCAGGGGAAGGTACCTGGGGATTCGGAGGGTTGATTGGTGGGGAGAGTGGTGCAAGCCAAGGATTAGCAAAGGGAATAGTCCTTGTGGAAGGCAGGGAGGAGTGGAGAGAGGAAAATTTTCTTGGTGGCGAGGTCTAGTTGGGTTTGGAGGGATATGGGCCGGGTGCTGGCAAATGGGGACTAGATTGGGTTGGGATATCTGGTCGGCATGGACAGGTTGGACCGAAGGGTCTGTTTCCATGCTGTACATCTCTATGACTCTGTAAGTGTTTAAGGGTGATGCATTCGATGCAGAGACTGGTGGGGTGGTAGGTGAGGACAACGGAGATCCTGTCTTCATTGTGTTTTGGGGGGGGTGGTTTAGAGCAGTGGAACGGGGAGTGAAGATGGTGCAGTGGAGGATTGTCTGGATGACTGGGTTGGTGGGGGGGAGGTGGTGGTGTGCGGGGAGGTGTGGTGTGCGGAAGATTCACGTTGTTCAAGATAGGTGGACATCTGGGATGTTTGGGAGTGGAATGTCTCCTCATCCAAGCAGATGTGGTGGGAGCAGAGGAAGTTGGAGAGTGGGATGGAGTTCTTGCAAGATACTGGGTGGGAGGAGGTGCAGTCCAGGTAGTTGTGAGAGTCTGTGGGTTTATAGTAAACAGCCATCTGCAGACTGTTGCCAGAGATGGAAATAGAGAGGCCAAGAAAGGATTGGAGGTGTCTGAGATGGTCCAAATGAGGGCATGGTGGAAGTTGTGGGCAAAGTCAATGCACTAGTCCAGTTCAGCCTGGGAAAGCTGAGTAACTGATGATATTGGGGGCATGGTGGCACAGTGATTAACACTGCTGCCTCACAAGGCCAGTGACCCGGGTTCATTTCCCGCCTCAGGCTACTGTCTGTGTGGACTTTGCACCTTCTCCCTGTGTCTGCGTGGGTTTCCTCCGGTGCTCCGGTTTCCTCCCACAGTCCAAAAGTGTGCAGGTTAGGTGAATTGGCCATGCTAAATTGCCCGTAGTGTTAGGTGAAGGGGTAAAGGTAGGGGAATGGGTCTGGGTAGGTTGCTCATCGGAGGGTCGGTGTGGACTTGTTGGGCCGAAGGGCCTGTTTCCACACTGTAAGTAATCTAATCTTGAAAAAAAAGCTAAGAATGGGAGAGAATTGGTGAGCTGCACTGAAAACAAATCAGTATAAGCCTTGGAGTAGGTGAGAATAGGAGACTGGTTGCTTTTTTAGCACAATATCATAAAGGACCTGAGGTGCGGTAGGTAAAAAATATGGAAGGATGGAATCAGGCTCCAAAGTTATTAAACTCGGTGTTGTGTCTTAGAGGCTGCAGGGTCTCCAAATGGAAAATGAGATATTGTTCTTTGAACTTGCACTGAGGCTCACTTGAAAGCTGAAGCACTGCAACAGAATATTATATGTGTTGATTTCAGTACAGCTCATCCATTCTCGCCTACTCTTAGTTTTCTCTCTCTCTCTCTCTCTCTTTTTTCTCTCTTTTTCTCTCTTTTTTCTCTCTCTTTTTTTCTCTCTTTCTCTCTCTCTTTCTCTCTCTCTTTCTCTTTCTCTCTCTCTCTCTCTCTCTCTCTCTCTCTCTCTCTCTCTCTCTCTCTCTTTCTTTCTTTCTTTCTTTCTTTCTTTCTTTCTTTCTTTCTTTCTTTCTTTCTTTCTTTCTTTCTTTCTTTCTTTCTTTCTTTCTTTCTTTCTTTCTTTCTTTCTTTCTTCTTCTTTCTCTCTCTCTCTCTCTCTCTCTCTCTCTCTTTCTCTCT